>NC_138183.1:156482319-157082319 GCF_964194105.1 Spermophilus citellus | reverse complement strand
AAAGAGTAACATTAAACAGAGACATGAGATGGGAGGGAAAGGGAGACAAAAGGGAAATTGCATGGAAATGAAGGGAGACCCTCATTGCTATACAAAATTACATATAAGAGGTTGGGAGGGGAATGGGAAAATAAACAAGGAGAGAAATGAATTACAGTAGATGGGGTAGAGAGAGAAGTTGGGAGGGGAGAGGAGGGGGATAGTAGAGGATAGGAAAGGTAGCAGAATACAACAATTACTAATAGGGCATTATGTAAAATTGTGGATGTGTAACCGACGTGATTCTGCAATCTGCATTTGGGGTAAAATTGGGGGTTCATAACCCACTTCAATCTAATGTATGAAATATGATATGTCAAGAGCTTTGTAATGTTGTGAACAACCAATAAAAAAAAATAAAAATAAAAATAAAAATAAATTAAAAAAAAGAAAAAAGCAAGGTTGGATTAGCTGGATGTTGAGAACTGTTAAAGGTGAATCTTAAGATACATAAAGGTTCATTATCCTGTTTAAAAAAATAAATAAATAAATAAAGATTCCTGAGTTCTAATCCAAGAAATTCTGCTCTAATCCAGAACTTCTAATTTAGCAGTTCTAGAGGAGGCTCCCAGCATCGATATCTTTCTGGTTGAAAACTACTAATCCTCACCAAAAAACAGCAAGATGGACTAAAAACCACATGGCACATTGCTTGGCACACGTGCCTGCTTACTAAATGGCACTGGTTGGGAGTAGAGGGGAGGGTATAGAGGTGGAGTTGGGTCATGGCAGTGGAGGTGGTAGATGATGACAGGGGTGGAGTCCAGGAAGCAGGGAATGGGACATTCCCAACAGGAATATCCTGTGCTCTCACTTGCATTAAGGATTTGTTCCTGGACTAAGTCAGAGGAGAGGAAACTCTTTGGATGTCAACTTCTGTTCTCTGTAGTTAGGAAACAAAGCTGAAACCATAACACAGAGCATGCATAGGTGAGTTCTTTGTCTTGCAAATTCAAAGAATGAAATCCACAGAATCAAGGATGACGGGCTGGGATTGTGGCTCAGTGGTAGAGTGCTTGCCTAGCATGCACGAGGCCCTGGGTTCGAACCTCAGCACCACATAAATGTAAAATAAAGACATTGTGTCCACCTAAAAAAAAAAAACTAAAAAATAAATATTAAAAAAAAAAAAAGGATGAGAGCAAAGCAACAGGATTTATTAGAGTAATAGAAAGAAAGCAGAGCTCCTGGAGAGGGAAGGGATGCCAATGGGTGTCTTTTGTCTAGGGGTTTTATGGGCTTGATTGTCCCTATAGATGATTGTAAGGTATGGGATTCAGAAAGGGGCCAAGCAGCTCTATTTTGTCTTCTTCAACAAATCCGGTGACAGTAGTTTTCAAGCCTTTGTTAACATAAGGGTTGGGATGAGGATTTGTTGGAACAAGAGGATGTACTTTAGGGATGATTTTGTGGTTGTCCATTGCTAGGTGTAGGGGTGGAAGTAACTAAGGAAGAGCTATTGCAATTGAAGCCACCAGGGACAGCGACAGGATATTCTCCAGACCTTGTGTCTCCTTCCAGGAAATGTTTTCTTGATGTTCTCTTCCCCTCCTTGCCTTCTCCCAGGCCCTATCCTGTCTGCCTATGGGAGATCTACCTTCCTGCCTCACTCCCTCATAACCATAAGTTGCAAAATCATACTTAAACTTGCAAAATTGATCAATTGTACCAAACCATGTTTTAAGAAAACAACTAAAATCAAACTATTTTAAACACCATCTCATAAAGATGCAAATGTTCTGTTGGGTGCAGTAGCAAGTACCTGTAATCCCAGCAGCCTAGGAGGCTGAGGGAGGAAGATCACAGGTTCAAAGCCAGCCTCAGAAATTTAGTGAGGCCTTAACAACTCAGCAAGACCTTAACTCCTTAAAAAATATTTTAAAAGGGCTGGGGATGTTGCTCAGTGGTTAAGCACTTCTGGATTCAATCCCTGGTACAAAAAAAAAAAAAAAAAAAAACTTTGAAAATTTAAAATGTTAGATGCAAATGTTCCATGCTAAGACCATGGGGAAATGATTTAACAGAGACTCTGAATGAACTCAGGCTTCAGAGACAAAACCAATGACCATTCCAGAAGTTCACTTGGTTTACAAATGAACTGCCCAGACCTCACTAATTTCCATCCTACAACTACCCTGTCAAAAAAGTCCACTAACATTCCCCTCTTGAGTCCTGTCCAGGCAATGCTTCCTTTCTTGGTATGTTTAATAAACCCCGCTGTGCATAGTCACTAGATTTCCCAGTGCCCTTTGTCAGAGGCTTTCAACAGGCAGGCAGGCAGAACCCCGGTCCTTTGCTCTTAGAAGCTCAGCTTGGTTTTTCAAAATGGTCAGGTCAGCATCTGGATTCACTGCATATGGAAAATGGTCTACCGAGTACCAAATGCTTCAAAGAGGTTAGTGAATCACCTCTCTCTATTCAAATCTTAGAATGTTTGTCGAAATCCTTGAAGTTAAATTTGTTTTGGGTCTTTTCTATCCATTTTGAACAGTGACCAGGGGCCTAAAGGAAACATCGATTGGATACTTGTCTTTCAATGTTTGGAGCTCTCTGGGCACTTGAGGCAGAAATAAAGTCCAGTGGAAAGACAGGAGCAATGTGCTTTTTGTCTGCTTGGCCCAGGGCTGGAGGATAAGCTGTCCCTGAAGGTAGCCTGTGTCCTTTCTGTGGATGAGCCTGCACTGGGAAGAAGGGAGTGCCGAGAGAGACCCCCACTTCCACACAATAAGAGCAATCACCTCCTTTCTCTCATCAGCTCCAGCTCCTGTTCTAGAATGTTCCCTGGTCTTTAACTCCCCCACAATGCTTGTTAGTAAGTGTCCTAGCCCATTCAGCCTGCTGTATTCAAAATGTTTGGCTTATAACAACAGAAATACATTGTTCACAGTTCTATAACCTGAGAAATCCATGATCAAGACATTGACAGACTCAGTCTCTGGCGAGGGACCGATATGTTGTTCATAGATGGCACCTTCTCCCTTTGTCCTCACACAGTGGAGGGGCAAGGCAGCTCTCTGTGGTCTCTTAAAGGACACTGATCCCAATCATGAAGACTCCACTCTGATGACTTAATCACTTCCAAAGGCCTCAGCTCTTACTGCCATCACTTTGCAGGTTAGGATACAAACATTCAAACCATAGCAATAGGTATAAATGTTATTAAGGAAGGAGCAGGAGGAAAAGAAAGAGAGGAGGGAGGGAGGTAAACAGTATGACCTTGAAGTTCCCTGATATTCTAGCCTTGGACATAAAGCCGTCCAGTCAGGCAGGCACCATCTCTGTTCTGACACCACCATCCCACTCTCATCTGTCTGCTTAGGGAAGAGTTCTCCTTTTCCTTATCTCAGTCCACTCTAGTTTTCTCTATTCTTCTGCTTCCAAAATTGTCTCCCTGAGACTGATCTTGCTCATCCTCTAAACTAAGTCTTCGCCACCTCTTGCAGATCTCTGCCTCTGGGCAGGACTCCCCAGTTCTTCTAACTCCCAATCCCAGAGGTTTTGCCTTCGCACCAACGGAGATAGAGCAGAAGATTCTACTCTTTAATTCACCTCCTCTGTCCTCACCAATAATTAATAATAATTAACATTATTATTATTATTATTACTATTATTATTTAATAAAAACATAGAAGACATTCTTATTAAAGCACCATAAACACTTGGCCCCAAATAACATTTGGAATCACATTGTCACATCCATTACCAGCCAGAAAGTGAATGAAGAGAAAGAACTTGCTATTTGAGGGATTTCTGCGCTTTCCCCACTAGTGACAGATGGTTCCCAACAACAATAACAACAACAAAACATCAGGCACACTTGATGGAAAATGTGCCCACCAGAAAGCCAGAACAACAGCCAAGAAGGACAAATTGACAGCTGTTACTATTATAGCTTCTATTTTGCATTCAAAGACAGGATGTGTACCCAGACTTTACATCATGCCACAGTAAAATCCTTACTTAATTTGAAGGGGGAAAACAAAAGATAGACAAGTGTTTGTGTTCAGTATTTTTTTTTCTACCAGACATTGAATTCAAACACCAGATTATTCAGTTCAAAACCAGCACTTGGTGTCTGCTGCCTGCATGAGCCCCTGGGCCAGACTTAGCCAGTTTCATTCTCAGGAATAAGTTTAGTGGGGGAAGCAAGTCCAGCACTGTGGGATTCCGGGGATCAATTGCTTCAAATAGCTGCCATCCTATAACTATCTTCCCTAACACCTTCAAGAGCAGGCTTTGAAACTTCCACAAAGGCCCCTTCTCTTAATCTTCACTAGAAAGTCATCCTTGAAAGAGGAAGAGTAGTTTCACTCCCAGGGCCTACTACCACTACCCCAGGAGAAGGATGGAGAAGGCAAAGCCAACCCTGAGTCATCCTTCCAGACCACCTTGCCCCTACCCAGAAGCTCAACCAGCAGAGTAGACTTAGGGAAGTCACTTTTTCCTCAAAAATCTTGCAGAAGGATTCAACTGCTAAAGAGCAGGAAAAAAAAAAAATCGAGTGAGTTGTTTTGCTTCAAGCCTGCCCCAGGGAGCCTCTGCAGCCATTACTCTGAAGCCTAGAAGCAATGACCTCCCCAGGGTGCTTTGCTTTCACAAACACTAAAAGACCAAACAAAAACACTCAATTTCAGAGCTTCCAAGAACCTCTGAAGAGGCTGGAGTTCCCTCACCACAGCACAATGGTTCCATGTTTGTAGAAGGACTCTAGGAGTTAGGTGTCAGAGGAAAGGAGGGGAATGCTAAGAATCAGCTCACTGGAAAGCAGAGGCTTCAGTAGTTAACCAACTCTTTGGTTCCCCTCAAATCCAAGGTAGCTCCAAACCAAACAGGTTTTCATTTATTCATTCAGCTCTAAATATGCATCTAGGGTTTCCCCAGTTTCTGTGCCATTAGAACTGTTTTAATGGAGAAATAAACAATTCATGATCTTAAAACACCTAAGACGTTTTCTCAAGAGATACTCAAGCAAGTTGAGGTGTTGAGTCTGCAAGAGAGAGAGGAAGACATAATCCCCACTGCAGGAAGAGGTGCCTGGAATAAGTCATATCTAAACTGAAGGAAAGGATCTGACCAGAAGTGGGAACATATGGAGTGAGCAAGTTGCCATTATTCTATGCTTTTGAAAGAAGTTCATTTTAGCTGGTACAGAGAATGGAAAGGAGGGTTAATGACCCAAGAGAATGGAAAAGGAATTAGTGGTTGGTGCAATATTGTAAGTGCCCTAAGGAGTTCAGACATCCCCCTACAAGTCCCTGACAGTATTAAGGTGGAGCAAGGGATGATGTGGAGATGGGGAGCAAGTGACATAATTAGATCTGCAATTTAAAATGATTCCTGATTTCTTAGAAGCAGCACCTTGACCTTGGACTTTGTAGTCTTTGACACTAAATGTTGCGGCCATTGTTAAAAATAAAATTTTATAAAAATGGAAAAGTGAAGATAAGAAATGGAAGATGGAAGGACTTCCTTGACATCTCTGAGTGTCACTATGGAATATCAGTTTAAGACCTGCAGGGTTAGAAGCTCTCCACAATCCAGAAGTAAAGTGTGTGCCTGGCTCTCCACCAGTGCCAGAGAAAGATCAGGCCTTATATCCTGCCCTGGAGGGAAGGAGTGTTCTGCATACAGACTTCCTTCTCCTTTACCACCCTCAAGATGGGCCAGTTAGGTTCCAGTAATTTCCAGCCAACTGAACCTCATCAGATAAGTTTTAGTATGTGTTTATGGAGAGGTGCACACTACTCCACCACTCTCCACCTTCTCCCATCCCAAGAGAGAAGCCCCTTCTTCCTGCCCTCAGTCAGAAGCTGCCCTAGGAGTCTCCATGGAACACAGTGGCCTAAATTTGCTGTTCTGTCCATACAATAGATGTCTCTTTCAAAGGAACAGGAAACCCAGCAGGTCTGCCTATTGCCTCATTCTGACAACTGGATAAGGCAGGGTCCTGCCTCTGAGCCAAGAGGTTTCTATGCTGGGACTGAGTGAGTGGAAATCAGGTGGAGGAGGTTTCAGGTCAGATCCTTGTAAGGGCCTTCTGGTCAGATCTCAGCACCCAGGCAGTGACTTATTCTTACAGAAAGTATCTTCGGGCTGGAGATATGGCTCAAGCGGTAGCGTGCTCGCCTGGCATGCGTGCGGCCCGGGTTCGATCCTCAGCACCACATACAAACAAAGATGTTGTGTCCGCCGAAAAAACTAAAAAATAAATAAAATTCTCTCTCTCTCTTAAAAAAAAAACAATTACATTGATGTTTTTATAAAAAAAAAATAAGAAAGTATCTTCAACTGGGGTACAGGATCATTTTGCCTGAAGGAGAGATGGAAAGATTTTGAAATACATACAGTGATGAGAGAAGAGTAAAGAGGAGACTAAAACTCTTGAAGTAAAGGTAGTTCCATTTTTGTAGATCATTTCACTATATTCCAACCTGGGCTTTTACATGATCAAATAACTTCCTGTTATTATTTTCTACTGATATGATCTATTTCATTATAAATGACCTTTGCCTCAGGTGACACGAGGAATAGAAAAACAACACAAGACTTTTGATGCCAGGAGTTCAATGACACTTCACTGCACAATTTAAAACACCTAGAGGTTGAATGACTTTAAGAAGGGTCTTAACTTGAGCAAAAATAGATGTTAAATATGACTCCTTAGACATATGTACAGATGTAACAACAACTCATATTTGTATAGAACTTTATAAGCTTACAAAGATTTATCATCATCATATTAGATATTCTTCACAAATCAAATGGCATAACAAAGGAAGGTGTTATTGTCATTATTGTTTGACAGATGAGAAAGCTGAGAAAGGTTTCCTGTTTGGATACTCTGATTTTGAGGCTCTCATTCAGTGTGCACAGGGAGTTGTCCATCAAGCCACCAAACCCAAAAGACTGGAAAGAGCCCAGAAAAGAGTCCACCCTGGAGCTGTAGGTTTGTCAGTGAACATTGAGTCATCAATGGACAGGTGATGGCTAAAGCCATGAGAGAATCTAACCTGTTTTGGTCATGCATGGACAGTGAGTTGTCCATTCTGCCCCAAAACATGGAAATAGGGAAATATGGTCACCCTTGTAAGAATTAAACAGCATTTTACAAATACAAGGGATGTGAGAAGCTAATTGTAAAAATAAACTAAAATGTATGTATTTGCATACTCAAAAAATTTGAAAATTTACATGGACCAAGATGGTCTGGTGTAAACTCCTATCTTTGGATCTTAACTTCAGCTATGAACCCTATCATTCTGTAGCTATCTTGCTTTGTAGCCTAAAAGGGGTACAGTATACCAAAAACATCTCAAAGAAACCAAACCAGAGTCAAGTTTGAACTATACTCCAACCCTGGGCTTTTACATGATCAAATAACTCCCTGTTATTATTTTCTACTGATTTGAGTCAAGCTTTCCAATCCTTGCAATTGAAATCATGTTAAGCTGGTACCCACAGCAAGCTTGGAAGCACAGCAAGATGAGCAAATGAACGAGTTTCAGTAGGGACCCACCCACCCAATCACCAGGCACTTGAATCTGAAGAATAGGACTTGCTCTCCCTCCTTATTGCTTGGATAGGTCTGGACCTTTGATTTTCAGTTTTCATAACTCTAGACTCAGTAACAAATAGTTTTTATTTGGTTCCCTCTTCAGAGTGAAGAAAAATCTTTCTGAGCAAACCCAGTAAACTTGCACTTGCCTTTGTTGGTCACTGGAATAAAGTACATGTTATAGTCTGGATATGATGTGTCCCCCAAAAGATCATGTGTGAGACAATTTGAGAAGGTTCAGAGGGGAAATGATTGTGTTATGAGAGCCTTAACTGAATCAGGTAGTTGAACACCTGATAGGATTAATTGAGTGATCACTGAAGGCAGGTGGAGTGTGGCTGGAGGAGGTGGGGCATTGGGGGTATGGCTTTGGGGTATATATTTGTATCTGGCAAGTACAGACCTTTCTCTGCTTCCTAATCCATATTGTGAGCTGCTTCCCTCCACCATACTTTTCTGCCATGTTGTTCTGCCTCACCTTGAGCCCCAAGGAATAGAGACTGAGACCCTGAGGAATGCACCGAGACCTCTGAAACTGTGAGCCTTCAAGTAGACTTTTCCTCCTCTGCAGTTGTTCTGGTCAGATCCTTTAGTCACAGTCCTGGAAAAGCTGATTAAAACAATAGGGTACAGCCTTCTGTGAACTAATCCTGAAACTAAAACTGAGTCACATTAGCCTGGATTCCCAGGACCAAGGGAATGAGGTTTTCCTTAGATTATCCCCAAGCTTGGGACTGAGGCTAGAGATGGCTTCCCCTCACCTTTATATGAACAAGGGTTAGACACCTGAAAAATACTGGGATAATTACCAAGTGAAGGAAAATGGACGTCAGGGAGTTATCAAAGAGATCAACCAACTCTACTAACTCCTGGATATTAATTGGTTTCCTATTTAATATTTCCTAATAGAAGAAAGAACCAAGATGCTGCCAATGCAAATGTTAAGATCCAGTTTGGCCTAATATGTGTGAAGCCTTGGGTTTAATTCCCAGCTCTAAACAAACCAAACCAAACCAAAACAAAACAAAACAAAAAAGACAGAAGTGGACACTTCAGTGATTTAATTTGATAAAAGTTTTCTTGCTCAAATTCTGAATAGTGGCAAGGGGGAGAGTGATGATAAATGTTCTGCTCTCAGAAGGGGGTCCCAGGCTTCTTCAAAGTAATTTTGAAGATTTTCCTGGACAGAACATTCAGCCAGCAGAAAGAGTAAAAGTGGAACACAGTGGGAGATGTTTTATTGGGCAAGCATGACAGTAAGTTGCCTTGCTTCTTTTCACAGATACATGCCACCCACAACTGCTGGAAAGTCTGGGAGAGTTACTCTAACTAGCCTGGAGGAAAGAAAAGTGAGTGAATAAACAGTGGCCAGTCTGCCACAGTGGCTTCTTGGCATTATCTTCCCTGCTTCCACGGAACCATGAGATGCCCCCTCCATCTCATTTGAATTTCCTAAGAGAGAAAAAAAGAGCAGGGGAGAGGAAAGAACTCTGGAGAGCAATAAAACTTCATCTGTGAGCAGAGGAGAAAAAGCAACAATGAAGAGGACTGAGTCGGGTTCTTAGAGAACTAAAGACAAAATCCAGAACAGAGGAGACACGTACAAGGAGGAGGGAGTCCCAAGTGCAATGACAACACTTAATCCATCTTCCTGTCTCATCAGATGATGCTGAGGAGGAAATAAGAAAAGATGTTTCTAAGTCTGTAGGACATGATCTCTGATCATCTGCCCATCTCTTGCAGTACAGAGCCCAGCCTACAACATCCAACTCCTGGAATTGT
This sequence comes from Spermophilus citellus, assembly GCF_964194105.1. Lineage (NCBI taxonomy): Eukaryota > Metazoa > Chordata > Mammalia > Rodentia > Sciuridae > Spermophilus > Spermophilus citellus. Next base: position 157,072,943 of record NC_138183.1, on the reverse strand, counting down.
TAGCTCCTATTCTGATCCTTTCCTTTCTGAACTCCAGTTGATGGACCATCTAGCGCCTGCAAAAACAATCGGCGACTCCAGAACCTCCCGCAGAGTTTCCAAGATCAAGATGTTTCCAAACCCATTAAGGTCATAAGAGTTACAACCCCAAAACACAATGCCCCAGGCCTTACAGAGAAATATGCACCCCTTAATCATGCTGGACCAGACTAGGCTATGCTTGTGCTTGAAAAAGAGAAAGAGGAGATAGAATGAATATGAGAAATCTTTTATGCAGGAGGGGGGTGGGAGGGTAGGAGGAGTGTTTCCAAAGCTCTTCTAAATTTAATTATATGTCATTTCTAATTGTATTTCATAATTGTGTAATTATACCCAAGTATTTTTCTTTAAGTAATAGAACTAGTAATTACATACTAATTGAAATGTGTAATCTCGTCATTGGGATATGTAAATATATAACAGTGTGAAGATAAGGTAATTAAAATTCCAAGGATAACTCTGCCATTAAAACCTGTGACATGTTCCTTCTTCTGTCCCAGCATTCTCTGCTCCAATAGGCTTTGAAATTCCACCTGGACAGGAAAGATAAGCTCCAAGGCCTGGGAAGCACGTGACCAGACAGAATATTCACTTGTAAACACAGGCATCAGGAGGCAGGATTTCTGGCCTGTCTCTCTCTCCACAGTCCACTCAAAATGCTTCCTTGGAATTTACACTTTCATTCTTCCCCATCGGGAAGAAACCCTAGAGTTGCAGAGTGGCTGAATATGAGAACCATCCCCCTTATACCTGAATGCAGAGAGGGCTAGATTGGCCATGGCCCACTGATGCACAAAGGGAAAAATTAACATGTCCCTCCAGCTCTGGAGCATCTGTGACACCTACAACCCAACACTGATCCATAGGTGAGGTTGCCCACTGTTAGGGAGCCCCATTGATCAAAATCACTGTGCAAGAGGTTTCACCACCTAGAGGCCCCAAGATGGAAGCAAAGGCCACCTTGGCCATTGCTACCAGTTTCCTGCCCCTAGGCTAAGGCCAGGACTCATTTTTTGACTACACTCCACCCAAGCTCCTCTGTGTCCTCAAGTTGTGGCAAAAGATATGGCTGAGCCAGATTATCAAGGCTCCCTTACCTTTCATACCAACCCAGGTTCCTCTTAGCCATTTTTTATCTACTCCCTCACCTACCCATTGGCATTAAATCCTCATTGTCTCTGCTGTACCCGGAGTTACATCTCTCCTCTATTGAAATAGTCATGATCCCTATTGAAAGAGTCTTAAATAAGTTCTTCCTAGCCATTTTTGACAGGCATCTGACACAATTTCTTTTATAACTAAATCTTAGGGATATAGGCTGTTTTAGTCTTCTTTTGTGTGTGTGTGCTGCTATAAAATAACTGTGCAATTTATAATGAACAGAACTTTCCCTATAGTTCTAGAGGCTGGGAAGTCCAAGATCAAGAGGACAGCAGCTGGTAAGAGCTTTCTTGGTGCATCATCATATAGTAGAAGGCAAAAAGATAAAAGAAGACATAAGGGGGCCACCTCTCCCTTTGATAATAACACCAATCTCACCTGTGAGGGAGGAGCCATCGTGGCCTAATCTCCTCTTAAAAATTGCACTTATTAATACTGTTACAATAGTTATTAAACTTCAACATCAATTTTTGGAGGGGACATTCAAACCACAGCATGGATCTTGGGCAGATCTGTCCAAACGGAGTTGACATGTGGTCTCACCCATAGGGTGATAGGTGTCCTTATGGGGAAACATGCTAAAGTAGCATGATCTCAACTAGCAGGAGTCAAGATCCGGTTCAAGTTCCACCAAGTCAAAGAAAGAACACCACAAACATGGAGGTAAACAAGCAAGCAGAAATTTTATTTAAAAAGAAAGTGAGAAAAAGACTCAGGGCTCCCAGTGCAGCACATCTGGGAGGGGCAAGAGTGCTGCTCAAGTCTTACAGAGTTCCTTCTTTTAAAGGCACATAAGAAGCAAATGATAGGGCTGGGGTTGTGGCTCAGCAGTAGAACACTTGCCTTGCACATGCGAGGCCCTGGGTTCCATGCTCAGCATCACATAAAAATAAATAAATAAGGGTACTGTGTCCAACTAAAAAATATTTTGTTTTAAAAAGAAGCAACTGGTAAACTCCTCTTGACTGATTTTTGATATTTCAATTGTCCCTTGGTGGGTGGAGCCCAATTATGGATTATTCTGTCACTTTCCACAAGATGGAAACATAAACCCTTCAAGAAACAAGAACTGTTTTATAAAAGGGCATGTTAAAATTACTGTTCTTGTGTTTGCCCTATTGTCAACCTTTACTGCCTATCCTTTTCTGTCTCAGAAGAATGGATGAGGAGGGACTCTTACACAGACATACACAATGGGGCAGAGGCAGGAAGGGCTTGGGGTGACATGTCAACCGAAGCCTGAAGGATGAGTGAAAAGGCAGGCATGGTGGAGGACTCCAAGTAGAACATAGTTGGAGGAAGTGGGGATAACATGTACCCCAGCTGGGAGGTGAGAATGTAGCCTATTCAGGAAGTGTAGACCACACAGTGGATGTTCAGGAGAGACAAGGCTGGAGGGGAGACAGAGCCTGGGCTGAAGAGCCTTGCAATCTTCATCAAAGTTCAGACTTAAGTCTTGAGTCTCACTTTTCACTGATAAGAAAAACAAGAAGTCCACAGGGATGGAAAGATGGACAAATTAGTGGAGTGATGGATTAATGATAGATGGAAAGGTCCCAGATATCAGAGTCTGAGGCAAAATTATAACCTGAGCTCTATGAAAATTATGGTATTAATTGAATCTCTGGTTCCTTGGTCCCAGAAGGAACAAAATAGAGACTAGGACCCAGGGACTAGTTTTCTGTCCATTTTGTATGCTCATCCTGGGAATACACAGCTTTCCTTTCTCCATCCAAACACTTCTTATTTGTACTAGTCACTTCACATAGACACACACTTCCAGTGGCTCACACAACACACAGCATGAAAGACCCTTGAGCTCCACATCCCAGAGGAAGGACCTCCAAGGACACAGTCAAAGAGACAATCTCTCAACATTAGATACGTTATCAAACATTAGATTGTGCTTGCCCCCTACAATATTTATAAAGGCTCTGGATTGTTTGTGGTCCTCCAACATCTCAAAAGGACCAAGGACTAACAGCCCAGATGGGATAAGGCATAGGCGGATCACACATTTGCCTCTGCAGCAGGAGCCAGTTGAAGTGTGGCTTGAGTGACAGAAAGGAGGAGAGAGGGTGGCTCCCTGTAGGGAAGCCACTGGAACCCCTCCATGTCACTTTGGTGTGCAGGGAAGGGGAAGGGAGATTAATGTAAGAAGTTGAGAGAAGGTAAATGGAGGCCCTGAGTATATTTTAAGCATTTTCTCTGAGTTCTAGTCAGGTGAGGGTTGAGCTGTGACAGTCCACAGGCTCCAGATGCCAGCAATCTGTTATTAGACCCCTCATCACTAACTCTGAAGAATACTTGTTGTAAATCATTTTCCTCTTTCTTTCCTCTGAGCTGTTTCTTTTTATTATTAGTGTTCAAAATTCATCCCACGTGCACACAGAAATTCCTATGCAGAGGTTGGCAGCTTTGTTCACAGCACCTGAAGGGGGGCTGTAGGGTGGGGGAAGCACAAAACAGAGGAATCCTCAGCACATAAGGCCTTCCAAGCCACTCTCTTCCAAGTCATAGATAATGGGACCTTCTTCCTGACATTTTCTTGGAAGCCTGAGGTCCTGACTACAGGCTCCGAGGCCACTAATGCCAGGCCCCGGCCAGATGGCTAGAACCTCGCCACATTTGTTATTAGAAAAATAACTGTTGCCTGGCTTTAGACATTTTCTTTAATACAGTAGTGCATTAAGTTAAATTGCATTTCAAAAGCCATTCTCTACCCCAGAAGTCTCTTCTACTAGGCTGGGAAGGTGGGGCTAGTAGTAGCTCCTAGCTGTCATTGCCCAGGGCCTCAGGAGAAATCAGCAGGCTAGCTGGGTGGGAGAAAGGAGGAAAGTAGTCACTGGTTTCCCAGGATGTAGCTGGTATCTCTGGGCACAGTGTGGGGCCTGAGACCTGCCATCCTGCTGTGGTCTCATTGCCCCAGGCTCTTCCATCCTAGCACTCCTGGATGAGAGGTGTGGTAAAGGGAGCATCAGCTCTCAGGTCACATCGATGATTCCTCATGAAGACATTTACTTCACCTCTTTAAACTTGGTAGTTTCTTTTAGTAAGATCAAAATAGACACAGATTCACGTAACTATTGTAAAGATTAGATAGTGTCATCAAGGGCCTGTCACTTAGAGGTACGAAACGGTGGTCTTTCCTGGCTTTTTCTTGACATAAAATGTGATAACCCTAACTTGCAAGATTTTTTTCCTCCCCCCTAGGAATTAACTCTGTCTACTTGACTGGCTCATCTCCCTCCTGTCCACCCTAATAAGAAAATAGCTAATATTTCTTAAATAATTGCTAACATTTTTGCATTATCTCATTTAATCCTCCCAACAACCCCATGGAATAAGCACCATTATTGTCTCCTTTTCAGGTGTGAAAACCATAGCTTGGTGAGGTTGGGTACTTGTTTAAGATGGCATAGTTGATAAGTAGGGAGTGGAGAGTAAGGATTCACATTCAAGTGTGCCTGACTGCAGGTCTCAGCCACTTGCCTACCTCACAACACACCTCTAACTGCAGGCCAGCAAACTCAGACAGCTATCCATAGATAGTGTGTGCCAGACATTGCACTAGATTTACCTGAAGTCACATGTAAAGTAATACAGGTAGCAAACTGATATATGTGTACAGGGCATAATAGAGATCTTCCTCTGGGAAATTTGGTAATGTTTGACCCAGCAGGTACACAGAGTTCCATGCTACAAGATGAGCCAGAGTAGCAGACAAAAAGAAAAAGGATATTAAAAGTGGAGGGATCAATGTTAGCAAAGGCATTTTTTTAAAAAAGGTAATTTTAGGGGACTCCAAGAGTTGCTCTACCAGAAATGCAATTTGCATGAGCATCATAAGGTAGTGGAGGCTGGCCTGGCCATGAGGACCTTTCATGCTATACTGAGGACCTTGTGGATTAGCCTAGAGATATCAGTAATCATTGATGGGTTTTAAATAGAGGGAAGACATATTTTCAGATAGATTGCCCTTTGTGTTATATAGAGAATGGATGAGATGGAAGAGAAACTGGAGGCAGGGGAACTCTGTGGGACAATATTGTAAATAGTCCAAGCAAAGATGATGAAGACTTGAACTGCAATTGCCAGAAGATGGAGACAAAAGTAGGGACACCTGTGCTGTTAAGGAGGCAGCCTCTATGACCTGGGGCACCAGGATGATGTAGAAGATGAAGGAAGCAGAGTATGTGGCATGACCAAGGGGATGGTGCTACCAAAGAGGGGAAACCTGGTATAACAGGGTCCACTTCGTGCTTTGAATCTAACCTTTGCTGTTCTGCCATTGTGGCTCATTTTAAAACCAACTTTTTCCCCTTTCTTTTCTCCCTCTGTAGTGGCATCCCCTTTCTCCACAGAAAATCTTAACTGGGCTTCTCCAGAAATCTTCACCATGGCTGTTTTTAGGACTGTCAGCAAAAGAGTCTCTACAAAAGAGTTCAATGTAGATAAACTTCCTATTTTCGTGTTGCTCTTACTTGGCTACTAGCCTGGAAGAAATCGCACTCCAGGTGCTGGGCACCCCCTTACTAGTTTTTCACAAACATGTATTCAGTATAGTAGTTTGTAGAAATGTGTTTGCAAATATAAAGTGTGATTTTTTAAAAAAAAAGACAAATCCTTTAAACAAGGCCTCTGGCCTTGAGCTGGGGCTTCACAGAGATGTCTACATTTCTAAGATCAGTTACCAATTGGGCTCCATGGTAACAGCTGGCAGGGGGAGGAAAGGAAGGGGAGAAGAAGCTCTCCCTTCTCAGATGTTGTCCTTGAAGCATTAACTTGCCCAAAACAGTGAAAGAAAAAGCAGCTTTTATGTGAACTTCTATAAACTGTGAACTTTTGACCCCCTCCCCTTACATGCTGGCTATAAAATTCTGAAACTACCTGAACTTGGAGTTCAGGGGATTGATTGATTACAGCAAAAACTGTGCCCTTTGAACCTGGCTGCAGCCAAATCAAACTGTTTCCTGCTGTCTTCGGTGCCTTGCCTCGTCAGTCCCTACAACCCTTCTTTTCGTCCCTAACCATGAGGGAAGCAAGATTAACCTTCTTCCCTTCCTAGGCTGAGTTATCTGTCCTTTGGCTTACAGACCTCAAGGCTGACACCTGGAGATCCAAGAAATGACTGTATCTCAAAACTACCAAGAAATAATGACTCCTGACAGGACACAGCAGGAGTGTAGCCTTTGTCCACACTTTAAAAGCCCACTGTTCCCACTGACAGTTAAAATCATCGCTTCTGGGACTGGACTCCACTATGTGCTCTCCTTTGCCAAAAAAACAATAAAACTTCTTTTTCCTTTCAAAATCTTCTCCTAGTTATTGGATCAGCATCAGGGACAAGGACCAAGCTTTGGGTATCACTGGGAGGAATAGGTTTGGGGTGGGGAGAGAGAAAGCTTTCAGTTTTATACACACTGATTAAAGTATCTGTGGGACATTCAGGTAAGGATAAAATAGGGAGTTGGAGATATAGCTTGGACTCAGGAGGGAGATCCATACAAGAGGTAAAAATTTAGCAGCCGTTGATAAAAAATGGTAATCAATGCAAATTAAAATGGATATGATCACGAAGCAGAAAACTTGGAGGAAGGTCAAAGACAGGGGCTTGAGGAACTGCAGTATTTTAGGAGAGGATGTCATAAACCCATCTGCAAAGAAGCCTGAAGAAGAACAGGCAGGAGAGTAGAAATAAGGGAAGCTTATTGGAAGCTGAGGAGACAGGCCTTTTGGGATGTCTAGCTTGAATGGAGGAAGATAATCAAGGTGTTACCAAAGTCCTGGCTGCAAAGAAGACAAAATGGAATGGAATTAAATATGTAGGTGCAGAACTGCATCTAATGAGAGTCTTGGAGGGCAAGAGGAGATGAGTGCAGAATATAGGTGTGGGGAAGAAAGTTAAGGGGCAAGAGCCAGGTTTAAGTGCTTTACTAAGATTGAAAGCCATCTATCTACAGGAGACCCAACCTAGGTGGCTCTGTGATTGTCTACATTTGACTGTAGGAACAATGAAGGCAAATGGCTAGTGATCTGTCAGACAAATGGAGAGGGAGAGATAAAACAAGCCAAGAAATCTTCAAAGATTCTGGCAAGAGAAAGATGGCTGGCAATTGTTCCAGTTACAGAGAACTCCTAGCTGGGTACAGAGGGCAATACTGAGTGCAGTGATGGATTGGGTTTAAAGAAAGAGGCAGAAAGATGGGAGAGTCTGAGAGGGCAAGGAAACCACAAAAAAACCCTGGAGGGATGGGGCCATGGATAATCAGAACATGATGTCCTGGAGTTTCAAAGCCATTTTAGCTGATAACCAGGTACGTGGTTTGAGTGAGGGCATGAGTAAGATTACTGAACTCAGGAAATCAAGGATTTCAAAAGCCGTGCACAGGTTGGGGATGTAGCTCAGTGGTAGGACACTTGCCTAGCATACATACGGCCCTGGGTTCCATTCCCCATACTGGAGGGGTAGGGATCAACACAGCAGCATAGAAGTCATACACTAGCCAGTATATAATACTGCCTACTTTAAAAGGCTTACCAAACAACTTAAAAGAGAAGACATGCAGGTGTGCCTCAGGATATAAGATTATGGCCACCTGGGGAATCACAGAGGGCTGTGCTGAGCAGATACTAATTAAAATGGGCATTAGAGAATAATGGGCAATATTTGGCAATGCAAAAATTAGAGGAAGCAAGCTCAAGAAAATAGCATGCTGACTCACTTGTTACAAAAATATTCTAATTAGTCTTCTTGACACCTGGTTCCCCCAAGAAGCTGAAACAGAATAAACAATGTGGCTTTTAATCCTAGCTCTTCTGCTTCAAAGTTAGTAATGTTGGTCACATTACAACACTTTTGAGCCTTAGTTTTCTCAACTGGATAATATGGATAAGGATATTGTTTTCAGTTATAGGACTAAATGAAAAAGTGATTTGTAAACAGTATAGATCAAGGATTCCCAGACCTGCCTAAATGTTAAAATTTCCTGGAATTATTGCTAAGGGAAAAAAAGCAGAATTAAAAAAAAAACTAGATTTCTGGAGGACACAGCCATAACCACAGGAGGAAGCAGGAAAGATGATTCCAGATCTCTCTCCTCCTATCTACTATCAGTGTCCCCACTGACAGAACCTAACACAAAGCTGGCCAGCAAGTGAGCTAAGTCATTCTTCTGGATCATACTGAACAAACAGAATAATTACCACTCTCATCAGAATCTTCCAGTGAGGATTTTGGCCTACCAAAAAAGCCTAATCTCCCTAGGCAAAGAAGTTCAAGCACCTTCATAATCTACACCATCTTCAGGATTCTTCTTTTGAGACCAGAGGCTGAAATGGGAGTCAATTGGTGTCACTTATTTTCGTTCCACTGCATCTCCTTGTGACTTTCCACCTACTGGAATCCTCTCCCTAGCCTCATCTCTCCTGGAAGGTCCTGCTTGGCCTTGATTCAAGGTCTAATCTCAGGTCAGTGTCCTCCAAGATGGCATCTCTGGTATCTCCTACTGGGAGGAGCTTTCCTTTCCCTCTACTATGCAGATGGCATTTGTACCACCTATATGCTTCCCCACACATACCCACTCCTGCCATCCATCCCGACCTTTCCCTGGGGCAAAGTCATATATGACCATGTTTTACCTCCCCCATTGGACTGAAAGCCTTTTGAGGGTGTAAACTACCCAATATGCCTTACATTCCTCAGCTCTCAACATGGAATGGGCTCAAGATAACTCCCCTTCTTTTTACTAGCTCACAGACTCCCATGCCTTCTTTGAGATCCAGTTCAAATGCCAACTCCTCTATCTCCTCCAAGAAGAGCCAATTTGCCTTCCCCTTTCCCTGCCATAGTGCTGTATACAGTCTACTTGTCCCACAACGAGATAGCATCCTGGTGAGGAGCACTTACTCTCTAAACTGTCTGTGTGGGTACAAACCCTGGTGATCTATAAAGCAAAAGCTATTTGATATTGACAAATTTCAGTGCCAGTTTCTTCATAGTACCTATCATAGGAAATGAATTCATCTATGTAAAGCACTTAGGCCACTGCTGAGTATATATATTAAATGTGTAATAAATGTTAGCTATTAATATTATCACGTAACTCTAAGCTCCTTGAAGGCAGGACCCATGTCTTGATCTTTGATTCCTAGTGTCTAGATAATACTCCTGGTATAAACTGGGTGCTCAATATATGCTTGTTGATTGCATGAATGGCCATTTCATGTTCAGTAAATATTGGGAGGGTGGGTAGGAGGGTGGGTATATGGATGGATAGATGGTCAAATGGTAGCTACTTTGCATGAATAAGTGAATCAGCAGGTATTTAATACATATAGTTCCCTTAGTTTATTGCTTAAAACAAATGAGGGAATGAGGGAATGAATGAATAATAGGTATTTAATAAGAAGGTTGATTAGTTGCATGGTTGAATTAACAAACAGATTTTCCACAAATAGCAGATGTTCCATAAAAGTTGACTGGTTGCATGAGTGAACAAATAGCCCTAAAATGTGAAAGCAGCCTGCAGTCAAAGCTGAGAGGATGCAGCTAGAGCACTGGTCAGAGGGAGAGTGATAGAACCTGTCCCTCAATAACTGCCATAGGAACTGTACCCTTACCCTACCATTTCTGAAGCCCTCTGTTTTTGAAACTGACACCTATTTTTGCACACTGCATAGTGCTGCATGGTGATACAGGAACCTGGGGGTGGAGAGAAGGACTGGAAATTATCTGACCTCACCTTCTTGCCTCCAGAAGAGGACCAGCCTCCAGCATCTTGCACCACCAAGGACTGGCCTCCATGACCTGCCTCAGGTGAGGAGGGAGACCCTCACCTCACAACACATTAGGAGCAACTCCTGTATTAGTCCTGGGAGCAGGAATATAAGCTGAATGCCTCATATCCTTGGCCCCATTCCCTGGCCCTGCAGTTCCCCTGAGTCAGCCCCAGAAACTCACATCTCTAGTTAATGAATTATTTTGCAACACGCCTGGAGATGCATGAACTAGAAATCTTACACATGTTGGAGGATTTGCCATTTCCATTAAATATGCCATTCATTTGGTGGGTAATTAAATGTGCAATAATGGGCTTTAATTTCCATCTTAAATGATTTCCTAGGAGCAGTAGAAAGGGAGATGCAGGGTGTAATTTTCTGAAAGAGTCCCCCCACCCCCCGAAAGCTTTTCAGCACATAGAGGAAGAGAGAAATGAGTAAAATGAAGTTGTTTTTGATACTGCACCACATGTGAGTCATCTGTAATTGCCCCCCCCATGGAGAAAGAGATTGACGCCTGCAACATGACAGCACCCCACCCCCAAAGCCCTGGAGCAGCCTAGGGAAGGGCATCCCAGGAGTCTGAACTTAAGGAAGAGGAGAGAGGTTGGGCAGGAGCAGGAGGCTGTGGTGTGGTGTGGAGGATCCTGCCACAGCTCTGGGGGTCATGAGCCTCCTTCCATGCTTCCTGTCTCTCCATGCTTCCCACACTGTGCTGTGTGTTAGCATACACATGCACGCACACGTGCACAGACATACACACAATCATGGGCTTTGCCTTCCAATTCTAGAAGCACCATTCAGAGCCAGCCATAGCCTGGTGGACAGGAAGCAGGGGAAAAGGAGTGGGGGAGGGATCCATGCCTTCTGGAATGAAAAGGGTCAGTGTGTACTGCCCACCCCGTGAAAGAAGCATGGCTTAAAATTCGAGTTTTATCACTACCTGTGAGAATACGGTTAAGTTACTGAGCTTCTCTGGGTTTCAGTTTCCTCTTCTGTAAGATGAAAACAGTCAAACCTGACTTATAAAATAACAATCAAAGGGCAAACCACATGTACAGCCCTGGCACAGAGTAGTGAGCTCTCAGCATACTTGATTCCCTCTGACCCTTCTCTCCCTTCTCTGGGGTGTAGGGTCAGCCTAGTCAAGGCCAATGTGTAGCTCACTGATCCCTGGAGGAGCTACTCACCCCTGAGAGATGCCTCCATTCCTGCCCACCTCTGCAGCATCACCTCTCCTACTGGCTTGTCTCCATTTCACCCCACCCCTCATCCCTTCTCTAGATGCTCATGCAATGGCATGAGTCTTCTGGACTTTCCTGAGGCAGAGCTGAGATTTGCAGAGACTGAAGAGGTTCTGAAGGAACTGGGCTCCCAATGTGCATACACAAGTAGCACCACAAGTTGGGGGGTGGAAAAAGCAAGGCTGGGGCCACCTCACTTTTGTTGCCTGGTCTGGAGTGAATTCATAACCTTCCTCTTCAGCACTTGGAGGCATCCAAGCATGAGCAGGGCTTCTCCACTTCCATGGCCACTCCCATGGCCATGACTATGGATGCCCCGTTGGAAAGGCTATCACTGATCGGTGCTTCTCAGCCCCCAGGTCTCTTCAAAGGAGCTCTCTGGCTCTGTTCAGCTTGTCAGTACCTCTGTATGTAGACGAGGGTGCAGAGAGGAGGCTGAGGGAAGCAATAAATCCAGCTCTCTCCCTGCTTCTCTGGCTAGTCTGCATTCTGGGCATCTGGAAAGGAGATAAGTAAATAACTTTGAGAATACATCCTGGGGTATCTTAGGATCTCGGGCTGGGAAATGGACTGTGTAATAGCTAAGCTGGAAGCAGACCTGGGGTTTAGCTGGGGTGAAGGCAAAATGAAAAGAAATTATCTGACTGACTAACTGCAGAGGCTCCACTCAAATTAAAAGTTATATGGATTAAGGTGTGCTGAGAGTAGAACTGGGGTCTTACATGAGGCAAGATCAGACCCGGAGTAAAAGGAACCCAAGGAACATAATGAGTCATAGAGCCTGGGCCCCGTTTGATGGAGAAAAGGGACAGCATATAATTCCCTCAAGCCACTCGGGGTCTCTCCAAAGTTCTTCCATGTGTTTATTCTTTCAAGCAATTATTCTTCACTGACTCAATTAACTCATGCAATATTTTTGGATTGTCAACTGTATATGGAGCAGATGATTCATATGATAAACATCTTACAAGTTTTAAAGGCAAGCAGACCTGGCTCATGTCTCTGCTATCTATATTTTGGTTATAGGACTCTAACAAGTTACTTAAATCTAGAATAAGACTGTTGTGAAGACCAAACGACAAAATTCCTACAAAGTGCTTAGTGTGATGGCTGGCATTTGGTTTTTCCATTACCTAAAAATTTATCATTGCTGATACTATGACAGCAATGTACTAAGACCTTAAAAATGCTCCAAACATGTGATTATCCCCTTGAACAATCAGTGCATAAAATCTACTTTATATACAATTATGTCCCCCAGGAAGAAAGCATTCTGACCCTTTTGTTGTCTATGGGCATCCACCATAGGGTTTTGCACATGGTAGAAGCTGTAGGTCTTTGACAAACAGGGCTAAATTCTCTAATGACCAAATATAAATCATTTCTGCAAGGATTAATATTGGACACTATTGCATTATACAGGGATGCTGGATTAACAAAATGGCTAGCCTACCCATAAAATCTAGGTTTGAACAGTCCCCAGAGGTTGCCTTTGCAGTTATTTGTTTGGGAAAAAAATAAATAATAGAGCAAAAAACATTACATGTAGGCTATCAGGTATTGGTGCTATCATGTTCCTCTCTCATCATTTGTGCAATCCCCTCTGGAAGAATGCTGACCTGCAAAGAAATTCCACAAGGAAAGAGAGAAGTACTGAAGAGTAGGTGGGCAGGTTGGGAGGCTCCTCCTACAGTCCCACACCATAAAGCAGGAAGGGACTTAAAGACCACCTACATTCTTCCCACCTGTCTCACAAATAACACAAGAGCCAAAGAGACTCTGTGATTTGGCAAAGGCCACCAGCTCATTAGTGACAGGACTAGGATAAAATATGGTCTCCTGACTCCACTTCACTGATCTTTCCCCTGCACACAGCTGTCACCCTCTCTGAACATGAATTCATCTGCAGCAAGAAGTGACTGCCTTTCTTCCCAACCAGGCCAAAGGGAATTGAATAACATCACCTAGCAAAAGACGTTCATATACAACTTCTTGTCAGATAGTGACCACAGGGGCATGGCGGCCCTCAAAACAGATCCTACTAAGCAGTTCTGCTTTTCAGCCTGCTCCACAGCCATCCCTCTCTTCCCTGGCTTTTCTGGTTCAAAGGAAGTGAGGTTGTTAAGCATGTTTACATCCGCAATTAAGCCAGCTGTACAGGAGAATTAGTCCTGGAGACTATTAGAACTAACACATGCTTTTAATCATGAAAACAGAAACATTTCAGTGAGGTACTTTCAGCAGTTATTAAAAAAAAAAAAAAAAGGAGGAGATTGAGGGAGGGGCAGGAGAGATCTCAGGGTCAAAGCTCTCCTAAGGGCCTCCTCAGATGAAAGAGGAATTCATAGAGACTCAGCTCCCTTCTCTTCCAGCCTCACCACCTCCATTCCTGGGAAGATACAGGTCAGCGATGCAGAGCAGCCAAACTGGCTGTGGTCCTTGGGGAGTGAAGTAAAAAAGTTAAGGGATTGGGGAGCTACCTGTAGATGAATAACATTTGAATCTAGTTCCTTCCGCCCATCCCCTTAGTGTCTTAATCCCCTTTTGGGGCCTCCACTATCTCCGCTCCCCACACCCCGACATCTCAGGCTCAACTCCCTCTTCAGAAGCATTTGTCTAAGTCCACACTGTTCTTTCTGATAACTGTTAGAAACTCTCAAGTGCTAATTAAATTTTCTGTCTAGGGCCTGATACAAGTCCTAATGTGTAGCAAGCATTTAAATAAGTTAAGCAACTGGTAACTTATAAGCATTAGTATTTATGTCCAGGGAAATTTTATAGTTTCATTCTATAATTCTGTCATATCTTTACAGAAATGTGTAGCACCAACTGTGGGTAGCAATGGGCATCATTTTTCACATGAGAAAACTGAAGTTTGAATCAGTGAAAACAAATTGCCTAGAATTACCCAGTCAGCGGTTGGAAAAGCCAAGAATCCAGCAGGTTTTGTGCCCTAGAGTCTCACACTCTTTTGGTGACAAGAGGTGCCTGCCCTGAGATATGAAAGTCTGTAGAACTCTCCCAGAACTCTCCTCGTACCTTGAGGCCGTGAACATTATTGGAGTTCATTGTCTAAGTAAGACAAACCAACTTTACATATTAGACTTTGGAAGTTGTTTTCTCACAGGGCAGGGTGGTGAGTAAGCCCATGGGTGGAAGTGGGGACTACAACATAGCAGATGGAGGTAGGAAAGGACAAGAAAATAGCACAATAAACAAGGCAATGTCACATAGTGTTTAAAACTGCAAAGGTTGTCCCAAATAGAGGATCTAGGGGAGAAATACAAGGCAAAATGCACCAATGGAACTGAAGCTTGGGTTTTAGGAGGCAGAGTCTAAGTGCCCAAATTCAGGGAAGAGAAAGAACAGGCTAGATGAAGAAGTCTGAGATGCCTCAAGGAACTCGCCCCGCATGAGGCCTTGAAGAAAGGTTAGAATTTGGTTAGGTGACGGGACTGGAATTTCTAAATATGACGTACAAAGCAAGAGAAAAGGAGATAAAGAAGTTTTTTTTTTTTTTTTTTGAGCAACCATTACATGTCAGGGCCATGCCGGATGCTATTATATCCTACTAATGGAGCTCACTCTGCAAAGAGAGAATGAGCACAATGTGGGCTACTGTGACAGGAGAAAGGTCAGACTACCGAAGACAGCTCAGGTAGGAGAAGACTGAAACAGACAAAGAGGCTCACAATAGAGCCTTAAATGTCTGACTCAGAAAACTTCCCTGACTTGCTATAGCACTCTTTGGTGACTACTTTGTAATTTATGGTAGGCCATGAGCTACCTGAAATTGGGGATTGTTTCACACAACATTGCAGTGGTCCTCAAAACTTTAGTACACATCAGAATTACCTGGAGAGTTTGTGAAAATATTGATTATGGGCCCCTACCCAGAGTTTCTGATTTCATAGGACTTATATTAGCCTGAGAATTCACATGTCTAACACATTCTCAATCTCACCAATGGCCCTAGAGATTTTTGCTTCCTGGTACTCACATCTTTGTGGGATTTCCTCCCATATTGAATAGTGTAGACTTGTGTGAACAATGGGGTATTGTGGAAGTGATGGTATGTGACTTCTAAGACTTCTAAGAAATTGTAACTTATTCTCTGGGCTTGTTCACCTGGAGGGAGCCAGCTGCCATGCTGTGAGTACACTCAAGCAGCCTTGTGGAGAAGTCACATGGGAAGAAACTGAAGCCTCCCCCAACAAGCCACACCAACTTGCTGGCCATGTGAACAAACTACCTTGGAAGCAAACCCTTCAGGCCCAGCCAAACATTCAGATGACTGCAGCCCCAGCCAATACATTCACTGCTACTTCATGATATAGCCTAAGCTAAAACCTATAGAAACTACAAGATAATAAGCATTAATGTTGTTTTAGGCCTCTAAATTTTGGAGTGACTTGTTATACAACCATAAATAACTAACATACCAAATGATGCTAATGTGACTGGCCCAGGGACCACAATTTGAGAATAACTGCATCTTTTTAACTCTTGTACCTAGCTTGTACCCAGTTTATAGGTGCACTCAACAAATATTTTGAAATTCATCAATGAGTAAATGAATAGGTACAGAATGAATGAAGGTTGGACTTAAAGCTACAGTATTAGGGAGCCATTGAGTTGTGGAACAACATGACATCAGAAGCCCTTGGAGATACTAGTTGAAAAAGTTTCATAGAATTGAAAATTGCTGAGTGGCCATGTTGGCACAATTGCCAGCTGAGGGGAAATCTCCACTCTAGTTTCTGATGTCTTTCTACAAGGATATGGCCTATGAATTGCCATCTCTACTTCTCCTGATCTACAGGAAAGCCTGCCAGGACATCCATCTGCCCCATGCACCTTGATCCCCCTCAGGGACCTTCCATCTATCTCTTTGCTATTCTTTGACAGCCTTTGTTCTGTCCAGAATCCCTCCCCTCTCCTCCTTTTCTTTCCTCTAATGGCCTTGCCTTCTTTGACAAGCTTTCTGGGGCTATTCTCAGGCTCCACTGCTGTTGGCTTCCTATACACCTTCCTCCCCCCAGCCTGGGTTGTTTTATCCCCTCTACATTATTTCCATAAATCACTTCAGAGTACAGTGCTACAAATATTTACCAAGTACCAGCTGCCTACACCAGCCAGCAGTAAGCTGAATATATAAAGAAAAATAAAACTCATTTACATGCAAAAGATCTCTGTTAAAGATTTCGAAGTAACCCTGGACCAGTATCTCTGTTTCAGCTAAAATCCCTCCATACCACACACCAACCTTCCCTCTTCCTCATTGCCTTCTCTTTTAAAGCTGATGTGGGCACAGGGTTTGTGACCAAAGGCCTAAGCTCCATACCACCTCATCCAGTGGCAGAAACTTGTACAAGAAGATTCAACAAGAACATCTGCATTGAAGGGGATCTTTTATCAAAACCACAGCCCAGGAGAAACCCTCTACTCCTCCATATATTTCATTAGTGCATTTGGAACTAGCCCAGAGTCTTGGAGGAAAACTAGCTTCATTTTAATGTTTTGCCAGCTCTCTCTCTCTCTTGCTCTATTGTGGAACTCAGCTTCTCTGCCAGAGCTTTAGACTTATTTGTCTTCCCTTGCATTTGTGCTTGGAGTATTTGTGAAGCAAAATCCAGGATTCAGTTGGGATTTCTGAAAAATACAGTGTTTCGTGTGCTACAGGAGGCTGGATGTATCTGCCCCACACTTCTAAGTGTAACTTGATATGCCGAGCTAGGCACAGTATGGATATTCTTAGCATTGTAATGTTTGATTAGGCATATCTCTCCAGGTTCCTTTCTCCCCTTTGGGTTTCAGTGTCACCTCCAAGATGCCCAGAGTGTCCAAGAGGAGGCTGGCCAGCCTAGAGGAGGTACTGAGCCCAGCCTCAATGGTCAGCCTCTTCTATGCCATTCTCATCATAGCTCTGGACTTTCTAGATGGCACAAATAAACTTCTGGAGAAACTCAACCCACACAGGGAAACAGCCTGTGTAGTTTCACAAAGGATGTAGACCACACTGCATTCAGGCAGTGCCCACCCCCACATCAGGAACATTTCAACCTCATCTACTCAGAGACTGAGTTCTAGCCCCTTCGCAGAGGCTCCTTCTTGTCATGAAAGCACCTCACACCTATCAAGCTGAATATGGAACACTTGATCTTTCCTGCAGATCTGCCCTTCCCACCGTCTACCTGTGTTAAGAAGAGTGCTTCAATTCCCCAGGTGCTCTAGCTGGAAACTTAGCATCTATTCTTAACACCTTCCTCTCCCTGCTTTATTCTTTCACTAAGCCCAGATAGTCTATCTCCAAAATATCTTTCAGCCCACCCACTTCAGTCCTTTACTGTCACAACCCTAGCCCAGGCCACTAGCATCTCTCATCTGGATCCTAACATACCTTTGAGCTCTCACACTTGTCTTCTTTCAGCCTATTCTTCATAATAGTCAGAATGAGCCATCAAAAGCCAGATCTGATAGGATCATTCCCTTGCTTAAAACTTTCCAATTACACTCAGGGAAAAAAAAAAAAAAAAATATATATATATATATATATATATATATATATATATATCCCTTATGTGGCTTATCACCTGTAAGATCCTTCATTATCTGTCCCCCAGTCATCTCTTGGACCTCCTCCCAGACCAAACTGCACTTTCATCCCTCCCTGCCAATCACAGTCCTCAATCATCCCAAGTCCCTTGGCACACTCTGTCCTTTGTGCCTAGAAGAGAACACTGACATGGTGCTCATTCTATGTCTAACTCCAGCTATTCAAGTCTTCACTTAAAATTCACATCTGCAGCACCTTTCCTTAACCACCCTAATCTAAATTCAGTTCCTTTGTTCTATTTATTCTGTCATGCAACTGTACTTGTCCCTCACAGTTTGTGATTATATAATTATTTGTGCAATACCATGTTCAATATTTTTTCACAACACTATAAGCTCTAGGAGGGCAGAGTCCATATGTGTTTCTTCACTAATGTGCTCCTACCCTGGATGTTATAAAGAATTAGCCCCTCCCTTCAAGGACTGACAATTTCATTAGAAAGACACATGCATGGATGGAAATTCTAATTAAACATCAAAGGTACCAAGATTTTGACGTTTGACAAGGTGCTAGGAGTCTGTCAAGTTGACTCAAGTAAGCTCAGCTTAACAGAGATAGGGGGCATCTACAAAATGAACACAAATAATCCAGTATACTGGTCATTTGGTCATGGTACCTGCTACTCCTATAGTTCCTTCTAAGGCTACTGAATATCTACCACCCATCCCTAGGTTTAAACTATGTATTATACTGAGAATCAGCTCTTGCCTAACTATGGTGCCACCTTCAATGCCATCCCTGGCATTCCATCCCCCTTGGGGTGGCCAGATCATGTCCTCTGAGGACTTTAGAGATGATTCTCCACAACACACATAGGCCCTTCTATCAACGTCTTCACTTGATTCCAATTGAAGTGGTGACATCCTATTCTTCCTTTTAGACTTAAGCCATCCCAAATAAGGAACTGTCCTTCTCCCCGCACCTGTGGGTCCCTCATTTATCTTCCCAGCATGTGGTAATGTGTGGAAGACTGAAGTGTAGTCAACATTAAGGAAATCAAGTTCTCAAGTGCCTAAAGAAATCAAAAGAAGATGTGGTTGTAAAATTATTGTTCAATGTTTATGCTATAAAACTCCAAAGAATTTAATATACCAAAATACAAAGGATCATTGACATTTTTTGTGAACTTGAATTTGAGATCATCATCAGCAAAGAAGCTTAGTAACCACCTTGAAGTCATGAGAAGCCAGTACTTGTAGGTAGTATGACACATGACACAGGGTCATGAGTAAAGATGGACCAGTCTTAGCTGCATGGTATTAGAGAACCACAGAGGCAAGAAGAGTATACACATTCCTAAGAGCCATGGCATTGTATATAATAAGAGCATGGTTGCCTTTTCTTCAATAGGAGATATAAAATTATCCAGGAACTGTAAATTTGACATTGAAGAACTTAAAGACAGGGCTCCTAGGCCTGAACAGGAAAAGTCAATGCCAAGACACTATGAGAAATGTGCACATGCCATATTAGACAACAAATAAATACATAAGTGCCTTTTTTCCACCCATCGTTTTAAATCTTCATTGAAAAAATCACTATACCTCACCAGGCATGTTGGTACAGGCTTGTAGATAGACAGGTAGGCTGAGGCAGGAGAAGTGCAAGTTGGAAGCCAACCTGGAAACTTAGTGAGACCCTATCTCAAAATTAAAAATAAGAAGATCTAGGGACGTAGCTAAGTGGTAGAGTACACCTTGGTTCAATCCCTAGTACAAAAAAAAAATGAAAGAAAGAAAGGGAGGGAAGGAGAAAATAAAGAAAGGGGGGGAAAGATAAGTAAGTAGGCAGGTTACTATACCTCACACAGACCCATGATTTTTTAATGCACTTTTATAACAGCTTTATTGAGACATAATTTATATGTGATAAAATTCATACTTATTTTTAAGTATACAATTCAGTGTTTTTTATATATTCAAGGAGATGTGCAACCATAACTATTTATTTATAAAATATTTTCCCCACTCCAAAACGCCATGCACCCATTAGTGGTCACTCTCAGCCCCTCTCTACTAGACCCCAACAACCACTGATTTACTTTATAACTATGATTTGTCTATTCTGGATATTTCATATAAATGAAATTATGTAACAGGTAATCTTTTGTTTCTTTTACTTAGCATATTTTTTCAAGGTTTATTCATCTTATAGCATGCTCTCAGCACATCATTCACTTTTATTGTTAAGTAATATTCAATTATATGGCTATGTATCACATTATATTTATCCATTCATCAGTTGTTGAATGCTGCTATTAATGCTTGGGTGATAGTAATTTCTTTCAGGACTTTGAATACAATTATTCTACTGCCTTATGGACTCCATTGGGTTATAGTAAAAAGCAAGCTGTAAATCTCACCGAGGCACTTTCAGAAATGACAATTTATTTTTCTCTTGTTGCTTTCAAGATTTTCTGTCTTTGGTTTTGGACAGTTTTACTATAATGGGCCTAGGTGTAGATCTCTTTAAGTTTATCTTGCTTAGAGTTTTTTAAGCTTCTTGAATGTATAAATTAATATTTTTCATCAACTTTAGGGAGTCTTTAGCCATTATTACTTCAAAATGTTCTTTCTACAACTTTCTATTATTCCTTTCCTTCTGGAGAGACTCCCATTTTGCATATGTTGGTAACCTGATGGTGTCTCACAGGTCTGAGCTCTGAGCTGACTGAAATAAAGAAATGCTTTGAGAGTTTATCTTTTCCAGGAAGCAGACAGGTCAAATAGTGGATGTCCTCTAGCTTTTTGGAGAGCTCCAAATCCCTTTTGCCCTCTCCAGTGGTCACTAAGCTACTGGTTTTCACCACTAAGTTTTGAACTGCTTATTTCTGAAGTTACTGAATATCTAGGAAGAAAGTAATGGGAATCAAGCAAGTTCAAATGCAATAAAAAAAAATATGCTGCTCTTGCCAACATTAAGCTATTTCTTGGAGAAATAATTTTTAAATTGTTCTAAGCCTTTGGTTATTTTCCAGAATTCTGAAAAAGTTTATCTTCACAGTTTTTCCATTGTTCTCATTGCTTTTCTGGAGAAGAAGTTTTTCACCGTACTGTTTCAAAAGGGCTTTAAATTTTGTATTTAAACCAGGGCTATGAATATCCCAGTGGTGGCTCTATCTGGAAAAAAAAATGTCAATTATGTACAACTTGAGCCATAGTAAGCCAAAGTTGTAAGAAATCAGAAATATGAATAAGATGAGTATGAATAAGCAAAGGCTATAGAGTAGAAAAAAAGTAGAATTGCTGGGCTGGGGATACAAGCTCAGTGGTAGCTGCAGTGTGCGCTTAGTATATATCAGCCTTGATTCAATCCCCAGCATGAAAAAAATAGAGTATTGTAGAGACATAGGTTAGTGGTAAAGAGTGGTATAAGCACAGGTACACAGAGTTTCTGAATCACTTACTATACAAACAGTAGAGGAAAGACACAAATTTTGGTTGTTGATGTCCATTCTGCCACCTTGAAATCAGAACCGTGAGCCTCTTTCTACACTTGCTGAGATCCTTTTGGCTTCTCTGGAGAACCTTAAAATGACCTGAAGTAATTTAAGTGAGTGCTTCTTCCTTCTAACCAAAAGAGGCAAATAAATATCTAGAGAGAAAAGAGATGGGCATTCTAGGTACAGAAGTCAGCATGTCATAGGCACATGATAAAACAGCCTGGACCATTTCAAATGATGAAAATGAGAGCCAGAATAAGGGAGAATTGGAGAGGAGAAAAGAAACCCTCAGTAGTACAGGTATTATGTAGTGACGAAGGAGATTCTGGAAGAGGCTAAAAAAGAGTTGCTTAAGTGTTTTCTGTGAAGAGGAGACAGAAGTGCATAGCTTCATATAATGGGCTGCCAGGAAGTGCCAGTGTTCAATTCTCCCTAAATTGGGCTAGCACTCAGAGAATCCAGATTGACAGGACCTTGTTTCTTTAGAGCAGAAATTCTCAAAGTGTAGTCTCCAGACCAGCAGCATCAGCATTACATGAGAACTTGTGAGAAATATAAATTCTCAGATCTTACAGAATTCAGAAGCTCTTGTGAAGAGACACAGAAGTCTGTGGTTCTACAGTCCCTCCAGCTGAACTTGATGCATGCTAAAGAACCACAGCTCTGTATGTTGAGTGAGTAGACCTCTGCTTGGACCTAGTGGGGAGGCACCCAGGTAGAATTAGGGAGACACCCAGAGCTGGGCAAGGTGAAACATTCTCCCTCTATGGAGCCCACTTGGATGTGGCTAGTACTAAAGAAGTCTCAGTCCAAGTCACAGGAGTCTCTTGCACATCCACCAATGGCTAAGTGTGGAGAATAGAGGCAGAAGGAGGGGAGCCTTGAACGTAGTAATGGCAGTGACCTGTGGCCACTTCAGTCGACTGAGGGATACAGAATACTCTAGATCCAGACTCATATTCCTGTCTTTGAAGGCAGGAAACATTTTCCCAGCTGATTGGAACTAAACAAAGTATGCTGATTTCAACCTAAACCCGAGATTATAAATGCAGAAGAAACAGTATTCCTCTCCAGGATATATGTCTCTCAGCCATTAATCAGGGCTGGAATATCCAATCCTCCTTATAGTTAAAGGATGAGAATACCTTGATCAATTCCAAGACTGTTCCATTTCTCCTCTAACCAAAATGGTTGGCCTTTGTACAAGATCTGCTCACTCTCTAGCCTTCAGCACATTTGACCCTGTAGTTCCTTGATCTTTAACAATACAATCAATAGGAGAGCTTACAAAGAAAGTTTAAGTCCAATCCCTATCCTAGAGCAATTAAATCAGAATTTCTAGAAGTGGGCCCATCATTGGCATTTTTAAAAAGCTACCAGGATTATTCTAATATGTAGCCAAGGAGAAAAATCATGGATAATTAAAGGTCATGAATAAATTCCAAATTCCTTCCCTGGTCTCTTGGGTTTAAAGGAAGAAAAGTCCCCTTTAACTTTAGGACTTGGACCTTTGGTAAGGAGGGCCATGAAGACTCAATTTTTCCCTAGGCTGATTGTATTCATCTGTTTTCTTAACTATTACTATAACAAAATACCTGAGGCAGCTATTTTATAAAGAATTGAGGCCCCAGAGCTCTTTCCCTATAAGGAGCCAATAGAATCCAAAATATCTATGCCTCTTTCTTCCCACTAGAGGGTGGGAACACCAGAGGACAGGCACAGTGCTATTTTAAAATGTACTTGGAATTTGTCTTAGTCAAGTATGGTGAGACACACAGACATTCACAGTTCTGGAGATGCAAAGTTGAGGGGCTGTATCTGGTGATAGCCCTCTTGCTGGCTAAGTCCCCATATGGCAAGAAACAGGAACACACATGCGTTGTGTGTGTATCTACCTGGTCTCTTTCTCTAATCTTATAAGGTCACCAAGATTCAATCATGAGAGCTACACCCTAATGACCTATCCAAACCTGATCACCCCTCTAAAACCCCACCTCTAAACACCATAGTTAAATTGCATTTTTACCCTCTCAATAGTTCACAATGAGGATCAAATTTTAGCACAGAGTTTTGGGAGACACTCAAACTATATCCAAACCGTAGCAGTGTCCTATAATTAATATAATTATAATTTAATGATATAACTTGTATGAGCCAATCATTCAACAAAGATCCATGGCTTGATTATTAGGTGCTAGACATTGGAAATAAAACATACACAAATTCCCACTTTCCAGGGCTTATTCTGTGGTGGGAAAACATACAAAACAAGTGGAATACATACAATGTCAGATGGTGATATGGATAAAAATAAGGCAAATAAGTGACCATGAATCTCCCGGGATGGGGAGGGTTTGCTCTTTATAGGATGACTGAAGTTGGAGAGGGAGGGAGTAGAACCTGGGAATGTTTAGGGAAAGAACAATCCAGCAGTGGGGGAGAGCCTGACATGGGAAAGTGCCCACCACATGGTAAGCTCTTTGCACACATCATCTTGTTTTATTCTTATATCACAACTCTTCAAGGAAGATATTATCCCCAGCTTATCAGTGGGGTTCAGAAAGAATCAGCAGTTCATCCAAGTGCACAGTAAATGTTAGAGCTGAGATTCCAGGTCCTGCTCTTCACCACCACTCTACTACCCCTGCCAGCACCATATCTTACCCTCACCAGTGAGTCAACACAGGTGAGCAATGTCTAAGGAGAGGCAGGTCTCCCGAGGACCAAGCGCTCATGTTTGCCCCCAAACCCTCACTCCCCTCCCCACTACCAAGCATGGATGCCATCATCCCTGCTTCTCTCCTCCTACTTCCCTCAGACACACAAACATATCACTTATCAAATAGGCCCAGTCCTTCTTCCTGTCCTTTCTGCCTACTCCACTGACCTGCTTTCCACAGGGGATTTTGGACCAAGTAATCCAAAGTTTCATGACCATCAGGCTGACGTAGCATGGCCCCAGCATGAGTTTCTATTGATGTTTAAGCCCATCCCTCAGGGACTTCTTCAGCACTTAAATATCCCTCAGGACCCTAAAAGTGGTGTCCTAGGGGCAAAAACTTACATTAGTTTTTGATCTCGCCTGAAGCAATTCCAGGGCATTCTCTTCCCCATGGGTACCTGGGGGAAGCGGGTGTTATAAGAGGAAGGCCATCTCCAGCTTGAGAGTCTACAATAAATCAGTCAGGGCTGGACCCTAGAGATGGAAACCTTCTTTCACTTCTCTCTTGGGCTTTCCTTTTTCTCTTTCTTTTCACAATTTGAGAGTGACTTCACATTACAGCATGAGATGTACTCTTAGGCATGAAGGAATATTTCTCTCAAGTACTTAACTGATGAAAACCCACAGCACCATCTGTTTGAGCCACAGCCAAGGGTACCCATTCCTAAGGAACTGATAAGATCCCACTCCGTTGAAAGTGAAAAAAAAAAAAATGGAGATTCCTGGGGCAATGCACAGCCCTGTCCCCTCCCCTCATGTCCTCCAGAACACCTGTACTTGTTTAACAAACCCTTACCAAGGGCCAGCTTGCTAGGCTTCAGGAGACGATATTCAATAAAGCAAAGTTTATGCTCTCAGGGGACAGTCAGAATGGAAAGGAAGACAGACAAACAATCTTACCTCAGAGATGACAAATCAGTGTGATGCCCATGTTGTGCCAGAGGGGTGTGTGTCATTCAGCTTTCTCTCACTGTGATAAAATATCTGAGATAAACATCTTAAAAGGAGGAAATATTTATTTTGGCTTACTGTTTTGGAGGCTTCAGGCCATAGTGGCTTGGGCTGGTGGCTTTGGGGCCTACTATGAGACAGGCCATCATAACAGAAATAATGGAGGCATGTGGCTGAAGAAAGCTGCTTACTCACCTCATGGCAGAGAGAAAGAAAGAGCGATCCAGGGGAGGGAGATTAAATATACCTTTTAAAGGCACAGCCCTTGGACTTATTTCCTCCAACCACATTATCAACCACCTCCCCACACTGTCATCAGCTAGAGACCAAACTTTCAACACTTGAGAGTTGGGGGGACATTTGAGATCCAAACTATAACTAGCCTGTTACAGTGGTCCAGTGCTTCTCTCTAGCCTTATCTGAGTCTTTCTCATTCTCTTCCCTCTGCCTAGAATGCCCTTGTTACCTGCCTGTTGCGGTCTCTCTTTGCCTGGGAAAATCTTTTAAGTTCCCCATAAATACCACCTTATTGGGGCCAAATTCCCCAGACTCTGCCCCATCCCTTGCAGAGTGAATCATTTCTTTCCCTGAGGTCCCAGAGCTCTTTGCCTATAAGAAGCCAATAGAACCCAAGTCGTTTATGCATCTGTCTTCCTGGCAGAGGGTGGAAACCCCAGAGGGCAGGCACAGTGCTGTTTCAAATGTACTTGGGATTTGTTTTCATCAGGTATGGAAAGACACTCAGACACTCATGAAGAAATATGTTTTTTACTCATAGTTCCAAAGAAGCAGGAGGCTTGTCCTGGGGATGGGGCAGGGACGGGGAAGCATCAGAGAAAATCAGGGGACAGAAGGAATGAAGGGAAAACATGGCAAGAGACTTTATTGTGGTTTCTGTGGTAAGGGAATGAGTAAGGCCGGGTAAGCAGGCTAAGGATTGACTAGAATGAATTGTTTCACTGGGCTCTGGGGTATTGGGCTGCCCTAGTTGTCTGATCCCTGGCCCTGGGGTGAAAGGGGTGTGGATTATAAAGAATGATTCTAAGGGCCCTGAAAGAGCCCCCCAAAAAGGAGGCAATTACGGGTATGAGCTGTGGACTGACTTGTTTGCCTATGAAAGTCATACTTACAGGCAAGTCCTATCTCTAGGAATTAGTTAAGCCTGGTAAGGGCAGTCGCGCCAGGATCAGCAAGGCCTCAAATATCAAAACAATTGTGAAAACAATTGAGGTGCCTTTGCAAATTCTAATAGGAAACTAGTTCCAGGACTTCTAAGGATACCAAAACCCACAGGTGCCTGATTTCCTTCTGGATCTAGGTACATCCTCCTATATACTTTAAATCAGCTCTAGATTACTTCTAATACCAAATACTATGCAAATATCTTTTTACTATATTGCTTAAAGAATAATTGTGAGAAAAAAAAGGTTTCACATACTGAGAACACATGGAAATTTTTTCAAATTTTTTCCATTCACAGTCAGTTGATCTGTGGCTGTGGAGCCCATGGAAATGGAGGGTCAACTGTACAAAAAATAAAAAGCACAATATAATATCAGTACCAATTCATTTATCCCTCTCCTCCTGTTTTCAGCACATCCCTGGCACATAGCAGACAGTCATTGGATATTCACAGAAAAGACTAGGAAAAGCAGCATCAGAAAACAGTGGGGTCTCTAAAGATCCCCAAGGATGGAGGTGAAAGTTACTTGCTTTCCATCCCTGACAGGGCTGAGTTGGGCTTACAATCCTTCCCACAAATCTACAGACTCAACACTTCCTCCTGCCTTTACATCACTACCCACTTTCCAATTCAACTCTTAAAAGAACTGAGATGCCTGGAATTCTGGCTGGAGCTGACATTCTCATCCTTGAGAAGCTTCCATTGTTCCCTGAGCCAGGCTGGCTGCCCAGGACTTGGATCAAAAATTTATGTCCTGCCCAGAGTGGTGGCACATACCTGTAATCCCAGAGGCTCAGGAGGCTAAGGCAGAAAGATCACGAGTTCAAAGCCAGCCTCAGCAATTTAGCAAGGCCCAAAGCAACTCAGAGAGACCCTGTCTCTAAATAAAATATAAAAAATGGCTGGGGATGGGCTCAGTGGTGAAGCACCCCTCGGTTCAGTCCCCAATACAAAAAAAAAAAAATGTCCTTTCACCTCCTCCATGGATCTTTCTCCATTTTTCCCCACAGTTACCACACCCAAAGGAATTATGAATGGCTTTCCTCTTGCTTAAATAGTGAGATCTTCATCAGTTCAAACCCACAGTGTTTGAGGATCACATTCACCCAGGGAGATGAGCCACGATGAGAGAAGAAGAGTTAAACTGGTTAGTTTAACACTGGTTATTCTTCCACCACCAAAAACATTTGACTGCACCTTTGCTCTCATCTTCTATTCACAACTCTCCAACTCTTATTCACGTTGGAAACTGAGGTTTAAAAAGGACAAATAACTTAACAAAGGTAAGGGCAAGAATTAAAAGTCTCTAACCTCCATGGGAAATAAGCCTCCATCCTGCTGAGAGACACTGCTCTTGGGCTTTTGGGCAACTTCTTTCCTTCTGTTAGGAGGCAGAAGTAGTGAAGAGCATAGATATTGGAATGAGAAAAATGTGGATATGAATCCCACCCTTCCCCTCACTAGCAATGTGACTATGTTGCTGAAGCTCTTTGAGCCCTAGTTCCCTCATTTACACAAAGGAAAATGGACCAGCCTACCCAAGATTTTTGTAAAGACTCAGTGAACCAACCTACATAACACACCCAGCTTGGTGCCTGACACAAAGGAGCTGCCCAAAAATTGTTAGTTTCTCCTTGCTTTCCTATGTGATGGTGATGGATGAGCCACATGGATACAAACTACATGTGGATTCACAGAGATATGTGCAGACCGGGCAGGAACCCCCAGGAGCTGAGAGCTTGAAGTTTGTGGGTTACGAGTAAGGGGTATGAGATTCTGGCATAATGCTCAAATTAAACCTCAGGTCTAAGCATGGGATGGCTCAGCACCCTTGAGGGTCATTTCCAAATGACCCTCATTTGGAAATCATGACTTTGAACGACTTTGAACACTTGAACATGTATTAGTGCTAGGGAGTGGAGGAGAGTTATGCTGAACTTCACTGTGAGATCCCTCAAGGTTGGGCATCTTCACTGAGCCTCCTGACTCCCTTCATAAGGCCTTTCTGTCTTCACTCTCCAAGAAATCATTAAATCCTTTCTTGATGCCATTTAAATTCTGTGGCTTGAACAACAGAGGTAATAGCCGGGTCCATAAAATTGCTGACAATGGGAGATTCCTTTTGTTATTCATGAAATAAATTATTTCTAACTTCAAAGGGTGGGTGGCCACTATGAGACAAACATGTCAGCCTTCATCCCAACTATGACCTAATTCTAGAATGTGTTGCTCCTGCCAATCAGAACATCCCTGAAGGACACATCTTCACCTACTCAGTCTGCTCAGCTTAGTGTTGTTCTTGAGGAAATCTAGCTGGCCTCTTAGGAACTTCGCTTAATAAACTGGTTTTGCAATGGCTACCCCTGCCCTGCTATCAATTTGACTGCTTTGCCAATTCCCTTGCATTCTAGTCTCCTCATACGTTTCAATCTCCTACCTTCTGTTGAGGCTTAAGGGCTGTTTCTCTTTACTTGGAAGAATCAATACCAGATAAGAGTGAGTTTGAGGAAGATTTAGAAGACAGGATCACACACAGCATCCCATCACCCTCTCTGTTGCAGATCTGTCCTCATCCCATCTTCTTAGTACCTTGGATTTTACAATTAAAAAATAAAAACAGAGACTGCCTGGCTCAAAGGGACCTGATAGCATCATCCAGACTACAGATGGCTCCAGCTCAGTTCCAACAAGTACACTTCAAAAAAATCATGTGTGTTAAATACACTCTCCCCATTTGCATTGCAGATTGCTCAATTTCTACTGAAATCCCCTCCCAAACCATATCATAAGAATCCACAAGGGCAAATGTAGTATTCATTCTTAAGTAAAAAATACCTGACTTTGGGGGTTTAAAGCACAATAGAGCACAGTCATTAGGAATTGGAGCTGTAGAGTCAAACTGCTGTATTCAAATTCCAACTCTGCCATTTATTAGCTGTGTAACTCAGGCAAGATGTTTAATCTCTTTGTGACTCAGTTTTCTCATCTGTAAGATGAAAATAATACTACCAAACATTTCACAGGGCAGTTGTAAAGATTAAAAGTGTCAGTGCATATAAAATATAAAACAATACCCAGCACACAGTTAGAGCTGAATAAAAGGAATTATTGCCATTCTCTTCTTGGCTAGTGCCTTAGTGTGTTTTCTATTGCAGTGACAAAATATCTGAGACTAGGTGATTTGTGAAGAATAAACGTTTATTTGACTCAGGGTTCTGGAAAATCCTAGAGCATGGTGGTGGCATCTGCTCAGCATCAGTAGAGGGCCTCATGCTGCAAGGTATGGTAGAGGACATCATATGGCAAGATAAGGTGAGCATACTAACTCAGGTCTCACTTTCTCTTTTAAAGACACTAATGCGAGACCTGCAACCGACCGGCAGAACAGGCCCAGCAGCCCGCCGGCGTGGTAGACACATCACCCCAATGGGAGGAGGGGCAGAGCCACCGCTGGCGCCTGCAAGGTAGACAGACCTGCGACCGTCAGGGAGAACAGGCCCAGCGGCCCGCTGGCGTGGTAGACACATCACCCCAATTGGAGGAAGGGCCCAGCTGCCGCCCGCAAGGTAGTCAGACCGAGCATCCTAGAGAAGGAGCCCAACGGCCTGCCGCCCTAGTTGAAACATCACCCCAATTGGAGGAGGGGCACAGCCACCGCCTGCACCTGCAAGGTAGGCAGTCCTGCAACCTGGAGAACAGGCTCAGCGGCCTGCCATCGTGGTAGACAGATCACCCCTATTGGGGGAGGGGCCCGGCCGCTGCCTGAGCCTGCAAGAGAGACTTTCCAACTATACAAAAGCAATATAAATATATAGGGGGAAAATTCAATAACACAACAGTTTCACCAAGCAGAAAGAAACGCGAACAGTATGAAAAGACAAGGAAAGAAAGGACCACAAGCAATGCAGGTCAACTCAACTTTAGAAGAGGTAATATCTGCAGCAAATGGAATGTCAGATAAATAATTCAGGATATACATGCTTCAGATGATCTGGACTCTCAAGGAAGACATTAGACAGCAAAATCAGACAATGAAAGGTCACTTTGACAATGAATTACATAAACAAATCCAAGAAGCAAAAGATCAACTATACAGGGAGATAGAGGTTATAAAAAACAAACAAACAGAACTCCTAGAACTGCAGGAAGCAATAAACCAACTTAAAAACTCAAATGAGAATACTACCAGCAGACTAGAACACTTAGAAGTAGAACATCAGACAATGAAGACAAAGTATTTCAACTTGAAAAGAACATAGACAGCTCAGCGAGACTGTTAAGAAACCATGAGCAGAACATCCAAGAAATGTGGGATAAAAAAAGAGACCAAACTTAAGAGTCATTGGGATACAGGAAGGTATAGAGATCCAAACCAAAGGAATGAGCAATCTGTTCAACGAAATAATACGAGAAAACTTCCCAGTCTTGAAGAATAAGACAGAATCCCAAATCCTAGAAGCCTACAGGACGCCGAATGTGCAAAATCATAAGAGTTCCACACCTAGGCTCATTATAATGAAGATACCCAACATACAGAATAAGGAGAGAATTTTAAAAGCTACAAGAGAAAGGAAGCAGATTACATTTAGGGGTAAACCAATCAGGATAACAGCTGATCTTTCAACACAGACTCTGAAAGCTAGAAGATCCTGGAATAACATATTTCAAACACTGAAAGAAAATGGGTTCCAACCAAGAATTGTGTATCCAGCGAAATTAAGCTTCAGGATGGAAGATGAAATTAAAACCTTCCACAATAAACAAAAGTTAAAATAATTTGCAGCTAGAAAACCATCTCTTCAAAACATCCTCTGCAAAACATTACAGGAAGAGGAAATGGAAAATAACAATGAAAACCAACAGTGGGAGGTAGTACAGTAAAGGGAAAAAATAAACAAAGAGGAAAAACAAACCATGTTAAGTAACTTAAATAAACAAATATGGCTGGAAGAACAATCCATATCTCAATAATAACCCTAAATGTTAATGGCTTAAACTCACCAAATAAGAGACACAGGCTAGTAGAATGGATCAAAAAAAAGATTCAACAATATGCTGCCTACAGGAGATGCATTTGATAGGAAAAGACATACACAGACTGAAGGTGAAAGTTTGGGAAAAATCATATCACTCATATGGACTTCGGAAACAAGCAGGAGTGTCCATACTCATATCAAATATAATAGATTTCAAGCCAAAGTTAATCAAAAGGGATAAAGAGGGACACTACATACTGCTCAAGGAAACCATACATCAACAAGACATAACAATCATAAATATATATGCCCCAAACAATGGTGCAGCTATGTTTATCAAACAAACTCTTCTCAAGTTCAAGAGTCTAATAGACCACCATACAATAATTATGGGAGACTTCAACACACCTCTCTCACCACTGGACAGATCTTCCAAACAAAAGTTGAATAAAGAAACTATAGAACTCAATAATACAATTAATAACCTAGACTTAATTGACATATATAGAATATACCACCCAACATCAAGCAGGTACACTTTTTTCTCAGCAGCACATGGATCCTTCTCAAAAATAGATCATATATTATGACACAGGGCAACTCTTAGACATTATAAAGGAGTAGAGATAATACCATGCATCTTATCTGATCATAATGGAATGAAACTGGAAATCAACGATAAAAGAAGGAAGGAAAAATCATGCATCACTTGCAGAATGAATAATAGGTTACTGAATGATCAATGGGTTATAGACGACATCAAGGAGGAAATTAAAAAATTCTTAGAGATAAATGAAAACACAGACACAACATATCGGAATCTATGGGACACAATGAAAGCAGTTCTAAGAGGAAAATTCATTGCTTGGAGTTCATTCTTTAAAAAAAGAAAAAACCAACAAATAAATGATCTCACACTTCATCTCAAAATCCTAGAAAAAGAAGAGCAAAACAACAGCAAAAGAAGTAGAAGTCAATAAATAATTAAAATCAGAGCTGAAATTAATGAAATCGAAATAAAATAAACAATTGAAAAAATTGACAAAACTAAAAGTTGGTTCTTTGAAAAAATAAATAAGATTGACAGACCCTTAGCCATGCTGACAAAGAGAAGAAGAGAGAGAACTCAAACTACTAGCATACGGGATGAAAAAGGCAATATCACAACAGACACTTCAGAAATACAGAAGAGACAGATTGACAAAATGGAAATGAAACAAGAAACAAGAGGCAGCAGTTTTGAAAGACCAGACTTGATCACTAGGCAATGCTGAGCTGACGTGGATCTGGGGTGAACAGTCTGGGCCTCTCAGAACACACACTGAGCCCGGATCGGCTGAATTCAAGCTCCCATTCACCTGCTTCCCACAGACAAGCAGCTGTGACTCAGCACTAATCCATCCTGCTGAAATAACTGGTCAGCCCTTCTCATCCTACGGAGGTAAATGCCTACCGAGCCTTCATAGGTAGTGGCCACAGGTTTGAAACGGGGCTTAGGAGAGACAGTAAGGAACCACCCGTTGCATTGGTCGCCTGGCAAAGGGAAACGAACTGTCGCCATTTGCAAGAGATACCACCATGGCAGAGAACTGACATCATCAGACTGCAGCGGAGGAGATAACTTCATTGAAACCTGCGGCTACAGGTGTGTAATTCCCTAGCCTTCCCTCTCCACACATCGGGGAAACCTTAAGGGCCCCTCCCAGCTCTCCCGTAAGGGCCCCTCCCAGCTCTCCCGTGAGCACGATAGCCAGACCGAGGGAATCAGAGGTGGCGCGGGACCTGCAGCACGGAACTACCGCTCCCACCAGTGCTGACAGCTGAGGTCTCTTGCACCAGCTACTGGGGGCGTGGCTACTGGAGGGCAAGTAAAATTCGCTGAGGATTCTCAGCCCCAAGTTCTACAAACTTAGGGTCTGAGGGAATGGCAAACTGGAAGAGTGTGACAGTCGTCCATGAAAACAGGGCTCCCGGGAGCAACAGACCTGGCGTGTAGCCAGTATTGTGGTGAGCGGCACCCGTGAGAGGGGCCTGGCTAGAGGAAAAGTGGGAAGTGACTAGACACAAGAGGTGGCCCTAGGCACTCAGGATTGGAGACTCGCCCAGTCTGGGAGGAGCTGCTGCAGAGTAATTGGTTCCCACGAATTGACAGGAGAAACTTGGCCTGGTGGGCACAGCGCCAACTACTGGAAGAGAAGTTAATCAAACTCTAAGACTGCATTTATTAGGTTTTTTTTTTCTTTTTTTCTTTTCTCTTTTTTTTTTTTGATTTGGGTTTCTCTTTCATTTTCATTTTTCTTTCTTGTTGTTTTTTTTAATTTTTTTTTACAATTTTTTTTAATTTTTTTTCTTCTAATTTTAATTTTAATTTTTTTTATTATTTTTAAAAAAAATTTTTTTCTTTTTTTCTTTCCTATTTTTTTTCTTCTTTTGTCTTTTCGTTTCTTTTCAATTATCTTATCCCCCCTTCCTTGAATTCTACCTGCTTACGCTCATTCTCTTTAGTGACTTCTTCCCTTCCCTTCTAATACCTTTCCTCCCAAGCATCTAATAAATTTATAGGAGTAAACAGTAATTCATTACTCAAACAGAACAAAAAGTAACATGAGCAGCTTCAAAAAGCAAGGAAGAAAAGGAGTACAAACAATGCAGGACAGCCTAAATATTCAGGAGGACCTAGAGTCATCAGAAAAATGGTCATATAAAGACCTCAAGGAACACCTTAGACAGATGGAATGGAACCTTAAAGAGGATACAAGACAGCAAATTCAAGCAGCGAAAGAACACATTGAGAATGAATTACATAAACAGATAAAAGAAGAAGTTAAGCATCTCTATCAGGAGATAGAGACTATAAAAAATAATCAAACAATAATTCTAGAAATGAAGGAAACAATAAACCAAATTAAAAACTTAATTGAGAGTATCACTAACAGAGTGGAGCAAGTAGAAGCCAGAACGTCAGATAATGAAGACAAAATATATCATCTTGAAAAGAGTCTAGCCAACTCAGAAAGGCTGGTAAAAAATCACGAGAAAAACATCCAAGAGTTATGGGATAACATAAAAAAACCAAACTTACGAGTCATCGGGATAGAAGAAGGTACAGAGATTCAAACCAAGGGAATGAGTAACCTGCTGAATGAAATAATTACAGAAAACTTTCCAGAAATAAAAAAGGAAACAGATATACAAATTGAAGATGCATACAGGACACCGAGCACACAAAATCACAGTAGACCAACGCCAAGACACATTGTTATGAAGATATCCAATATACAGAACAAAGAGAAAATATTAAAAGCTACAAGAGAAAGGAGACAGATTACATTCAGGGGTAAACCAATAAGGTTAACAATGGATTTTTCATCACAGACACTGAAAGCAAGAAGGTCATGGAACAATGTATTTCAAACACTGAGAGACAATGGATGCCAACCAAGAATTCTGTATCCAGCAAAATTAAGCTTCAGGTATGACAACGAAATAAAAATCTTTCATGATAAACAAAAGTTAAAAGAATTTGCAGCCAGAAAACCAGCATTGCAAAGAATTTTGAGCAAAACACTACACGAGGAAGAAATGAAAAACAATAACCAAAACCATCAGTAGGAAGTGCCTCGGTAAAGACAGAGGGCAAGGGGAAAGATAATCATGGAGAAACAAACTAAATTTGTTAAAAAAAAAGGATAAATAATCAAACATGGATGGAAGTACAAACCATATATCAATAGTAACTCTGAATGTTAATGGCTTAAACTCTCCAATAAAGCGACATAGGCTGGTATCATGGATTAAAAAAACAAATCCAACAATATGCTGCCTCCAGGAGACACATCTGATTGGAAAAGACATACACAGGCTGAAGGTGAAAGGATGGGAAAAAATATACCATGCACACGGTCCTCGTAAGCAAGCAGGGGTGGCCATCCTCATATCGAATAAAATCGACTTCAAGACTAAGTTAATCAAAAGGGATAAAGAAGGACATTATATACTGTTAAAAGGAACCATTCACCAACAAGACATAACAATTATCAATATTTATGCACCAAATAATGGTGCTGCGACATTCATAAAGCAAATTCTCCTCAAGTTCAAGAATCAAATATACCACAACACAATAATTATGGGTGACTTCAAAACACCTCTCTCACCATTGGACAGATCCTCCAAACAAAAGTTGAATAAAGAAACTATAGAACTCAATATCACAATCAATAACCTAGACTTAACTGACATATATAGAATATATCAACCATCATCAAGTGGATATCCTTTTTTCTCAGCAGCACATGGATCCTTCTCAAAAATAGACCATATATTATGCCATAGGGCAACCCTCAGTAAATACAAAGGGGTGGAGATAATACCATGCATTTTATCTGATCATAATGGAATGAAACTGGAAATCAATGATAAAAGAAGTAAGGAAAATCCTACATCACATGGAAAATGAACAATATGTTACTGAATGATCAATGGGTTACAGAAGACATAAAGGAGGAAATCAAAAAATTCTTAGAGATAAATGAAAATACAGACACAACATATCGGAATCTATGGGACACAATGAAAGCAGTTTTAAGAGGAAAATTCATCGCCTGGTGGTCATTCCTCAAAAAAAGAGAAAAACAACAAATAAATGAGCTCACACTTCATCTCAAAGCCCTAGAAAAGGAAGAGCAAAACAACAGCAAATGTAGCAGAAGGCAAGAAATAATTAAAATCAGAGCGGAAATCAATGAAATTGAAACAAAAGAAACTATTGAAAAAGTTAACAAAACTAAAAGTTGGTTCTTCGAAAAAATAAGATCGACAGACCTTTAGCCATGCTAACGAAGAGAAGAAGAGAGAGAACTCAAATTACTAACATAAGGGATGAAAAAGGCAATATCACAACAGATGCTACAGAAATACAGAAGACAATTAGAAATTATTTTGAAAACCTATATTCCAATAAAATAGAAGATAGTGAAGACATTGATAAATTTCTTAAGTCATATGATTTGCCCAGACTGAGTCAGGAGGATACACACAATTTGAACAGACCAATATCAATGGATGAAATTGAAGAAGCCATCAAAAGACTACCAACCAAGAAAAGCCCAGGACCGGATGGGTATACAGCGGAGTTTTACAAAACCTTTAAAGAAGAATTAATACCAATACTTTTCAAGTTATTTCAGGAAATAGAAAAAGAGGGAGCTCTTCCAAATTCATTCTATGAGGCCAACATCACATTGATTCCGAAACCAGACAAAGACAACTCAAAGAAAGAAAACTACAGACCAATATCTCTGATGAACCTAGATGCAAAAATCCTCAATAAAATTCTGGCGAATCGGATACAAAGGCACATCAAAAAAATTGTGCACCATGATCAAGTAGGATTCATCCCTGGGATGCAAGGATGGTTCAATATACGGAAATCAATAAATGTTATTCACCACATCAATAGACTTAAAGATAAGAACCATATGATCATCTCGATAGACGCAGAAAAAGCATTCGACAAAGTACAGCATCCCTTTATGTTCAAAACATTAGAAAAACTAGGGATAACAGGAACTTACCTTGACATTGTAAAAGCTATCTATGCTAAGCCTCAGGCTAGCATCATTCTGAATGGAGAAAAATTGAAGGCATTCCCTCTAAAATCTGGAACAAGACAGGGATGCCCTCTATCACCACTTCTATTTAATTTAGTCCTTGAAATACTAGCCAGAGCAATTCGACAGACAAAAGAAATTAAAGGCATAAAAATAGGAAAAGAAGAACTTAAATTATCACTATTTGCAGATGACATGATTCTATACCTAGAAGACCCAAAAGGGTCTACAAAGAAACTACTAGAACTAATAAATGAATTCAGCAAAGTAGCAGGATATAAAATCAACACACATAAATCAAAGGCATTTCTGTATATCAGCGACAAAACTTCTGAAACGGAAATGAGGAAAAACACTCCATTCACAATATCCTCAAAAAAAATAAAATACTTGGGAATCAACCTAACAAAAGAGGTGAAAGATTTATACAATGAAAACTACAGAACCCTAAAGAGAGAAGTAGAAGAAGATCTTAGAAGATGGAAAAATATACCCTGTTCATGGATAGGCAGAACTAACATCATCAAAATGGCGACATTACCAAAAGTTCTCTATAGGTTTAATGCAATGCCAATCAAAATCCCAACGGCATTTCTTGTAGAAATAGAGAAAGCAATCATGAAATTCATATGGAAAAATAAAAGACCCAGAATAGCAAAAACAATTCTAAGCAGGAAGTGTGAATCAGGCGGGATAGCGATACCAGACATCAAACTATACTACAGAGCAATAGTAACAAAAACAGCATGGTACTGGTACCAAAACAGGCTGGTGGACCAATGGTACAGAATAGAGGACACAGAAACCAATCCACAAAATTACAACTGTCTTATATTTGATAAAGGGGCTAAAAGCATGCAATGGAGGAAGGATAGCATCTTCAACAAATGGTGCTGGGAAAACTGGAAATTCATATGCAACAAAATCCCTTTCTCTCGCCATGCACAAAAGTTAACTCAAAATGGATCAAGGAGCTTGATATCAAATCAGAGACAAGGCATCTGAAAGAAGAAAAAGTTGGCTACAATCTACATACTGTGGGGTCGGGCTCCAAATTCCTCAATAGGACACCCATCGCACAAGAGTTAATAACTAGAATCAACAAATGGGACTTACTCAAACTAAAAAGTTTTTTCTCAGCAAAAGAAACAATAAGAGAGGTAAATAGGGAGCCTACATCCTGGGAACTAATTTTTACTCCTCACACTTCAGATAGAGCCCTAATATCCAGAGTATACAAAGAACTCAAAAAATTAAACAATAAGAAAACAAATAACCCAATCAACAAATGGGCCAAAGACCTGAACAGACACTTCTCAGAGGAGGACATACAATCAATCAACAAGTACATGAAAAAATGCTCACCCTCTCTAGCAGTCAGAGAAATGCAAATCAAAACCACCCTAAGATACCATCTCACTCCAGTAAGATTGGCAGCCATTATGAAGTCAAACAACAAGTGCTGGCGAGGATGTGGAGAAAAGGGTACTCTTGTACATTGCTGGTGGGACTGCAAATTGGTGCAGCCAATTTGGAAAGCAGTATGGAGATTTCTTGGAAAGCTGGGAATGGAACCACCATTTGACCCAGCTATTCCCCTTCTCGGTCTATTCCCTAAAGACTTAAAAAGAGCATATTACAGGGACACTGCTACATCGATGTTCATAGCAGCACAATTCACAATAGCTAGACTGTGGAACCAACCTAGATTCCCTTCAATAGACGAAAGGATAAAAAAAACTGTGGCATTTATACACAATGGAGTATTACTCTGCATTAAAAAATGACAAAATCATAGAATTTGCAGGGAAATGGATGGCATTAGAGCAAACTATGCTAAGTGAAGCTAGCCAATCCCTAAAAAACAAATGCCAAATGTCTTCTTTGATATAAGGAGAGTAACTAAGAACAGAGTAGAGAGGAAGAGCATGAGAAGAAGATTAACATTAAACAGGGACGAGAGGTGGTAGGGAAAGGGAGAGAGAAGGGAAATTGCATGGAAATGGAAGGAGACCCTCATGGTTATACAAAATTACATACAAGAGGAAGTGAGGGGAAAGGGAAAAAAAACAAGGGGGAGAAATGAATTACAGTAGATGGGGTAGAGAGAGAAGATGGGAGGGGAGGGGAGGGGAGGGGGGATAGTAGAGGATAGGAAGATAGGAAAGGCAGCAGAATACAACAGACACTAGTATGGCAATATGTATATCAGTGGATGTGTAACCGATGTGATTCTGCAATCTGTATACCCGGTAAAAATGGGAGTTCATAACTCACTTGAATCAAAGTGTGAAACATGATATGTCAAGAACTATGTAATGTTTTGAACAACCAACAATAAAAATTTTTAAAAAAGAATCAAAAAAAAAAAAAAAGACACTAATGCCATCATGGGGGCCCCACCCCACCCAAGCATGATTACCTCCCAAAGACCACCTTCAAAGTCCTAGTCACATATGAATTTGGGATTAAATTTCCAACATAATAACTCTTGGAGAACACAAACCACAGCAGTAGGTTTTTGTATGTGTGGAGGCTCCCTGGGAGGACATAGGCAGGGGTTTCCAGATGGATATGGGGTCCTTAAGTATCCTGGTATCAGGAACGATTTGTGTGGGCTCTCCAATGTTCATGTCACAGATCAATTATTGAGATTATACAAATCACTCATGCTATCCCTAGGAAAGATAAGTCCCATGTAGCCACCTCTCTCACTCCCACCAGTCTTAAGAGAAGCTCCTCTCAATGCCCACGCTGCCGAAGTCTGCCATGATGAAGGCCAGCTGCTGTCCCCCAGGGAATGACTGACTCAAATAAGTAACATCATCCCCTTCATTCTTGATTGCCTTTAGTTTCATAAATGGTTTGGTATTCCTCAAATATGTGACTTAATTTCATTTAAAAATACATTTTGACCATCTAAAACATAATAAAAGTATTTTACAAACCCACTTTTGATTCATTAAGACCACCAGTCCATTAACTTGGACTGCGAAATTAACTCATTTTTAAGCAGGTCTCTGAAAGCAGTTTTCCTTTTCTAATTCAAAGAGCCCTGAGACTAAAAGTCAAGCTGTGAAAAACCTAGTGCTATTTGCAACTACTTAACCATATAGGAATCTCTTAGTGCTCTGTAATCAACCAAAATCTAGAAATAGACTGAGTAGCAAAGCCGATACAACTCCATAATTAGATACTAATATCAACTCTGTAAGTTCATATTAGTCCCTAATAGCAACTTCTTATATTCATCTAAACAATATCATTCACATTGATACAAAGTTCAACAATATACAAGGAAGGGAGGCAGGAGAAAACAGAGGGAAAGAAAGAAAAGGGAAGGAAACAGGAGGACTGAATGGTCACGACTCCCCATACCAGACCTGAGCACCTCCCACAAGTATGGACGCTGCCCTTTCAGATAAAGCTGTGTCCCCAGGCTGCCTGTGACTCTGCCACTCCCTGCTTTTTCAAAATAATAGACTTTTGATTTCATTTCAGGTCCACAACACCAACACTTATGAGGCATCACTACTCTTATTTTACAGATAAGACCTAAAGACATCAAGTGATGGACCAGGGTTAAAATCCAGGATTCCAATGAGGGTCGGATCTATCCCCTGCCCCTTGGCCCAACTTTACCTACCATTGAGTGTTTTGTGTATGTGTGTACAAGTGTACACAATTGGGGGGGGGGCAGGGGAGTTTCTGTGATACAGGAGGATCTTAGCTATTAAAATTATTCCACCAAAGCTTGCCCTATCATGAATCAGAGGCAGTGTTTTGTCTTAGAATTTTTATTCTGTGCAAATATGTTGGTAAGAAAACACTTTTGAGATTACAATCAAAATGCTATTTGCCTCTATTGGTTTTCTTAAAACATTACATGCTGATATAATAAGTGGAAAATTTCCACATTTACCATGTCAATTCTTCGTTGTCAAAAAGAAAATGGTTGTATCTATAAATGGTTGTAAAGTAATTGTAGTGAATTATTTCAAAATAATCCATTTCTGTGCTTTTACAGCAAATAATACATATAACCACTCTTCAGTGTCTGTTTCCAGTTGGATGGTGAGATACTGAAGGTGGTGCTATTTTATTCAGCTTCTGTGCTCAAGGCTTAGGTGGGGTATGGCACCAAGGAGACAGACATTTAATAAATGGGCTTTGCTTGGATAAACAAGACAGCTGGCAGATTTTTCAATACAAATTGGAAGCTACACCATTGTCTATTTGCCTAGCTTTACACTATCTCCAAACACTTCTTGCTATTTTATTTGACCTAGTCTTTGCTGTGGTTTGAATGTTCTCCCCAAAACCATGTGTTGGAAACTTAATCCCCAGAGCAACAGTATTGGGATGTGTTTAGGTCATGAGTGCTCCAACCTTGGGAATGGATTAATGCCAATGGGAAAGGACTTAAGACTGCAAGTTCTATTTTGCCCTTCCACATTCTGCCATGGGATGATGCAGCAAGAAGGGACTCACCAGATTCTACCCTTCCACCTTGGATTTTTCAGTGTCCAGGACCATGAGCCAGATAAATTTATTTGCTTTATAAATTATCCAATCTCAGTTATTCTGATATAGCTATAGAAAATAGACCAAGGCAACCTTCCCACCTGCAAATTAAGTAGGACATATATTACTGGTCCTATTATATAAAGGAAAAAAGAGAAACAGTGAAGTCTAGGGACAAATCTAGGGATGGTTAACAAGCAATGGAGTCTAGATTGGAACCCAGGCTTTCAAGTGGATAGTGCCCTTCTCTTCCCCTCACCCAGCCTCTCACAAATGCCCCCACATCTATGGAGCAACTAATACCTGACACGCTCCACATCCAGCCTGGATCCCTGGGTAGCTCTCATATTTACTGCACATTTTTATGAGCATCCCTTATGACAACCTAGCTTAATCCAGGTCTCTTTAAAATACATATGAACTCATGTCCAAGCTCCTCCCCCACAGCTTTTCCTTGACCCCTATACATCAGTTTTTCCTAATTAGCTTTGACTCATCTCAATTTTTATTGAAGTCTGCTCTATGAGAATTCTGGAATGCAATCTATTTGTATGCTAGAGTTTTTCTCAGTGTTTATCTCATTTAAATTCTAGGAAGCCATGGGAGTGAGGATCATAATGACTCATTTTGAATATTTTTCCACTGAAAATAAGCCCAGGGACCACAGTGGGGCCTGGACTGATGTAAAGATAGAGCCCCCTGAAATGTGATCAGAGGATGCTTTAAGGTACTCTAGGGGCTGGGCTCACAGGAGACAGATCTCCTTCTGTCTTCTTTTCTGTCTTGCCTAATGGGCAGAATTAAAGATCAGACCCTATTAAGACCAAACAAGGGAAATATCCTCCTTGCTGTGAACTACTTGCTTCACAAGGATCTTTCCTTCAGGGCCAAGATGAGGGCATGTCAGGAGCTGGCCTTCCCTTTTGCCCCTGAGGTGCCTTATTTGTCTCACCCTGGTTCCACTCTACTGTCCTGATCCTTTTTTGGCTAGATCCTCCCTAAAGGAAGAAGTTCACAGGGCTGAGGCCATGTGCCCACCCCTCTTCTAGACCATAAAATTCAATGGCCCTGAACCTGCTCCCAGAGGCTACACAAGCCTCTTCCCACCACAGACCCACCTGGGAAATACACCCCTAAGCAGAAGAGGGTGTCCACACAGCTGCACAGAAGGCCCTTTATAAGAGATGCTGGATCATGGATGGAAGAAAATGTGACCACAAGCCAACACTCCCAATCCACTATGCTCCTGGGCAGAAATTTAAGGATTCGAGAATTTGAAATTTGAATCTGACCTTTCATATCCTTATAAAGATATATTTGTTATGGTAAGGGGACAGAATATTTTTAATTTAAAAATATTTTAGCTATTCAGACATGTGGTCCGTGGCCTTACAAATGCTAAACATCTTGAGAGAAGAGGACTTAAAAGTCAGAAGCCCTGTGGGAAAACAACTCCCCTACACACACACACACACACACACACACACACACACACACACACACCTGCTGTTGTAGATCGGCATTTCTTATATATGACCATTGCGATCAATTCCTCAAGTTGATGCCTGCCAACTAAAGAACTGAGGCATTGCATGTGTGTGTGTGTGTGGGGGGGGGGGGATGAGAGCAGCTGTAGCATGGCCACCCCTGAAGGCTGAGGATATCTTCGGTGAGGAAGTATAGTACTCCACATGGGAATTTCCCTGACATTGTCCATGAAGCGGGTGGCTAAAGGGGTGGGGGCCCTGCACATGGAAACTGGAATCAGATCTTCCTCTTTCATGGAGAGAAATTCTGTACAGCATTACCTCAGCCTCTTCAAACTTCTCCCCCACCCTCCTCTTCCTTTAGGCTCTTCAGGTTCCCCACAAACCCACACACATGCACATACGCACAGGTGCACGCACACATACACACACAACATGGATTGAATTTTTTCCCAGGGCCTTCCCAGGCCCTCAGGCCTCCCGCTCTTCTGCTACCCCCAACCACTAGTTTAAATTGCCTCTGTACAGCCATTTTTATGGCCTTTGGAGAAAGTGCAATGTTACCAAAATATGGATTGTGTACACTTGGACATACATGAGGATGTAATAATAGACCCTGTTTAAGGTTACATTCAGCTACAAAGTTCTAAGTCACAGTCCCAATCC
Source organism: Spermophilus citellus (assembly GCF_964194105.1). Lineage (NCBI taxonomy): Eukaryota > Metazoa > Chordata > Mammalia > Rodentia > Sciuridae > Spermophilus > Spermophilus citellus. The sequence continues at coordinate 157,029,539 of NC_138183.1, read as the reverse complement.
AGGCCCAACCAGGCCCAGACCAGACCAGGCCAAAATAAAAGTCATTCCTGGATGTGCCCATTATGAAGACCATGAATGATAAGTTCACCCCAGAGCCCTATCTTTTGGGGCCCTATTAGCAGCACACTGTCAGCCCAACTCCAGCCACTAGGTGAAGAGACTTGCAGACCCCAGCTCTCTGCTAATGATTCTGCTAGCCCAAAGCCCTGTGCACTGTTCCACCTCATACATGGGGAAGGTTGGGCGGGGGGCGGAGTGCATTCTGGCCTCTGGTGGTTGGAGAATTGGCCTAAATACACCCTTCCCAGTCTCACCTTAAGTGCTGCCCTGGGGTCCCTGAAGGAGACCTTGAACAAATCATACTTTCCTTCCCACCTGTTCTAGCCTGTCCTCTTTGGATCCACTATACAAATACAGGGCTCACTGCCAAGGTGTGGGAAGAGTAAATCTTTGCTCATTCTTTTATTCATGCCCTTACCTCAGCAGACGGTGCTGAGGAAAAACAAACCCCACAAAATCCCTGTGGGCTCTAGCAGTCTGGCAGTCTCTTCTTTGCTCCTCTTTGATTACCTCTGAAAAGCAGAGGCTAGGAGAAGAGGCCCATTCCAGCTCCCACGGGAGCAGCAAGTGCCTTCCTCCTCCTCTTCAAGGGTTCAATTACTCTTGTACAGCACCTGTTACATGCTGGGCCTGGGACCAGATTCTAGGGACCAGAATTCAGTGATACCTGGGGCAACTTGGAAATCAATATTCATGGATTCCTGGAGTGGCATTATCCCTACCTCACCTTTCTAGCCTCCCCTCAACTGTCAGAGAGCTTCTGGGCCCAGGAGGGCTAGGCTGTGTGCTTAAAATATTAAGTGAGGCAAAACAGGGCCGCCTTGGCTATAGACTCAGGAGCCACTATGGGGAAGAAGCATCAGCCAGGTTTGCTGAGGGCTCTGTGGAAAAGGGGACTCTCTCCATAAGGGCCCCAAGGCCAAGGCAGTACCCACAGATGTTGCCATCTTTGCAAAACAGTCCAGACCTCAGGAACTTGCAGGACTTTCCTCTTCTGATCGTGGGAGGGCTCCCTTTATATGAATAATACTGAAGGAGTTTGGAAGGAGTCTGCGGGGGGGGGGGGGGCTGTGGTTTGCCAAACTCCTTTTATACAGAAGAGAGACAATGGGCTCAGGATGACCCACTGTCCTGTTTTGCCCAGGAATGAAGGGTTTCCTGGGTACTGATTTTACTACCCAAAGTACCTAGTCTTTGGGTAGTAAAATCAGCATAGTTCTGGGCAAACTAGGAAGATGGGTCACTCTGAGGAACTGTGAGGAATGATTCTCCTTCCCTGACACCAGCTAACTGCTAATGGTTCCACTAGCCCAAAACTGTCCTTATTGTTCTACCTTGTACATGGGGAAGACTGGAGAGGGGAAGGAGCTCTCATGGCCAGGCTAGGAACTATCAAGGGAAATGGGAGCAAAGGGTATGTGGTCTTTGTGAGAAGCTATCTTTGGGGAACTGGGACCCATGTGACCCCACACAAAGACTGGGGTATCAAGAAGTGATCAGGGAAGAACCTGAGTAAACTGCCAGATCAAGGGGCTTGAGCTGTTCCTTGAACCCTTTGCACAGGGTACAAATGCTGGGCAGAAGATGGGGAAAGATGTCTTTAAAATCTTCTGCCAGGTGTCTGTTACTCCCAGGGATCCAGAAGGCAGACATGGGGGAAAGAAGCCTGTAGTACTGTGAAGTCATAAGCAAGCTAGTTTCTTTGAGACTATCCTGGAAATAGGGTCCTCTCAAAGGGTATTCAAACTGGAAGTGGTGGGGCAAATATCTCAGAAGTAAAAGGAGTTTTGAATTGAAGTTAATCTGACAGGGCAAGTCCCATGAAGACTTCCCTGCTTAGATCCCTAATTTGACAAGTAAAAGACTCAAATCCTGGGAGGCTGAATCATTAGCTCAGTTTGGGTGAATACAGGTATGGGTTGAATATAAAGTGTCTCCCCCAAATGCTCACATGTTAATGTAAGAATGTTCAGAGCTGAAATAATTCAATTCTGAGAACTAACCTAATTAATGGATTAGGTTAATGATTTGATGGATTAATAATTTGAATGGATTAACAATTTGATGGATTAGGTGAACAATTTGATAGATTAATAATTTGAAAGGACAACTGTACTGGGTGGAAACTGAAGGCCACAAGAAGTAGGTCACTGAGGGCATGCTCTTAGAGTTTTATCTTTCTTATCTCTTCTCCTCTCCTCTCCTCTCCTCTCCTCTCCTCTCCTCTCCTCTCCTCTCCTCTCCTCTCCTCTCTTCTCTCTCTCTCTCTCTCTCTCTCTCTCTCTCTCTCTCTCTCTCTCTTTCTCTCTCTCTCTCTTCCTGGATGCTAAGAGAAGACCGGCTTTCTTCCACCATGCCCTTCTGCCATGATGTTCTGTATCTTCTTGAGCCCAGAACAATGGAGCCTGCCAACTTGTGGATTGAACCTCTGAAACCAGGAGCCCAAAATTAAACTTCTCCTCCTCTCAGTTGTTCTTGTCCAGTATTTTGGTCACAGCAATGAAAAGCTGACTAACGCAAATACATTCCCATGTGAATTGAGACCTAGATGCAACTCCCTCAGAAATTAGATGCTATGGCCAGAGATTCCCTGGAAGAGAGAAAGTTTAAACTCATCCCTGGACAGGTCTCTGCCTTATCGGAGTCCATGTGCTATTCTGAGAGAGGCACCTTAGTGGAGGAACTTCTTTCTCCATTCTTATCCATCTTGGTCCACTCCAGCACCAACTCCAGCTTAAAAATCTTCCAGAGATCCCCCTGATGAGTTCCATCCTGCTGAAATCCCAGGCAGGTGACAGCATGCCCCACCTCTCCATTTCCCAGCCTTGGGGTGTGTGGGAAAGATCAGCCTCACCCCTCAGGAGTGGGAAGTTACTCCCTCCCTACTTCCCTAGGAGCCTTCATGGAGGTGGAGGAACTTAAGGCACAAAGAAACCATAACAACATGAGGTGCCAGTCAGTTCAGAAGGAAGCCGAGTCCTGAAAATGTCTCTGACAAGGAGGTAGAGAGGGATGCTGAGAGGCTGGAAGGGGGCAGGTAAAGGTGGGCTCTCCTTTTGGTAGCCAAGAAGGTCCTTAAGTGCATGACCAGGAGACAGCAGAGGAGAAACCCAAAACAAAACAACAGAGGGCCTGAGAAAAACACCTCCTGACAGCTTCTGCACCAGTTTTTAGCATTTACAGTGTGTCCTATTGTGACACCTTCAAAAAGAAAATGAAGGAAAGAGCCCGAGAAATGTCCCCAGGGAATATCAGAGCTACCCACTTCTTCCCAGCCATGCTTCTAGGAAAAGCAAGATCCACAGAAAGTATCCTGAGGAGAGAAAGTCTGCACTCCATGGCATCCCCACAGCATGGAAAAGTAGAAGAGAGAAGGGCTCCTTCCCTGACCTGGTGACCAGGAACCACCTTCTTGGGAAATCTCAGGAGGTTCCACATTACTGCTCAGGCTGATGGGGTGCTGAATCCTTGGGGAGAAAGGCACATACTCTCCACACAAAGAAATGCCCTGTTCATTCAACAACAGGCCCTTGGAGCTTCCTGAGCAATTACTGCCTCCCCATTCAGCTTCATGCCTGGGCAGTCACTAATAATTTATTGCAACTAAGTCTCATAGCTCCAATAAGACAGCTTCTCTTCTTCTGAATTCCCCACATAGCTTACTGAACACAGCTGGGAACCTAGTCTGTCCTCATTAATACTTCTCTGGACCTGAATCTTCCCGTCCTTCCTTGCCACCAACTCCACCCCTACATTCCAGCAACTGGCCCACAGGAACAGAGCCAACCCAGGCCATTCCCTTCTCTTCACTTCCTAGGAGCTGGTCTAGCAGATGCTAACAAAGGGAAATGAGAGCTTCAGGGTTTAGAGATCTGATTGTCAACTTGGCAAAATCCACTGGGAACTTCTATAAGCAAAGGATCACTACTAGCAAATGCTAATTAGGGTACTCTTTGCAGTTTTCCTATGGAAGACAGTCATTTATAAGGTTTAAGTCAGGTGTTGAATCTCCAAGAGAAGTGTGAGTTTCCAAGAATGTTTCCTGAGGAAGGTCTCTGGAAGGAGCCTTTTAAATTCTTGAGATTCACCTAACCTATACAAGGTAGTCATGGTGATAAATTATGGTAGGCAGGTGGCTGGGCCAGGTGATCTGATCAAACACCTTCCAGTTCCACACTTCATTCAATTTTGAATGATCTAACTCATCCATGTGCAAGACAGTGACATGGTTTTGGAGCAAGAAGACCCACAGTTCACATCCTAGCTCTGATTCTTCCTAGCTGGGTGATCTTGGGGCTTTGTGGGGGTGTGTCACTTAATCTCTGAACAAATTTTTCTTGATTGTAAAATGGGGACAATAATAATAATATCTTCACATAAATATTAGGAGATCTCACACATGAATAGGTTATAAAAACTACAAAGTATTATTCAAATGATCCAGATTATTGAAAGGTTCTGATTATTATAATAATGGTAATAATAAATCCCTTTCTTTTACTTATGTTATGGTTAGCATCAGAAGAACTGAGAAGATCATAGTTGATGGATTTGCTATTGGCTCCTCTCTGCCCTGGAGACCTGCAGCTCTTTTACTGCCTTCTGGTGGGGACCTAAAGGAGCCAAGTAGTAAATGCTGACTTCAAGCTCCAGGCTGGAGGTATTTTGCCACCCACCAGAACGCTCCTCTGTTGCTTTTATAATTTGACAGCTGACTCCCAGCAACCTCTTCCCCAGGTAATAAACCTGACAGTAAATGGAGGCTCCTGTATTTTAGTGTACATCATGTAAAAGGAGAAGACCCTCCAGGAAGGAAGAATCACTTGTACTACCCTCAGAAAATATGCTGATAAACTCACAAAGTCCCGTTATTGCTAAACACTATTGCATTTCCTTGGGTAAGCACGATAAAAAATTCATTGCAGTTTTTGGAAACAAGATGCCAATTGCATTTTAATTGCTAAAGAGGAAAGTGTACAGGAGAAGTTTTGCCAGGAAAATGCTAACTGGGCATAAACTCAGAAAGAGATCTCCCCAAGCCAAAAGGCTGAATTCTAAAACAAGAGCTAAGGAAGAGAGATGGGACCTGCAGGGAAGCCAAACCTTCCCTAAGAGAGCACCAACTTAAGTATTATCAGACTCAAAGCTGCAAAGACCCTGGACAGTTGGAGTTTTTCGCTATAGAGCATGATGTAGATTTAACAAATTTAAAGAATTTAAAAATTAGGGGGCTGAGGCTGGGGCTCAGTGGTAGTGCACTTGCCTGGCATGTGAGAGGCACTGGGTTTGATTCTCAGCACCACATATAAATAAAGGTCTATCAATAACTAAAAAATAAAACTAAAAAATTTTTAAAAAATTAGGCACCTGCCAAAATTCTGGAGTAGATGAACAGAAGTCAATACCAAAACTTCAGAAACCATGTATGAGCCCAGCATAGTGGCACACGTCTGTAATATCAGTGACTCAGGAGGCTAAGACAGGAGGTACAAGTTCAAGGCCAGCCTGGACAACTTAGTGAAACCCTGTCTCAAAATTTAAAATAAAAAGGACCGGGAATGTAGCTCCATGGTAAAGTGCCCCTGGATACAACCCAGTACAAAGAGAGAGGGTGGGCGGTAGGGGGAAGGGGAGAAAGAAAGAAGGAGAAGGAGAAGGAGGAGGAGGAGGAAGAAGAAGAGGAAGAGGAGGAGGAAAGAAGGAAGTAAAGAAAATATATGAGAGCAAAACTGTATTTCTATCCCATAATTTACAAATCAGGGGGCTGGGGAAAATCCAGACCAAGGGCCAAACATAACTTCAATTTAATAACATAACTCTTTGAACCAGTTCACAGACTGTCATTTTAAAACCATACGCTATTTTCCAATTCCAACCTCCTTGTTTTACAGTGTCTCTGCCCCATGCAGGACCTGCCAGAGCTAGATAAGAACAGGTGAGACAACAGGGGAGGGGGAAGGATCCTGACTCCCATGGGCTTATACTGGGCTATCCAGCTTTGATCTTCTCTTCCCAGGAGCTCCTGAGCTAGGCACTCCTCTAGGGAGGCACTTAGCCCACCGAGGGCACAGGGAGAAGGCAGGACTAGGAGAACCCCTGAGAATCCTCCCCAGGACAGGGCAAAAGGACAGGCCCCCAGCTGCTTCCAGTAGCTTCTTCTATCTCTCACCGTAACCTCCTCAGCCCCCAGCTCCCCACATCATTCCCAACCCAACTCTAGCCTCTCTCCTGTCTTGGAGCTGCTTTGATGAGAAAGAGGGACTAGAAATCCGGGTCTGGGGGGAGAGGCCGGGTGGCCCAGCTGCTGGCCTGTGGGTGGTGATGGTCATGTGTACAGTAGTAGGAGATTCACTCCTGCATCCATCCATGGAGGCTGCTTCTTCTCCAGCTAGTGGACCTGCCAAAGAGCACAGGAGACATGACACCAATGTGCGTGAAATTGCAGCAAACAATGGGACTTAGCACAGGGAGTCCTGAACCAAAAGAGGAATAAGCTGGATTCCCAGCATGCTCCACCACACACTAGCCAAGTGACTTTTATCTTAGTAAATCACTTGACAATTCAGAACCTTGATTTCCACTTCTATCAGAGGAGACAAAAAATACCTGGGGCTCTAGAAATTTTGGAAGTTTTGAATGAGAGGATGGATCCATACATCCCCTGACACTCTAAAATGTATTATCTATCACCTGCTTCTATGCCTAACCTCAGAGAAAGATGCTTTCCATTATCACACCCTTGCCATTGTACTTAATACTATGCTTTGAAATACACTATTGAACATGGCCCCCTCACTGAATAGATGAAGCCTAGTGTCACGCAAGAGTTTAATTAGGTTAATTAGAAATTCAGCTAAGTCTTGAGTTTCTCCATAGTGTAGGCAATGCAGTCACTTATAACTGATTTAGGGACTAGGGATGAATAACAATAACTTATAACTACATTAATAATACTCTGGATCACTTACCCTAAGCCTAGCACTATACAGGCATTGACAGGTCTCATCCCGCTCAATCATCAGAGTAGCATATAACATAGCCAGGATGGCTATTACCAAGACACTGAGGTTCACCAAGGGTAGGAACTTGCCAAAGGTCACCCAGGAAAGGGCAGACCTAGGTTGCAAACTCAAGTCTATTCTTACCCAGTTAATGCTTAAATTAATAGAAATCCAATGGATTCCATGTTATAAACATCACTACTTCTTCCTTACATTCTGGAGAACATCCCCTAGTCCCCCTCCTTCCCTCAGCAGGGCCAAGGCTTAGGGGTGAGATTCACAGTGTCCAGGGGCAGGTCCTTTAGAAGCCTCACACCCCATCACTGCCCCCACACTCACTTGCACAGTTTCATGGATCCAGTCCAGGAACTCAGCCACTTTGGCGTAGACACCTGGGTGATTGGGCTCTGCACAACCACGTCCCCAGCTGACCACACCCACGAGGTGCCACTTGCCCCCATCTGGGCAAACTAAGGGCCCTCCGCTGTCCCCCTGAGGTATCCAGGCATGGAGACACAGAGAAACAGACAATCAGACCTTCCTGGTGGAGGAGAACCAGATCCCCATGAAGAATGGGGTCTCCTTCCCAGGCCTTCCTGCTTCCTGCTAGGATACCTGCTGGCCTCCCCCTCCATAATCCCTTAGCATGAGCATTCCTCCTAGATTCTGTCTCATGCTACCAACATAGGCAGACCAGGGACCAAGCTGCAGCAGGTCACTGTCCCCTCCCTCCACCACAGGCCACACCTGGCATGCGTCAGCCCTCCCGTCCAGGTAGCCAGCACACATCATTCGAGGGGTGAGGGCCCCACTGTATATGCAGGAGCTGTTGCAGAGCTGGGTGCTGAGCAGGGGCACCACTGTATCCTGCAGGGTGTCTGAGCTGTAGGCTGCAGGAGACACCAAGAAAAGCTGCAGGGCACCAAGCAAGGCCAGAAGACAGAGCAGCAAGAGGGAAAGAGTTAGTAGTCCCAGAGGCATGGAGACTCAAAAAGGGGAGCCAAGGACAGGAGTTGTGGACCACAACAGGGTGCTGGGGTTCAGAAGATTTAGGGTCTGGAAATGAGGAGAGGAGGAGGAGAACTCACACATATATCAAATGCCGAGGCCATGGCACTCCTGGGACAAGGGGATAGGGGGTAAAAGGTTCTGGGCTTAGGGAAAACATCAGTGCTTGTTCTCCCCAGAAAAGTCCAGCCAGGGAAGACTGGATCCCCCAGGACTGGCCACTGGTGGTGCCAGGGGAAATGAGGGCTGGAACTGCCATGTGGCCAGGGAAAATGGTGTGCCTCCCCTTGGAGAACAATGCCTCACCCCACCCCTTTTGCACTGAGGGCCCTTGGAATTGACTCACTATGGCTGGGGTCGGTGTGGCCCCAGCCAGACACCCAGCACTGCGAGCCACTTGGAAAATGCTGTTCCTCAGCTGGCAAGCACACAGCGCCCACAGTCTCTGTGGAGAGGCACAAGGTCCTGGTCCCGATTCAGGCTCGGCTTCCCTCCAGCAGAGGCTGGGCAAAGATCCTCCTTATCCCCCTTCTCAACAGTCCTGGTGCCTTGCCTCCACCAGGCTTCATGTAGGGTTGTCCAGGCCGGGCATAGTCCCACCCTGGGAGAGACTCTTTTTAAGAAACAATGTGCATTGGGGTAAAATTGGGGGTTCATAACCCACTTCAATCTAATGTATGAAATATGATATGTCAAGAGCTTGGTAATTTTGTGAACAACCAATAAAAAAAAAAGAAAAAAAAGAAAAAAAAGAAACAATGTGCAAATTGCGTTGTGCATGGCGCCCTCTAGAGGTAGGCAATGCACTTGCTTTCTACCTCCACCTGGGGACTGAGGGAGAATGGAAACACCTTCTGGCCCTGGGTACAAAATTTCTAGCAAGGACCCAGTTTTGGCTTTTCCCTAGGGTATCTGATCCCTAGGGAAGTATTTCCAAAAGTATATGACACATCCTATAGGTGGAGCCGAACATGATTTTAGATAGAATATAGACGTGCCATTTCATAAACACTCATTTGGGGAGAGAACTATTTCCTTTTCAATTCTCTTTCAGTACCTCTTATTGAATCAAGGAGAAAGACTCTGTCTGGTGCTAGTTTGTACTTCTCTCAATGTTTTCAATCTCCCACTGAACAGAGGAGAGCAGGCCCTGGCCCAACAACCCCTACAGAGGACTCCAGCAACCTAGAACTTACATATCAGTTTGTTTTCACAGTACATATTTTTATAGTTACTACCTATTTACTATAGTTATATAGGTTCTCCAATCAGGTAGTTTTCTCTTTAAAATATATTTATGTAAGTGAATTTAGAAACATTAACTATTTGAGCAATAGTACACATATGTGATAAGATTTGTGAAATGCATATAGCAACCACTGTTGTTTGAGAAATCCAAGTGGATAGTGATGGGAAAGAGGAGTGCTGAGTGCATAAGTTTGTGTGTGCACAAGTGAGCGTGGGCATGTGAGTGCACACAAACAGATGGGGTAAGCATGTCTGTGCATGAGAAAGTGTGAATGCACAGGTGTGTCTGTGCATGTAACCCAGTGCACACATGTGTGTTTTTCTGTAAGTGTGTGTTTGTAGCAGAGTGTCCACATGCAGGTGCATGTTCAGGGGAACAGCAGCTGGAACAACTGCAGCCTGGGCTCACCCTTCTATGGCAGGTGCTTTGGCAAGAGGAGTCCTGGCTTTGGAGGCAGAAGTTTGTCACACGACCTTAAAAAAGTCACTTCCTTCCCTGAGTATCAATGTCTTTGTCTTTGTCTGTATATACATTTCATCTACTTGCCAGGTTTGTTACAAAGACTGAGAGAAAGGATATTTGGAGAAGTAAATTTCTTTAACTCCAACATTTCACAAAATGGTTGGGACTTTGGACCAGTCTGGGAACAGGGGTAGAGCAGTCTATTGTTGAATGAGGCAGCTGTGAAACCCTGCTTGGGATGTCAAAGCAAATTCAATCAGCGTGACCTTCTATGAATAGGGCCTGAATTTTTGTCCCCAAAAGAGCCTGTTCAAGAATTGGTACAACTTCAGGTCTAAGAGATTGCAAAAGTCACTATGATCCAAAGTGAATGGTGTACTTTTTAGTTTACAGTGCTAGGATACCCTAGAAATCAGCTAGCCTCTCCTGCCACCCAGTCCCTGTTCCTCTCTCACTACATTCCTAGCCTGCTAGTCCCAGGGCCAGGGTCTCTCACCTGAGAAGTTGAGTGGTATCCGAAGACGCAGAAGGGCAACATCATAGTCATGACTTTGAGCACTGTAGAGGGGGTGGGAGATGATTTTCTCCACCATAGCCCCCTGGTGTGGCTTAATGGTGCTATGGCTGACCAGTCCTGCATGAACCCGCCAGCTGGACAGGCGGAACAACCTGAAACTGCACAAAGGGACCATGCTGAGCCCATGGAAGGAAGAGTTAGAGAAGGTAGACATAAGTAAGGTAGTGAGTGGAGGAAGTTGGCCAGAGAGGTCATTAGAGGGGACCACTGTCACAAACCTCCAAGTTCCTGGGACCCAAGGATCATGCCTCCTATTATCACCCTAGCAGCTGACAAGACAGTGGACATGCAGTAGGTGCCTAACAGGTGCTTAATGACTGATGGACAGAGAAACAAGATACTACAGGTCATCTGCAACCACCAATCGCTCCCTCTCTCCTGTATAATCACCCTTCAGGCTTAATGTTGGAAGGCCTTATAAGATATGAAAACTCCAACCTAAGTCAAAAAACTTCCCTCAGACCTGTCACACTGTGTGTGACCTGAGGGAGGTTCTTCCCTCCCTAGCAACATTTTCCTCATAAAATTAAGTTTATACTCTCTGACTTGCCTGCCACCAAGAGAAGAGACTCAAAGAACACATCCATTCATTATTCATTTGTTCATCCCTCCAACTAATATTGATTAAGCATCTATTATATTCCAGGGAATGTTCTAGTCACTGAGGACACAGTAGTGGATAAATCTACAAAGGGATTTTTAGACCAAGAGTCTTTTTAGATTCTTAGACCAATGAGACCAAGAGTCCCTGCTCTCCTGGAGCTTCCAATCTAAAAGGTGGAGAAAGACATTCAATTAGTAATTACATGAAAAAACGATTTAATTACAGTGGTGATAAACATTAAGAAGCAGAGTGCAATGAATGCAAAAGCATCTTAGAAACTTAAAAACTGTGTGAATATAAAGAACCAGTCTTTGACTACTGTTATTTGTGCAGAGCTGAATTTGACACTGACAGGGAGAATACCACCCTTGCACACTTAGAATGGACACCTGGAGGCAGCAATTGTACAGGGACACTTTATACAGGACAAACAGAAAAGGTAACTGAGATCCTCACCTCCCCATCAGCCCCCAAGACTTGCCTGTGTATGCAGTGCGCAGCAGTCACCACCCAGTGGGGCGCCAGTACAGAACCCCCACATGTGTGTCGGGAGCCAACGGTCACACTGGCCTGCCATGGCCAGCGCCCAAGAGCTACAGCATGCCCACCAACTATCCGGGAAGCCAGAGGCCTTGTGCCGCACTCTGCCAACAGAGAAGGGTAAGACAGAAAGAGAAAGCCAAGTGCCTGAGAGCCAATGTGAACATCTCATTTATTATTCCTAGTCCTAACAGGAAGATAGGAATGTTAATTACCCATCTGTGGGCTTTCTGAGAGAAGGGATGGTGTTTGTGGGATCTATGGAGCCCTTATGTCAATTCCACAGTAGAGGTCAAAGTATGGATGAATGTGTGGAAGTCCAATGGATATGTGGATAGATGGGTGGGAAGAGAGGTGAAAGGACTCAGACTGTTTCCCATTTGGACCGTAATTCACTACCCACCCTTAGTCTCCTGAAACTACTAACAAATTTCTCAGTAGCCAATAACAATTCCACCTTTCAGGTTCTTCAGAAGAAAGGGGCAGTGAATGCCAGAGGCCAAGATAGAGTGGAGTAGTGAAATAGAAACATGATTAGCCAGCACGGTGCCTGTTTGGGGACATAACAGAGAACTAAAGGGGCTTTGTTTGGGCAGACTTCACCTGCGAGAAGGAGCCCAGCATATGGATGAGCACATGGGCAAGGACCACTCAGACCCAACTGAGCCTCTCCACAAGGCTCTTCCATACTCGATACTCAGCAGAGCAGGGAAACTCCTTTCTCTCACCCATTTTCCTAGGTCCAGGACATGACTCACCAGAGCATTTGAGGGAAACAACTTGACCAGAAGTACAGTTGTCCCTGCAAAAAGGCACCAGCAAGAAGTTGGACAGGGCCAACCTGAGGCCACACATGCCCCAGGCATGGAGGTGGGGGGTGGTGGTAAACAGTTCTTAGGGCTGTCATGTAGAAGGCCTGAAGAACACCACCCTTCTCTTCCTGCCTCCACCCAAACACCTCATAAGCAGTTCTCAGGACAGCAGCACATAGTAGGCCAGGTCTTACAGAGGGTAACAGAAAGCTTTCAAGGTCCTTAAGGATCCATCTGGTCAGGGCCCAAATTTACAAATATGGTTATTTATAGATGAGAAAATTCATCTGTTTCCACTAAACGGCCCTGAATAAACACATATTCAGTGGGTAAATGAATGGATATTGAGTGGATGAGTGAATAGAGCCTTTTTCCCTGTGCTCCTTTCCAGGTTCACTGTTTTCTGTCCCAGGTCTGCATATTTGTATTTTTGCTCTCCTCTTTCCTGCTTCTCTCTTTGGGGTGGGGGGAAGTGGGGCGGGGGGGGGGGTGCCAGGGACTGAACTCAGGGGCACTCAACCACTGAGCCATATCACCAGCCCTATTTTGTATTTTATCTCACTGAGTTGCTTAGGGCCTTGCTAAGTTGCTTAGGCTGGCTTTGAACTCTTGATCCTCCTGTCTCAGCTCCCAAGTGGGATTACAAGTGTGCACCACCACACCCAGCATCTGTCTCTCTTAGGATAAGCCTCAATTCCTTTTTGACCCAATGCTCATCTCTTTCCTTACTCATCTCTTTCCTCCTGCAGCCCAAGGCCTGGTATTCTTAGATTCTAATTTTCCAAACCTACAGCCACCCATCTGCTCTCCTGGAGGAATCAGTCCCATTCCCACATCCACTTGACCATTCAGGAATCTAAGACAAAGACTTGGTCAGGGCCTTCTACCTCCAGTATATTCCTGGGGATGACCCCTTGGGAAGGAGTTAGGCAGAAGGGGCCCCAAAGCACAAAGATGAGAAGCAGGTCAAGGATGAGAAGGCTTCAGAGCAGTGAAAGGGAACCCACCCCTCCAGCCCAGGAAATTTCTGGGCAGCTTGAGGAAGCCCAGGCAGGGGCAAAGTCCTCTCAGCTTTTGCCCAATCACACCAACCCACCCTGAGGGTTTAGGGAAGAGCCTGCTCCATTCCCAAGCCTCTTTTCTTGGACATACTTGAGGCCCCAAGCAGCTCTTAACTAGAACCACTTGACTATCTTTCTCCAAAAGATTCCAGAGTTATATAAATATAATGTGGCAGCGTTGAGAGATCACTCAGCTTAGAGAGAGGCCTAGTTTCAAGACTTGGCCTAGCTATTTATCGGTTATGAGACCTTGGACAAGACTTTTTAACCTCACTGAGACTCAGTAAAAGGGGAGAAGAGCAACATTCCAAGTCCTGAGATAACAACAACCAGCCCTTCATTTCTTGTGAGAGACAAATAACATACGGCCACTGTGATGAGCAGGACCCATGTGAACTGGGTTTGTCATTTCTGACTGGGAAACATTCCTCTGCTCTCCTCCTTATACTGCCAATGACCTCACCACCATCTCCCCTGAAAGAAGATTTTTCTGGACTGCCCACCAGGAAGTAAAGGGCCCCACTCACCTAACCTCAGAAGCCCTACCTGAGCTGCCACACCTCCTTCAGGAGGCCCTCCAGACTAGGAGAGAGCCGAGCAAACTTCTGGAAGCTGTTGAGCATGGTGTCAGACAGGTTGACTCCCTTATGGTGAATGAGTCTTGGCAGAACAGAATGGGAGGAAATGAGCTTTAAACTGCAGTGGAAAAGATACTGGTTAATCACAACTAGAATGTGCACAAGACACTCAACTAGTGTAATGACTAAGACAATGATTTCTTCTGAGAGTTATGTTTGTTAAAAAGCTGTGAGGCTAAAAGAAAACAGAAGAAAAGCAGCAGTACTCAAAGGAGAGAAATAGCTGGGGCACCATCATGCCCAGAGGCTAGAAGATGATCAGAAAGACTACTTGCTATTTGCTGAGTGCTTTGATGGTGACAGTAAAATGAAGGTGTCCAACTCCAGGTAGCCCTCCACCTCCCCAGGCTCCCAATCCTGCTCTTGTTACCTGAGATGCCCAAGGCTCTGGCAGATCCTCATACCCAGGGCAGGGTTCCAGCCCTCATGGCAGACCAGGAGCCAGGCTGGACGGGCTCTCATCTTCACTTCCAGCAAGAAGTCCCCACTATTTATTCTGAAAGACACTGAAACCACAGCATGAAAACAATATCCCAGGGATAGGGATAGGACAGGAAGAAGAGGACCTGGAACTCTGTGGGACAAGAAGAAGCCTCAGTGGTCATCCAAGTCACCCCATGTCAGGCTCCCTGTTCCCCCATGTGTCAAGCCAATCCTAAAAATAATATAACCCTATTTGTTGAGATTTTTCCATTTTGTGCTTAACTGTGTGCTTTGGAAGGTGCTCCATGCATCACTCATCAAGGTAGCTGTATGCAATGACTATTACCACCCTCCAATTCTGCAAAGGGAAATAAGGCACAGAGGTAAAGCAACTTGTCCAAAATCACAGAATGAGCAAGAGATGGACACAGGACTTAAGTCCAGGTCTTCAGATTTCTAACCTCATGACAATAATAGTTATCATTTATTGAGTGTCTGTTTTTATCAAGCTGTTAAGGACCGAAATGTGCCCCACCCTACCCCACCACCCCCGATTCCTGTGTTGAAGCCCCAACTCCCAATGTGACTGTAATTGGAGATAGGGCCTTGAAGAATGTAATTAAAATTAAATGAGGTCATCTGGGTCGTATCTGATCTGATGGGGCTGCTGTCCTCTTAAGAACAGAAAGAGACAGCAAGCATATGGTTGCTTACTTTCTCTCTCTGTGTCCTAGCAAATAGAAGAAAGGTCCCCAGAGGACACAGTAAGAAGGCAGCCATCTACTACTAAAAATCAAATTTTTAACACCTTGCATTTGAACTTCTAGCCTCCAGAACCATAAGAAAACTTTTTTAAAATTTTTTATTTTAATTTATTATATATGACAACAGAATGCAATACAATTCGTATTACACATATACAGCACAATTTTTCATATCTCTGGTTGTCTACAAAGTATATTCACACCATTCATGTCTTCATACATGTACTTAGGGTAATAATGTCCATCTCATTCCACCTTCTTTTCTCCCCCATGTCCTTTCCCTTCCCTCTCACCCCTTTGCCCTATCTTGAGCAGAACTGTAAGAAAATTAATTGTGGTTTAAGCCACCCAGTCCATGGAACTTTGTTATGGCAACCTAAGCAGACTGCACAGGCTCTGAACTAAGCTCTTTTTATATATTAGCTTGTTCTCCTTGTAGCTTTATGAATATTTTTAGATATGTGTGTGTGTGTGTGTGTGTGTGTGTGTGTGTGTAAGTACTTACCGAGGATTGAACCTAGTTGTGCCTAACCACTGATCACATCCCCAACCTTTTTTTTAAATTCTGATTCAGCGTCTGCTAAGTTGCTCAGGGCCTTGCCAAGTTGCTGAGGCTGGCTTTGAACTCACGAGCCTTCTACCTCAGCCTCCCAAACCACTAGAATTATAGGTGTGCACCATACCTGGCCTGCACTAAATATTTTTATTTCCTTCTTATAGAGAAATGGAAGTTCAAAGAAATAATGTACCCAAGGTCATGCAGTTAACAGAAGAAACAATTCAACTTTATTCTAACTTTCATGATTTATTCCAACCCTCAGCCTCTGGGTAGCATCATATTCCTACCTAGAAGGAAAGTAAAGGTGGGGAAGGGGCAGGGAACACTGTGAAGAGAGGTCCCTAGACACCTAGGTAACCATGCTGGTCACACACTGAACTCCTACCTACAAATATCTAGCCCTTCTTCCCCTGGCTTACTCTGCCTCAAATGGTAAGTTCTATCCCTCCTTCCACGCCTGAGATCAGAATACTACCTAGGGAGGTCCAAAAGTCCCAAATCAGAGATCAATGTTGCAAGGGTAGACCTATCACCACCCTCACATTAGAGGAGGGAAAGGAAAATGATAGCAGTGAACTGACAGCCCTTCATTTGGGTCCTCCTGCTCCTGGGAGGGGGGATCCCAGAGATGTAAAGGACCCTGGGCTGAGAGGAAAGGGAATATCTTTTACACTTGTGAGTGTGGCCCACCTGCTTTGGGAATTGAAGGGAGCAGAACTTCCTCATTGCTGGCCCCTGAGCAGTTCAACATCATCTCCTCATCCTGCAAGGTCCCAGAAATGGGCTGAGAGGCAGCTGGCCACAGATACAGTACTTTAGAGAAGAACAAAAAGAGGGTCACAGAGAAGAGCTGGGGCAAGGGAAGGAATTTCCAAAAGAGGGGGTCAAGGCACAGGACAAGACACTCTTGCTGCAGAGGCAGACCTGGACCTGGGGACTCCTTCTCCACCACCTGCCTTTAGGTGCCCCCTACCCAATCTTCAGAGGAGAGGCACAATGCTCTGTCTCTGTCTCTCTGTCTTTCTCTTTGTCTTTGTCTGTCTCTTTCTTTCTCATGGAAAAGACTTCTAGAAAAATCCTGATTAGGGCTGCCCTGAATCATCCTCTCAGGTAACTCAGGACACTACTTCTCACAGTAAGACTAAACATTCTTCTCTACATGGAGCCTAAATCCATTCTGTTGCATTCATCCCTTTTCTTCTTACTGTCTTTACAGAGCAGTTGAGAAAGGTGCTCATCTCAGCTGCTTGCTTATAATGCCTGCTCAACACTTGCTTCTCCCTTCCATTTTCCCCCAGATCCTATCTTTGTCCCTTCAAGACCACAGAAGGGACCCAGCACTGACCCAGGAGCCATGAGCTGACACCTGCACCAGCCAGCAGTCCCAGGGCTCCCAGCACCGCACAGCCACGTCGTACAGAGCACCAGCGCCCCACCTTGGAGACTGTGAAGGAAGACAGAGGGCTCTCTGGGTTCTCAGCTCCTGCCAGCCAACCTTACTCCACACACCAAGCTCCAGCAGGAGCCTATCCCAGCTCCCTGAACCTGGAATGGGTAAGTGCAATGCCCTGATCCCTGAAGCCCCAGGTCCCACTCAATTCCCCAATGGGAAACAGAAAGCAAAAGCAAATAGGGGATAAAGAGTGGACACTCTCTCACCATCAATCATATAGGGTTGACCCAAGGAGAAGAAAGGTGATATAAGAGGATTACCCTTCACTGTCATTCCCCAGTCAGACCTACTGGGCTGTGGCTGGTCTCCCGGCTCTGCTCTGGAGATCGCAGGTGCTGGGCCCTCCTCTGCACACTGAACCTCCATAGGTACTTGATCATCCAGCATCAGGCTCTGGGGAAATAGTTGTCAGATCCCAGGATCCCAACATCAAAGTCTGCAGAGAAAAGCCTCAGCCCACTCCAAGTGTACATTCTAATCTTGACCATGCGCCTGCTGCTGCCTACAAACTTTTATTCCCTTGGGGTCTCCCTATGTGTTCCCTGCAGGACCTCTCGGCACTCCTTGAGGCCTTAACTTCACCCATCTTACTCTCACGTAGCCTGAGTATCAGAGTGAAGACTTGAATTCAGACTTAGTCACTCCAAAGCCCACACTCCTGATTAACCTCTCCCTGGTCTTATCTCCTATGAGCATCAAGGCTGATGGTCCCTCAATATCCCAGTCCAGGCTTCAAGATCCTACCTTCCTTCATTCTTTCTATCTCAGAGGGAAAGAAGTATCTCCTACATATACCCACCCTTCCCTTCATTCATTCAGAAAATATTATTTAGCCCAAGTGCATGGGTCACTATGGGGGATACCGTAGGGAGTTCAGGATAAGTAAGCATGAACCACTTCACCACTGCCTCAAAATATCTGCAATACTGTCCCAAAGATGTCATAAAAACAAAGTGGAATGTGTTAAGTGACCCAAGAAAACTTCAACTAAACTACCACTGACACTGATGAAATCAAGAGGGGCTTCCTAGAAAAAGAGTCCCTCATGGATGAACAGGACTTGAACTATATAGGCATTGGTAGTCCAGGCAAAGAGGACTGAGTATGCCAAGATACACAAGAAAGCATAGTGCAGAATAAGTCATATGTGTGTCTGAGACTCTTGAGCCATGAAGAAGAGAAACAAAACATAAAATCTTAGGGAGAAAAAAAACAGACAGTTCAAAGTAAGGTCTATAACCTATTATGTGAACTGGGAAAACACAGGCTATGTCACCAAATAAATGAGATTCAATTTTCTCATTTATAGAATGTAATACTTGCTATTGAGTAATCTCCTTTCTCTAGTATCTTATCTCCCTCTGTTATTCTCTATACTACAGAGCCAGAGTAACCTGCAAAATTACTCTAAAAAGCAAAGCAAGCACGGAGACCCCATCTTTAAAGTACCCACTGAATCTTTGCAGCCTTGGGACCAATCCAAACTCCATAGGTCCTTCTATGATCTCACCCTTCCTTATTTCCCCACTAAGTCCCTCCACAGCCCAACTCAGGGACATGCTGATAAACATGCCATTCCCAAGCACCTTGAGGCACTCTCACACCACAGAGACTTTGCACCTGCTGTCCCCTTCCCCAGGAAGCTGACTCCTACTAACCCTTCAGGACTCAACATAGTAGGGAGTTTTCCTCAACTCCTACCGCACCTATTGTGGCCCTGTATGCTGCTTCTTTCTCTTTCCTTCCTCATTGGCTATGTATCTCAGGGCCTGTGTATAAGAGGACTTCTTGGTCCCCTTTTGGCACAAAAGGAGAACTTAGATAAAGTACACAGGAGGAAACAAGGAAGAAAGAAAGGAAGGGAAAACAAGAAAATGTGATTGAAATGGCTTTATAAATTATGAAGCACAATGCAAATGTGAACTATATTAATATGAATAAGGAACACATATAAGCTTCAGATCCTTCCTCCAGGAACTTATCAGTAGAGTAGATAAGACCCCTTATAGTGGGAGTGACATATCTGCCCTGCAGATCTGTCTCTGTCAACACACAGTTTGTTTCCATTGATTGTTTCCACTGTTTCACAGCCTGAAACATGACTCCAAAACATCATTGGCCTAGATGTGATTTTCATGTGTTCAATGAAATGCACTTTTCTCACTAAAACCCTCTTTACTCCTGTCTTTATGGTTCATTGAACTGGCTTTCCTAATCCTCTGACTAGTGTACAGAAGGCCTTTGTCAGACTCACCCAGGACAGCTAACTCCAAGTGGTCTGAAAACAATTTCCTGGAACCCACGAGCATCCACACCAGCTCAGCTCACACATGGGCCAGCAGTCCAACACCTTCCTATGAAGTGAGGTACCAGACCACCTCCCTGTCCCTACACCAATCACAGCCAGGACCTGCAAGACTGGATCTCCCACCAGAAGCAGTTGCTTCTCCAGGAGAAACACTGGCCATGGTTTGCACCCTACCACACACACACTCCTTCTGTGCTTAGAGATAACACTCACAGGGCACAGGTAATGAGGTTGGAGGACAGCAGGCTTGGAAAAGGAAGCCAAGAAAGCAAAGAAGGCAATAGTGTGGGCATATGAGGTTTTAGATTCTTCTATGGAGCTTCTTTTGAGCTGATGTCCCTCAGAGCAGAGAGGCAGGGCCTGCTCTAGAAAGAATTTCAGGGCCTGCCCAGCCTTTCCTCCTGTTTCAGTATCCAGGGAGCTAGGCTTTAAACCCAATTTATGAACAAACTAGCCTCACCTTAGGTATTGCCCTACCTCGAATTCCACCTACCCAAGCTTATATGGTGGCCTTAAAACATGGTCTTTCATAGTACAGGACCTCTTAGTCCTCTTTGGAAGTGGGAGTTCAATGTAATAATGATTTGCTAAATATCACCTATGTGCAAAGCACTTCACTAGGCCTATGGAGGACAAGAAAAGAGAATAAAATGCAGTTCCTAGGGAGAAAACAGGGGGTTATCCCTAAAGGGCCCTTGCTAGGACTCAGCCCCTGTACCAGAGCTGCCCAAGCAGGCTCTTTTCACCAGCCTAGAGTCCCAAAGGCAGGAAAAAGAAAGAAAAAGACCAGGGCAGGGGATGGCACAGAGACATAGTCTTACCATGTGGGTCACTGGCACTGATATAAGCCTTCAGGGTCTGCTAGGCAGGGTTCTGCTCCTGTCCTTGTGTCAGCTTTGATTAAATAGCCCAGCCTGCTTGGTTGGAGGATGAAGTCTCCCTGGTTTACACATGGCCCTTCCCTTTGTCCCCCCTACACACACACACACACACACACACACACACACACGCACCAGAGAGACAATAAGCTCTGCTTAGGACCCATGAATAGATCCCTTGTTGTAGGGAAGGGGGCCAAGGGCTGGGCTGGGCTGGGCAGCCCCAGCCCCTCCCATCTGCTAACTGGAAGCTCAGAAACAGAGAATAAGGTTATGGGGAGGAGGGGAGGCCAACTACTGTTGCTTAGCAACCAGGTCCCTTGTGCCAAAAAGTGTGCCCCATGCATGCTAACACAATTCCCCCTTCCTGCTGACAGGACTGTCCTGCTGAGAGCGACTGATATTAGCATTCGTTGAAATGTTTCTGAGCCCTCTGGATTACATCTCGCTTCTGTGTGGTTTGGTTTTTCTAGCAGTCTGGGGATGTCGCCTTACATCAGTGCCATTGACCCACACATGCTATCTCTGCTCCAACCTCTCTCTCCTCCTCTCTTGGCTGGTGGAAAGTGCCTCCTCTAGCAGCTCTGTTGCGGGGGCTGAACTAGCAGGGCCCCTAGCAGGGCCCTGCGTGGACAACCTCCTGTTGTCTCCCCTAGGAACTTCCTCTTAACTCTCTTCTCTTGTAACACGTAGGTGGGAGATATTGCGATGAAGATGAGGGATCTTTCTCCTCAGGGCTATACCTCTTACCTTAACACTAGGAAGAGGAGCCTCTCCACCCTATCTGCCCTAGGAGCCAGTCATTATAAGAATCCTCAGTGCTACCTTGTTTCAAAATATGAAATATCCCAGCTGAGCCCAGGCTGGTCTGAACACACGTGGAAACCACATCCCTTTAGACAAGGAAGTGGGACAGTCCCAGGGAAGGGAAAGGCTGGTGTGGCTTCCTCTCCTCCAATCTTCCTCTCATAGAGCCCTCATATGGAATGGCTAAGAATATGGGCTTCCGAGTCAAGCTTTCATCGTTTCATCTCCCATTTCCCTTAATGACCTCACCTATAAAATTAGGGTAATAGTACCTAACAATATTGATAGAATTATATAAGATATTGAATATAACGCTCTTATCTTGGTGTCTAGTATTATTATTATCACTGTTGAAACTCATCCACACAGGCTTTATTTTCCCTTTTTGCTCTCTCTGTTCCCCATACACTTAGTATGTCCTCTGAGCTTATGGCCAGCACACAGAGCTCTTTGCACACGATACAACAAGAGAGGGAGGTCAGCTCTGAACTATAGATGTAGGAGAGGAATGGTGGCCATTGCTGAAAATCCCCTGGTTAGGTTCTGAGGTCACCTAGGGCAATGCTCTTCAGTCTACAAACTGTGTCAGGAAGGAGCCTGGCATGAGGGATGAATAGTCCCAGGCGTGGAGCTAGCATGCTAAAAGGAGAGACAGGAACAGATATAAATAACTGCTATTTGTGAAAAGTGAAATTACCGAGGCCTGAACACAGAGGTATAGGAGAATAGAGGAATAGCTGAATCTTCTGCCCAGAGGGCTTCACAATGGAGGAGACATTTGAACAGAGTTTTGAGAAATGAGAAAACAATCACAGAAAAGGGCATTTCAAACATATCTCAGGTGATGTCAATGAAAATGACAGAGTAAAGACCTCTGAAAATTCTCTCCTCCATTAAAGCAGTGAAAAAACTAGCAAAGAAATTGTCAGAATCAATTTTTTCAAGACTCTGGAAACTAACCAAAAGCTCACAGCAATCTGGGAAGTGTTTATTTAAAAAAAAAAAAAAAGGCAACATAATCTCAGTAAGAACAGTCAGCTTTGTGCATTTTAATTTATTCTAATTCCACCCCCCTCACTTCAATTCTGCATTAGCCTTGAAAACCAACATCCCATAATTACGATAGAAAATAGCAATCTGGTAGCCACAAAAATGGGTAGAAAAGGCTTAGATATCCTTCAAAACCTCATTCCAGAGAGTTCTCACAATTTGACCTATCTAGTGGTTCCCTGGAAGATCCCATTTGCAAGACTGTCTTTATTTAAGCTGACTTGGTGTTTGCCCTACTTGAAAAGCTGTTTTACCTAAGGGCACCTGTTGAAAACAATTGGCGACAACTATTGGATTTCATAGCTGACATAGGAAGTGGATAATAGTTGAGCCAAACAGTAGTCAACCTAAAATACTCAAAAGAAAAATCTGATGAAGGAGATGCCAATAAGCAGCTTTCAATAGCTCCAATAAATATCTGGGAATCTAGAAAGCCCATATGTTGTGTTAGTCAGCTTTTCATCACTGTGAACAAGACACCTGATAAGAAAGCTTACAGGAGAAAAAAGTTTAATTTGGTTGGTAGTTTCAGAGATTTAATACAAGGTGGGTCAACTCCATTGCTTTGGGCCCAAGGTAAGGCAGCATGTTATGGCAGAAGGGCATGTTGCAGGGAAGCTGCTCAGGACATGGTGGCCCAGGAAGCAGAGAGAGGGAGAGGAAGGGATTTCAGGGAAGATGAACCCTCACAGTACTTCCCCCAGTGACCCACCTCCTCCAGCCATGCCCCATATTCCTACAGTTATCACCCAGTTAACTCAAACAAAGATGGACTAATTAGGTTATAGTTCTCAAAATATAATTATTTTACCTCCAAAATTCTTGCATTAACACAGGAACTTTGGGGGGACATTACATATCCAGATCATAACATTCCACCCCTGGCCCCCAAGAGCTTGTGTCCATCTCACAATTCAAAATGCACTTGGTTCATCTCCAAGAGTCCCATAGGGTTAATAGTTCCAGCATTGCTCAAAAGTCACAGTCCAAAGTCTCATCTGAAACTCAAGGTAAACTCTTGATTATGATCCCCTCTAAAATTAAAAAACAGATTACATATATCCAATATACAGTGGCATAGAGTAAACATTCCAATTCCAAAAGGAGAAATAGAGTCATAGAAAGAAGGGATGTGACCAAAGCAAGACCAAAACCCAGCTTGGCACAGAGGTCCTATAACTCTATGTTGTACAACAGCCAGGACACATGGCAAGAGACATGTGCTTTCCAAAGGGCTTGGACAGTCCCACCCCTTTGACCTTGCCAGTTGCAGTGCCTGTGGTTTTCTTTTAGCCTGGCTTTCTTCCCAGCCAATGGCTTTTCTCAGTGGACAGTCCACATTAGTGGCATTTCTTAATTTCAGAGGTCTTCATTCCAGCCTTGGCTTTACCTTCACAACTTCATGCATCAGTCTCTCAGAGGAAACCCACAGGGATTCCAAGCCTGCTTACACTTTACTGGGCCTCCCAGGCCTTCCTTTGAAACCTCAGTGGAAGCATCTATAACCCCTTCAACTCCATCATCCAGCATTCCTACAGAACCAGTGCTACATGGATGATGCCAAAGTCACAGAGTTGCTGTACCCCTTGGAATCATGGCTGCAGCAGTCTCTGAGTACCTGCACAGTTGAGCACAGTGAAACAAATTCCTAGCCCCTACAGGAAGGGTGTCCCCAGGCTTTCTTCTCAAAATCATTTTCCCTTTCATAGCCATATCTTTGCAATGGGTGTGGTCTTGAACGTTCCTGAGATGCCCTCAAGCCATCTTTCTTATTGTCTCTGTGTAAAGTACTTAGCATCACTTCAGTAGCTATGATCTCCTTAACAACCATGGCCCTAGTATTACTATTTGTCCTATTCTGGACAAACTGAAAGTTTTTAAAATCCTTCAGATCTTCTTTCTCTCCAAATTCTCACAGTAAATCTGGCTAAAAGACAACAAAATCAATACCAGTGACTGAACACTGTGCTGCCTTAAAATGTTCACCACCAGATTAATGAGCCAATAACTTTAAAATTCAGCCTCCCTGAAAATCTCAGGACATGGCAAAATGAAGACAAGTTCTTTGCCAGAATGTAACACAAATGTCCTCTAGTCCAATTCCTAATAGAATCCTTATCTCCTTCTATAACCTCATGAGCACAGTCCACATTCCCATCAGTATTCCATTCTTCTGAGCTCCAAGAATCACCCACTAAGTTCTGCTTACAATATTCTCAGGCTTTTCCCGCCTGCCTCTCCAAACTTTTCCATTGACTCCATTTCTTGATACCAATTTCTATGTTAGTCAGCTTTTCGTTGCTATGATGAAAATATTTGACAAGAATAACTTAGAGGAGGAAAGTTTATTCTGGCTCAGTTTCAGAGGTTTAGTCCATGGTGGGCCAACTCCATTGTTCTAGGTTCAAGATGAGACAAGACCTCATAGTGCTAAAGATCTTCTTTGTTCATGGCAGGTGGAAAGCCAAAAGAACAAGGAAAAGAGGCTGCAGAGAATGAACCCTTAAAGGGCACTGAGGCTGGACCCACATTGACCCACCTCCTCCAGTCATGCCCACCTGCCTATAGTTACCACTATGTCCATTCAAATTTGGGTGGACTGATTAGGTTATAGCCTCCCAATCCAATAATTTCCCTTCTGAACACTCCCACATTAACACAAGAAGTTTGGAGGAACAACTCATACCCAAACCATAACATTTGCATAGGATTTTACACATGCCCAGTGGTGTGTGCATGTGCAAGAAAGACGTAAGGTCCTAAATTATCACCTCTGTCTCACCTGGAGATGAATAGGAAGGCTAAAGTGAAGTAGTAAACTTCCTGTGTGAATGCTGAAGGCATGCACCAACATACATATAAAGCCTCTCTACAAAGACTGGGAGACTTATTAGTTCCAAGCGTGAGGACATTCTCTGTTCAGTCAGTACCTGCATTAAGTTGAGACTTCAGGAACCATACAGGACAAAGAATACAGATTTCACAGAATTCGTTTTGAAAGTCACTAAATAAATGAGCAACAGCAGTAACAACAAACCCCAGGGAAAGGGAAGAATCTGACATTCAGAGTTGCTATACTACATTATTTAAAACCCAGTTTTCAACAAGAAATTATAAGATACACAAACGAAGAAGAAAATAAGGCTCATACATGGGGAAGAGAGAATCAATCAATAGAATCTCTACCTGATGAAGCCCAAATATTGGGAAATCCTGCATATTCTTAAGAGAGCCTGCCCCCTTCTTTTTAATTTTGTATTTGTTCTAATCAGTTATGCATGACAGCAGAATGCTGTCGGATTCATCATACACAAATGAAGCACAATTTTTCCCTTCTCTGGTTGTACATGAAATAGGGTCACACCATTCATGCAATCATATTTGCACCTAGGGTAATGATGTCTGTCTCATTATACCATCTTTCCCATCCCCATACTGCCTCCTGCCCCCACTTTGGCCAATCCAAAGTTCCTCCAGTCATCCCATATCGCCCCCCCATTATGGATTAACATCCACTTATCAGAGAAAACATTCAGTTTTGGGTTCTTGGGAATTGGTTTACTTCACTTAGCATGACATTCTCTAACTCCATCCATTTACCTGCAGATGCCATAATTTTATTCTCTTTTATTGCTGCATGATATTCCACTGTGTATATATACCATATTTTTTTTGTCCATTCGTCTATTGAAGGGCATTTAGGTTTGTTCCACAGTTTGGCTATTGTGAACTGTGCTGCTATAGACATTGATGTCCTGCATCACTGTAGTATGCTAATTTTAAGTCCTTTTGGATATAGACCAAGGAGTGGGACAGCTGGGTCAAATGATGGTTCCATTCCAAGTTTTTTAAGGAATTTCCATACTGCTTTCCATATTGGCTGCATCAATTTGCAGTCCCACCAGCAATCTATGAGTGTGAGGGCCTGCCCCCTTTCTAAGGTGACCTGGATGGTGCCCAAGTAGAACATATTAGAAAAATTTCTGTTTAGCATCAAAAACCTTTCTGCTTAGAAAAAGGAAAAGAAAGGTTATGGGTAACAGGGTGAGGAAGTTGGAAATCTCATGAACATTGAAGGGAGATCAGTAGATTAGAGGAAAAAGACCAGAGAAGGGAAAAGAGAAATACTGGATAATATTGGCCAAATTATATTGTTACATTGTGTACATGTACAAATATAACAATGAACCCCATCATTATGTATAATTACAATACACCAATAAAAACACAAAAATAAAAGAAAAACAAAAAGGTCTCTGTTCCCAAATAGGTGTACATCTCTGATAATTATCATAAAGTCTCAGTTTATAGTTTTCTTATGTAATACCTCGCACACAAAATAGTCACAGTTTCTACCCGGTCATCGTTAGTGACACCATTACCTGTACGGGTCCTCTAGGGACCTTGAGGTGAGAGCTCTTAGTATGTATTCTGGGTACAATCTGTAAATAAGAAAAGGAGGTGAGTTACATTTGCCACTATTAAATTATTCCCACTATTACATCTGCCACTATTAAATAACAACAAATAAATGTATGTATAATATAATAAAATGTATTATAAAACTAAGTTCTTGCCAATCAGAACTGAAGAAAAAATAGCTAGGCAGCTAGAGGATGCAAGCTATTATTGTCTTAGAAGCATTCTATGGTGTTGTTATAAGATGAAATGTGCCTTTCCAAATTCATATATTGAAGTCCTAACAT
This sequence comes from Spermophilus citellus, assembly GCF_964194105.1. NCBI lineage: Eukaryota > Metazoa > Chordata > Mammalia > Rodentia > Sciuridae > Spermophilus > Spermophilus citellus. The sequence goes on along the minus strand of NC_138183.1, from coordinate 157,002,579 downwards.
CCGGTATATTAGAATATAGCTGCTTGGGAAGATAAAATTCTTTTTTTAAAAATATATTTTTTAATTGTAGTTGGACACAATACCTTTATTCTATTTATTTTTATGTGGTGCTGAGGATCAAACCCAGCATCTCACACATGCTAGGCAAGTGCTCTACCACTGAGCCACAACCCCAGCCAGAGATAAAATTCTTTTAAGAGTTCATTTAGTTAAAATAAAGACTTTAGGGTGAGGCCTAATCCAATATAGTGGATGTCCTTATAAGAAGAGAAAATTTGAACCAGGGAGAAGGCCATATGTAAACAAAGGAGATGTCCCAGAATGAAATTAACCCTGCTAATACCATAATCGCGACTTCCAGCCTTCAGAACAGTGAGAAAATAAAGTTCAGTTGTTTTTAAGTCAGGAAAATAAGTTTTTGGGGAAGAAAAATAAAAAACAAAAAAATCTCTTTGCTCCAAACTGATGATGTGATGCTTGATGCAGCTCACCTCTGTACCTGACTGAAGGTGATCAGGACTGTCCTGCTTGGCCTCCCCTTGCCATCCTCCTGTTCATCCAGAGTTGGCCCAGGCCCCTGACCATGTGAATCTGCTGACTCTTGGGCATAGCAGCTTAGTTCTTGTCCTGTTCAGTCCTCTTCTGCTCCTTTCAGCTAGATTATCCCTCAAGAAGGCTGGCTTAAGAGGAAGGGCTCAGGTCACTTTTATACTTGGCAGCCAGTATTCTCCCAAACCCAGCTCCTGATTTTGGCCACCTACTGCCATCAGGCTAGCTATGGCATAATCATTCCAGGAGTAGCTTTACAAAACTCCTTGAATTCTGATAAGGATAACTCAAAGCCATTGTTATATAGATTCTAATCTCTATTAATCTGAAGAATGAAAGTGGAAAGAGGTCACTGAAGACTATAAAATAATGATTAAAACAAGGTACTGCCAACTTTCTACTCTCAAAAATTAGATTAATAACTTGGCAGAAATGAATACATTACAGTCTCTGCTTTCAAGAGTTTATTACCCAGTTGTGGAGACAAATATGCATACCAGTGGGAATGACCTGAGAGGGGAGGTTGGAGAAATGGACTATGTGGGTTGAGGTAGAGCCAAGTTCTACAATGTCAATACAGTGACTACATTGAAACCCTGCTGCTGGGAGCAGTTCATAGTAAAAGTTCCTATGCTTAAATCTAGGGGTTGGCACTCTCTTCTTCCTCATTATTCTGACCAAAGTTGAGTAGGGACTACCTAAGTGTGAAGGATGATAACCTCCTCAGAAGGGCTCTGAAGTGCCTAGAAGAGCTCACTCAAACTTTCTCCCCTGTCCATCCTTTCTCTTCCCCAAAACACTCATTGGCAAAAAACTTTAGCTTTTCTTGGGGTCTAGTTCATAGCTCTATTGTAGCAGGGCAGTGGGATATATTGCAGACAGGCCAAAGAAAGTGCCCAGAGACAACACAGGAGAGATATATGGTTTGCTGAGGAAAACTTACAAGAGATCAGTGACAGAGCTGGGGTTGTAGCTCAGTGGTAGAGTCCTTGCCTGGCAGGTGTGAGGTTCAATCCTTAGCACCATATAAAATAAGTAAATTAATTAATTAAAGGTATTGTGTCCATCTACAACTAAAATATTTTTAAAAAGAGAGAGAGGGGAGCTGGGGATGTGGCTCAAGTGGTAGCAGGCTTGCCTAGCATGCGTGAGGCACTGGGTTCAATTCTCAGCACCACATAAAAATAAAATAAAGATATTGTGTCCAACTAAAACTGAAAAATAAATGTTAAAAAAATAAAAAATAAAAAGAGAGAGATACTGAGATCAGTGACTGCTCCAAGAATACTAAGAGTTCAGTGGTGACAGGCTGATTGCACTTCTGTCCCTCATGGTGCCTGCCAAGCAGCACCGCCTCTCCCTCACATGTTTGTCCAGTGATGGCTCAACAAGTGACATGTATCCTTTCCACAGTGCCCTCAGTTCCGTACCATCCCAACTCAGAGAGGTTTTATAAGTTAGGCTGCTGAAACAGTGACATCATCAGCATTAGCTTGCTTAATTTACTTGTCTGACAGCATCCCAAGGAGCAACTAACTGTTCAAGGAGCTTTCCACAGATGACAGTAACTTGCCCTCATTTGCAGTGTGCATAAAAGAAAGCCAATGTCCTGCTGGGTACGGTGGTGCACACCTGTAAACCCAGTGACTCGGGAGACTGAGGCAGGAGGATCATGAATTCAAAGCCAGCCTCAGCAATTTAGCAAGGCCCAAGCAACTTAGCAAGACCCTGTCTATAAAATACTTTAAAAGGCTGAGGATGTGGCTCAGTAATTAAGCACACCTGGTTCAATTTCTGGTACCAAAGAAAAGAAAGAAAACCAGTGCCTTCCAAGATTATATATTTCTGGCCCAGAATTGCTCATTGTTCCCTTAACTTGGCTAGGTTTTGGGGAACAGAAGGAGTGGGGAGGGTGTTCAGGAATATGGTTGTTTGTTTATTGTCTCCCTTTTCTTTAGTGATAATACACCTTGACAACTAGAAATTATTAATATCTTGGTGTCATATTCGTCTGCTTCTATGTGCTCACCTTCCATCCAGTAACTCAAATTGGATAGCTCTCAAATTTACCCCCTCTTAGAGTCTGTCACCACCCTTCCTGTCCATTAGCATCTTCCCCACGATTACTATAACTACCCACCTGATCTCCTAACACTAGTCTATTACATTCTAATCAATCTGTACCATCATCCCTTTCAAGAAAATCCAGAATTTCAACCATCAATATGAAAGAATAAAATAATTTTTTTATTGGTTGTTCAAAACATTACAAAGCTCATGACATATCATCTTCCATACATTTGATTCAAGTGGGTTATGAACTCCCATTTTTTACCCCAAATACAAGTTGCAGAATCACATCGGTTACACATCCACATTTTTACATAATACCATATTAATGACTGTTGTATTTTGCTACCTTTTCTATCCCCTACTATCCCCCCTCCCCTTCCCTCTTATTTTCCCTCTCTACCCCATCTGCTGTTGTTTAATTCTATCCCTTGTTTTTTTTTCCCCTTTCCCCTCACAAACTCTTATATGTAATTTTGTGTAACAATGAGGGTCTCCTTCCATTTCCATACAGTTTCCCTTCTCTCTCCCTTTCTCCCACCCCACTCGTCTCTGTTTAATGTTAGTCTTTTCCTCATGCTCTTCTTCCGTGTTCTAATCTTAGTTGCTCTCTTTATATCAAAGAAAACATTTGGCATTTGTTTTTTAAGGATTGGCTAGCTTCACTTAGCATAATCTGCTCTAATGCCATCCATTTCCCTGCAAAATCCATGATTTTGTCATTTTTTAGTGCTGCGTAATACTCCATTGTGTATAAATGCCACAGTTTTTTAATCCATTCATCTATTGAAGGGCATCTAGGTTGATTCCAAAGTCTAGCTATTGTGAATTGTGCTGCTATGATCATTGATGTGGCAGTATCCCTATAGTATGCTCTTTTAAGGTCCTCAGGGAATAGTCCGAGAAGGGCGATAGCTGGGTCAAATGGTTGTTCCATTCCCAGCTTTCCTAGGAATCTCCATACTGCTTTCCATATTGGCCGCACCAATTTGCAGTCCCACCAGCAATGTACAAGTGTACCTTTTTCCCCACATCCTCGCCAGTACTTATTGTTACTTGACTTCATAATGGCTGCCAATCTTACTGGAGTGAGATGGTATCTTAGGGTGGATTTGATTTGCATTTCTCTGACTGCTAGAGATGGTGAGCATTTTTTCATATACTTATTGACTGATTGTATGTCCTCCTCTGAGAAGTGTCTGTTCAGGTCCTTGGCCCATTTGTTGATAGGGTTGTTTGTTATCTTATTGTTTAATTTTTTGAGTTCTTTGTATATTCTGGATATTAGGGCTCTATCTGAAGTGTGAGGAGTAAAAATTTGTTCCCAGGATGTAGGTTCCCTGTTTACCTCTCTTATTGTTTCTCTTGCTGAGAAAAAAACTTTTTAGTTTAAGTAAGTCCCATTTGTTTATTCTTGTATATAACTCTTGGGCTATGGGCGTCCTATTAAGGAATTTGGAGTCCGACCCCACAATATGTAGATCGGAGCCAACTTTTTCTTCTATCAGGCACAGAGTCTCTAATTTAATATCTACCTCCTTGATCCATTTTGAATTAACTTTTGTGCATGGCGAGAGAAAGGGGTTCAGCTTCATCTTGTTGCAAATGGATTTCCAGTTTTCCCAGCACCATTTGTTGAAGATGCTATCCTTTCTCCATTGCATGCTTTTAGCCCCTTTATCAAATATAAGAAAGTTGTAATTTTGTGGATTGGTTTCTGTGTCCTCTATTCTGTACCATTGGTCCACCTGCCTGTTTTGGTACCAGTACCATGCTGTTTTTGTTACTATTGCTCTGTAATATAGTTTGAAATCTGGTAGCGCTATACCGCCTGATTCACACTTCCTGCTTAGAATTGCTTTTGCTATTCTGGGTCTTTTGTTTTTCCATATGAATTTCATGATTGCTTTCTCTATTTCTACAAGAAATGCCGTTGGGATTTTGATTGGCATTGCATTGAACCTGTAGAGAACTTTGGGTAATATTGCCATTTTGATGATGTTGGTTCTGTCTATCCATGAACAGGGTACATTTTTCCATCTTCTAAGATCTTCTTCTATCTCTCTCTTTAGGGTTCTGTAGTTTTCATTGTATAAATCTTTCACCTCTTTTGTTAGGTTGATTCCCAAGTATTTTATTTTTTTTGAGGATATTGTGAATGGAGTGGTTGTCCTCATTTCCATTTCAGAAGTTTTGTTGCTGATATACAGGAATGCCTTTGATTTATGCATGTTGATTTTATATCCTGCCACTTTGCTGAATTCATTTATTAGTTCTAGTAGTTTCTTTGTAGACCCTTTTGGGTCTGCTAGGTATCATGTCATCTGCAAATAGTGATATTTTAAGTTCTTCTTTTCCTATTTTTATGCCTTTAATTTCTTTTGTCTGTCGAAATGCTCTGGCTAGTATTTCAAGGACTAAATTAAATAGAAGTAGTGAGAGAGGGCATCCCTGTCTTGTTCCAGATTTTAGAGGGAATGCCTTCAGTTTTTCTCCATTTAGAATGATGCTAGCCTGAGGCTTAGCATATATAGCTTTTACAATGTTGAGGTAAGTTCCTGTTATCCCCAGTTTTTCTAGTGTTTTGAACATAAAAGGATGCTGTACTTTGTCAAATGCTTTTTCTGCATCTATCGAGACGATCGTATGGTTCTTATCTTTAAGTCTATTGATGTGATGAATAATATTTATTGATTTCCGTATATTGAACCAACCTTGCATCCCAGGGATGAATCCTACTTGATCATGGTGCACTATTTTTTTGATATGCTTTTGTATTCGATTCGCCAGGATTTTATTGAGGATTTTTGCATCTAGGTTCATTAGAGATATTGGTCTGTAGTTTTCTTTCTTTGAAGTGTCTTTGTCTGGTTTTGGGATCAAGGTGATGTTGGCCTCATAGAATGAATTTGGAAGAGCTCCTTCTTTTTCTATTTCTTGAAATAGCTTGAAAAGTATTGGTATTAATTCTTCTTTGAAGGTTTTGTAAAACTCCGCTGTATACACATCCGGTCCAGGGCTTTTCTTGGTTGGTAGTCTTTTAATGGCTTCTTCTATTTCTTCCTTTGTTATTGGTCTGTTTAAATTGTGTGTGTCTTCCTGACTCAATCTGGGCAGCTCATATGACTTAACAAATTTATCGATGTCTTCACTGTCTTCTATTTTATTAGAATATAGGGTTTCGAAATACTTTCTAATAATCTTCTGTATTTCTGTAGTGTCTGTTGTGATATTGCCTTTTTCATCCCGTATGTTAGTAATTTGAGTTTTCTCTCTTCTTCTCTTTGTTAGCATGGCTAAGGGTCTGTCGATCTTATTTATTCTTTCAAAGAACCAACTTTTAGTTTTATCAATTTTTTCAATGGTTTTTTTTTTTTGGTTTCGATTTCGTTGATTTCCGCTCTGATTTTAATTATTTCTTGTCTTCTGCTATATTTGCTGTTGTTTTGCTCTTCCTTTTCTAGGATTTTGAGATGTAGTGTGAGTTCGTTTATTTGTTGGTTTTTTCTTTTTTTGAGGAATGAACTCCAGGAAATGAATTTCCCTCTTAGAACTGCTTTCATTGTGTGCCATAGATTCCGGTATGTTGTATCTGAATTGTCGTTTATATCTAAGAATTTTTTGATTTCCTCCTTTATGTCTTCTGTAACCCATTGATCATTCAGTAACATATTGTTTATTTTCCATGTGATGTAGGATTTTTCCTTCCTTCTTTTATCATTGATTTCCAGTTTCATTCCATTATGATGAGATATGGTGCATGGTATTATCTCCACACCTTTATATTTACTAAGAGTTGCCCTATGGCATAATATATGATCTGTCTTTGAGTAAGATCCATGTGCTGCTGAGAAGAACGTGTATCCACTTGATGATGGTTGATATAGTCTATATATGTTGGTTAAGTCTAGGTTATTGATTGTGTCATTGAGTTCTATAGTTTCTTTATTCAGCTTTTGTCTGGAGGATCTGTCTAATGGTGAGAGTGGTGTGTTGAAGTCACCCATAATTATTGTGTTGTGGTCAATTTGACTCTTGAACTTGAGGAGAGTTTGTTTACGAACGTTGCTGCACCATTATTTGGTGCATATAAATTGATAATTGTTATGTCTTGTTGGTGGATAGTTCCTTTTAACAGGATATAGTGTCCTTCTTTATCCCTTTTGATTAACTTAGGTTTGAAGTTGATTTTATTTGATATGAGTATGGCCACTCCTGCTTGCTTCCGAGGGCCATGTGAGTGGTATGATTTTTCCCAACCTTTCACCTTCAGCCTGTGTATCTCTTTTCCTATCATATGAGTCTCCTGAAGGCAGCATATTGTTGGGTTTGTTTTTTTGATACAGGTTACTAGCCTGTGTCTCTTGATTGGTGAGTTTAGTCCATTAACATTTAAGGTTACAATTGGAATATGATTTGTACTTCCAGTCATGTTTATTTATTTATTTATTTTAGTTTGGCTAGTTTTTACTTTTTGATTTTTTTCCTCCCCCTTTACTGAGAAACCTCCCGCTGTTGGTTTTGGGCACTATTTTTCCATTCCTCTTCTTGTAGAATTTTGCCCAAAATGCTTTGCAGTGCTGGTTTTCTGGCTGCTAATTCTTTTAGCTTTTGTTTATCATGAAAGATTTTAATTTCATTGTCAAATCTGAAGCTTAATTTTGCTGGATATAGTATTCTTGGTTGGAGACCATTATTTTTCAGCGTTTGGAATACATTGTTCCAGGATCTTCTCGCTTTCAAAGTCTATGATGAAAAATCAGCCGTTAACCTAATTGGTTTACCCCTGAATGTAATCTGCCTCCTTTCCCTTGTAGCCTTTAATATTCTCTCCTTGTTCTGTATGTTGGCTATCTTCATAATTATATGTCTTGGAGTTGGTCTATTACAGTTTTGGATGTTTGGGGTCCTGTAGGCTTCCAGGATTTGGCAATCCATTCCATCTTTCATCTCTGGGAAGTTTTCTAGGATTATTTCATTTAATAGGTTGTGCATTCCTTTGGTTTGAACCTCTGTGCCTTCTTCTATCCCAATGACTCTCAAATTTGGTTTTTTGATAAGATCCCATAACTCTTGGATAGATTGCTCATGAGATTTAAGCATCTTTTCAGTGTTGACTATACTCTTTTCAAGTTGATGAACTTTGTCTTCATTATCTGATGTTCTGACTTCTACTTGATCTAGCCTATTTGTAATACTCTCGTTAGCGTTTTTAATCTGGTTTATGGTTTCTTGCATTTCTAAAATTACTGTTTGGTTTTTTTTAAAGATCTCTATCTCCTGGTAAAGCTCGTTCTGTGCAGTTTGAATTTGTTTGTTTAGTTCGTTTTCAAAATATACTTTCAATTCTTGGACTTGCTGTCTCATGTCTTCTCTAAAATTCCGTTCCATCTGAGTTAGGTATGCCTTGATTTCTTTCCCTGTCCATGTTTCTGATGCTTCTAGGTCCTCCTGTAGATTTAAGTTGTCCTGCATTATCTGTAATCCTTTTTTCCCTTGTTTTTTCATGTTGTTCACGTTACTTTCCAGCTCTGTTTGACTGCTTTGAAACTGCTTTCTCCTATACATTTGTTTTGGCTTTGTTTATCTCTGTTGTCTCTCCTTTGTGGTGGGAGATTATGCCTATAGATGTTGGGCTTTATTGTACTTTAGAGCTGATTCATTCAATTTATAAAGGGCTTCCGGATTTTGTATGCATATAGTCGTTTGTTTTTCATTCTTAGGACTTTAGGTTAGGTGCTATGTAGGTATAAGGGTTAGTATGTCTTGGCTACTTTAGAAGATTGCTCTACTGAAGAGGGATACTAATCGTCGATTGGATCAGGGTGTTGGTAGGAGGTAGGTATTTAGGAGCACTATAGACGGCCTCGAAACATTCACCTATTTGCATTTAGACAGTTACACGAAATGGAGGATGTAATGCTTGGGATGAAAGTTGGGTGGAAGGGGAAGGTAGGTGCTCTTGAAAAGAAAGAAGGAGATGGAGATAGATAGCATAGAGGAGAATGGAAAGAGCAATAAAACTTGGAAGGGGAGAGAGAGAGGGAAAAGGGAGAGAAAAAAATAAAATGAAATAGGAAATAAAATTAGGTCTTAGAGATCCATTTTCTTCTCTTCCCGTAGGCAAAGCTGTGCCCTCCGGGCTAAGTTTTGCCCACAATGTGTCAACAGCAATCCCTGTAAGGCGGTTCCTGGGAGTCTCTCAATCCTGTTGGTCCAGAGCCGTTTCACTTCTACGGCCCCTCCTCCCCTTCCTCCTGCCAGCCAGCCAGGTCCTGCTCACCGGAGGCAGTTCCCCAAGGATGTGGTTACACTTTCAGCCCCACCAAGTGCTCTATTTCCCTAATGACTGAGCACTCTCTCTGTCATTCATCTAAGCCCCAGTGCTGTGGAGCTGTGGTCTGGGAGTCAATCGTTTAATTTTTCCGGACCCCTTTGGTGGGCACACCTTTGGAATCTGGCGGGTAAGACCATTGGTGTCGCTGCTGGTGGTAATAGGAGTTGGGGGTCGAGGATCCCCTCTGCTTCCCTCAGCCCCTACAATCACAACCACTCTGCTAGTGGTAGGAGGAGTTGGGGGTCTGGAGTGTCGTCTGTTTCCCTCCGCCCCTACCGTCACACCCTCTCAGTTCGCAGTTGGGGGAGTTGGGGGTGGGGAGTCTTCTCTGCTTCCCTCTGCCCCTACAGTCACGCCCACGTCACTGGCTGTAGGGGGAGTTGGGGGTCAAGAGTCCTTTGGCCCTTACGGTCACGCCCACGGAGATTTTGAAGTTTCCCGGTTGTTTGTATCTGGTGTGGGTGGGAGTCACACACCTGCTAAAGTAGATTCTGCTGGGAAGGAATCTCTTTGGCCGAACTTTGGTGACTTCCCCTCTCTGCTATGGCAGGCCCCTGGCTCCTTGCCGGAGTGTCCGAAGGGAGGGGTGGAACTGGCTTGTCTCTGGTCTGACACAATCTCTGGTTTTAGTTCCCAGTTTGCTATTTCGTAAAGGCTTGGTTAGATTCCCTTCACGTGGTCTCAGGGGTGGAGAGCCGTTCGCCGGGTGGGCGGGGCCGTTATCAGAGCCGGGAGGGCACGGGCCGTCCGCCGGCCGGGCGGGGACCCCTTTCGCTGAGCCGGGCCACCGGGGACGTCTGTAGAGCCGGGCAGCTGAGGCCGAGTGGCCAAGAGCTGGGTGGGCGGGGTGGCCGCTTGCAGAGCGAGAGCGGAGCCGCTAGGGGAGCCACGATGGCAGGGGCTGTCCGCCGGCCGGGCGGGGACCCCTCTCGCCGGGGGGGCCGCCTGTAGAGTCGGGCAGCTGCGGCCACGTGGCTAAGATCCAGGCGGGCGGGGTGGCCGTTCGCAGAGCGAGAGCGGGGCCTCCCGGGAGAGCTGGGATGGCGGGGGCCATCTGCCAGTTCGGGCGGGCCGCGCCGCTCCAGGCCGCCGGTCGCCTGCAGAAGCGGCTGGTGGCCGCAGGATTGGACCTCTGCGCCCGCTGGGGGCGCCTGTAGAGCTGGGCAGCTGCGGCCGCGTGGCTAAGAGGTGGGTGGGCGGGGTGGCCGTTCGCAGAGCGAGAGCGGGGCCTCTCGGGAGAGCCGGGATGGCGGGGGCCGTCTGCCGGTTCGGCGGGCAGCGCCGCTCCGGGCCGCCAGCCGCCCGCAGAAGCGGCTGGTGGCTGCGGGACTGGACCTCTGCGCCCGCGTGGCCGGCCAAGATCCACTTGTCTGGGACAAACTGTCACTTCTAATAAACCTACCAATTCCCGGCAGGTCTCCTCTTAACGGAATTTTGCTAGAAGTTCCTCGGTAGGTAGACTGCAGCTGTTCCAATGGGTCTTTCTGATCCCGTTAATGTGGAGACATTGGAATCGCTGCTTCCTCGCCAGCCGCCATGTTGGATCCTGAAAGAATAAAATAAATGAAAGCAAACCCTTTCTTTTTTGGCACCTTGCTGACAAAGTAACAGCTCCAAGAGCAAACTTAAATACATTTAAAAATCTCCATGATTCTCCCCATAGTTTCCACAATAAAAGCATTCCCCATCTTCTCATTCATTCATACAGAAAGAGTTTATTGGTCCCTACCAGATACTGTTCTAGATTCACTAATGTAAATAAACAAGAAAGGCAGAACCTCTGCCCTCAAAGAGTCACAGACAGCTTAGTGTAGCCAAAAATTCAACTACATTTTCTGATGATAGGTGAAGAACATGGTGGTGTTAGCATGGCACAGAAGTTCTTTCCAAGTTTATCCAACATACTTCTCTAGATTCATTTTTTCCCTCCCCTTTAGCCCCCTTCCACATTCAGCCACTTTTATACCTAGAACAGTCCCAGAATAAACCATAGCACCTTTGCTCACACTGTTCCCTATTCTTGAAATGCCTTTCCCTCTTTAATGAATTGAATCAGTCACTTCAAATCAATAAATATTTATTAAGGATATATGATGGGCAGATGCTGTGCAAACACTGAGGACAAAGTGGTGAACAAAGTCAGATAAAATTCCTCCTCCAAAGAGTTGACTATCTATAAGGAGACATACATAAATCAAAGGACCATGTAAAATGCAAATTTGTAACTCTGATGAAGTACCATGAAAGAGAGACAGTATACTGACATCATGTACCACAGATGTGACTGAGTCTCAGGACTCAGGAAAGATTTCCCCAAGAAAAGCATTCAGCTGGGATCTGGGAGGATAGAGTGCATGCCAGACAAAAGCAACAGAGTGGCAAAAGAGAGTGTGGTGCCTTCAAGGGACTGAAAGAACTTGGAGCAGGAATGCAAAAAAGAGATGACCTGAATAGAGGATGGAGGAATGTGGGGCCAGGTCAGGCAGAGCCTTTAGAGCCACAGTAAAGATTGGTCTTCATCCCCAAAGCAACCATTTTTAATAAGTGACCCAAAGACTTGATCAGCTTGCCACCATTTTTTAGACCTAGGTTAAAAGTTCCTCAATGACCCAGGCAGCCCCTGCACTGCAGATCACCTTAGGTAGAGCAAGTACCACATCATGGTACATGGTGAGGGCTGATCTGTGTCTATTCTTCAGCTGGGGGCAGAGCCTTAAGAGTAGAGGCCAGAATAGGTTTTCATCTTTATAACCTCAACTGCACAATGTATGGCATGTGTTAGTGCTCAGTAAAGGTCTGTTGAATCAATCAACACATGTAGATGTCAATCGGTTTTATTCCCTCCCTAACCCCTTTTTTTATTTTTATTTTATGTTTTTCTGGTGATGCTTGGGATTGAACTCATGTTAGGCAAGTGCTCTACAACTGAGTTACATCCCCAGCCCTTAGATCAGAATCTTGTCATCCCTGACCTTCTACACAACCTTAGACTTCCCTTCTATCTCCCATGCTACTGTCCTTCATGTGGCTACCAGTTTTCCTCCTTAAACACAAGTCAAACCAAGCCACTCTTTTTTATATATAAACCTTCACTGACTCCCTATTGCTATTGAGGATCAAACTCAAATTCTTCAAGCTAATTATCCAATGTGCCAAAGTTTGGAATTGGATCCAATCCCAAAACTAATCCTTTTGAGTTCATGTTTCACTATATACTTTCTTCTCTGTGTCCTATTTTGCAACTACTATTAAAGCCCTAGTGTATCTTCAAGTAGACCACCTACTCCCACATCTTTGGGCCATGCTCTCAGCCTAGAATGTTCTTCCCTCATGTTTCTTTAATTAGAAAACTATTGATGCTTCAAGATACAGCTCAACTGCCAACCTACCTCAAAACTTTGCTCCAAATGCCCCAAATTCAGAATTAATGGCTTTAGTTTGTATAGATATATATATTTGAGAACTTGACCAGCAACTTGTACACCATAATCCTCAAAACAAAAAAATAGCCTCTTTCTATCCCTGTGCCACAATCTCCCTGTAACCACAGCATGGCAGCAAGAGAGAGAAGGACAAACAAGTGGCACTCTCTTCTCCATGCAGAAGCAAGCATTCCCAGAAGCGAGCACAACACTTCCCTTGTGCAAATATTCAGACAACAAAGAACCCAAGCTGTATTCTAGGAAATAATTTCTAAACCTACAAAGAACCATCCATTGTTTCTGGACTATTTCGAAGGCTCAGAGATAAAATGTAAAGTTTATAATTTACATACTATAAATTATCTCCCCACCCCTGCCAATTTCTTATTTAAAGCAGTTTTTCACTTTGTTTAAAAGCAATTTACTTTGGGAACCAGTCAATTTTTTGCCTAAAATCTTAAACTTATTAAAGAAGTAAGCCAAGTCCAAAAAATCAAAGGCCAAATGTTCTCTTTGATAAGTGGATGCTGATCCACAATGGAGGGTGAAGTATGGAAAAAATGGAGGAAACTTTGGGTAAAAGGGAGGGAGGGTTGGGGAAGGGATATGGGGGCAGGAAAGATGGTAGAATGAGATGGACATCATTACCCTAGGTACATGTATAACTGCACATATGGGGCAACGCTACATCATGTACAACCAAAGAAATGAAAAGTTGTGCTGTAATTATGTACAATGCAACAAAATGCATTCTGTCATATATACCTAATTAAAATTAATTTTTAAAACTTAAACTTATGAAGTAAATACTCAGTTGAATACGGACCAAGAACAAAACATTAAGACACAAAGGAGCAGCAAAAAGTATTAATCACATGGGGTTGATTAAAATAAATTCCTAAACTTCTGCTCTAGGTCAGTAAAAGCTGTCTAACATTTTAAATCAATGCTTAATGACTAACTTGAGTAAAAACCCTTTGTGACTCAAAGAAAAAAAATTCCCTTTCTCCATGTACAACTTCTTTGATACCCACTTTTTCCCTTCTCTGGTCTTTTCTCTCTCCTCCAAGACTGGCTTTCATCTAGCATCCCAGGTCTTATGGATGCTGATTGCACAGAGTGCAGGGCAGGGCACTGTACAAAGTACTCTTGGAATTCACAGTCTTAACTCAGGATACACACAAGCAAAACACAGAAACAACAAAATACCCCAATAATATGTCATATGGTAAATACAACATAAACAAAATCATAATTTTCTTCATTTTTATACTAGCTTGAGCAGAGATGGCTCCTTTGAAGTTAGTTTAGTGTTCACAGTCATCCTAAAAGGTAAGCTAACTAGAGGTTTCTATAACCATTTGATTAGCATCCATACCAACAGCAGAGGGGCTGATTTGCCTAAGTTGACACTAGTCTGTAAATGACAAACGTGCAGTGTTCTGACTGCACATCTAGAGTTCTCACACCCTCTCTAGGACTCACCCCCACAGGCCTGAAAGAAGGATGAGAGATTTATAAAGGCAATGTTCCCAGGAACAAGAAAATGTAGGACTAGGATTTAGCAGGACACAGGGAGAGGTTTGAAAAACCACACCCATCTGGATGTGTTGGGTGCAAGAAGCTGGCAAATCCAGTGCATGGGCCGTGGAGATTTTGTGGTGAAGGGGATTCTCAGGAGCATTTTAAATTTGGGCAGAGCTGAGCTCATAAGTGCAAGATGAGGAAAGGGGTGTGAAGTGCAGAGCCTTGCCTTTTACTCTGGGTTCTTTGATTTTGTAACAGGCATCCAGAATAGAAAATCCTAAATACCTCTTCAGTTTCCCTCTTTTCCTGCCAGAATAGGAACAAAGTTCCAAGGCCTCGAGCTACATCAGGAATGTCTGGAATCAAGACGTGCTCTGCTCTCTGCCAGTCCATGAATCAGTTACGAGGCAGCTGTTCCAGTAACTTGGCTAATTAAATTAGAGTCCACTGAATGCTCTATTGACCTGAAGCTCACTCCAGTGAGCAGGCCCACTTTGAAGGTGACTATATTCAGAGCTGTTTGTTAACAGATTAAATAAAATGGACAAATAAGGTGCTATAGGAAAATGTCTGTCGATGTAAACAAGGTGTCTAAAGCACAGCTGTTAGAGTGACTTGTAGGAGACTTTTGTTTGGTGTCTGGAGTTGAGTTGTACCTCCTACCCTGCCAATTCATAAGTTAAAGTCCTAACTCCAATACCTCAAATTCAACCTTTTTTGGAGATAGGATCTTTACAGAAGTGATCAAGTTTAAAAAGATCATTTTGATGGGCCCTAATCCAATGTGATTTATAAAAAGGAGAAATTTAGACACAGATACACACAAAGGGAAGACCATGTGGAAAGAGAGAGGGAGATCATTCATAAGCCAAGAAGCAGCATCTGGAACACATCCTTCCCTGGGAGCCTCCAGAAGGAATCAAACTTGCAGACCTTGATTTTGACCTTGTAGCCTCCAGAACTATGAAACAATACTTTGTTTTTAAGCCACCTGACCTGTAATATTTTGTTATAGCAGCCTAAACATTTAGAAACATGAAAGACAGAAAGACACCTGCATGAGGAGAACTTTTCATAAGAACACCAAAAAGAGCATCAGTTCTGAAGCAAACAAACCTGGGTTAGGACCCTGACTTTGCCATTACCTATAATTTGTCTTCAATCAAGACACTTAACCTCTCTGTACCTTGATTACTCATCTATGAAACATGAACAATGATATCACCTCACAGGGGTGTTGTTAGGATTAAGTAAGAAAACATAGTCTTTGGCTTATACAGGCCCTGATCCCCCACAGTCTATCAGCAAGCAGTCACCAATGTAAATTCTAACTACCTATCAAATACCACTGATAAGACGTATAAGCACTGTAACCTGATATTGCAACACCCTCTATGCTTCCATTCAGCTCTTTCTGCTCCACTTAGTTCATCACATATTTGATCTTTTCCTCTCTCTCTGACTACAGACCTCAGCTTTATGCTCAGAAATCCCTCTCCTTCATTTCCCCTGCTGGACTTGGGCCAGAAGGGAGCTCTTTTAGCAGGCCCTAGGCCTGCCTCACACCACCTCACTCTCATGCTCACTCCTCTGGACAACCTAATACCGCCTTCAAGAAAAAAAGAAAAAATTTACTTGTGTTTTTATTGCCTGGTTTAAAAAGCAAATAAATGTTAGTTAAACCCTCCCAAATCCACTAAAGAAAATAATCACGATCATAATAAAACCAAATAGAACCCCCCTCCACTAAAACTAATAATAGTAACCATATAATAGAGCCCCATTGGTCCAGAAATGTTGATAAATTGCCTGTTTTAATTAACTGCCCATTCCATTTTACAAGTTACCCTATCAAAACTGAACAGAAACTTTCAAAGAATTAGAATCTAAACCAAACATATCAAACACCAAAAGCACTGGTGGTTACTGGTTCAAAAGTTTTGCAGATTTGGCAGTGTGTTTCAGAGACACTGTCAGAGTCTCGATTACTGATGAAGGATTCTAAAAACAAGAAGTGGAGGCAATTTTTGCCACCAAGTGGCATGAATTTAAAACAAGTTTTATATGTGCATAAAAACACAAATATCCATATAGCCAAGAAAAGTTCTTCTGGGACCCTAAATCAAATGCTTCTTATGGTAGAGGAGTCACTGGTTACTTAGGAGGAGGCTACTCCAGTTCATACTGCAAAGGGACCACCTCCCTTCTTCTCCTTTGGGCTGCATCACTCATACATTCTGTGGAGTTGACCTGACATCACTTCTAAGTGTTAAGCTTTTCCACTTAGCTCTAAGAACACAAGAAACATTAAACACTATTTCTGCCTTCAAAGGAGGCAATTTAGTTGGAAAACTGTCTAATGTTATAGAATTCTAAATTATGTACATTGATTTTGAAGTGCTTAACACTAAAAATAGATGTTCTATGATCATTACCCTTGCTGCATGTTGTACACAGATTACCAAATTTACTCTTCTCATATATTGGGTCATGGTATTATCCCTATTTTATAAATGAGAATTTTGAGTGTTAAGAGAGAAGTTTAACTATCCCAGGACCATAAAACTAAGTAAACATAGACTTGGGCATGAAACCCACAGCCCACACAGACACTACTGCTCCAATACTACCTTTTCTACCCTTCTTACCTAAGTCCCTGTTGACTAACAGGCCACAGCTGAAGTCCTGCAAAGGATCAAACATGCTCCCTTCTATCCAATTTTCTCCTCCTCTTTTTATCCCCATGTACTCTATCCATAGTTCCTACCCATTTCTCCTGAGATACAAAGAGATTTTAAAAACGGAATAAAGGCTTCTCTGGTGCCCTTTTCTTCTATTTTGAAGCTAACTTCAGGGAAAAGCAAAAAAGGTGGCGCTTGCTTTTGTAGGTTCATTGGAAGAATACTATTACTCTCAGTGAGAGTGTGCTGCCTTTAGATCTGTTTCTCTTCTAACTAACCTACTCTTCGCTTTTGCTGCTTTGCTGATAGAAAATAGTAAGAAGACAAACAGAACCCAGAAAGTTAATATTCTGTTGAATTCTCAAAAATCCCCAGTTAAATTCTCATAGTTGTTGATAAAGTGAAACAACAGGCACTTGGGGTAAAGAGAAACAGAGAAAAAAATCAGAAGTACAACTGCCACATGTATATACCACAGTACTATCCAGGCAAATGAAAGAGATGGCTGATACTTTTCTAACATGAACAATAAGTTAACACAAGAATGTAGGGGATCAGGTCTCCATAAGTCTGCTGAATATCAGAATTTCCTATATTTTTTCTAATTGCCTTACACTTAAAAATCTAGTTGCCTCTGATTTTCATAAAGTTAAATATTCAAAGAAAAGAACTTTTGGACTGGGGTTGTGGCTCAGAGGTAGAGCACTCACCTAGCATGCATGAGGCACTGGGTTTAATCCTCAGCACCACATAAAAATAAAATAAAGATATTGTGTCCACCTACAACTAAAAAAATAAACATTAAAAAAAAAGAAAGGATCTTTTTATCCAAAACATCAGCTAGAAAGAACAATTGGTAATTGCACAATAGAATAAAAAAGAAATGGTATAGTCTAGGCACAGGCCCTGGTTTTAGGAAAAGTGTATTTCAAAGTGCACAGAAAAATACCAGAAATTATCTCATAGCTGTACCCTTTAAAATAAAGACATTATACTACTGTGGATAAAAAGGAATGTGGGGAGAGGGGCTTTCAAGATGAAAAACTTAACCTTATAATAAAATGATGACATAGTTTTTTTTAAAGTACAGTTGTACAGCTGCAGATGGAAACCAGCAATAAATTCTATAACAAAAATCAAACCCCCCAATCTCAAAAAAAAAAAAAAATCTTAACAGGCCATTCATAAGCAAAACTGTAAAAATAGTTTCAATATGGAAAAAATAATATCAGGAAGGTCAAAGCCTAGAATGTGCTGATATTTATAAAAACATTATTTCAAGAAACTTTATGAGGGGAAGGGATTTGATCAGTGAGGGGAAAAAAAGGGAAAAGAAAAGGGTTAACTGAAGCAAATAATTGGGGAAGAGGTCAGTTGTTTTTAAGGTATATAATATACTCAATATTCAGGGAATGGGAATGGAATTGACATAGGGTAAGCCTGAAGGGAGAACTGGGAAAGAAAGGGATACAGGAAGCTCCTGGGTACAGAAGTGAGGAGAAACACCAGAGATAATAATAAACAAAGTTCACAGACTACAGAATGAGCTCAAGTCTGAAATACACTATATGGCACTTGCTTCCGTGATCTAATGTGTTTACTTCTCTCCCCTCTTACCTCCTACTCACTCCCTTACTCTCCACTATTCTGAGTTCACAAGTATACCACCCAACTTAAAGCCTTTGCAAGGCAGGCTTAATTGTCTCCAATATCCACATGGCTAGCTAACCTTCTCAAGATGGTACACTGACTCATCATACTATTTAGAATTGCCACTTGCTCCTGCTCCTTCTCAGAGCTCCTAATCCTCAATCACCCCTACAGGTGCTTTTCCCCCCCCAGCACTTAGTACCTTTAAACATAGTATTTAAATTTTGTGTTTATAATTTGTCTTTCACTAGAATTTAAACTATAATAGGGGAAGGGAATTTCTGTTTTGGGCTTGTTATTGTCATCCAGTTCTTAGAACAGTGCCTGCCACCCAATAAATATTAAGTGAAATGAATATACAAAGTCTTAAGCCTGTGGCACAGGAGGACATTGGTATTTCTGGCCTTGGTACTACTCTCTTCAATAGCTAAGACCCATTTACTCCTTCCCTACTCTCTGCGCTAAACAAAAAAACTAGGACACCTGATTTCTGAAGAGGAGTGAAGAACTTAAACATAGCTCATCAGAATTATTGCCCTCCTCCCCAACCTCTAGGCAGAGATTTCATAACTTGATTTGGAGACATCTAATGCTATTTCTAGTCATAGCTTGTGATATCACAAAATTCTTAACCAAACTTCTCCCAACAAAGTGAGGGATTTATCTAAATCATATAATAATTGAAATTCTCAAGCTGGGGCTTTGCAATTTTTAGGAACTTTTAGGCTTTGGCAAAATGCATACTTTTAGGAGACAATTATTACAAAACAAAGGTTCAGAATCAGTATTAGGAAGAATATAGGCATCAAAACAACACACAATTCAGAAAGATCATTTTATATCAAGACTTTCTGCACAAGAAGTAATGGCCAACAAGCTTACCTTCCTGCATTTCTGGCTATCTCCCATCACTAAGAAGTCACTACTATACACATCATCATTTATCCCTAGCACACACACACACACACAAAAAGCATGGAGCTTGGACAAAATACTTCTTTGGGCCAGATTTTTATGATCACAAAAATACTCTAAGGTGTGTGTCTGTATATTTGTGTGCCACTTAGTACTTTCAGAAGATAAAATCTTGGGAAATCAGATGATAGAATGAAATGCCACAAAAAAAGCTAAGAATCGCCTCCCCTTAAATGTTAATCAAAGAAAACAGTTTGAGCTATCCCAAATGATTGTTCAGCAACATACTGAAGCTTACAGTATAAATGCTGCTCAGACTCAAATGACCTTTCAAGAGCTCACCAAGACCAAAATAAAAAACTGAGGGTAAAATGGACAGGTTCTCTAGCTTCTGTTTCCACAGACCAGGCCTACATGCCTTGTGATACTTCCAGGCCTGAGGAAAGAGTGCCATCTGCAGGATCTCTGTTTCAAAAATTACTGGTCAGGTGACCAATTCAGCATTCACAGAGAAACAAGAACCACTATCAAATCCCCTCATGAATTTGGTTGTTTGCAGACTTGCCTTTTCAACAATTCTTTTTATTGCAATCTTGAGATACCTTTTTATGAATTTCATTTCTTAGTCACTTGTACAATCCTGACTGCTCTTAAAAAGAGGTTTCTTCTACTTGCCCCATAGATCCACTAAGTAAATTAAGACTCTTACAATTCCCTAACTCCCATAATCGACATACTTTTTCTAAAAGGTTCTCTCCCATTCCAACTCAGGTTTCCAATCAGAACAAGTACCTTCAAGGACCCTGTAAGAGCTGCCAAACCCAGCTCCCATATGTTCAATCAGATAATCTGTCCCTAATCAGAATGAACATCATCTTAATCATCAGCTATTAGCTGTCTCAGCCAGAAAACAGATGAAGTCTACCTGCTCTGTACCATGCTCATAGACTATTCATCAGAGGAAACAGTTCCAAGATTGAGCCTACGTGGCCCAAGAACTTTAGTAATGCAGTTTTCCATGTTGCTGGGAGGAGGAAAGGAGAATAGCATATGAGAGATCCCACCCCCAAATTGTTGTACCTGTCAAACAATAGGAATAGCATCTATGAACAAAAGAAATCTGTTGTTTTGTGTAACATCTTTGTGATACATTTATTTCAGTTCTGCCCTTAGTTCACCACTCCCAAAAATGTGGAGAAGAGAATGCTACCTGAAATTGTGTGAATTTTCAAAAACAGACATTTTCGTTTAAAATAGCCCCTTCTTCCTCTCTTAAGAAAGCCCACTTTTTTGTTCTCAAAAAACTGAAGCTGGTTCAGACCATTTTTTATCTGTGAGTGCTCAGAGTAGGACCTGCAGAGTATAAACAAACAGCTTGTTGTTAACCCAGCTGAGTTCTATCATAAGAAATCTAGACTTCTTTGTTTAGTTCTTCTATGATCCTTAAATGGGAAAAGAAAGACCAAGCAACCAGAATGACTTGATTAAAGATCTTGGCTGAATCAGAACTAAGTACAACAAGAAAAAGGCAAAAGGAAAAACAATGTATGTTTTTGGGCAAGGAGATTAGAAGACTGAGGACAAAGAAATCAGGCCAATTATATTGGGAATGTCCTTCAGACAGAAGCTGCCTCAAAAACATGTAAAGATCACACCCCTATTTCAGGAGGGGAAACTATTATTTAGTAACAAGAGATATAATCCAGTGTCCTAGAGAGATCCAGGATAACACCTTAAACATAATACATACTGACAGTGGAAACAAAGACTTAAAACAAAAATTGAGCTGACGAATCAGCTATGTCCACCAAATAAAGGATTAGGCTATAAAGCCCAGCCATGGGCATCTCACAGCATGTACATTCCAAAGGAACATGGGCAATGTAAAACCCTTGACATTTGCTAAGGTACAGAAATAGCAGAGTGTCAGAATGAGGCTGATGGAGGACCTAATAAGAAAATAAAAGTCAGTTGAAACAGCAAAACTTAAAGTCCTAAGGGACTTAGGAATTCTGAAAAAGTGTCAGATAGTATTACAAAGAAAGGAGATGACAAGTCAGTACATCTGTGAGGGTCATATACATCAATTTTTTAGAAGTACAGAAGAAAACTTTGTCTTTTTTGTCAAAGCCCCCTTGTTATCAAAGACACTCACCCTTTAACTCTGAAAGATATTATTTACTAGAAAGAAATATTATAGGTCTCCCAATTCCTGCAAAACCAAATATGGTATCCCTATCCACCCCCCCCAAAAAAAATCTCTCATAAATTCTTCATTCTACGTCTTGGATTCCTTTTTCCAAAATCAGGGCCTAAAATTACAATGTATACAGTTCCCAGAGAGTCCTGGAATCAGCATAAATACTGCCCCACTGTTTCTTATTTATCAAAGGAGAATGCCTAGAAAGTCAATGAATTGAGGTGCTTCACTTGACATCTTAATATCCAGTTTTTCAACAAAGTCTCATACAGGCCAGGAGGTAAGACATCCTTATATAAAGTCAAGCTTCCATGAAATTCTGGTTCACCAAAACCAAGGGTGATCCCAAGAAGTCTTGTGGAGTAACTACACCAAAGAAGGAATCCACATAATCAAGTTATGGCTTTCTCAGGAAGATCGAGCTACTTAATCTTAGCAAGGGCAGCAGCTCTTCTTTCTGTGTTCTGGAACAAGGCACGAATTAAAGCTTTTACTTCACTGGAAGAGAATGCAGTTGCCAGCGGCCCTTTTCCATCTGCCCACCTGCAAAAAAGAAAGAATTTTGTCTTTGAAGTGTAATGATTTTAATTTTATTTCATCCAAATGTTTTGTTTTACATGGAAATAAAATAAATTCTAGATATCCTTTCTCTTCTTTACAGATTTACCCATCAATACCTTAGATGTTCTGCTCATTGGCTACATCTGTTATCAGTACAGCTGGATAAAGAAACCAAGAGATAAAGACATGGCTATTAGCTCTTTTACTCACTAAGCCTCCTCTGAACTTGATAATTATAACCATATTCTCTCAAGCCTTGGACTCTAACTACTTAAAATGAACAACAGAGAAAACCTGTTTCAAATAAAAAAATATTGGTATTAAAAATATAAAAAGAATTCCCATAAATCAATAATGAAAAAACAACTTAATAGAATAAAGGACAAAAAATATGAAGAGGCATTTTACAATACAAGAGATATAAATTACCAAGAAAAAGATGCTTAATCTCATTGGTATTTAGAAGAATTAAAATGACAATGAGCTATTATTTTACACTTGATTATCAAATCTGCTAATTCCAAACACTGGGGAAATATGAAGAAACAGGATATATAACTATGAAATATGTGTACCACAGGATATATGGTGCAGCAATAAAAATAAAGTGTAGCTATATATGCCATTATGAATATATTTCAAAGACATGATATTGAACAAAAGGAGTAAGTTAAAAAGGATTCCATTTATATAAAGTTCAAAAGCTGACAAGTCTAATCTTTTTTATTGTTAAGACTATGTGTAAATGTAAAACTATAAAGAAAGGCAAGGGAATTATATAAAATTTAAGTGAGCAGTTACCTCTTAATGAAAAGCACTTGGAGAAGGACATATAGGGGTTTTCAAAGATACCATTTATATTTTTCTTTAGTTATGTAATAAACATATTAATATTTATTCTTTTTATTTAAACTGTGAAAATAATTATCCATGCTATATTACTTCATATGTATATTTTACAATTAAAATGTTTAAATTACACATGAACTAAAGGTGGGTTTTGTGTGTGTGTGTGTGTGTGTGTGTGTGTGTGTGTGTGTGTGTTGGTAAAAAAAGTTCCAATTAGTTACTAGTCTTACATTTACTGAACTCTCTAGGAAGGAAAAAAAAAAAATCTTCCTAAACAGAAAAAAGAAGTTGAGATGTACCAGTACTATAGTTTTTCACATTAACAAGGAACTAATAATTATTCTCGGGCTGCAAGAAAACCATTTAAAAGCAGCAAAAAGAAAAATTCCACTGCTCTCTGGAGCATATTGCCTAAAGACATTTTTCTTACCCATTAAGGGTTTATAAATAAACAAATTAAAACTTTGTAATAAATGTAATTAAAAGTATCCTGATGTGATTTTTTTTTCCTAGTAGAAATCTCATATTATTTTAGAATGGACAATATGTGCTGCAAACTACTCAGACTCATCTAGGAATAACTGGTCTAATATATCTGGATATCTGCAGTAAATCAAGCTAAAGTAGACAGACAAGTGACTACAGAGTTGGAGATGGATAACCTTATGTCCTCTAAGGGAATTCTTTATGCAAGGTATACTTATTCATGAATCACTACCATCAACACAAAACCATTAATGCATGTATAACTAAGTCACCAAGTACAAATACTTGGGGTCCTTCATCTATCACTATTTTGCATAAGAAATACAGTTTATCACCATTTTAAGTAGAGATGTCCTAGTTCTGCACAAAGAAAACAACATATTCTGTAAGTATCATGCCCTCTGTATATTATGATATGATGTAACATACATTTATGGGGCATAGCCACATTAATCAATAGTGTTGGGCAAAAACATCATTAACTATATTTAAGAAAAGAATCCATTCCAGCATATAGCACTTAACCTCTAAAACTATTTATCCCCTGCAGAAAAACAACTGGTGAATCAAAAAGTGGTTTGATGCTGCATATTTCTTTAGTTATACATGGACACAATATTCTTTATTTTGTTTATTTTTATGTAGTGCTGAGGATCAAACCCAGTGCCTCACAAGGGCGAGGCAAGCGCTCTGCCACTGAGCCACAACCCCAGCCCTGATGCTGAATATTAAAGACATAAAAGTAATTTCTCTATTCATATACCAAAATCATTATATCCACTGTTGATCAAAGTGAATGAAAATTTCCGTTCAGGAGCCCAACGGAGTGGCACATGCCTATAATCCCAGAAGCTCAGGAGGCTGAGGCAGAAGAATCCCAAATTCAAAGCCAGCTTCAGCAACTTGGTGAGGCCTTAAGCAACTCAGCAAGACTCTGTCTCTAATTAAAATATTAAAAAGAGCTAAGAATGTGGCCCAGTGGTTAAGTACCCTGGGTTCAATTCCCAGTACCCCCCCCAAAAAAAAAATTCCATTCAGGTATAAAAAAGTTGTACTTATTATAAATACCAGATCATTTGTATTGCATGCCAAAACCACGTTCATGATCCAAATAATATAAATGAGAAGTGTTTATATTTTATCAAATATGAGAAAGTAGTAATGAGATCTACATGATGATAGCCCATAAAAAGGCCTCGACTACTGAAACTTTTTCCTGAATAATAATAAGATACAAAGAAAGCACTGCTATCACTGGTGGCACTATTATTCTTTTATGGCTGTGAAGATATACACGCCTCTATAGAAGGGTTACACGCACCGATCTCCAATTTCTTGCAAGCTAGCTTGTAGCATCATCATCAGTTCTTTGAAAGGCATCCATTTTGACACATAGATGGGAACCTCTTCTTGATATTTCTTGTTCTTGCTTTCTTCAGACAGAGGTGCAAATACTTGGGGTCCTTCATCTATCACTGTTTTGCATAAGGAATACAATCTATCACCATCTTCAGTAGAGATGTCCTAGTTTTGCACAAAGGGAACATAACAGAATTTGAACAATTCAGTAGTAGGGAAAGGGCAGAGCCATCTTCATTACAGGCTGTTCAGGTGGGTCACCTATAGCAATGTGCTTTCTACCCCATTTAATACACCTTATTAGATACTAGATTCCTTCAACTCTCTGAAAATATTCATGTAACTAGAATGACACAAAACACGTTTCAACAGACTGTCAGTAATTTAGTTTGCCTACATGAAAGAGTTCATTTCTGTAGGAAAAAGTGGTATAGCATCTTGCAAAGCAGGGCATTTATTACAAATGAGGATTTTGTGAGTCTATGCTTTAGAGGCTTCAGCTGGCCAAGACCAGGCAATTTTCCTTGTAGGATCATACATAAAATCCCAACTGCAACATTTTCCAAAAAAAGTGCTATCTGTATAAGACTTTATTCACTTTACTAAATGAAGGTATTAACTTGCAAATGCCATACAATACATCTTGGGACTACTGCCCAGTTTCTTATTTCCTCACTCATAATTTGCAGATGCTAGACTTGAGAAGCAGTACAATCTTAGTTTCTTGTCTACGTATAAAAGAGATTACCAAGTCTCCAGCAAAACATAATTAAGACAAAACTGAAAAAAAAATACAGCATGAGTCACATATGAAACATGAACAATTTTTTTCCACCATAAGTGTTGATTAAAAATGAGATTTCAACATCACTTTTTTAATAGTCACAATTTAACAGTCACAATAGCATTGCATCTCAATTTATATCTGGGGAGGCATATAATGGCCCTTACCTCAAGGGCAGTGATTCTGCTAATGATCTCAGAAATTGCTGTATTTAGTAAAGTCCCCATAGCCTTGCAATATATATTCACTGGCAGGATATCTTGCCACACAGTTCCAAGTCTCTTTAGTTGGTGCAGTACCTGTCAGAAGAACAGAGCTATTTACATAGGAGAGAGATAGTTGCAACTCACATTTTCCAGATTTACATTTATAATTAATGTGTTTCTGGGGAAAGAGGTATATGCAAAGGTGAGGTAATAATATCTGCTTCTTGAATATTTAACCTTAATAATATCCCTGGTAGCTAAAACGTACCAGGATGGGAAAACTGCAGTAAAAAGATAAAGCACTTAAGAGATGAGCATGGATAAAAGCCTATATTTCAAACTTCTCCAATACAAGTTCATGAGTCAACTACAGACTTACTTAATTGTCAACTTAGTGTGTCAATGGAGAGATTAGCTTCCTGTTGTCTCGGTAGGGCAAAAGAATATTTTTAAACATAACTGTGAAAGGTATCTAGATTATCCAGTGGCGGTTATAGGAAATCAAGAAAGCTACTTGTTAGGTACTCTTATGCTTAAAAAGGTATCTAAGGGTAGAGTACAAATTTCAGCGCTAGCAAGAGCCTCCCACCTGCCGGATTGCTTTACTTGCTGCAGAATAATTCTCTTCATCGTCCATGTTTGAAAAGTTCCTAGCACTTGACAATCTTTCCAGAAGTTCACCTTTCTGTGCCCGCATTTGGGCCAAAAAGCACTCTGTCCCTATGATAGGAAACCAAAACACAAAATTCTAAAAGATATATTTTTACACACTGCAGAAAACCAGTAGAAAAGGAGAGACAAGCATAAACCATATATCTGTTCTATCCACATGAAAACAATTGCTAGGTAACATCACAAAACTGTCCTAATAATATAGAAAAAAAAATCACTAACACAGTTAGCCAAACCCACTCTTAGGAAAATAGATAAATCCTTCTCAATAGTTTGCCTAGAGTCTGAGTCAGCTAAAAAATATTACTTACATAGAAAAAGCTACTTATTATTGTGATATATCTATACCAGAGAAGGAAAAAGTCAAGAAGTGAAAAGCTAAGTGAATCATATAGATTCTCTGCTTTTCTTGGCCTATCATTATAGAAAACATATCAATTTAACCCACATTTCATTTCTTTTGACAATCGCAAGTAAAACTAAGGAAGATGTAAGGGGAGGGAGGCAAGGGAGAGCTGTCTTTGGTTTTGCAAAAAAATAAGCACTGGCATTAGTGAGCTATTACCAACAACTATCATAGTATAAATCTTATTGTGTCATTTCAACATAAATGATTTGGTGAATTCAATGCATATCAGCAATGAAGTCTGGAACTCTAATGTACCAGGAAATCATAAATAATGTCTTAAAAAAATAACGCTTCTAGAAAATCAAAAGGAAATCAGTAGAGGAAAGGGCCTAAGGGGAGGAAGGAGGGGAGAGAGGAGGGAAGAGAGGAGAAGAGGGAAGACAGGAGAAGAGGGAAGAGAGGAAGGGAGGGAGGAGAGGAGGGAGGAAGTCCTGAGGAGTATTGGCCAAATTACATTGTGTATTGTGTGCATGTACGAATAAGTAACAACAAATCTCATCCATATGTACAACTATGATACCCAAATTTTTAAAAAAGTAATGCTTCCATAAAGACTGCATTCATTTATAAAATTAAATAACCAGAAACATATACAAATTAAATGCCCTTCCGCTTTCAAAAACAGTGCAGGAACACCACCTAATTTCTAACTCCCTCATTTATAAATTACAAAGGTACTAGGCTGAGAAGCTGCATAATCCAAATTTAAGGTATCAATTACCAAGTCTTCTGAAGCCAGGTACAAGATCCACAAAAGTAGTAGTACCATCACAAAGAATGGAGGCAAGGCGTAATCTGAACTGATGCCCCAGGGTCAGCAAGTGGTGAGCAATATACATACAGTTATTATGGTGAATAGCAGCCAACTGGGGAAGTTTTTGAAGGTTCTCCCTAGGCAATGAGGAAGGGTAGAAAACAAACCATCTATTATTAAAGTCAAGGTTGATGACAAGTCACTACTACTCTAAAGCTGTCATGTCTCTATGCTTTAATAATTGTCTATTTTGTAGATGCTGAACATAATAAGATACAATCTCATCATTCCCACTCACATTCAGAGTTAGGTTGTTCTGCCTGTGTGACCTTATCCTACAAAACTATCCCAGTGATTAACAAACAAGAAAAATCAAGGGGATCAAAAGTTTACCTGAGTCAACTCTTTGTACTGGAAACCTAGCAAAGATATGCATACTGCTCTTAAAATTTAATTCTGGTAAATGTCTGTAACTACAGGTTTACTTCTCCTTTCTCCAAATTCCTATTTCATTCATGTAATGAAGCATTTAATATTTTCTAATTCACAACTTTTTAAAGCCACCTAGAGATTAGGGTCACATGGGAAATAAAGTTAAGCCAGGCGCTGTAGCACAGACCTACAATCCCAGAGCTTGGGAGGCTGAGGCAGGAAGATCATGAGTTCACAGCCAACCTGAGCAGCGGTGAAGTGCTAAGCAACTCAGTGAGACCCTGTCTCTAAATAAAATACAAAATAGGGCTGGGTATATTTAAAAAGCTCAGTGGTGGAGTGACCCAGAGTTCATTCTTTAAAAAAAAGAATGCTTTAAAAATTTTTTTCAAATAATAAGGGGAGGGAGGCGAAAGCAGAGTCCTTGGCTATGAAATAGCTTTCTTGACATTATTAAAAACATTTATAAAAAACATTCAAATTATTTCATTTAAATAACAGAACTTCTGAAGGCTTACAGTTGAGTAACCTTTCAGAACATAAAAGAAACCTTTAAAGCCCAAGACATTAAGTGAATAAATACAGCCTAAGATGCTACAGAGAGTGGCTAATCATACTTCACAATTAAAAAGCATTCCCTTGGGGCTGGGGTTGTGGCTCAATGGTAGAGCGTTCACCTAGCATGACGAGGCCTTGGGTTTGATCCTCAGAACCATATAAAAATAAGTAAATTAAATAAAGGTATTGTATCCAACTACACCTAAAAAATAAATATTGAAAACAAAATTCTCTTATTTCTTATGTCCGAAAAACTATGAATGCCAAGGGAAAATGTAGTATGTTTACTGGATAGCACTGTGAAATATTGACCTTTCTGGGTTTTTCTGGCACTGAGAATTGAACCCATCCTGAGCCACATCCCCAGCCCTTTCTATTTTTTATTCTGAGACAAGATCTCACTAAGTTGCTTAGGGTCTTACTAAGCTGCTGAGGTTGGCCTCAAATTTGTAATCCTCTTGCCTCCTCCTCCCAAGTGAGAGTACAGGCATGTGCTACCACATCCAGCATCTTTCTGTTTTTCAACCAAGATAAGTAAGGCAATTCTTAAAATGTATAGGCATTAAAACAGGCAAGGCAATTTTGAGTTTTTAAATTTGCATTATTTACTGTAAGATTCTGTACCCTTATTAATAGTAAATATCTAAGTCCTTTAAAATGGTTCACTGCATTTTATTGTGAATTTCAGTAACCAAAATATTTTGGTGAAAATATTAAAATAGTAGTTTTAAATAAATAAATATTTTAGACATACAACTATTATACAGAACTGAGATAAAGTAGTACTTACTTATGATATGTTGGTACAACATCATGGAACAAATGAAAGATATTCCTCACTGAGTAGAAAAGTTGGACAGCACTAAAAGGAAAATTAAAATTTAAGAGATATACATAAGGATATACTATAAATGAGAAAGAAATTTCAAACTAAGTACACTTCTAGTGAAGGTCATCAATTAAAAGTACAGTTGCAGGGAAAATCCACCTTGATCATTGCTGGAAAACACTACTCATCTAGATGGAAATATATTCTCAACCAGTATTTACTAACTAAATTGGAATTCTAAAAATTTGGATATATTAATAGTCTTTAGAACAGTAGCATTCAACCCAAAGCCTTTTTTCCATTTATCATTTTGTGTTCTGCAAGTACCCTCAGTATCCTTTTAGTTACAAATGGAGCTAAGCCTCAGGCAAATGTCACCTACTCACTGATACACACTGCAAAGGGCAAGGTATCAATAAAGGCACTCACTTGGTTCTTTTAGAATCAGCCTGACTTTCAGCTTTCACTTTTTTCTCTTTCTTTCCCAATGCAGAGAGATAAATCAACATTTTCTAGGGATAGAATCTAGCCCTCAAGACTTTTTGCCCTTTAAATTTGGTCTTTAAAACACCTCAAAATATTAAAATGCATTTTAAAAGAGCAAATATAAAACTTGTAACACTTCTCTCTACACAACAGTGTTTTAACCTATATACCTTGAATAACACAAAGGAATTCCACAAATATTTAGGAAAACAAGTCGTGGTTGCTATACTCCAAAACACCTTCACTACCAATTATCATGATAACTGACTAAATTCATTCATTTTTGCTATATATATCATCTGAGGTTTGACAATGTAGAAAGAAAGGTATTGTACTGTAGGTGATTTTTGTTTTATTGGCACAATTATACATAGTAGTGAAATTCATTATACCACATTCCTATATGCATAATTTAAATCAATAATAGATAATTCAATCAATAAATAAGAGATAATTTAATCAATCTCATTCCGCAGTACCTTCTCTTTCTCTCCATTCTTTCCTCCCCATCTGCTTGCTCTACTCTACTGATGTCCCTTCTATTACTGTTATTTTAATTAGTGCATAATAATTATATATATAAATATAAATGGGATTCACTGTGGTATATTCGTACATGAACATAGCATAATATGATAAATTTCCTTTCCCAGTTACTTCCCCGTGTCCTCCCTTTCTTACTCCCTCTCCACCCCCTTGTACTACTCTGTTCAGTGGTTTCCCTTTATTTTCATAAGACCTCTTTTTTATTCCTTTTCTCTAGCTTCCACTTTTGAGAAAAAATATTGACCCTTGACTTTCCAAGTCTGGCTTATTTCACTTAGCATGATATTTTCCACTTCCATCCGTTTATCAGCAAATGACACAATTTCACTCTTCTTTATGGCTGGATACAATTCCACTGTGTATATAAACCATATATATAAGAATATATACATCCTTATCCATTCATCTACTGATGGACACATAGGCTGGTTCCATAACTCAAGTATTATAAACACTGGTATGAATGTATCATTGTTTTGGATAAATACTAAGGAAGGCGTGGGATAGCTGGATCATATGGTAGTTTCATTCCTAGTTTTTTTTTTAATTTTTTAATATTTATTTTTTAGTTTTCGCTGGACACAACATTTTTATTTTTATGTGGTGCTGAGGATCGAACCCAGCGGGGCGCCCCGCGCGTGCCAGGCAAGCGCACTACCGCTTGAGCCACATCCCCAGCCCTCATTCCTAGTTTTTAAAGGAATCTCCATACTGATTTCCAAAATAGTCAGACTAATTTGCAGTCCCTGTGTTTTTTTGTTTGTCCTATTAAAAACCATTTCTTTTAGTGAAATGAATGTCTATAAACATTCAGAATACAAAAAATAGTGTTTTCTATCTGCTTTCTCAAAAATTTTTAAAAATATTGCCCTGTATCTCTACTTTCTGGCCTGATATATTTCAGGAGAAAGTCATGAAGAAATAGTTACTCCTGAACTTATTTATTTATTTTTTAAATATTTTATTTTTAGTTGTAGTTGGACACAATACCTTTATTTTCTTTCTATGTGGTGCTGAGGATAGAACCCAGGGCCTCACACATATTAGACAAGCACTCTACCACTAAGCCACAACCCCAGCCCTCTCCTGTGTTTATTTTGCGAAAAGAGTATATACTTCCTTTACAAGCAAGCATGCATTTTTACTTCCTACATGTAATTAAAACTAAAAGGACTCATGAGTAGGATTCATTAAAGCCATGGAAGTACCTTGGTAAGTATGTTTTTTCTAGAGCAAAATAAAATAAAGGGGTATGTTTTCATACAGGGATTATAAACTACAGATCAGAAAATATGATAGGATTATATTACTGTTTTTTTACTATGAGGACAAAAATTCAAAAAAAAAAAATGCTAAGTACAGATTCAAACTAAACAGGCTTTAGCCTTTTGTAAACCTGCTCTACAATCCACTTTGCCTATTCCCTATTTTTGTCTCAGTGGATTCTAGAAGAAAGATCTTATTAAATAAAAAGATTCAGTACGAAGTGTAGAGTCGCGTCTAAGGTACCTTCAATACAATGTACATTAGAGGTTACCTTGGAAGGTGAAGCCAGATTTGAGGTGTGTACATTCTTTTTCTTTTACTGTGACCAACTAACGAATTATTAGTGCTTTAAAAATAAACATTTTAAATGTAAATTTGATTAGGACCTAAATTTCAAAAGGTAAAAAACTAAAGAAAGAAAGATGGAACATATGGTACAACTATTACTATTACCTCCACCACCTGTAATATTCAACATTTGAGTACTAATCATTTCTAGGTAATATTCTAGGTTCTTCACATGTACTTTCTCATGTAAAATTATTTCATTTTCACCATAAAAAGTAAAAATTAAATATTATAGTGTTTTATTAAGTGATTAACAATTTTCAGTGTGAGATAAACTTACATGTCCATCTACATACGCACAACTATTTTTATACCTTGTTCTAACATCTATATTACTATAAATAAAAGTTAGAGGCTAATATATATCTATGTGCTACACTGCGTCTTTTTAGAAAAAAATAAATAAATAATTTAAAAACCCCAAAGAATTTCAGCTAATATTCTTAATAAATGTCTATTCAGATAAGCATTAACCAAAGCAATGCTATTTTCAGACAACTTGGAATTCATACCATTGGTCACTACTGGTTGTTGCCTCTAATAAAGTCTGATAAGCAAGTTCCATTAACTTCTTCACAGATTCACTGATGCGACATGTAGGCAAAGAAAAGGAATGTTGATCCAATGTATTTTCAGGTTCTAAATTCACTGCTTCATTGTACTCAGTTTTGGATACTTTTTGTACTAAAAGCTTGTTATCCTCATCAGGACTTGGTAAGTCTGGCACACTTATCTTAGACTCAGGAGTAATCTAAGATTAAAACAGAAATATAAAAAATGCATGTTTTCAGAATAATTCAAATGCAAGCACAAAGCAAAGAATAAGACAATGGTGACTTCCATGAAGATAAAGCTGTGGTTCTAAGGAATAATTAAAACATATCAGTAGATAAGGCATTATTTTAACAACTGCTCAATCTTGGGTGACAGCATGTGGTAAGAAATAAGCAATCCCCCTAACTACAAAATTCTTTATGGAAAAGTAAAACTGTGCAACTGGCCCAAGACTTCATGTCTACAGGTCTACAAAGTTCAGTACAGTGGCATGGACCTATAGTCCCAACTACTCAGAAGGCTGAGGCAGAAGGATCACTTAAACCCAGAAGTTCAAGATCAGCCTGGGCAACATAGATTCTGTCTCAAAAGGACAAAATTTTTAAATTAATTAATTAAAAGAAAAATAAAACCAGATGCAGTCATGCATGGTATAATCCCAGTGACTCAGGAGGCTGCGGCAAGAAGATGACAAGACTGAGGACAGCACTGGTAACTTAGTGAGATTTTTGTCTCAAAAAATTTCAAAAGGGGCTAGGGATGTAGCTTGGTGGCAGAGTATACCAGGGTTCAATCCCCAGAGAAAGAAGAAAGAAAGGAAAGAAGGGGAAAGGAAGAGAAGAAACAAAAAAAACCTTCAAAAATCATCTTTCAAGCTGGGGATATAGCTCAGTTGGTAGAGTGCTTGCCTTGCATGCACAAGGCCCTGGGGTTCGTTCCCCAGCACCATTAAAAAAAAAATCATCTTTCTCAGACTAGACTATTGATTATTAAGACCAGTATAATTCTGTGTTCCATTAACCACATTATGAGCACATGTTAATTTAAGGAAAAACTAATTCAGATTACTGTATTCTACCCCTAAAAAACAAAACTCAATAGGGCATTATGTAAAATTGTGGATGTGTAACCGACGTGATTCTGCAATCTGCATTTGAAGTAAAATTGGGGGTTCATAACCCACTTCAATCTAATGTATGAAATATGATATGTCAAGAGCTTTGTAATGTTGTGAACAACCAATAAAAAAAAAAAAGAGTTGTAATGCAAAAAAAAAGAGTACATGTATAACGGCATAATTTGGCGTGAACATACTTTATACAGAGACACGAAAAATTGTGCTGTATGTGTAATAAGGATGGTAATGCATTTCACTGTTGTCGTATATTTAAAAAATAAATTTAAAAAAGCGTTTCACTTAAAAAAAAAAAAAACTCAAAATCAAAACTGAAGAAGCCTCCTCAACATTTACATGGAATGAGGATTACTAGACTTGGTTGGGACTAAGCTGATGAAAGAAACTGAGGTTGAGAGTCTGGAGACAGTGATATCTTGTTCTTGTTTTGGTACTGGGATTGAATACAGGGGTGCTTTACCAGTTGAGCTACATGCCAACCCTTTTTATTTTGTGTTTTGAAGCAAGGTCTCATTAAGATGATTAAGGCCTTGAAAAGTTGCTGATGTTGGCCTCAAACTTATAATCCTCCTGCCTCAGCCTTCTGAGTCACTGGGATTACAGGTATTTACCACTGTGCCTAGTTTGAGACGGTGACAGTTTTTAATCTAACTTTCTGCAAAGTCACTTAATGTTTTTTTTCAATTTTCTCACAAAATATACTAATAATGGCTTTCAAACCTTGCTTCTCAAAGATGCCTCAGGAACCAAAAAAAAAAAAAAAAGAGGTAGAGAGAAAGAAAGATATTACGCAGGTAGAGGCAGAAAGTTTCCCAGTTCCACTGTAGGAATAGCAAGCAGCTCTGCTCTGCACATACTGGACCTGTTGGGAAATTTTCTTTTTTCTTCTTTTTTTTTTTTTAATTTCTTTTTAAGTTACAGATGGACACAATACTTTTATACAATTTATTTATTTTGAGTGTGGTGCTGAGGATCAAACCCAGTGCCTCATACTTGCAAGGCAAGGGCTCTGCCACAGAGCCACAATCCTAGCCCGGGAAATTTTCTGTTAGAAAACAATCCAAGTTTAATAAAAATGTTTAAGTCAGCAAACCTGACTTCTAAATCCATAAAATGATATAATAATTTCCACTTCTGAGGGCTATTATCAAGCTTAAATGAGAATACACTGGGTGTGGTGAAGGAGGATCACAATTTCAAAGCCAGACTCAGTAATTTAGCGAGGCCCTAAGCAACTTAGGGAGACCCTGTCTCTAAATAAGATACAAAAAAAAAAAAAAAAAAAGGCTAGGGATGTGGCTCAGTGGTTAACCGCTCAGAGACCCAATCCACAATGCAAAAACTTCACAAAAAGGGCAAAGGACTCAAAGATGGAATAATGTAAAAGCTAATACTGTTCTCTCAGGTTAAAACATAAAAACATCTTCAAAAATGAATTGTACTGGGCCAGGCGTGGTGGTGCATGGCCATAATCCTAGCAGCTCGGGAGGCTGAAACAGGAAGATCATGAGTTCAGAGCTAGCCTCAGCAAAAGCGAGGTGCTAATAAGCAACTCAGTAAGACCCTGTCTCTAAATAAAATACAAAACATAGGGCTGGGGATGTGGATCAGTGGTGGAGTGCCCCTGAGTTAGATCCCCAGTACCACCGCTGCCTCAAAAAAAAACCGAATATACTGTTTTATGAATATTGTGCTTTTCATGACAGGCCAAAATTAGTCCTTGTCTTTCGTATTTTCCCTAAGGTTGTAAAGACGTACTAATTGATACATGAACTAATAGGAACACTGTGCCAATTCTGTAAAAATCTCAATGTTTGAATCATTTATTCAGTGATAGTATTTATCAGAAAGTATATCCAGCTTATTCAAAAAACCAGAGTATAAAGACACAAAAGCAAAGAAAAGTAGTAAAACTTTCTGTTTGCATCTTCTGGTTAGAAAGGCCAAACTGAAATTATTGAGCTTCTTCATTAGACAGCCAAATGCAATACTACTCTGCCCCTTACTGATTTAGACTCAACAGCGGTACTTAATACCCTTCTTATAGCAACAAAGTGTATTAAGTTGAATGTTAGGATAATAATATTTACATATGTGAACTGGGTCCTAATACTGATTCTTTAACTCCCTGAATTATTGTATGCAAATGATTCACTGGGAATATTCCCATATAATTTCAAAGTCATTACATACCAAGGCAAAGCCTTAATTTGTACAGGCTTTAGCAAAGTGAGATTTCATTGCTTCTTGGATGATATTTAGTTTATATTTTGTTTAATATTATTTTCATAGGAAGCAAAATCTATGACTTACAAACCTAAATCATTTTTACATCAAAAAGCTACTCTGTCAGAATTAGAGTTATAAATAAATGTTATCTTTTGGGGAAAACAATCTAGTATTTAGCCATATGAGCTATGTTTATTATGAAGTTAATGTTCAACAGTTACTTTTGAATAATTTCTTCATCTTCTGTAATGCTATCCTAGTGGCAGAGCTCATTAATTCATATATGCCTGAATATCTTATAGGATTTGTGGCTTCCAGCTAGTTAGTTCTTTGGGATTTTAAGTGTTTTGGGAGTGGGGGGTACAAGGGATTGATCTCAGAGGCATCCAACCACTGAATCATATCCCCAGCCCCTTTTTTTCTTTTGGTATTTTATTTAGAGACAGAGGCTTATTGAGTTGCTTAGTGTCTCGCTTTTACTGAGGCTGGCTTTGAACTCAAGATCCTCCTGATTCAGACTCCCAAATCACTGGGATTATAGGTGTACACCACCACACCTGGCAAGATACTGATTTCTTTATTTCTTTCTTTTTTTTTTTTTTTTTTTTTTAGTTTTTCGGTGGACACAACATCTTTGTTTGTATGTGGTGCGGAGGATCAAACCCAGGCCGCACGCATCCCAGGCGAGCGCACTACCGCTTGAGCCACATCCAAGATACTGATTTCTTAACCTAGGAATTCAAACACTGATCCTTTTGAGTGAAGAATTTGAAGTTTTTTTAAGACCTCTTTAGGAACAGTCATCGCAAACTAATTATGAACTCCAAGCTCCCTTCCCAGGTAACTGTTGAAAGGAATGGCATCATAATACTCCCCTGGAATGGCTAGAAGTGATTATGGTCTTTTGATTAGGAAAGCTGTCACTTAATAAAAAAATTATACTGTTTGCCTGCTAGTCATGCATATCTTGAAATCATTTTGCTATGTTTATAATGAAGAATCTTCTTGGTAACAAATTATTAATTTTTTGAATATTACTAATTATCACTGCCACCTATTTCCTAAGCCCTTTTCTTGCTTTGTTTTTCTTCATGTTATATAACAACCAGCATTTTGTATATTTACTATTTGTCCCTTTCTAAGAAGTATATTTCATTAAAGACTATTTTTTTTTTCTTTTGGGAAAATGAGAATATTTAGGGGACTGTTTTAGAACTTATACATAAGACTATGAAAAGTAAACTGAAATTATTTTAGAAAAGCCAAAAAGAGCTTCTCAAAGTTGGAAAATTTAGGGCTGGGGATATAGCTCAGTTGGTAGAAGGCTTGCCTCGCATGCACAAGGCCCTAAGTTCAATCCCCAGCATCACCAAAAAAAAAAAAAAAAAAAAAAAAATTCAAAGTTGGAAAATTTAGATTTCATTCCAGGGTCTAAATGCCAAGAGCAAGAACCAGGACAGAATTCTGGAGCAGTAGTTGTTAACCAGGGACAATTTTGGCAACATCTTGAGATACCAGCATCCAATCAATTGAAGACATAATTCAGGGATGCTGCTAAACATCTCACTAGACAGCCCTGGCCTAAAGGAAGCTACATATTAGTACATAGGTACAAAGGGAAAATGTAATTTCCTAGAATGGCAGAAAAAAACTGAATAGGAGGCTCAGAGATTATCTAGTTCAATTATATTACATTACACAAGAGGAAAAAGAAGTTCAAAAGGATTAAAAGATCAAGCCCAGGACAGGCATGGTGGGATACACCTACAATCCAGGTTATTCATAGGCTGAGGCAGGAGAATCACAAGATTGAGGTCAGCCTGGGCAACAGAGTTAATACCGTTTTTCAAATTTTTTTAAATAAATAAATAAAAAGAGTTGGGATGCAGCTCAGTAGTAGAGTACCCCCTGGGTTTAATCTCTAGTATCTCAAGAAACAAAGATCATCAAAACTAGAGTCACAGAGTAATGAGCAATTCATTAATAATACTGCTTACATCAAGAAGCTGTATAGAGGTTACTGCGATATACTAATTTACTTAATAAATATTGAGTGAATAGATTAGCAGTTAGTACACAGAGGTATGTGCCAGGAACTTTCACTGAAGATAATGGCAGTAAACAAACAAACAAACAAACAAAAAAAAAAGAAAGTCTCTCATGAAACATACTTCTTAGAAAGGGACAAATAATAAATATACAAAATACTGGCTGTTATGTAACATGAAGAAAAACAAAGCAAGAAAAGGGCTTAGGAAATAGGTGGCAGTGATAATTATTAAAAAACGAGTTAGAGCTGGGTGTGCTAATGCATGTCCATGTCTACAATCCCAACTACTCAGGATTAGGTAGGAAGATCACAACTTCAAGAATCTCTGGGCAACTTAGTGAGACTCTTTCTCAAAAAGGGCTGGGAATAAAACTCAGTAGAACAGCACTTGTCTATTATGCACAAGGCCCTGGGGTTTAATACTCAGTAGCTCCCCCCCAAAAAAAATAGTGGGGTCAGGAAGGACTTTAATAGAAAAGTCATGACAGAAATGATGGTACACTCCTGTAATCCCAGCAGCTCAGGAGGCTGAAGCAGGAGGATCAAGAGTCAAAGCCAGCCTCCGCAACAGTAGGCGCTATGCCACGCCATGAGACCCTGTCTCTAAATAAAATACAAAATAGAGCTGGGGATGTGGTTCAGAAGTTAAGTGCCCCTGAGTTCAATCTCTGGTACCCCCGCTATCCCCCCCAAAAAAACAGAAAAGTCATGTGGGTATCTCCAATAAAAATGTTACAAGCAGAGGGAACAGGAAATTCAAAAATTCTGCTACCAAGTAGAGACCTGGCACATTCAAGCATCCCTATGAATCCAAGTGCCTGGAACAGTGAAAGAAAAATGCATAACAGATGGAGTTAACCAGGTGTGGTGGCACACACCTGCAATCCTTGGGAAGCTGAGGCAGGAGGATAGCAAGTTCAAAGACAGCTCCAGCAAAAGCACAGTGCTAAGCAACTCAGTGAGAATCTGTCTCTAAATAAAATGGAAAAAAGGGCTGGGGATGTGGCTCAGTGTGGAGTGCCCCTGAGTTCAATACCCCATACCAAAAAAAAAAAAAAAAAAAAGAGAGCGATGGAGTCAGAGAAGACATGGATCACATAAGGCCTTGTAGGCCACTGGAAAGTAAGTGGGTCTTTTTCTAAATTAGATGGAAAGCTACTGAATTTTGGTAAGAATGACATAATCAGGTACTATTTATTTTAAAAGAAACCCACAGTACAGTTACTAGCACTGAATAGTTTTCAGCTCTCATAACAAAATTACCTGAAAATGTGTTAACATCTGTGGACTTCATATGGCTAATTAAATAGTTCATTGAAACAAACATGAGAACAGGGTACCAGAAAATGAAGCATGGCAAAGAAGGGATTAATAACAAACCCAGTCCCCTTCAGCAGAAAAATGGCCGAGAATCTTTTATTAAGGAATTGCCTCAGTCTGTCTTAAATCAAGTAATAACTTGCATTTAACAAATAATATTTTATATAAAAACAAACAAAAAATGCATAGAAGTATCTAAGGCCAAAGGAATAAATTACTCTTAATGTAAATAAATTAGTCCACTGCCCTTGCAATTAATTACTTAAACCCTAATGTTTTATATTTATATAAAAAATATAAATTTTTAATTTTTATATATATACGGTTTTTTTTTAAGTTGTTAATGGGCCTTTATTTTATTTATTTATTTATTTACTTATTTATATGTGGTGCTGAGAATTGAACGCAGTACCTCACACATACCAGGCTTATTCTAATGTTTTAACTGTTTTACTTCTTATCTTCAAAACTAGTCCCCCCTATTAGTTTAAGAGATAAAGTCATCATTTTCACAAGAGGATACAACCTCTGAACATAATAAAGTCTAAGTATATATGTCACAAAGCTGTGAACTTAACCCTGAAATACTAATCTACTAATTTCAACAAAACTAATCCATTACATTTATGTAGACTTTTTCGGTTTATACAACACTTTCAAATGCATTATCTTTCTAGACCTCACAATTCCTGATGAAGAAGTAGATATCAGAACTACTTTAAAGAGAATAAAACTCACACTCAAAAGATTAATAATTTGCCTCCATAAGCCCAGCAACTATCATACTTACTCTCTTCCACATTACCACACATGTCTCAAAAATGAGCTGATTCCTAAATATAATGTAGTACAACCCTGGTACCTTCACAGTGTTGTGGATTTCAGATGTCATTAGGTTTCTAGCTGCCACAATCACATCCTGGCACTTTTTGTTAGCAAAATGAGAATTGATATTACGAGCATATTTCAGCAAATCAGTAGTATCTCCTTTTAAAAATCTCATCTCCTTTAGGGCATTTTCAAATTCTTCAGTGGATTGTATGATCTGGAAGAAGAAAGCATAAGAAAAAGAAAAGAATTATATGTAGTCATCCCTCAGTATGTGTGGGAGATTGGTTCCAGGACCCTTATCAGATACTAAATTCTGTTGACATTAAAGTCCCATATATAAAAAGGGAACAGTATTTGCATATAACCCACACACATCCTCCTGTATACTTTAAGTCATCTCTAGATTACTTACAACAATACAATATAAATGCTATGTAAATAACTGCTATACTGTATTTAGGGAATAATAACAAGAAGAAAAGTTTGTACATATTCAGTAGCAATCAAAATTTTTTCCAAACATTTTCGATCTGTAGTTGGTTGAATCCAT
Organism: Spermophilus citellus; assembly: GCF_964194105.1. Lineage (NCBI taxonomy): Eukaryota > Metazoa > Chordata > Mammalia > Rodentia > Sciuridae > Spermophilus > Spermophilus citellus. The sequence continues at coordinate 156,962,013 of NC_138183.1, read as the reverse complement.
GGATGCAGAAACCACAGACACAAAGAGTCAACTGTACAAATATTCCATTTCAATGTTAAAATTTCAAACCCAACACACAGAAAAAGTAAGAACCAAATGGTCATTTAGGCCTTAAAGCAAACAATCAGTCACCACGTTTAAAAATATATAGTTTTCCAGTCTTAAATCTATTAGGAAGAATATCTTCAACAGAAATTTGACTCTGGTAAAGGTGCAAAAATCTTTAAAATAAATATACCTTTTTTAATTCAGGGAAATACTAAAAACAAGCCAACAAGTGTCACACAAAGCCTACTATAATTGATACAAGTATTAAAAAAAACTTTAAAAATACATTTAAATAAGAAAACATACTTCCTCAAAGAGGCAAGAAGTCAGAAAAGAAATGGAGTTACAGAAAATTTGTTTCTACTCTGTATTTATAATTTTTTTCAAGATATAACCAAAGAACAAAAGATCTGAAAATAAAAACAAAGCCAACAGCAATCAATTGTGTCCCAAAACCTTCTATAATATCTCTGCTCTTTACCTCTTCATATTGCTGTAGCTTGCTGCTATTTGTTGGAATAGAATAAACCAAGCAGTTTTTGATGAGACACTCAGACAAATCCTCCCAGATTACATCACCAAGCATCTCAGCCAATATGATCGTAGATGGTTTTTCAATTTCTAAGTCAGTGTCAAGAGGCAAATCTAAATTCAAAAAACAAAGGTTTTAAATGAGAAACCATTTACAATCCTCAGATATTCTTAAGCTGCCTAGTTTTCAGAAATCTTTCATTTTAAAATGATGGGAAAGAAAACAGTCCAGATAACTCTATGCCATCTCAACTATGTTGTACAATACATGACATACAATTATGATTTTTATTTTCACTGCTCAACTGAATTTTGTGTACTAAATCACTGCTTATACTCTTTAAAAAGGTACAAGCCATCTACATTGTAATCACCTACTTTTAAGCTACTGATCTGATTATATGACAAACAGAAGATCTGCAGTCAAAAATTAAAACTAGAGTAAAATCCCACTTTACTAATGAATAAACATACTTTTTCATCTCTGCATAGGATCTGTTTATCTTAAATAAATTATCAACAAATACTTTAAAGTTACATCTAGTCTACTAAACATATTTCAATGCCTCCTCTATAATTATCTCATGGTAGTGTTATCCAACACATTTTAAAAATGTTATATTTAAAATATCCTATTAATTGCCAGGTGTGGTGGTGCACATCTACAATCCTAGCAACTCAAGAGGCTGAGGCAGGAAGATTGCAAGTTTGAGACCAGCCTCAGCAACTTAGTGAGGCCCTAAGCAACTTAGCAAGACCCTGTCTCAAAATGAAAAATAAAAAGGACTGGGGATATGGCTCAGTGGTTAAGTACCCCTGAATCCAATCCCCAGAACCGAAAAATAATAAATAATACTTAAGAATATTGGCTGTTGAGCCAGTACAAAAGGCAGAGGAACAATAAATGGGACCAGGTATTTTGGATCTAGTTCTGACTTGTCAAGAAAGACCTTAAGAAATAAAAATCTTAGGGGCTGGGGATGTGACTCAAGCGGTAGCGCGCTCACCTGGCATGCGTGCGGCCCGGGTTCGATCCTCAGCACACATACCAACAAAGATGTTGTGTCCGCCGAGAACTAAAAAATAAATATTAAAAATTCTCTCCCTCTCTCTCTCACTAAAAAAAAAAAAAAAAAAAAAAAAAAGAAATAAAAATCTTAGAAGATGACCATATTACCTTCAATACTTTGTTATATCTAAAGTTTAGGCCTATACTGTCCAATACACTAATAACCAGTCACAATTTGCTACTGAGCACTTGAAATATGGCTAATATTACTGAGGAACTAATTTTTTTAAAAAACTTTTAATTAATTTAAATTCAAGTTTTCAAATGGAACAGGGAGCCTTGTAGTAATGGAATAGTCTGTAACCTTTTTTTTTTTTTTTTTTTTTTTTTAGTACTGGGGCTTGAACCTGGGAGCACTTTACCACTCAGCTACATCCCCAGCCCTTTTTTTTTTTTTTTTTTTTTTAAAGAGAGAGTGTGAGAGAGAGAATTTTTTAATATTTATTTTTTAGTTTTCGGCGGACACAACATCTTTGTATGTGGTGCTGAGGATCGAACCCGGGTCGCACGCATGCCAGACGAGTGCGCTACCGCTTGAGCCACATCCGTGCGAGTGCGCTACCGCTTGAGCCACATCCCAGGCTCCAGCCCCAGCCCTTTTTACTTTTCCACTAAGTTGCTTAGGCTGGCCTTAAACTTGTGATCCTCTTGCCTCAGCCCCCAACCCACTACGATTAGAGCTGTACACCCTCATGCTTGGCTTAAAGTGAACAATCTTAAGGAACATTTTCAGCAAAATTAGTCATTTAAAATCATAAGGATCAACAAAAAAATGTGATTTTTACCAAGATCTAAACTTTTTAACTTTGGCCAGTTACAAAACGACTTGGATTCTTATGCCAAATGAAAATAATTTTCAGATGAAGAAATGACAAAAGAAACTATTATTTAAGTTTTCTTCATTAATCATGAGGAAAATATATTTTCAAACACGTGAAAGAGGGGCTAGGGATATAGCTCAGTTGATAAAAGTGCTTGTCTCACATGCACAAGGCCCTGGATTCAATCCCCAGCACCTCCAAATAAAACCTAAGATTTTTTTTTGGGGGGGGGAATACCAGGGATTGAAGTTGGGGGCACTCGACAACTGGGCTACATCCCCAGCCCCATTTTGTATTTTATTTAGAGACAGATCCCACTGAGTTGCTTAGAACCTCACTTTTGTTGAGGCTGGCTTTGAACTCGTGATCCTCCTGCCTCAGGCGTGTGCCACCATGCCTGGCATGAAAGATTTTTAATTAAGCCAGCATAAAATATTGCCCATAAAACATAAGATCTTTCTAACAATATCAAAGATCAACTGATTCAATTTGTGAAAAAATGCAAATACTTTTCTTTAGCTTTAGATGATACTTTATAGATATACTTTGTCTGAAAGGACTTCCAAATATACAGAGAAATGCTGTCAATTCACAGCCAACATCAATCTTATGGCATATATTTTTTAAATCTTTCACATTTGTCAAAGAAAAATTTCAGTTAGACATGAAAAAATTAGTTTCTATCACAACAGTGTTCCAGTGCCATGTTGGATTAGAAAAAAAAAATCCAGATTTACTGGAATCTTAAAAACAAGATACTGATGATTTCCTTATTATTTCATTCCACTGCATGATAAATATTTGTGTTGGAAGTTTTATTCTGAAACAGACTATATGAACCATGTAACAAATATAGCTGTTAAAATCATTCAGTTTATAAGTATGCAAAGATTATAAGTTATCCCTGGTTTAAGGAAATGTCGAAAGAAACAGAAAACAGAAAATATAATGGATCCTATACTCTTTAATGCTCATTAGTTAAGTTTGCAAGAGATTTAGAAAGATTTATTGCACTATTATCTTCAATATTTTCTTAAAAGAAAAGGAATGCTTGCCAAACACTCAAATAATCTAAAATACAAAATGGCAATGTACTTGTTTTGCTACCGATATCACATTATAGATAAATAAAGTATATGTAAATTTTCCAACTTATATATAAATAGATTTTCAAAATGTAATGTTACTAGAAGTTCAGTAAGAAAATTAGATCCTGGCATTTAACTAAATTACAAATACAGAATTTGGTGGTACCACTGATGACAAGACTTGTCAATATAGAGCAGGGAAGAAATGCAAAGTAGGCAAGAAATAAGAAGGTAATTTGTTCCTTTGGCATCACTTACTTCTGATCCTCCCTTCATTCACATTACAGGCATTTCAACTTTAAAATAACATAATATTTACTTTATAAAACAATATTTGTTTTTCCAAAGTATAAAAGCACTATTTTGGGGATACACACCTAGAAGCTGTTTCTGAAGCACTTCTAGCACGAGTCGGATCTTTTCAAAAACTTCGGACGGTGATGGATGTTCCAAGTCAGTCACGAGAGATTCGAAACGAACAATAACTATATTAGGCTGGCTTTCTATCACTGCATAAAGGGATGGGCAAGATGCCAAAGGCCTAAGGATATACTTCAGCAGCATCTGACCTAAAAATCATATGAATATTCACCAAAAATCATGAGGAAACTTCTAAAGAGTAAACATGCAAAAAAAAAAAAATCTATTATCTATATAGTTCATTCTCAAAACCAAAATACATATACTATGACTTTGTGCACTACAAGTATTCCCACTGAAATTTTCTGATTTTAAAAAACAAAATAAGTAAATAGAAACTATGTTTTTTCTAAAGGAAAAAAGAAAAGATACAAGCCCTTTTTCGCCTTTTAATGAATCATGAGGCAAAACACTGTCATAAATATTCTCCAGAATATACTTTATAATCTTGTCATCCTTTTTAACACTAGGCCTCCTGTGCCTTTAATATGAATGAAACAAACCATATGCTTTACCGAATGATTTAAGCTTAGTGTGTAGTTCTCCAAGGATAGAAAATGCCAACAAGACAGAACTCATGGATGGCATAAGGGTCTTCTCCTCTTTCTGGGATTGTTCAGTACACAAATGAAGTTCTGTTTGCAGGCAAGATTCTAAACTGCTGGTATCTAAGAATAAAGGGAAAAAAATATCAGCTGCTTGAGCAATACACGATCTCCTTTCTACTCCTCAGAGCCTATCTTCCACTGAGATTTCTAAGCATGCAGTTTCATTACAATATATTTTAATACAACCAAATATTAATTATGACATGCATGTCACTGGCATCACTTTAAAACAGGAAATGGTTTTTTTGGTATGTCCAGAGAAACAAATTAATTGTAAAAGATGACTGCCTAAAAGAAATGCTTACTAAATATATACTGAATGACAAACTGAAAGCAAAGAACAAAAAATGAGTTCCTAGTTCTATAGACCTCCTTTTCTATGTTCTTTTATTTTGGTACCAGGGCTTGAACTCAGGGGCACTTGAGCACTGAATGACATCCCCAGTCCTATTTTGTATTTTATTTAGAGACAGGGTCTCATTGAGTTGCTTAGCACTTCACTTTTGCTGTGGCTGGCTTTGAACTCATGATCCTCCTGCCTCAGCCTCCCAAGCCACTGGCATTACAGGTGTGAGCCATTGCACCTGGCTTCTGTGTGCTTTTTTTAACAAGAGATATATCTGCCTGGGCTGGGGTTGTAGCTCAGTGGCAAAGCACTTGCCTTGCACCTGTGAAGCAATGGGTTTGATCCTCAGCACCACATAAAAATAAATAAATAAAACAAAGTTATTGGGCTAGGATTGTAGCTCAAGGGCAAAGCACTTGGCTCACACATGTGAGGCACTGGGTTTGATCCTCAGCACCACATAAAAATAAATAAAATAAAGGTATGCTGTCCATCTATAACTACAAAAAAATTATAAAAACAAAGTTACTGTTTCCATCTACAACTAAAAAAAGATACACCTGCCAAACAAGTTGTAATATTGTGACAAAAAGCCCAACACACCTGCCATCTTCTCTTCAGCCTACTTGTAAGCAGAATCCAAAATTGTTTTCCAAAATTACTTCCTTCAAAATACTCATATTTCCCCCAAGAACTGAAAAAGAACTGAGCCAAACCCATCTTCTACCCATAGTCCCTCTTGCTCTGCCCCTCCTGCCTTCTTTCCTCAGCAAGAGAGAATGGCTAAATGGTTTCCTTAAGCTTTCCATCCAAGACAACTGCTGGGATTAGTTCTGTTGAATTAGGTACATTCTATGAGGCTATAAGAAACTTCGCATGGTCTCAAACTACTACCTCCTTCTCCATCCCACTCTTACCATGTAGACCTTAACCACTAATCATCCATCCTCACTTTCCTACAGAAGGGGAAAGAAAGGTGGAAGGAAAGTAAACTGAGGGCACTTCAGGGACTCCTTGTTTATCATAGGGTTTCAACATAGACTTGGGGGACTAATAACTGAAACTTCATCTTCCAATACAAAATATTCAGAATATATTCAGAGTTCAAACTGGTTCTGGCAGATTAAGCAAAGCAGTCCACCTGAGGTCAGAAGCACCTTTTGATGATGGGAACTTCCATACAATCAACTTCTGCCACTCTTCTCCAAGGTGATAAAGTATGTTCTGTTTCTGTATTGTGAGCTCCATGCTGAGAGATTTCAATATTTTTAAATCAAAGCATTTTCTGGATTTTAATAACTTCAAACATTTCTGTGCCTGGTTGTGAAATGGAAGCATTGTTAAATACTCCACCTGGACTCAGAGAAATTAAGAGTATATTTGTATAATAATAAAGAATACACAGAACACAACATATACTAAGAACAAGGATAGCACTAATTGGTTATGTTTTACAGGAAGCTTTTAGTACCTCTTCCAGGTGCTGAGCAGCAGTGACATATTTCTTCTCTGTTAATGCACAATTATATTCTTCAATAGCAGTAGAAAACTGAAAAGAGAAGTCCAAGTTATGAAGTATTTTATTGTATACCCCCTAGTATTTCAAGTCTGTTTTTTAAAAATATGAAAAAAGCAGGGCACAAAGGTGCTTGCCTAGAATCCCAGGGACTTGGGAGACTGAGACAGGAGGATCATGAGATTGAGGGCGGCTGTGGCAACTTAGTAAGACCCTGTCTCAAAAGTAAAAAGAACTAGGGATGTAGCTCAGTGGTAAAGCACTTCCAGGTTCAATCCCAACTGAACCCATAAAATAAAATACGAAAAAAAATTTTGGTCAGGAAATATGCACTGAACAATGAGAACTGGAAAAAAATTACTTTCTCACAATCAAAACATTAACATTTGAGCTGAGTTTACCAACCTCTTGTAGCTGTTTAAGCAAACTCAGGACTACTGAGTCTCTTTCCAACTGTTGTTTCAAGTCTGAAAATTCAGCAGTCGATACATGAAGATCACGACGGACCTAATTCATACATACAAAATAAGTACTTTTAGTGGCAGCTGTCATTCAAGGAAGAAGTCATTTTGTAATCAATAATATTAGCAAATTATTTTTAAAAATAAAAATAATCTCTCTAGCTTAAAACACAAACTTTTAAGCTATACCATACCTAAGAAATAAAACCTTTACAGCTAATCAATAAGCTAGTAGGTCAATATAATTCATGTTGAAATTTAAATACTAGTCTCAATTGCAGTAAAATCACAGAAGGTATTGAAAGAGAACTTAGAGGTCCACTTAGTCCAAACCTTTATCGTGTGTAAGAATACCCATCCCACATGATCCCAGTGGTGCATGCCTATAATCCCAGCAACTAGGGAGGCTGAGGCAGGAGGACTGCAAGTTCAAGATCAGCCTCAGCAACTTAGCAAAGTCCTAACCAACACAGTGAGACTCTGTCTCAAAAATAAAAAATACAAATAGTGAGGATAAAGTTCAGTGGTAAAGTACCCTATCAACACAACTTCCCCATGAGATTTTCTATTCTTAAACAGTTATCTTTCAGCAGATTTCATCCACTTAAATTACTAGTAAGGTATTCCCAGTTGCCAAAGTGATATCTGTAACTGAAGAGTTTTAACTATTAGAAAGATTTCTTTTTTTTTTTCTTTTTTAATCTTGGGGACGATATTGCACACCTATAACCCCAGAAGCTCAGGAGATTAAGGCAAGCTGATTACAAGTTTGAATTTAGCCTGAGCAAACTAGAGAGAATCTCTCTCAAAATAAAATAAAAAATTATCTATGTTGGCATAGACTATACTAGGGTAGCCAGACTTTAGGCTGTAGAATAAGTTTGCTAAGCTAAACTAATATCATTTTTTTTAATGTATCTTGAGTCATTGCATTTCAAAGTCTTTTTTTCTTTCTTTCATTTTTTTATAATACTCTAGCCTTCATCTTAATACAAACTAACTGTGCAAGTCCATCTGGACATCCTTCAGGTACCTTAAATTTAAATATCCCAAATCTTCAAAACACCTACTCTTTCTCTATATTCTCTATTTCAGTGAATGGTATATCAATGAGCTAGTTCCCCAATTATTCTTAACCCCTGAACCTTGCTTTCACTTGCCATATCAATATATCCCAAAGATCCTAAATCTTAAACGTTACCAAGATTTGTCCATTTTTCTCATCTCCCTTACTAATGACTTTAGATCAACAAACCATTTTTCCTGAATTATTTTAACAGCATCTAACACTCTGCTTTCCCATTTCCCAATCTCATTTCCCTCAAGTACTTTCTTCAAACTGCATGCTGAATGGGACTCCTAAAATTCAAATCAAATGTTATTCCCTTCTTAAATTCCTCCATGGCTTTGACAATGCCATCCATACTACTAACCTAATACAAAGTACTTGCTTACCTTTCTAATCTCTTCTCACATCCCTTCCAATGCAGTTCATAAACATCAGTCATATGGAATATTTGCAGTCCTCAAAAGTGACAATTCTTCATTACCTCCATACCTCTGCAATGTTATTCCTTATGCCTTCCCTTGTGGCCTAACCACCTAATATTCAGGCCTTGGTTTGGAGACTATTTCAGGCGGGAAGCCATTCTTGGCTACATCTCCTCTAACTAGATTACTCCTATTTACTACTGCATTACACTATTTTACTCATCTACATCTGAGACTTATCTTTGAAATAAAAACAATCTCATTAGCAATGATCACAGTATCTTACATCTTGCAGGTACTTGATAATTATGCCAAATATCTGAACAATTTTTCTTTGCAACATTTACTTACTAAATTTAATTCCCCCTTCTTAAGCCCTAAATATGTATCTTTTTCCCATATGATGGGAGTTTAAATATTGAAAATGTCTCTTCCTAAGGCTTACTATCTTCAGTTTCTTGCTTCTTTCATTGTTATTCAATGGTAGTGTTCAGAACCTTTTCATCCAGACCAACCATCTTTCAAACTACAACAATCAGAAATTAACACATTTCACCAGCTATAATCTGCCCACAAAAGGTACACAGAGCCCCCCATTAATGTCTTCTGTTAGTCACTCCATCTTTTTTCTCTTTTTGGTATTAGGGGTTGAGTGGGGCAGTTGAACTGCTGGGCAGTTACATCCTCAACCCTTTTTGGGACAAGATCTAAGATACTGAGACTAGCCTCAAACTTGTAATCTTACTGCCTTAGTCTTCCACGTCACTGGGATTACAGATGTCCACCACCATGCCTGACTAAGATACTTCACTTCTAACAGCATGGTCTAACATTGCATTACTGACTCACTGAACAAATAATCAATGAAGTACAAATACACTCTGGGAATATTCTTTCAAATGTGCCATGGTTGTAAAGTAACAGATCTGGGGTGAGCAGTGCTGGTGATTGAATCCAGGGGTGCTTTACCACTTTTTTATATTATTTTAAGACAGGTTCTCACTAAGTGGCAAAGGTTAGCTTCAAACTGCAATCCTCCTGACTAGGCCTCCTGAGTCACGGGGATTACGGGTGTCAGCCACTGTGCCCTGATTTATTTTTATTAAAAACACTAATTAGGATGATTTAAATGATCATGAGTGATTGTTAGGGCTTCTAACAGACTTTTTATGTAACCAACAGTTTTCTCATTTGTGAGTCAAGTTCTACATAGAACTTTAGAAGAAAACATTTGTTCTTTAATAACTATCACACAGGGAATAGTGTCCTGTTTCTTCTTGATGGTAAAGACTTAGAAAATACCTCAACATCATGATTTTGGTATCAAGATCCCTGAGAAATAATTTTATAGAGACACTTAAGGTTAGATTTTGTTTAAATATCTAGTATCAGCATGTTTTCTTCCAAATGGTATTTTACTTATTAATTTATTTAGGTACTGGGATTGAACCCAGGGGCACTTAAACACTAAGCCACATTCCCAGCCTTTTTAATTTCTATTTGAGACAGGGTCTCGCTAAGTTCCTTAGGAACTCTTAAGTTGTTAAGGCTGGCTTTGAATTGCAGTCCTTCTGCCTCAGCCTCCAGAGCTAATGTGATTACAGGTGTGCAACACTGTACCCAGCTATAATGCTTATTGTTTCTAAAAGAAAACTGCAGGGAAAAAAATCCTGGTGAGCTAATATATGAGCAAATAAATACTTTAAAAAGTATACTTTAAAAAGTTTTATAATTATTATTTTTATTGATGCATTATAATCATACATAATAGAGGAATTCGTTGTTAAAGCAAATATTTGTTTCCAAATTGGCCTGTTTATTTACTCCTGCTTACTAGAATGATGACAGGACCCCAGCAAACATGGTAAACATTTCTAAAATCTGCCAGACTCTACATAAGAATTATTTTAAGCACTAGGCCCACAAATTGATACTGTACAAGAAGGGCACAGATCCTGTTTGCTCAAGGAAAGTAGCTTGATGGCAGCAAGTAGAATGACTATGGTAGGCAAACCAAACCAACTTTCCAAGAGACAGCCAAAGACAAGGAAGATTGTGCTGAAGCTTCAAAGTGTTGAGGCCAGATACAAATCTAAAAGAATGCTGGCCATTAAAACACACATGTGGGCTGGGGATGATGCTCAAGCAGTAGCACACTCGCCTGGCATGCGTGCGGCCCGGGTTCGATCCTTAGCACCACATACAAACAAAGATGTTGTGTCCGCCGAAAATTAAAAAAATAAATATTAAAATTTTCTCTCCCTACCGCCCCCCTCTTAAAAAAAAAAAAAAATTAAAAATAAAACACACATGTGGGGCTGGGCTGTAGCTCAGGGAAGAGGGCTTCCCTAACATGCGTGAGGCTCTGGGTTCAATCCTCAGCACCACATAAAAATAAACAAATAAAAATAAAGGCATTCTGTCCATTTACAACAACTACAAAAAAAAAAAAAAAAAAAAAAGATGCATGTGCTGGCTGTGGTGGCGCACACCTGTAATCCCAGCAGCTTGGGAGACTAAAGCAGGGGACCACAAGCTAGAGGCCAACCTCAGCAACTTAGCAAGGCCCAAAGCAATTTGTGAGACTCTGTCTCAAAATAAATAAGTTCTCTCTACTTTCTGATTGTCATGTCCTGAGCTTCCTTCCTTTGCCGTGCCCTTCTACCTTGATGTTCTACCTCACCTTGGGCCCAAAAGTATGGAGCTGGCTGTCTATGGACTAAGACGTCTGAAACCGTAACATCTCTACAGTAGAATTCAACCACAGAAGAGAATTACTAGCAACAGGGGACAGGGGTACAGAGGGTAACATTTCAACGAGAGCAAAATAGTAAAAATCAGGTTAACTGGGGCTGGGGTTGTGGCTCAGTGATAGAGTGCTTACCTACCATGTGTGAGGCACTGGGTTCAATTCTCAGCACCACATAAGTAAATAAATTAAACGTCCAATGACAACTAAAAAAAAAAAATTTTTTAAAAATCAGGTTCATCATGGGAGTTAATACAATGTTCACAGCATGTTCCAGAGCCATGAACCCGAGAGCTCAATTACCTGAAGAGTTTAGAAATTGGTGGGGGGCGGGGGGAATCAATAAAATAAGATGGCTCCCTTGAAAAATAAATAAATAAATAGATGACAGATAGGGCTGTGGATATGGCTTAGTGGTTAAGCACACCTGTATTCAACTCCCAGTACAAAAAAAAAAAAAAGTTTATTATTTTACAAAATGTTTCAATTCGCCTATAATCATTTGGTTTAACTTCCATTTACCAATAAGGAAAGTGATGTCTTGAAAAGCTGTATAAAGCCAGGCATGTGACACACACCTGTATTCCTACTGACTCAGGAGGCTGACATAGGAGGATCACAAGTTCAAGGCCAGCCTCAGCAACTGAGTGAGGTCCTAAGCAACTTAGTGAGACCCCTCCTCAAAATAAGCAATAAAAAGGGCTGGCTATGTAACTCAATAGTAAAGCATACCTGGGTTCAATCCCCAGTACAGGAAGGAAGGATGGAAGAAAGGAAGGGGGCAAGAAGAGAGGGATGGTAGGAAGGAAGAAAAGTTGTGTGAAACTAAGTTGTCTTAGAAATCAGGAAGCGGAACTGCCTCCTTATAAACCTACCCAAAAAATACAAAACTATTCTAGGAAAGTAGAGATATATGGTTCAATGGTAGAGCACCTGCCTAGCACGTGCAAGGCCCAGAGTTCAATCCCCAATACTGCAAAAATTTTTAAAAATTGATAAAACATAGGCACAGTGGTTCATGCTTGTGATTCCTCCAGCCTCACCAGCAGCTGAGGCAGGAGAATCTCGCGCTTAAAACTAGCCTCAGCTACCCTCAGCAACAGCGAGGCACTAAGCAACTCACTGAGATTCTGTCTATAAATAAAAAACAAAACAGAGCTGGGAATGTGGCTCAGTGGTTAAGCATCCCTGAGTTCAATCCCCAGGGTCCCCCCAAAATTGCTAAAAACAAACTATTCTTACCTCACTCTCTATTCTGGATTTCAGCAGGTCAATATCATCAGATAGTTTATCCACCTGGGTAACAAGGTCCTGTGCACTCTGCATACTAGGCAGAAATTCACTGTACTTCTTGCTGATCATATTGCATACCTCACCCTATAATATTAAAAAAAATCATAAACAGTGAGTTGAGTAGGAAACTAACTCTGCTAACAATATATAGCTCATTTTCTAAGAGTCATCTTGCATGTGGGAGTTTTCTTAACAGTTAACTCACAGCACTCACCTTCCCTCCAAGCTAATGAGCTTCTTTTAAAAACACATTTCTCCCACCTTTAAGTGGCCCATACATTACCAAACATCAACAGTGCCCAAAAATTGTACAAATGCTGGAAAAAAGAAAGGTGAAGCCAGAAGTTCTCATATTGAATATATCAGACTGTATCCACCAATTTTAATCAGATATCTAATAGAAAAGTAAATGGATAAATGAAATCAATTATATGTATACCTCAATCTATTTTTATCTTCTAGCCTATGAAATTTTAAGGCCTACTCTCAAAACCCAAAATAATGAGCTTCATTATCTCCTTTAATTGAGATTATCTTTATAAACAATCTACCCTGCATTGAATTATTTAATGCTTTGGACAATACAAAAATAAATATGCTTTTAACAAATCCCTTTTTGCTAGGAAAGATTCTATACACTGCAGTAACCAAAAAAAAAAAAAAAAAATGACTGAAACGTAATAGTCACAAAATCCTCCAGAAAAACAAATGAGAAAAATCACCTCTAGGATAAAATGAGGTTATTTTTAATGCAGGAGATTAATTTGAGATGGAAAATGAAAAATGGGTAGAAATACATTGAAAAATGGCAGAAAGATAGACGTAAATAATATGAGCAAAATCTGGGAAGTAGAAAAAACAAATTGGACCTGAATGGACCATAAAAATTAATTTCAATTGGTTTAAGATTTAAGATGATAAAGGAAACTAGTCAAAGGAAATGTAGCTTAGGTCTAGAAAGGTAGGAGTCTTGAGTGTCATAAGGCAGCTTAAATAGGCCCTTTCCATAACATTAAACAGTGGTGAAGACCCCTAAAATCATGTAATGGAAATGTCAGTGATAGGTATACTTAAAATTTCAGAAACCACTTTTGTATGATCAAGAGTCGTTAAGAAGCGATCTATCTTTTGACTTTGTGGTGTGTGCCGAACTTGTTCCCTTAGTCTAGACTTAAGCAGGTACATAAAAGTTTTAATGAAAGTCACTGAAGATGTGGGCCAATACTGGCAAGGTAATATCAGTACAAAATGAAACTGTGTGGCCAGGAGCGGCAGGTCCATGTATAATAATGGCATAACCTTCAGCACGGCCTCAAGTACTTGGGGATGAAGAATAGTTTTAAAAACATATTCAGAGTTCAAAAAGAAATTTCAGGGAGGAGGACGACGCAATCCTCCCAAAGCTATTATTTCCACCCACAAATGGAAGACTGGGTGGAGGAGATGGAACACTCACAGATGGGTGACTGGTCTGGTCCTCTGTACATCTCAGACGCTCCCTCTCAGCGCTTCCAGCTCCACCTCCCGCTGTGCTGGTCTTTCCCCAGCTCCTTCCCCCGGGTGCACCCGTCCCCAGCCTAACCACTCCCTGACCCTCGCCAAACACCACCCCTCCCTCCCGCAGTCCCAGTCCTCCTCCACGCCGGGCCGCCCCTGGACTCCAGTCAGAGCGCTCTCCCCAGCCCACACGCCTCTCCTCCCACGCAACTCCCCCACCCGGACCTCCCCGGTTGGCCCCACTTCTGAGACACCTGCTGTCTTTCCGGCTCCTAGAGAGTCCCTAAACATCCACCCGGCGCCCCTTTCGGGTCAGAAGGCGCCAGCCCTCACTCACCTTGATCTCCTCCACCCTCCGGGTCAAGCGGCTGATCCGGGTGCCGAGGTCCTCCTTCTCCAGGCTCCCCGAATGAGCCAAAACCTCCGTCACGAAGGAAGCCATCGCTAACACGGGAACCTACGCCGACGGGTCACTTTCTCACAGCCACCGCGGCACTCCAGTCCCGCCGGCAGCCTCCGCGCGCGGCCTGCCGGGAAACGCAGTCTGGCGGGGCCCCGGGCGCGGCGCGCCAGCGCGGGCCACACTACAGCTCCCAGCAGGCCCCGCGTCGCCCCGGGCGGGGCTTCCGCGGCGTTCCGGAATTGGAAAACTGAGCTGACGTGGTTTCCTCCTTAGCTGCATTCAAACGTTTGGTCGCTTCCCGCCGCTTTTTTCCTTGACGAAATGAATTTTTTTTTTTTTTTTTAAATCTAAACCAGTCAAGTGAACCTTCCTCAACCTCACAACGTTTAGAGGTGAAATAATCTAGCTGGAAGATCCCAGGAGCCCATCTTGATCCTTCTCGTCAGATATTCCCTTTCAGTGCCCCCTGGAGCGGTGCGTGGAAGTGGAGTCGCCTCATTATAAATAAAAGGATATTTTGCAATTGTCCTCGGCATTTGTAGTTTATATTATATCTATGCGCATTATATTGCATTTGTGTGACACATTACAGAATTATAATTGCTTAGGTATAAATAACCTCAGTCTTTGTGCACTAGAACAAGATACTTTACTGTGTTTTGTTTTTTGTTTTGGTAGTGATGGAGATTGAACCCAGGGGCGCTTCACTGCTGAGCCACACGCCTGGCCATTTTTTTTTTTTTTTTTTTGGAATGGTCTTGCTAAGTTGCCGAGACTGGCCTCAAACCTGCCTTACCCTCCCCAGTCTCTGGAAATATGGCATGCATGCGCCATAGCTGATAGTTAACACTTTCTATCAGAGATTACAAATCAATTTTATTAAAAGCTTTTGAAAATTAAGTTTCAGACTGGAAGTTTAGTATTGATTATTGCATACTGGAGGATGTTCTTTCACATTATACTATGTGTGTAAATGAGTTCTTTTAAAAAAAAAAAAATATTGAAGACGGGCGCGGTGGCAGTGAAGCATGCCTGTAATTCCAGCAAGTGGGGAGACTGAGAAAAGAGGATCCCAAATTTGAGGCCAACCTGGGCAAACACTTAGTGAGACCCTGTCTCAAAAAAATAAAAAGTGCCGGGATAGAGTTCATTGGTAGACCACCTCTGGATGGAGAGGCTGGGGTTATGGCTCAGCGGTAGAGTGCTCGCCTCGCATGTGCAAGGCCCTGGGTTTGATCCTCAGCACCACATATAAATAAATAAATAAATAAAGTTATAAAAAAATTTGATACAGATATATATATATATATATATTGCAGTACATTATTTCTCTGGGTGGTGGGCTTATAGTGTTTATTCTCTTTCCATGTTTTCAACAATAAACATGTACTGTTGGATTAAAATGTTATCCTTGGAAAAAAAAAAAGATATCTTAGGAGAGCTAACCTCAAGTAGGCATTGACTCTATGATTCCTGCCAATTTTATGTGTCTGTGGGACAATCTGCTTATCCTAGTGAAGCAAGGGCAAATTTCTGTACTGTATGCAAAGGAAAGGAAACCTGGATTAAGAAAAGTTGCTGAAGGACAGATGTAATATCTTGGGATGGGCCAATCAACTTCCTTTTAGTAGACTTGTATGCCTTAATTTGAATTTTTTTTTTTTTCGGTACTGGGAATTGAACTCAGGCTTTCGGCCACTGAGCCACATCCCTAGCCCTATTTTGTATTTTATTTAGAGACAGGGTTTCACTGGATTGCTTAGCGCTTTGCTGTTGCTGAAGCTGGATTTGAACTCTAAATCCTCCTGCCTCAGCCTCCTGAGCTGCTGGGATTACAGGTATGCTCCACCAGGCCTGGCCTTACTTTGAATTCTTAATGTCACTAATAATAAATGCCCAATGACATAGAAAGACCTACAGATAAAATTTCTGAAAACTTGTATTGCATATTTATTGAGCAGTTACTATGTGGCAAACACAATGCTAGGTCTGGAAATCCAAAAACCATGAATAAATAATCAGAGGAAAATATGATATTTACTGTTTTGAAGGTATATGAAGGGATGGATCCAGATTTACTGGAACCTAAATCTTATACAGTTGCAGGGAGGGGGAGGACTCCTTAAGAAAAAGAATATAAAATAATATACAAAATTAGGTTCAGTCTTACTACCCCTTAGCAAGGTGCAAAAGGCAGAGGAAATATTGAAGGAAGAGTACCCAGTCTGGATGAATCAGGGAATTTTACAGTAAGGAGGAAGCTTTGAGAATCCAAATAAGTGCTACTTTGCAGTTGAGGTTCTCTGATCTTCTTTCAGGAGACCAATCAATATAGACCTACAAACAACAGCATAAGTTCATGCCTCTCCTTAGGTATAAAGACCACTTAAAGGTGAAGACTTTCTCAGAGTCCAAAGAAAAGAAGCAAGAGCCAGAGGAAGAACAAAAAGCACACAGAATGGATAAGGATTGGTATGCACAATCAGTGTATGCAGGAATAAATGAATGCTTGAATAAATAAAAATAATAATAATAAATGAATGGGTTTTGTTTTCTGTCACCTTACTGTTATGGTTTGGGATACAAAGTGTCCCCCAAAGATTCATGTGTTCAAGTCTTGGTCCCCAGTGCAGCAAAGTTTAGAAGTGGGACTTTTGGAAATAACTGGATCAATAGGGCTCTGGCCTCATCAGTAGGTTAATCCATTGATAGCTGAATGGACTATTGAGAAGTCATGGAAAGTGTAAGAGGTGGGACCTAGTAAAAGAGTAACTCCTTGGGCATGCCCCCACGGACTGTATCTTGTCCCTGTTCTCTCCCTCTCTCTCTATCTCCTTCCTGGGTGCCACTACTGAATAGCTTTTCTCCACCACATCCTTTTACCATGAAATTCTGCCTCACCTCAGGCCAAAGCAATGGAGCCAGCCAATCATGGCCTGAAATGATGAGCCAAAATCTTTCCTCATCTAAGTTGTTTCCTCATGTATTTGTCACAGTGGCGAAGATCTAACACACTGACTTCTTACTAGTTCACATTTATCATGGGTTTATAGGTCTCCCTATTCACAAATTCTCACAGATCATCAGAAAACGGCAGAAAAATCAGGAGCAATGTTAGGATTCCTCCCAATCTATCATGGTTCACACATACGAGGCATATCTGTATTATGGAAGGAAAGTATCAAACAACTCTTGCCATGAATAGTACAAGCAGAGAACATTTCCAAGTTTGCACATGTTATTAAAAAAACAACAGAAGGAGGCTACAATTTGAAAAGACATACTATGTATTTCAAAATAGTCACTTTGGGGGCTGGAGATATAGCTTAGTAGTAAAGTGCTTGCAGAGCATACATGAGACCCTGGGTTCAATCCCTAGCACCATGCACATACAATTCTTTGGTGGGGAAGAGTGTGAATGTGGATGAAACAAAACTGTTAAGAGCAGATAATTTTTGAGGCTGGGTGAGATATGGGATTCATCCATTTTTCTACTTTTGCATATGTTTTAAATTTTATGAAAACATAAAAAAGAGCATTCCAGATGCTGCTGCTTGCCTCCCTCCCCTGTGCCATTGACAATCACTGGCATACCAGACTACCTCAAGACCTCAGTTAGGAAAAGTCAAAACCTTCCTTTCTCAGGAGGTGCTTTCACTCTGCTGGCTGCCCACACCTGTGCTTTCACTCCATATTTAGTGTATTGTGTGAAGTAGGCTAAACCATGAGGGGAACACAATTGGTCAGACATTTGTGACTTCAGTAAAATAAATCCTGGTTTTCTTCTGTTTTGCCATAAAGACTAAGACCAACATGCTGTTTCACCGGTAGGCAGGGGAAGGGCAGAAAAATCACCCCTGCAGCTGGGGACAAGAACATGAAACTTCCGAAGTCCAAGCCCTCTGCTTCAGGTGTGGTATCTGTTGCCTGCTAACCAGAACTTGCAGTTATCTAATGAGGCTATATGGTGGCAGTGTGAAAATGAAATACAGATAAAGCATCCAGACCAAAGTCTGGCATTTAGTCATACTGAGTAAATGCATATTATTTCCTTTCCTCTTCAATCCTGCTACTTGGCAGCAACAACAAGCAAGAATGGAAGCTAGTATGATTACCATCTGTTTATAGCAGCCTTCCTAGCAGGAGCAGCTGCAGCTGCAGCCCCCTGGGAAGGAAGCACTTCCCTTCAGGTGTGTCTAGGTAGGTAACTTGAACTGGGAAAATTCTAATTTTTTTAAATGACAATATTTGTGGGCTTTCTGTTTACAAAAATATTAAATGAGTCCGGCATAATGGCTCAGTGGTCAAGAGTTCCTGAGTTCAATCACCAGTATCAAAAATAAATAAATAAATAGATAAGAAGAGCTGGGAATGTGACTCAGTGGTTAATTGCCCCTGGGTTCGATCACTGGTACAAAAAAAAATTAAATGATAAATTCATTAAATAATACATAGAAAAGCACAAATAAATAAAAAGCTATCCATAATCCTACTATCAATATAAGCAGGGTTAACTTTTTATCTGATAAACACACACATACATATCATGTGTCTTACATATACCCTTTATATAAAAATGAAATTGCATTCTGTATGATTATATACTATTGGTCATCTGTTTTCCTCAGTTAACAACATGAATGGATGATATGTCAAAATACATTCTGCAGTCATATATAACTAAAAAAAACAAATGAAAAAATATTTTTAGGGCTGGGGATGTGGCTCAAGCGGTAGCGCGCTCACCTGGCATGCGTGCGGCCCGGGTTCGATCCTCAGCACCACAAACCAACAAAGATGTTGTGTCTGCCGAGAACTAAAAAATAAATATTAAAAATTCTTTCTCTCTCTCTCTCTCTCTCTCTCTCTCTCTCTCTCTAAAAAAAAAATATTTTTAAAATAAAAACAAACAACAACAACAAAAAAAAAACAAACACAGTGATGCCACCAGATGGACTTCCATGGAGTTGCTGGTGCTGAGAGACCAAGCCAATTATAAAAAGCAATTGTTAGCACTACAGAAACCTATGTTACAAGTTTTCTTAATCACAAAATATCCATTTAATTAAAATGTGTAAAACAAAGAAAAACAACAACAACATTAAAAATCCTTTTCATGTCATTAAAATCTCTTATAGCATCACTTTAAAATGACTGCCTGGTATTAAAATTTACCATTACTAACAACCTTTCAACAGACATTTCATAATTATTTGTATATGTTCACCAAAAAATCTAGATAAATTCCTAGAGATAGGGTGCTGGATCAAAGTTTGCACATATTTAAAACTATAAAACATGAAGTCCTATTGCCTTCCAAAAAAGATTAAATCAATGTATATCCCCAGAACATTTTTCTTGAGATCTCAGAGATGGGGAGTGATTTTAAGTTTATGAACTATTGATGGCTTGGCATATGGCTTTTTACCTTTCATGAGACCCTCCGCCAAAATCCACACCTACATTCTATCTGGGACACACCCGCTAAACCCAAACATTGCCAAGTTCCTGACACCTGCCTCAGCTGCTGCCTAGAAAACTAATACAGGAACCCTCTACAAATGTGCAAGACTTTCCACCCCAGTCTCCTAAAAATAGTCCCTGCCAAGGAGTTCCTGAGGCACTCATACTCCTCTGCCTCTGGAGGGGAAACAACTATGGCCTGGAGTTTCCGAGGGAGAGTCCAGCTTGGGGGACTGCTTCTCTCTTTCCTTGGCTGGGTCTGCTCCTGTGTCACCACAATCCTGCCCCAGTGGAAGACTCTCAATCTGGAATTGAACGAAATGGAGACCTGGATTATGGGGCTTTGGGAGGCCTGTGTGAATCAGGAGGAAGTCGGCACGGTGTGCAAAGGCTTTGAATCCTTCTTGTCTCTGCCCCAAGAGCTCCAGGTATCCCGCATCCTCATGGTAGCCTCCCATGGGCTGGGACTGTTGGGCCTTCTGCTTTCTGGCTGTGGATCTGAATGCTTCCAGTTTCACAGGATACATTGGATGTTTAAGAGGCGGCTATGCCTCTTGGGAGGATCCTTGGAAGCATCAGCTTCAGCCACTACCCTCTTTCCAGTCTCCTGGGTGGCCTATGCCACAATCCGAGACTTCTGGGATGACAGTATCCCTGAGATTGTACCACGCACGGTGGGAGTTGGGAGATGCCCTCTACCTGGGCTGGGCTGCTGGTATTTTCCTGGCTCTTGGTGGACTAATCCTCATCTTCTCCGTGTGCCTGGGAAAAGAAGATGTGCCTTCTCCGTGGATGGCCCATCACACAGCCCCAACATCCTGCACTCAACCAGAGGAATTTGATGGCTCCTTCCACCTCACCCCAAGACCTATGAACCTGCTCATCTAGGACTGGCGTCTGCCAAGGAATCTCTGCAATAAAGAAATGTCAGTAGAAACCCTTCTCTTCCTTATCCTTTATCACTTCTTTTTTGCTCACCTACTTTTGGGGGAAGGTTGCCATCCCATCTGTCGAGAACTTGATTATCTTGGTGATACAGTGATCTTCATTTCAGAATGAAAAATTAAAGGTACAGTGTCTAACAAACATGTTTATTTCATTTTGAGAGTTTATTTATATGAAAGTGCTTTCAGGGGCTAGGGATGTGCCTCAAGCGGTAGCGCGCTCTCCTGGCATGCGTGCGGCCCGGGTTCGATCCTCAGCACCACATACCAACAAAGATGTTGTGTCCGCCGAGAACTAAAAAATAAATATTAAAATTCTCTCTCCCTCTCTCTCTCTCTCTCTCTCTCTCTCTCTCTCTCTCTCTTAAAAAAAAAAAAAGAAAAAAAAAAAAAAAGAAAGTGCTTTCAACAGTGCACAATGGCACATGCCTGTTATCCCAGCAATTTGGGATCCTGAAGCAGGAGGATTACAACTTTGAGGCCAGCTTCAGCAACTTAACCAGGCTCTCAACAATTTAGAGAGATCCTATCTCAAAAAGGGCTGGGGATGTGGCTCAATGGTAAAGTGCCCCAGGCTTCAATCCATGGTACCAAAAACTATGCTTTCAAATTCATTAATTATATGTTTGATCTTTTTATTACTAAAAAAAAATATATTACAAAGTTACATCCATCACAGAAAAACCTAGTGTGAAGAGGCACTTGTATATAGCTTGAAAAGATGACAAAAGTGCTTTGGCAAAGAAAAATGAATTTTTGACCCACATAGCACCTTAGGATACAAATCTTTCTTAGGGCACAGTTTAAAAGGGATATTCACAATAGACTGTTGCTGTCTTATAGATTCTTAATATCCTAGAGGGGAGATGGTAGCCTCCCCTGGGCTGGGACTGTTGGGCCTTCTGCTTTCTGGCTGTGGGTCTGAATGCTTCCAGTTTCACAAGATACAATGGATATTTAAGAGGCGACTATGCCTCTTGGAAGGATCCTGGTTTCTGCTACATTGTGAAGCCATATGAGTGCTCTGCTGTTATCCTCTCTTGAAGGTAATAATCAGAGTAAGTGAGAGACAGGGTGACCAATCCTTCTGATTTTCCTAGGACTTTGTAATTCCACTGTTAAAATGAGAAAAGTCTTGCGTACATTGGGACAAACTGTTTACCAGAGGGTGACTGTGCCCATTCCTAGCCAATGTGGATATGTATTATCACACATTTATCAGCTTCTTGAAAATATATTTAACATGTGAAAAATCACTTTATAAACCCCTTAAAATTTAACTCAATGTTAACAGACCTATCCAAGCTGTGGCTATAAATGAAGTCCCTTTCCTAACAATAATCCCGGTTCTTGTTCTTTCCCACTTGCACAGATGGGCTCTTTCCTGACTGCCCGACTCTGGGGCCTCTTGGAGTATTTCTGCAGGTCCTACAGGAGGAGCCTCCTGTTGCTCCTAAACCTGTCTACTGCAGTCACCCTGTATATCCACCCTGCTCCCCTCACTACCCCACTCCCACTCCCACTCCCATATTCAGATGAAGAAGAGTCACCACTGACCCTGCCAACAATTTAGTTAAGGGTGATGGTTCCCAGAGTCTCCAAATAGGTCATTTCTCTAAGTTCAGGCACACACTGGATTCCATACAGAAGTAGGAAACTTCCCTTCCCCAGCGGGAACTGAAGCGTCATGATGTCTCTTGCCTCTCAATAAAATAGCTTCAGCATCATGAGATAGCCACTACTCAAGAAGGAGTACACACACAAACAAATTTGCCTAAGTAGCCCACGTCAGTATCCTCCTTAGAAAAGTACCACCCTTTTTCCCTGAGGAAATAGAGTCTGCAGAAGAACAACTTTATATTCAGCAATTTTTAACTTTCTACCCAGAGCAGGTTTCTCTTGGATTCATATTTTCTCCGGAAAGGTTTTTTTTCCTTTAGTATGTTCATTTGTATGCATCCACTTGACATATACAAATCCAGAGCCAGGCATAGTGGCAAACACCAGTAATCCCAGCAACTCCAGAGGCTAAGGCAGGAGGATCACAAGTTCAAAGCCAGCCTCAGCAACTTAGCAAGACCCTGTATCTAAATAAAAAATATAAAGGGCTAGTAATGTGGCTCAGCACCCCTGGATTCAATGCCTGGTACCAAAAATAAATAAATAGATAGATAAATTTTTCTTAAAAATCCAGATATCCCAGATAAATACACCTCTCAGGACAAAGGCAAGTCTGCATCAAGGATTATTCTGGCCTTCCCAGGTAAGTCAGAAAACTGCTTTCAATGCCTGTTTTTTTCAGCTACCCCTTCTCAATGGTGACAAAGCTCTTTGGGCCAAGTTTCAATGAAGAACGAGATTCAAATCTCCTTCTGTCCCTACAGTGTCTACAAGAAGGGACTATCACTCACCCATCTGATCATTTATTCTCTCATTTAATAAATGTGTATTCAGAATCTACCATGTACCAGGAACTATATTGGAAACCAAGAATGAAATAGTAAATAAGACAAAATGAATTTCTGCTCCTCATTTGGCAATCAGGGGAGGCAGATATTAATGTAAAATCACTCAAATAAGTGTAAATTATAACTGTTAACAAATTTCACAAAGTTCAAAAGGTATATGGTTCTATCAGATCATGTGATTGGAGGAACCAGACTTAGTCAGGGAATCATGAGCAAGCTCCCTAAGGAAGAGGTAATTTTTTTTTAATTGCCCATGGACCTTTATTTTTTTTATTTATATGTGGTGCTGAGGATCAAACCCAGTGCCTCACACATGCTAGGCCAGCGTTCTACCACTGAGCCACAACCCCAGCCCAGGAAGAGGTAATTTTAAAAGGTAAAATAGTGGAGAGCAGTTCCCGATGAAGAGAAAAAAAAGTATAGGGTGAGACTAGTGATGTAGGAAGGAGCCAGACCTTGTGGTGCCCTGTAGGCCACAATAAAGGATATGTTCATCTCTATTCTCAGGATCATAGGAAGCCAAGCATGTGGCCTGGGAACAAAAGCTCAGCACCATTTGACTGCAGCAGTAATTTGCTCTGTTTGTTTTCTGGTACTAGGGATTGAGCCCAGAAGTGCTTAACTGCTGAGCAAAATCCCCAGTCCTTTTTAATATTTTATTTAGAAGCAAGGTCTCACTGAGTTGCTTCAGGTCTCAATAAATTGCTGAGACTGGCTCAAGATCCTCCTGTCTAAGCCTCCTGAGCTGCTGGGATTATAGGCTTGTGCCACAGATCTGGCTTGCTTCCGGTTTTCTAACAGCTTGTCCCTGTACATTTCCCCAAAACAGACTTAGTTGTGTAGGGTTTAAGAGTGTTCAAATCACTTTTGTGAATCTTGGTCATCTTATGTAACATATCTTGAAATTTTTTTCGTGCAAAGAAAGCAGCTATTACTGCATTTGTGTTGTCAATGAGGAAATTGAGATTCAGGATTTAAGCAACATGTTCATGACAATTATTAGCTGCGTGAGGACTCAAACCCAGGTTTTGATGTCATGGCAGGCCAACTTTTTTCTCCCCAGCCTGCTGCTTTACAGGATAGGCTATCTACACCATCCACAAGTACAAAGAAAAAACTAACACAGAAGCAGAAGGGAAAAAAAAAAAAAAAGACCTACCAAGACAAACTTCGTCTGTGCTTATGTTTAGGTCCCATCAGGGTCTTTGTTGCCAGATGGCTCACCTGCTCCTGCTGGTGGCTTTCCCCAACATCCTTATCCCATTAATTCCATGTTCCCAGGTGCTGAGGACATTTTTTTCAACAGCGTTTGATTACGCAACTAAAGATTTGTTAAGAAAATATTCTGTCTTCTCAACTATCCTTTTAAAGGACACAAAAGTTTTTGTTGTTGTTCTTTTTTTTTTTTTTTGGTTTTGTTTTGTTTTAATGAACAAGTGGGTGGGACTGATGAATCACAAGTGTTCAACAGCATTTTATCCCCAGGAGTGAATGTGATAAGCATTCTGGTGAGAATCTACTTTCAGACAAAAAGTCTGAGGAAGGAGACATTTTTCACCTAAAACTGCTACTTTTTTTGAGAGGGGAGGAGGCAGGTACTGGGGATTGAAGCCAGGGGTACATTACCACTGAGCCACACCACAGCACTTTTTATATTTTATTTAGAGACAGGGTCTTCCTGAGTTGTTTAGGGCCTCACTAAATTGCTGAGGCTGGCTTTGAACTCACATTGATCCTCTGCCTCACTCCTGAGCTGTTGGGATTCCAGGCACGCACCATCGCACCAGGCAAAATGCTACTGTTTTTATCCATCTGCACTGAAGGTGAAAATAATGAGAAATAAAAATAAAACTAATTCAATCTTTAGCACAACCTTTTCTCATTTAGATCTGTGACAAATTATCTAAGGTTGAAAATATTTATCATGATTATATATAGAAGATATGTAGTTATGTGTATGATAAAAATAAGGGAACATAAACCAATCAGCATTTCAAATCAAAGCTTTTATTATGTGAAAAATATTGTTTAAAAAAAAGCAACCACAAACAACTCAGGGATTAACCAATTTAATGCAGTTAGAATTCTGTGTGATTTGGTGCTGTCTTCTCTACCATCCTATCTATGGGCCTAAAAATTTCACCATTAGTAGTTAAGGTATGTCCCAAGATCCCTATTAAAATATTCATATGTTACCCCTCTGGGCCTCTGAGACCAGCTCCAGGGAAAGAACCATAAGGAGGAAACTGATGTGGGTTAGATACACATGGGATGAGAAGAAATTTGGAAATGGTTTCACAGGCTTCTGGTCAGGAAGTGTTTTGTATTAACCAGGGTTAGCACAGTTAGAAAATTGGTCAGGAAAATGTTGGATTCCAGGCACTAGCCTTTAACAGGAAACTGAAAGAAGCTGGAGTTTATTTTCCATTCTACCATTGATTGATGTATTTTCCCAAGCAAGTCATTATCCTCATCTCATCTGCATTTATAAGATGTAGAATAGACTTTTCAGTTGCCTACATTTTGAATAAAGTCTCAAAGTCACATGCCATGGGTGATTTGCATCTCAAGAAAGGCTCAATACATTGCCACTTAGAGGTGTCCAAATGGCCAGCCTTAAACCCAATAGCCTATGAAAGAAATGCATCCAGGTTCATTAAAGGAAAATTATAGGAAGGGGATTCATAAGAGTTGAGAGTATTATGATGTTCTGTGCCTTCCCCATGAGGAATGGGGTAGACATACCTCAAAAGAATTACCTGAATAAGTGTTGTTCCCAGGAAGGAAGCCTGATACCCCATCCCACTGCCACCAAGCTGCAGAAACTCTGGGCCCATTGCTACTGCCACCAGAATGGAGTTCACCAAAGTTCTTGGGAATGCCTGACTTGAGATGTAAAGGCCCAGAAATGGGTGCCTGAGCACCACTGAGGTGGTGGAGCCACTGAGGCTGGCTGGAGCAGGATAGTGGCAGTGCTCTGCCTCTTACTGGGGTGAGGTGAGCATTCCACAGCGTAAGTGGACTCTGAGGAAGGGAGTTCCAGCAATATTGTCCTAGGGGACTATGGAAGGAGAAGGGGACTAGAGCTGAGAGACAATGTAAGACCAGCCAGAAGGCCCCAAAGGTGTTAGGGAATAGAGTGTGGAAGTTTTCCACAGGGTTCTCTGAAGCGTCCTCAAAACCTCCTATACTACAAGAGTTAATCACTGGCTTCCTACCAAAGGACACTGGATCAAGGGTTAATTATAACGTTTTTGAAAAAAAATTAAAAAAAAATTTTGGTAGTTGTAGATGGACAGAATGCCTTTATTTTGTTTATTTTTATGTGGTGCTAAGGATGGAACCCAATGCCTCATGCATGGTAGGCAAGTACTCTGCCACTTAGCTACAGCCTCAGCCCTGAAAAAGGTTTTTTAAAGTCCTTTGCCTTCTTCTCCCATAAACTCTTCTCCCCCAGGTCTAGGGGAACCAAACTGGGGGTAAGAAGAGGGAATGGAGGAAAGTGGGAGAGAGCTTATGACTCCTTCCTTACTGCTCTTGCCTCAACTTCAGGGTAAGGCCTAGACTAAAGACGGGAAGCTCTAAAACAAATGGGTGAGAGTGAACTTTGGATGTACCCTGGTCTAAACTTTATAATACACAAAAAATAATCATTTTCATACTCATATATGAAGATAAAGCTATGAGATCTTCTTGAGATGCTGTCAAAGGAAATAGAAGGTAAATCCAAAAGACCATCTTGAAGGTAGCAGTGATGCATCATATTCTATCAAGTCCAGGCCATTCAATTAAATGATTAAAGAAAAATATATCTAAAGTAGGAAAGGAATCCGACGATATTCCAAAATTTTTATATCCAGCATGATCCCCAAACCTTTCAATAATAACCCTTTCAATCAGGTTGATTAATATGAACACATCCATTCTCCAGAGGCCCATAATCTTGTGGACATCTACATTATGCCCCAATCATTCATGCATAATGTCCTATGCAGGTCAGGACAACCCTTAAAATTCTTGCCCCATGATGAATTTCCCTGTGAGGATTGCACCTGGAGCTCTACTTTACACTGAGTCATTGTTATTTCTGTTCTTTCCTTTAACACTACAAAAACAAAAACAACTTGGTAAGTATTTTACTGTTTGATAGACCAGAAAAACAGTTTTAGCCAGTATTTAAACTAAGCTGTCTCAGATTCTAATGTCACTATACTTGCCATAGAACCACATCTTAAAACAAACATGAATCCTGTAGTTTTATAAAGGAAAGCTATAAAACTGCTTAATTCATGAATGAGTTCTGTCTGTTCCTTAAGTAGAGTCAACATGACTTCATAGCTGGGTAGAATGGCTCATACCTGTACTGCCAGCTACTCAGGAGGCTGACACTGGAGAATAACTTGAAACGAGAAGTTCAGGGCCAGCTTGGGCAGCATAGCAAGACCCTGTCTCAAGATGGTGGAATAAGAAGGACATCATTACCCTAGGTACATGTATGACTGCACATATGGTGTGACACTACATCATGTACAACCAGAGAAATGAAAAGTTGTGCTGCAACTGTGTACAATGAATCAAAATGCATTCTGCTGTCATATATACCTAATTAAAATAAATTAAATAAAAAACACATAAATAAAACAAGAAGATGACTTAAGACTGTACTACTTTCAGGTCATCACTGGGATTCTCTTTGTTAAAAATCTAAATACTAATCTAGAAAGATTACATTCAGCAAGCAGTGATACTTCCAGCCCACCATCAGGACTAGATAGAAAAACTGACCATTCATGAATGCTATTAATACCAGGACCAACATATTTAATTTTCAAAGCTCACTTCAGGCAGCTTCTGGGTACTTTTGTGTCCACTTATCAATTCCAAGTAACCTAAAATCTTTAGACTGCTTCTATCTCCTAACGGTATTCAGAGTTAATTTACTCTTCATTATTTATCATCACAACTTCTTGTCCTGCTAGTATAACAGGGGCAATCCAGGTTTACTTATTTTATTTTTTAGAAGGAAGAGACCAGATTTTGCCATGCGAGACCTGGAGTTTTTAAACAGATTCTATTGGCCTAATGGTCAACAGAGAGAGCTTAAGTGTTGTCATGACCAGCTGACAACCTAATAGGCAATGTGCAATCAAGTGTGCTCAAGAAAGACATAGAAATGCCCTTAAAATATCTCTTAAACCAGCTCTACTCTCTCTTGTAGATTCCTATGTCACTTGATTGTTCAACTATTTAAAAAAGAATGCAAGATGGGAGGTGAAGGGGCAGAGAACATAGAGAATTACTTTCTAGGCTCAGGAAAAAGTAATATCATGACTGAATAGTTTAGACTTTGAACCTAAGGAACTGTACATTTATGACAATTATAAAGTTTAATTATATACAAAATGATTCATTTTTCTGTTTCCATCAAAGTCAAGTTTAACATGAAGAATGTGCATAAGATAAAATACATCAAGTCAAAAACTATAAAACTTAAAGGGGCCAGGCATGGTGGCACACTTCTGTAATTCCAACTACTCTAAAGGCAGAGGTAGGAGGACCACAAGTTCAAGGCCAGTCTCAGCAATGCAGTCAGACTCCTTCACAAAATGGAAAATACAAAGGGCTGGGGATGTAGCTCAGTGGTAAAATGCCACTGGGATCAATTCCCAGTACCCGCCCCCAATATATTTTCACTTTTTATTTTAAGACAGGGTCTCTAAGTTGCTGAGGCTGACCTCAAACTTGGCATCTTCCTGTTTCAGCCTCCCAAATTTCTAGGATTATAGGAATGTATCATCACACCTGATTTGTAGACCTTTTATAAAACCACAGAATTCAGTGAGGATGACAACACAAAAGTCACTTTCTTAGTGGGCAAAAAAGTTCTATGAAGGAGTGGTTCTCAATTGTGTATCAGAATCACCAGTGACTTTTTTTTTTTTAAACTTAACAGTATAGCAATTGGACACAGTGGCACACGCCTATAATCCCAGGGACTCAGGAAGCTATAACAGGAGGATGCCAGCCTCAGCAATGGGAGGCGCTAAGCAACCTGGTGAGACCCTGTCTCTAAATAAAATACAAAGTAGGGCTGGGGATGTGGCTCAGTGTTCAATCAGGTACCAAAAAATAAACAAACATACAAATAACTTAACAGTGTTAAGGGCCCAGTCCAAATCTAAGACATATCCAAATCTGTAGGGTTGAGACCTTGGCAGCTGTGTTTTTAAAGTGACACAGCTGATTCTACATTGGCAGCCAAGATTAAAAACAAGTGCTGAAGAGTTTTGGATTAAAAAAGCAGGATTGTATTCAAGAGAAAAATAAACAAAGCAATACGTGGTTATTTGAAAAGATTAATAAACCCCTAAAAATACTAACCAAAAAGAAAAGCAAGAAGATATAAATCACCCAGTATCAGCAATGAAAGAGAAACATCACAAAAACCCTAGTCACTGGGCTGGGGTTGTGGCTCAGCAGTAGAGCGCTCACCCAGCACGTGTGAGGTACTGGGTTTGATCCTCAGCACCACATAAAAATGAAATAAAGATATTGTGTGTCCACCAACAACTAAAAAACAAAATATTTTAAAAAACCCTAGTTCTTAAAACACACATAAAGACACATATGCACACACACACACTTCATGCTATTATAAACTTTGTTAATTATAATTTTGGATGAAATGAATGAATTTCTAAAAAATTTTCCACAACAGATTCAAGAGGAATTTAAAAAAATCAAAAACCCAATATATGTGTGTGTATATAAATATCAAAGAAAGTGAATCCATAATTTTGCATTCCCACAAAACACAATGACAATTATTGTAGGCTGAGCTGGCTTCAGCCTATAATAATAATAATGAATGCTCCCAGACACTGAAGAAAGAACCCCTATTTTATCCAAACTCACCCAACTCATTCAGTAAGGCCAAAATAATCTTGATACCAAAACCATGACAAGAACATTATGAGAATAAAATGAAAGGCCACTCTCTCTCAAGAATATATAGAGGTCCTAAGCAAAATTCTACCTACATATAAAAACAATCATGATCAAATCCAGATTATTCTGACAATGCATGGTTGATTTAAATTTGAAATCAATAAATATAATCCAAATAGTAACAAAATATTGGAAAATTAATTCTATCTATATGTACATAAAGCATTTGACAAAATTCAAGACTTTTTTTCAACTTTTTAAAAAACTTAAGATTAAAAAAACACACTCAGCAAACTAGGAATAGATGGATCTTTCTTTACCTAGCAAGTGGAATTTACAGCAATCCTACTTAATGTTGAATAGGGCAAAGATCATCACCATTTCTGTTCAGCATTGTACCAAAGTGTGATCAGGCAAGAAAAATAAATAAAGAGTTGTAAGAATTCAAAATAAATATCACCATTCACAGATAACACAGTTGTGTATAAAAGAAATATTTAAAAATCTACAGATAAATTATTAGAGCAACTTAATTTATCAAGATCATTGGATGAGCCAAAATAAACATTTATTTCTCAAAAAAAAAAAAAAAGATCATTGGATGCAGAGATGATACAGTAGCATCAATTTGTTTCTAGATACCAGCAAGAAATAATAAAGAACACAATTTTGGGGCTGGGGATGTGGCTCAGTGGTGGAGCACTTGCCTAGAATGTGTGAGGCACAGGGTTCCTTCGATCCTCAACACTGCTTATAAATAAATAAAGAATGCAATTTTTGCCTGTAATTCCAGCTGTTTGGCAGGAGAATTTCAAGTTCAAGGCCAGCCTCAGCAATTCAGTGAGACCCTAAGCAACTTAGCGAGATCCAAATTCAAAATAAAAAGGGTTGGGGATGTAGCTCAGTGGCAAAGAACCCCTGGATTCAGTCCCCTGGACCAAAAAAAAAAAATAAATAAATAAAAAGTAATTTAAAAATTTGAAGCACTAGACCACCAGAGAAAGAAATGTTTTTGTTGTTTTTGAGTTCCAGGAATTGAATTCAGGGGCACTCAACCACTAAGCCACAGCCACAGCTCTATTTTTTGTATTTTATTTAGACACAGGGTCTCATTTAGTTGCTTAGTGCCCTGCTTTTGCTGAGGATGGCTTTAAATTTACTACCCTCCTGCCTCAGCCAACCCAGCCTCTGGAATTACAGGAGTACATCACCATGCCCAGCAAGAATTTAATTTTTAAAATGACATTTACAAAAGCTTGAAAATCATCAAAAGCCTAAGAATAAGTCTGTTGGAAGGTGTGGAAGTCCTTTATGTAGAAATTAAGAAAACCTAGCCAGGCATAGCACCATACACCTAAAACTCTAGTGACTTGGGAGACTGAGCAAGAAGGATCACAAGTTTGAGGTCAGCCTAGGCAATTTAGTGAGCTCAGTGGTACAGCACACCTGGGTTCAAATCTCCAATCCCCAGTATCACTCTCACACACACACACACACACACACACACACACACACACACACACAAATATATCAGCAGACATCAACACCAGAATCTCAATTCTCCCCACATTATCTAATCATCATAAACCTTATCAAAATCTCTAGATATTTGAGTGTGCTGTTGTGAAACCAATCCTAAAATTTATATGGAAATGTAAAAGACCAACATTAGTCAAGACAATCTTGAAAAAGTAAAAAACTGGAGAATTTATGATATTGAAAATCAAAACTTATTGTATTGGTACAGTAGACAAATTGGCTAATGGAATAGATAAAAGAACTCAAAAAAAGAACAAAGACTTTAGACTTACGATAAAAATGGCAGTGTAGAGCACTGGGAAAAGGAAAGTGTTTTCATGCGGGGTCAATCAATTAAATGTGAAAAGCAAAAAGTGAAATTTCAAAATGAAAATCCAGAATATCTTCATGACCTTGAGCAATAATTTCTTCAACATGACAAGATAAGGACTAATCATGAAGCAAAAGACAAGTGGCTGGGGTTGTGGCTCAGTGGTAGAGTGCTTGCCTAGCATGCATGTTCGATCCTGAGGACCACATAAAAAAAACAAAACCTAAACAAACAAAATAAAGATATTGTGTCCATCTACAACTAAGCATATTTTTTAAAAAGACTAATAAAGTGGGCTACATTAATATCAAAATTATTTTAATCAAAAGACACCAAGAGGTAAAAGCCACAGAGTGGGAGATAATACATGCAACATATACAACCATTAAAATTTTTGCAACCAGAAGAATGCATGCAGCTAGGCATGGTGGCATGCACCTGCAATCCCAGTGTCTAAGGAGGCTGAGACAGGAAAATCTCAAGTTCAAAGTCTCAGCAACTGCAAGATGCTAAGCAAGTCAGTGAGAGCCTGTCTCTAAATAAAATACGAAATAGGACTGGGAATGTGGCTCAGTGGCTGCGTGCCCCTGAGTTAAAATAAAAAGAAAAAGAATACTATAAAAAAAAAGACAAACAACAAGAGGCAAAAAAAAAACCCCACTAGGTACTTCACAAAGATAATGACTAAAGGACAATAAGTAAATAAAGAAATGCACAAGATCATTGGTATGTAGGAAAGTTCAAAATAAAGCCACGAGACATCACAGAACATCAGAATTGCTAAACTTAAAAATTCTGACAAAATGTTGACAAGGATATGGAACAACTGGAAATCATGAACTGCTGGTGGGAACTTAATTTGGTATACTCACTTTGAAAAATTGGCAGTACCTTATAAAGATGTATCTGTATCCAGATATTCCTATGAACAAGTAATTCCACTCCTAATTTTGTACCAACAGAAATACATTTTTGTGTGCATCAAAAGATATATATGAATGGTTTTTGGTAGCATCATGCATAATAACCAAAATCTGGCAATAACACAAATGACAATTTGTACAATTTTGAGATGTACTCATATAATGAAATACAATATATTGAACAATGAAAATTAATCAACTATAGCTTCATGAATTCTGGTTCAATTAATTCCCTCTTCTATCCCTGCTACATTCACAACTCTCCATATAATTCCCTTTTTGCTTTTTATGGTACAGAAATTCAAACCCAGGGGTACTCTACCTCTGAGCTGTATCCCCAATCCTTTTTTTAAAAAATTTTAATACTGGGTCTAAGTTGCTGAGGTTGGCCTAGAACTTGTGATCCTCCTGCTTCAGCCCCCCACCCCGCCCACCCCCAAGTCACTGGGATTGCAAGTCTGCACTTACATGCCTGGCTTTACATCCATTTTCTGCCTCTTGTTCACTTATTGTTTTGCCGAAAATTCTTGCATGCTCTTTTGGGGTTACCACATATCTAAACCAAAATAGCTATTATGTATCTACCTGGACTTCTTTCCTGAAGTGAACAAGTTAAAAATTTGTTTAAATGCTTCCCACTTCTTGAAGATAGCAAAATCAAACAAGAGGATTGTAATCCCAGTTAACTGTGGAAAATGCAAACCTAGTCTAAAGGGGATCTATGTTGCAGTCCAATATCCTGCTCAAACTCAATTTTAGGTTAAGGGCTTGTAAACTGCTTCTTCATACTCCTCATGCTCTTCTTCCCCTTGCCCTTTTTTCTAATGCTTAAAAAATGTAAAAGTTGTGTGAGGATGGTAAAAAACTGAGACCTTAATTTGTGGAGCCCTGTAGGAAACGATGCTCTACCCAAAGGCAGTCAGCTATGTGGGAAAAAAAAAATGGTGCCAGCACTCCCTCTGGTGGTCTGAGTGGATCCAAAGAAAACAGAGAGGGAGCAACAGAAACTACACCATCTGTGTGTTCCTTTCTTGGCCAAATGTAGATTTTCAACAGCTGACCAGGAAATAATTAACAAACAAAAAGGACAAGACAAAGTATTTTACAACATGCACAACTAACAGTCGTTAAAAGAACAGATGATGAAGACAGACACACCAAGGATTAATATTCTAACCTTGGAAAACCATGGTACCTACCTACCATCATCACAGGGTTGTTATTTTATGTATATATTTATGAATTTATGGTACTGGAGATTGAACCCAGGGTTGCTGCTACTGAGCTATATGCCAAGGATTCGCATATTTTATTCTCACTAAATTCTCACTAAAATTGCCCAGACTAGCCTTTAACTTGTAATTCTCCTGCCTCAGTCCCTGAATGACTGGGATTACTGGTGTGTACCACCATGCCCAGCCCAGGGCTAATATCATTGAAGCACTTTGCATACAGTACTTAATAATGCCAGGGATTAATAAGTGAAAGGCAAAGGGTGGTGAATAGGATTTCAAATAGTAAAATGGGTAAGATAACTTCCCTTGAAACAAACCTTTATGAGGAACTGGAAAACACAAAAGCTCTTCTGAATATCTATAAAAGATGGGCCACTACTAAGAAATTCAGGGGTTTTTTTTGGAACTATAGATTGAACCCAAGGGTATTTAACCACTGAATCACATCCCCAGTCCTTTTTATTTTGAGACAGGATCTTACTAAGTTGTTTAGGGTCTTGCCAAGTTGCTGAGGCTGGCTTTGAACTTGAGATGCTAATGAGCCAATATGTCACGCACAAGAAATTCAGTTTTAAGAAAAAAATGTTTTTTCATTCTAGAACTTAACAAATTACAAAGTGACTATGCTTACACATTCATTTGCAATGCAAATGGGCAAATGACATGAGAAGGTTCTGCTCAGGAACTGAATCCATTTGCTCTTTCAAATGCTGGCACCTCCTGACCCATCAAGTTTCTCAACTCTATTATGTTTTTTAATATTTATTTTTTTACTTATAGGTGGACACAATATTTTATTTTTATGGGGTGCTGAGGATAAAACCCAGTGCCTCACACATGGTAGGCAAGTGCTCTACCTCTGAGCCACAACCTCAGCCTGAGTTTCTCAACTTTTTAATCTGCCCTTTTCTTTTAAAGAAGAAAAATTGAAATGTTTACAGAGTCCATCCATTTTCAAAATGGAAAAAATGTATTTAAATAAGGGTCATACTGCACACCAAAGGTAAAACAAATACTTTATTGCACATTTATAAAATCTGCATAGTTGTATTAAGTGTTCTTCCCTCCCATGATTCCTCCCTTAATTTTTAAAATTTGTTAAAACATAATTCCCAATTAAAAGTCCTTTAAAAACAGTTTTCTCTCTACATATACATATATATATATAGATAGATATTCTTTTTCTTTTTACAAATCCACATTCCTTAGTTTTTAAAAGCAAAAAAAGAGGAATCAAACAAAGTGTTCTTATTATAGTCTTAGGCAGCAGCCTTAGACGATCCTTCTTGACAATTTTCAGATACCAGAAAACTCTGCCTAAATGTTTAACAACTATTAAAAACGCTATCTTTAATCAAGCTTCACAATGCTATTCTGTCAAAGTCCTCAGTTGCTTTTCTTTCATTCTCTCAGGACTGAGTATGAGGTTTTCTGGTTTATTTAAAAATATAAAAGACAGAGAAGAAAGGAAGGAGAGGCAGTTTTCCTTTGACTTTTTGGCATCTTACTGCCATGTGACCTTATATTCTACCCACATGTAAAAGGGTAGAGAGGTTCATCAGCAACACATTTTATCATCCCCTGTCAAAAGCCAAGCAACACTACTACTTTCTTGTTTAGCATTTTTAAATGTCATTTGGATTTGATAAAATAGTAGCTGTTCATTTGGTTTGGGGGTCTGATGAGTCACTCTTATGTTCTGCTGTCAAAAATATTTAGGCCTTTAGAATAATTTGAAAAGAGACAAGAGGCTTAGAAAAGCCCAAGCATTATAGTTCAAAGGCATTTCAGGTCTTCAGGCATAACTCAATACTTTAATACCTGGTTCCTGTCTTATCTTGGTGAAATATCTTTCATGATTCTGTACCTAAAAAGTGCAATTTTATCTTTAATCCTCCTTTAAATGCACAACATGGGTGGGGTGTGAAACCGAATATTACTCGACCACTTAATCCCTTTCCCCAGGTGAACAGTGTGACTCTGACCATAATAGGTAGGCAGCTAGAGACCACAGCAAGCCTTGAACATAAGTGAGCTTATTTCACTGTCACAGCTGAAACTCCTTGAATTGACTCCATGACAGCTGCAAATCTGCTACAAAGGTCATAAGGAGAATTGGGTCGAATAGTTGGAGGCTCCTTCAAGACGATGATTTCTGTAGAAGGATCCAGAAGCCTAGGCAGAAACTCCCCTAAGCACAGCTGCAGATTTTCTGTAAAATAGATGGTCACACATAGAGTTAACTACATCTCCAAGTAAAAAATAATAAGCCTACAACTATATGGTAAGGTCTTCAGACAGCTCATTACCCAATCTCAAAGTTCAAAGCTAACAACAAACATTGATTCCTTTAGAACAATCAGGAACAAAGATCTACCTGCCAAATATACCAAATATACTGCTGTAAGCGATGTGTTGTTGGCAGTTATACCACATATTCACTTTATTGTGGACAGGTCTTCCAATCAAGTGTACTTTTAAAATTTGAGAAAGTGGATATGATACCCTGTACCATACAGATAATGGTGCTATTTTCTTTCAAATGCTTAAAATACACCATTGTGTATACACTACATTAAGTAAAGCTTACACATGGCCTAAGTAAACTGCAAATATTAAAAGGATGGGTCTGCATACTAATTTATTAGTCTTGAGGTCATCACAGTTTGTGATATTCTTATAACTTCAAACCACAGGAAAAATTAAGAGCCCAGACTCACACCTCGGATTTCCATACAGCAGATCCACTTAACTCACATGCCGGTGAGTTCCAACATCCTAAAGGGCTTAACACCCAGTGCTAAAACCTGACCATAGAAATTTGTAGAATTCCTAAAACCATAGAAATTATTATAGGTACCAACACACCTGCAATATCTTGCCCAAGGTAAGAACACCAATGGTTTCTCATGACCTCAATAGCATCTAGATCATCCTTGGAGATGTCATTATTAATAATAAGGTGAATGCAGGGAATTATCAACTCATTCATCACATTAATGCCTTCTGTTACAGAGTGGTCATCGTTTGTTTCAAAGAGAGAAGCCGCTCTGGCGTTCAGCTCCTACAGATAAAATACAGAGTAGGGGGAGATAAAGTCTGAAAAAGATAAATATTTATTTAGTAAGAGTTTAAACAAGTAGTTCCCACATTTTACTGCACAATGGAATCACCTACGGATCTTTAAAAAACACTGATGCTGCCATGCACAGTGGCACATGTCTGTAATCCCAGCTACTGGGAAGGCTGAGACAGGAAGATCCCAAGTTTGAGGCCAACCTGGGAGACTGAGCAAGATCATGTTTCAAAATAAAATTTAAAAAGGCTAGAGATGTAGCTCTGTGGTAGAGCACCCCTAGGTTCAATCCCTAGTACCAGGGCAGAAGGACCACTGATGCCTGGTTCCCAGGCCAAATATGCTGATTTAATTAGCATGTGAGTGACTGGGGCATCAGGATTTTATAATAAAAGTTCCCCAAGTGATTCTAATGCAATCTAGTTAGTGATCTGCTAACCTAAACTTATATGTCAAGGTCATGCTTAATATCTGCTTACACCAAAAGACTAATTTAATAGTTCTCAATCTCCACTGAGCATCAGAATCATCTGCAGAAGACACACCAATGAGCAGGCCCCTCCCTAGAATTCTGGTTTAACTGTTTGGGGAGGGACCTGAATAATAACTACATATGAAAGCTCCCTATGTGATTCTGATATATTTAGGGGCTGAAAGCCAGTAATGAATAAGACTAAATCCCCGTTACTGTGTTACTCTGTAAGCTGCATAGGATGTTTAAGATGTTAATCTGTGTTATAAAAGCATTGGCTCTAATAAAATTCAGATCTGTCAAATTTTCGTGCCCCCTTTTCCAGTTTCAAAGTAGCATGTCACACCTATAACTGATACAGAAAACAAAGTATAAATCAGAAAATGAAACTGGTGAGATGAACATGTCATGATTTAGCATCCTCTGCTTGTTATTAAGAAGATCAGACAGTGGTAGGAATGATGGCCTACTTGTCAAGGGCCAAGCTCCTGGGTATTAGGGAAAATGAACACAAGCACACAATCAGAAGGCAAGACCCTCAGTAGTTCTCTGAAGGATGAGCAGGGTATGCACCCTTGGGTAGGCAGAGGGTATTGATTAGATCTGCCTTTCTGTGTTGCTGAATGCAAAACAGGCCAGAGTAGGTTTAGTTTTAACTGGTATATCACAATGATGCCAGCATGACAGTAGGACTAATTATTATGCTTCTTACCTTAAAAAAAAGAAAAAACAAAAACAAAACAAACAAACAAAAAACCCCTGTGGAGTCCCTAAAACTTTCATCTGTTAGCTTAGTAGGGAACAGTAGAAAAAAATACCACACATGCACTCTATGTGTCAGTCTCGAGGAAAACAGCTGAATAAAAAAAGTCTCTCTGCTCAGTGAACTTACCATGTAGCAGGGAAGTAAGGCCATCAAAACCACAATGCAGGCACACAGGAAGGGCACAAAAAGGGACAGCTGGCTCTCATCTTAACTTCTATTACAGGTTGAAGAATGATATTCACTTAAGGTATTATAAAAGAACCTGTCCCAATGTAAAACTGCTCACAAGAATTGGAAAAAAAAATCCAAAACTGCTAGAGATAATTCTTGTTTAAGTTATATCTCACCATGGTTCCAACAGCAGAGATAAACACACACACACATTCACACATCTTCTTAAGGCTTCACAAAGAGTACAAACCAGAAGGCATTTTCTTCGGTACAAAGCAATCACTGACTCCTTCACCCCCCTGCGGGGCCCCTTCATTAGCAGAGCAGCATTGCTCTGGTAGGCGTACACCAGGTAGGACAGTGCTTCTTGGCACCTTAGAAAACAGGAGATAAACCACAGCTGAGTTCTTCTCCACCAAAATTTAGGGATTAGACCCAACTGTTTCTTAATACAAGAATCTACTTGGTTGCAATTATAGAAAAATCTTAAAGATGAGCTCAGCTTGATATACTAAGAGGAGCCTCTGGGCCAAGAACCATGGCCATCCTCAGCTCTTCTAAAAATTTGTCAAGAAACCCAAGGCAAATCTGGAAACTTCTCTAGGTCTCTGTTTTTCCTCTTTCTAAATCAAAGAAGGGAACTAGATGCTCACTGGGGTACATGACAACTTCAAAAATTCATTAATATTCTGAGTACATTCTTATTTGTCACAGAGAAAGTCTGGGAAACTGGGGATGTGACTCAATGGTAAGCATTTGGCCACATGCAGGGGCTCTGGGTTCAATCCCCAGCACCACCAAAACAAAATGGCACTATGTATCACTTTACTAGTAAATTTATGCATATTTGAAGAATGAAATTAAATGTGTGATGTTCACAGCAAAACTGAAGTGAAGCACCGGAAAAAGTGATGCAGTGCATTAATGTGTGACGAGGAAGGTCATGGCTGTGACTCTAGGTGAGCATCAGCAAGTAACAGTGTCCTGACCAATTTTTTAATAAAATCAAAGGCCAACAACATACTTTCCTTTTTGATAGAGTTCCAGTCCTGTTGGGAGATACACAGACACCTTTCGAAACAAACTATAATCTTCATGCCACTTCTGAAAAGGAATGACAGTTATTAATGATTTGATCTCAGTACTCTACTGCTGCATTTCCCACACTGAGTTTTAAATTCAGTACAAATATTTATTGAGCACATTTGGCCATGTCCAAAACAACAAATACAACTTTTATATAAAACCCTATTCAAGGCTGGGCACAATGGCACACTCTTATAAGTCCAGCCACCCAGGAGGCTGAGGCAGAAGAAATTTAAGTTTGATGACAGCCTGGGCAACTTAGAGACACCTGTTTCAAAATTAAAAAAAAAGAAAAAGGACTGAGGTTATAGCTCAATGGTAGAGCACCCCTGGGTTAACTCCTCAGTACTGCAAAGAAATAAAGAAAAAGAGAAAACTACTCAACATTTGGAATAAAAGTCTACCACTGACCTTAGTTTTAAACGTTCTATTTCTTTCACCGAGGAACAGAAATATTTCACATGAGCTTTAGAATTTATTCTCTGAATTTCCAACAAGCGTATCAAAAAGTCCTGACAAGACCATCCAGGGAGGATCAAAGTACAAGGCTATTGCATGTCACACAGAACCACCTCATGCTTAGTGTGAGACAAGCATACTTTGGTGGTAGAATAGTTTCTTAGAATACAATGACTTTTTTAAAAATTATAGCTGTATGTATTTTGATACATATTAGAAAACAGCATCATTTTTTAAAATCCGAAAGCGTCTTTTCAAGAAATTTTATTGCCTACAAGGCTCAAGTAGGTACTTAAAAGGAAATGAAACTGCATCATTCTAAAAGGAGTATGGAAATAGAGAGACCTCTATTCTGAGGGTAAGTAAAGACTGTTTATCTATTCTTTCCTGATTCTGTGGTGGGGAGAGAAACAAGTCCAGTCTGTGATAATACAAAATTGTTAATTTTGCCTCAGGTACCATTTGCCTTCAGAATAAATAGTTTTGCTGTAATGGTGAAATAAAAAAAAAGACTTCACCTTATACTCATCCATGTTCATGTCATCAGGACCAATTTCCTTTAGTTTAGCCTGAGCCACCTTCATAATACTGATTGATCTGCATGGGAGAAAGTTAACCAAGTAATGAATGGGTGCCAGGCCAAACCTCTTCCTAATCGGAGGCTGAATCACCTGAGTACACCCTTCTCACCTTTCATCATAGCTAAGATTTTTATCTGCAAACTGTTCCAAAAGGGTTCGTTCTACTACTCTTTTGGGTGCTTCATTTTGGAAAAAGTAGACAAGGACATGCTGGAGTCGAGGGTCACTGTGCGAGGTAGGTGTCTGTTGAGAGCCACAGCCAAAGGGGCCCCAGCAAACTTCCAGCTGCCAGCAACCAGCTGCCGGCTGATGATTGGCTCACAGCAGCCCCAGCAACATCTAGCTGATTGGCTCCTCCACGGAGCTGCTCATTGGGGGACTTCTTTGGCTCCGCCCACACAACCCAGCCAATCGGCCTCAAGAACAGGAGGATTGTGGGAGGTGGTGAGGTTTGTGTGGGGGTGAGAGGCTTGTGGGAAGCCGGTGGTGGCAGTTGGGCTCTGAGGGTTTTTTCCTGAGGAGCTGTTTTGTTTGGCGTTTGTAGTTCTAAAAATAAAGTTAGTTTCTTTTGACAAGTGGCTCCTGAATTGTGCCCAGACAGACTGCGGCATTTGGTGGCTCGCATGGGGAGCGACTGAGGGTAAGTAAACTGCTCGCCCCTGAGGGCAGGGCGAGAGGATGGATAGCCATTCTAAGTTTCCTCTTTTGTTTTGCTTCATTTTTGTTTTAACTTGCCTGTCCCTGGAGATGAGTGAGACGGAAGAAAAACCGCTCACATCTGAGGAAAAACTATTTGCGTCTGAGGAAAAACTATTTGCGTCTGAGGAAAAACTATTTGCGTCTGAGGAACAGATAGGGAGAAAGGACGGATGCACATGTCAGGAGGATAGAAAGGCTGTCATAATGATTTTGTGTGGTTCCATTTTTATTTCATTCTGTCTCAGTTTTGTTTGGCGTCATCTTGTTGGGTTGTATTATAGTAGAAATACGGGATCAGCAATTAGTAAAAAACAAACCGAAAGACTGTTAAGTAAATTGTTAGAGGAAGGAGGCATCGCAGTAAAATCAAGAACAGTCAGGGCATACGTTGATACAATACAACAATGTAGACCATGGCTTTTTAAGGAGGAATTGTTAGATATATCACAATGGAACCATCATGGTGAAGATTTAAAAAGAATAGAAAAGAACAACCCAGGGACTCTGCCAGTTGGCACATTGCCATTGTGGACGTTCGTATCTGGTTTACTTAGTCCAAAGCCTTCATGCTGGAGTCGAGGGTCACTGTGCGAGGTAGGTGTCTCTTTAGAAAGCTGGTAGAGCCTCGAGTATTCTTCATGGAATGCCTATTAAAGACAGAATTTATAGTTAGAAAAGGGTACATTTGCAGACTTCTGCACACAAAAAATGATGCCCAAGGTCTGGAGAATCTCATAACTCCATGATAATGCTAAGGAATTCTTCTCATTGAGGAATTATAAAAGCAATTAGGGAAACTTTTAAGTTGTCTGCATATCATAAAGGATGAAACTGGCATCACAAATTATAAGAGAAATTTTTTTCAAGTTCTTAAAAAATAAAAAATAATGAGTTGATTTTTTTGTTTTTAGAAATCTATACAAATGTAACCTAATTCAAGAATCTTAAATTTTATTCAAATACCTTAATGCTGTGACATACTTTCTTATAATAAGGCCCCAAATCACAAAGGCAACAGTATCACCTACAGTTTTAGTAATGGACATCTACTAACAAAAGCAACAGCCCCTGTAGGCTAGATGTAACAGACAGTGGCACTGCTAACAGGCTGGGTGAGTGCCAAGAGGAGAGGAGCCAATAGTATTGTGGGATAGCTTGCTCATTAGTTGGACATGAAGGGAAGGTTTATATTTCACTTGAATGATCTAAATTAAAAAACACATTTCTCCACATTTATAATACTGCCTCAATATTAGGATAGCTGGTTTAAATATTACAATTTTCAAAACAGAGATACCTTAATAAGCCCTGCTTCAGACCCATCTCGGTCAAAGGTCTGACGGGCTTTAGCTATGGCCAGGATGACCCCTTGCATGGCAGGGCTCAGCATCACCTACCACAAGAGGGCACAAAACAGAGAGAAAAAGGAAAGAAAGGTTCAAAAGAAGACTGTATGAAAGCAAGGTAAAGAGAGTGCTAAAAGAAAGTAGAGCAGTGTGCTCCTTGGCCAGCACTGATACAAGTTTCAATACTCTATTCCTATGTGCATGCATAGCCTCTGCCCCTTATAGAACATAAACACAGTGCCCATGATGAGCTATTCCTCTATTATACATTTCTAACTGAGCAAGATGAAGATGTATGTCCAAAATTATCTCCAATATGGCACTGCTGAAGAATTGAATTAAACTATAGCTCTTGAGGGGAACTGTCTAGGACCCAATTGTAATTTAGTTCTGTAACTTTGGGCACACAGCTTAAATACACAAGTACTTTAGAGCTGTAGTTGGATAAGTGGCATATTAAAACAGTCTGGAAACTAGGAGCTACACAAATATGACTATAAAATGAAAACCTTCCAATGATGATTTAGGGGAAAAAATAAAATAAAAAAACAAAACAAAACACCCATAGGAAAAAATGGAAATCTGAGATAGGATTCATGACTATTTTATGTGTAATAAAAATGAATACCTTGGGATTCTACAGCTGCTTCAATAAAACTTTGAAAATAGCTTTCTTGATAAAGAATTGAAAGCAAAAACAACTTTAATCCAGATTTGTTTTGCTTATTGGACAAATTTCTATTTGGAGGAAAAACAATTGACTAATATAAACCATAAAAATTCCCTAGAAGGAAATTCTTATTCATAATACCAAAATAAGAATTAAATTCTACCTTTCTGAGCCATCGAGATTCTGAAGTGGTTCCCCTAAGTATAATACTGAATAAATATATATACACATACAGAAAGAAACAGTGCACAGTAGAAATAAAATTATCTTTTAAAAAGTAGTAATTAAGGTCAAAACCATATAGGACTTCTTGTCAATTATTTGTTTTAATGAAAAATATTAGCTGTATTTCCAGATACTTTTTTTTGGTACCAGGGATTGAACCCAGGGATGCTTAACCACTGAGCCACATCCCCAGAGTTTTTTATTTTTTACTTTGAGACAGGGTCTCGCCAAGTTGCTTAGGGCCTCAATGAGTTGCTCAGGCTAGCCTTGAACTTGCGA
Organism: Spermophilus citellus; assembly: GCF_964194105.1. Lineage (NCBI taxonomy): Eukaryota > Metazoa > Chordata > Mammalia > Rodentia > Sciuridae > Spermophilus > Spermophilus citellus. Next base: position 156,918,012 of record NC_138183.1, on the reverse strand, counting down.
TCCTCCTGCCTCAGCCTCCTGAGCTACTGGGATTACCAGGCATGTGCCACCGTGCCTGGCTGCCAGACACCTTTTAAAAGTATACTGTCACATGAGAAGGAAATATAAGACTGACAACAAACAGCTAATTCCTACACTCATCTTTGTACCTTCTCATCATATCCATCTGCATCAGATCTAACCAGAATCCTTCCCACACTGGGAATTTCGACTTCAGAGACCTCAGAATTAGGCTGGGCAGCAGACTCTGCATCATTAGCCTTTGGGGGCTGCTCTGACTGCTCTGCAAGGTTTGTTTCCTGGGGCATGGGCTTCTTGGGTTCAGCTTCCTTAAGCTGTGGCAGCAGAATGGAAAAAAGAGTAAGAAAAAAAAAACAGGAGAAATAAAGAGGGGTTGGTTAAATGCAGAAGAGACACAGAATAACAGAAATGTGAGACAGTTGGCATTTACTGTTGAAAGTCAGACACTCTTGAATCTCAGCCTCCTAGTCAGTCTTACCTCACTCAGTGCTGCTTCTACACCACTCTTCTCATAGGCATGTGCTGTGTTTGCAATTGCCTGGGCTGTTTGTTCCTTCACAATCACAGCATGCTCAGATGACAAGCAGCGAGCCCCATGAGAAGAGGCTGCTGGAGGGTCTGACAAAGAACCACACAAAGACATTAGCTTCCACTGATAAATAATGACTAGGACACTCAGATATCTGGCAAGCAGAATGGATACACAGTTTAATACACAACACTTCTAACACATCTTTTAAAGAGAAACTAGTGATAACAAGAAATGGCTATTTCAGCAAAAACCCACTGATGATTCTGTTAAATTATGCTCTCAACTTTGTCATATTTCTTTACGCCCAGAAGACTCCCTGCAAAATCTTTCTGTAAGGAAGATCTTCTTTGGAGGACAGCTTTCATAAAGTCTACCTATCAATCTATTATAATTTCCCTTACAACCTGAGAAATTAGCAAAACTATATGTACAAAGGACAGGTAGTCTTCTGATATTATTTCTATTCATCAGAAATCACATTCTGAAGTCACAAATTTACTCTATCTGGTTATGCAAAGCCAATTATAAATGAAACATTGTAAAGATAAAAGTATTGCTTGATCAGCTGGGGTACATAGGGCTGTCTGGTGTGCAACTTACATGCTATTAAAACACGGACATATGCCCTTCTCAGATACCTTGTGAGGTAGAGAAATCCTGTGATGTGGAGCTGGTGGAGGATTCCATTTGAGGAATTTTACAAGACTGTTCTTCTTCCCACTCTTCTACTTCCTGCTCAAACTGCCAGTTATCTTCTTGAATGTAATGTTTGAGTTCAACAGAAAGTGCTTCTACTTCTCCTAACATCCCATCTGCTTCATTTGGGGCTGCCTCTGAGAAAAACCAAAGACAGAATTAAATGGAGTACCATCCAGAAAACATCTCTTAAGAATCAAAAGTTCCTTTCCAGAAAGGAAGAAAACAAAACATTTTATCTTTTGACTTGCCCCTAATTAAAAACACATACATACATGTACAATTAATCAGAAATACTGACAATATATCAAGAATACAGATAATAATAATAAATTCTGCAGAGGATGTGGAGGAAAAGGAACACTATTAAGCTGTTGGGAGCATTATAAATTAGTACAACCACTATGGAAATCAGTATAGAGATTCCTCAAAAGAATAGTTATGGTATCACCATATGACCCAGCTATACAACTCCTTGGTATTCATCCTAAAGAATTAAACCATATTACAATGATACATGCATACCCATGTTTAAAGCAGCACAATTCACAACAGCCAAACTATGGAACCAGCCTAGGTGTCCATCAATGCATGAACAGACAAGGAAAATGTGGTCTATATACAACAATGGAGTTTAATTCAACCATAAAGAAAAATGAAATTATATCATCTGCAGGAAAATGGAACTAAACACCATTATGATAAGTCAAACTCAGAAGGACAACGATCGTTGTTTTCTCTCATATGTGAAAGCTACAAAGGAATACGGAAAAGAAAGGTTGGGGTGGGGATCTCATAAAAATCAAAGGGAAATCAGTAGAGAAAAGGGGTGAGGGAGGAGGAGGGGTAAGTGCTGGGAAGTGATTCTTGTCAAATTGTATTATTATACTGTGTGCTTGGATGCACGTGTAACAACAAATCCTATCTTTTATGTACAATTATAATGCACCAGTAAAAACATGTGGAAGGAAAGAAATACTGATAATATAAGGTCAGAAAGCACAGCATATCACTAACAGTGCCTGGCATAGTAGTAGGTAGGCACTTATTAAATATGCGCTAAATGAATGAAGGAATAAATGATACAGAGTAAAAAGGATTTGGAATCATGATCAATCATTGGGTATACCAAACATTTCTTGGAAATTAAAAAAAAAATCAAGATACAATGGTAACGTTCAGCTAAAAAGTTTTATCAATTGAGCCATTGTACTTATTGATAAGAATGTCCACCTATCTCTAGAGGGTTAAATAGAAATTTCAAGACATTTCTGTTTCCTCAAGTTTCATACAATCAAAGCCCTATTATAAAGCAATATGCAGCAATGGTTCTGATGGTCTATAATATCTGGCTCATCAAAAGCTATGATGAAAAACTGCAAGCTTATCAAGGACACATTAAATCTCTTTCTAATCCTGTGACCAAACTGAAACAAAACCTACAACAGAACAACACATTCACTTATTGATTGGCATCAACTAGCCTTTTCACTAAGCAAACAAAAGTTTCTACTTGTTTGTTTCTACAGTATAAAAAGGAATAATGCAAGGAATAGCAAGGCTCCTACATATAACCAACAGCTAGTATAGTCATTTGCACAATAACTCCAACAAGCAGCTATTTGTTCCTTTACACTGTAAACATGTGATTTTGAACACTGGTTATTACTAAATGAACATTCTCTTCATCCCATATTCCTAAACCACACTAGCATATCAGGAAGATAATGTGCTACCTGGACAAAATGCCTTGCATGTTTGTTTGTTTGTTTTGGGGGAATACTGGGGATTGAATTCAGGGGCACTCAACCACTGAACCCCATCCCCATCCCTATTTTGTATTTTATTTAGAGACAGGGTCTCACTGAGTGCTTAGTGCCTCACTTTTGTTGAGGTTGGCTTTGAACTAGTGATCCTCCTGTCTTAGCCTCTAGAGCCACTGAGGCATTGGGATTTCAGGCATGTGCCACCGCGCCCTGGCTCATGTTTTTTTCTTTTTAAAAAATATTTATTTATTTATGTATCTTTAGTTTTAGGTGGATATATTAGTTTGTTTTTATGTGGTGCCGAGGATCGAACCCAGTGCCTCATGCAGGCTAGGCGAGCACTCTACCACTGAGCCACCACCCCAGCCCCCTGGCTCATGTTTTCTTACTTCTGCACACTAACAGAGTTTGAGTACTAAAAGAACCGAGCGCCTCCCTCCACCCCGGTCCCCTCACTCCCCCATTCCCCTGGTGGTACAGGGTTTGAATCTAGGGACTTGCACATGCTAGGCAAGCACTCTGAGCTATAATCCCCTGTATTTTTATTTTGAGACAGGGTCTTCCTCAGTCTCCGAGAAAAAAGCCTTCTATTATTTTACACATAAAATGCTGGTCATGGGACTGGGGATGTGGCTCAAGCGGTAGCGCGCTCGTCTGGCATGCGTGTTCGAGCCTCAGCACCACATACAAACAACGATGTTGTGTCCGCCGATAACTAAAAAATGAATATTAAAAAAAAATTCTCTCTCTCTCTCTCCCCCCCTCTATCACTCTCTCTTTAAAAAAAAATAAAATGAAACTTTCCTTATAATTGAAGGTTGAAGTTACAAATATAAAGGAAATAATCTTTAAAAAAAATGCTGGTCATAAAGGTCACTCACAGAAGACTAAAAGGAAGAGAGAATAATATAAATAGAATTAGGAGTCAGATCTGAATTTAAATCTATGGCCTGACATTTATTTAATGGCTATAGAATCTAGACAATTGCAGACTCCCTGAAAGCTTGCTACCTAGCTGGAAAATGAGGATTATAAGGATTTCTACCCTGCCTACCTCCATTTTAGAGTTATATATATAAATTTGAAAGAATGTATTAAGGAATAAAATACTAATAGATAATAATTATCATTGCTCTTAGTATTATGAGAAATGAGACTGTTTAGGAAAATATGCCTTTAAAATTTAGCTGTCCTAAAGGTGCAAAACTGTATGTGTAAGAATGTCACTAAGCCAGGCATAGTGGTATAATCCCAGTGGCTCGGGAAGCAGGAAGATCGTGAGTTCAAAGACCGCTTCAGCAAAATCGAGGGCTAAGCAACTCAGTGAGACCTGTCTCTGAATAAAATACAAAATAGGGCTGGGGATGTGGCTCAGTGGCCAAGTGCCTCTGAGTTCAATCCTTGGTACAAAAAAAAAAAAAAAAAAAAAAAAAAGGATCTCACTAAAAAGACACGGAGGAACTAGAGATAATTAAAAACTCTATCAATGGGAGGCTGATCAAATAAACTGTGTCAGAGACTTGAGATGGGAGGGAAAGGGAGAGAAAAGGGAAATTGCATGGAAATGAAGGGAGACACTCATTGCTAAACAAAATTACATATAAGAGGTTGTGAGGGGAATGGGAAAATAAACAAAGAGAGAAATGAATTACAGTAGATGGGGTAGAGAGAGAAGATGGGAGGGGAGGGGAGGGGGGATAGTAGGGGATAGGAAAGGTAGCAGAATACAACAATTACTATTAGTGCATTATGTAAAATTGTGGATGTGTAACTGACGTGATTCTGCAATCTGCATTTGGGGTAAAATTGGGAGTTCATAACCCACTTCAATCTAATGTATGAAATATGTCAAGAGCTTTGTAATGTTGTGAACAACCAATAAAAAAATGTAAAAAAAAAAATAAAAAAAAAATAAAATAAAATAAAATAAAGTAAGTTTGGGGCTGGGGCTGTGGCTCAGCAGTAGCACCCTTGCCTGGCATAGGTGAGGCACTGTGTTTGATTGTCAGCATTGCATATAAATACATAAATAAAATAAAGGTCTATCAACAACTAAAAAATAAAGTAAGTTTATTTTGACAGCTTTCCCGATGTTCTGTTTGAGGATGTGGGTTCTCTAAGGTTCCTGCTCTATCATTCTGGAATGTCCTACCTGCCAAAAAAAAAAAAAAACAAAAAAAAACAAAAAAAAAAAAACAAATAAAAACAAAAAAAAAAAAAACAAATAAACTGTGTCAGATACAACGGAATTATTATACAGTTGTTCAAAAAAATGAGGACCTATTTTTGAAATTATAGAGATCATTAAACACTCTATTAATGAAACAGGTGCAGAACTAAACAGAAAAATATCCCTTGGCAGGGTCAATGAGGGAGACAGGATAGATAAATACAATCTAGCATACACAGAGAACATTTCTTAAAGACTATATACTGTATACTTGCCGAAGAGCAGGACCACTTATCAAGGATGGAAGTAGAAAAGCAAATTCATTTTTCCTCTTTTTTACTGCTTTTATCTTTTAAGTGAAATATTAATTACATAACAATAAATTTATGCAAAAGAAATATGAGACCATCCTCCTCCCTGGGTGGTACAGATTTCCCCCAGTCTCTGGGTTCTGTTAAAGATCTTTTTACCTGCATTAAAGTGGGGTAGCTTGTCATTAATATACATCAGACAGTAAGCACTAACATTTCTCAGGCCACCATAGGAATCTCTTTCAAGTTCTTCCCAGGAAGATTCAGTAACAGATATATCATTGTACTTCAGCCAGATCTGCCGGGGTTGATTATAGATATAGGCCCAGTAGTGTCCAGCATTTGCTTGTCCTTCATGAACAAGAACTCCATGTAAGCGATAAGGCACCTGCAAATCAGAAAGGAAATTCCTCAGTTAGATTAAGCAAAGTAATCTGATAAAGTTTAGGTTATTCAAATGCAAAAACTGTTTCCAATTATCAGATAAATGAAAAATGACCATTCATGCATGTATTTGATATAGGGGTTCATTTCAAACATCTTGTTAATTCAAGATGAACTAACAAAAACTCAGCCTTGGAATCTTTCAAGGATACCTCAGTTCCAGAATCTTTAAAACCAGACAGCTGAATTAGATAACCTCTCTGAAAGCTCTTTTAACTCGAAACTACTCTATTATGATTAAAGATCTAAAACCAAAGATAATGTAGTTTACTTACCCTTCCAACTCAAAAGTCAGGTTTTTTTTAATTTTTTATTTTTGGTACCAGGGACTTAACTCAGGGGCACTCGACCACTGAGCCTCATCCCCACCCCTATTATGTATTTTATTTAGAGACAGGGTCTCACTGAGTTGCTTAGCACCTCGCTTTTGCTGAGGCTGGCTTTGAACTCATGATCCTTCTGCCTCAGCCTCCGGAGTACTGACATTACAGGCATGTGCCACCATATTCAGCTCAAAAGTCAGTTTGTTTAAAAATAGAATAGCCTTAGCTATTTACATTGAGAAAATGTGTACCATATTTGGGACTTAAACACAAGTCTGGCAGCTATCTTGTTTTAGTCCTATTTTATTGGTACCAAAATTTAAGTTAGCATATTCCATTATAAATTAGTCACATGCTCCTTATATTTCTTCTTGTGAGTGAATACTGGGTAAGCCCATTTATTGTTTCAACATTTGAAAAGTGCTTTTTTTTCCCCCCAATATGGAAAAAATAGAACAATGCTTAAATTCTAAGTATTGGTGAAAGAAAGAAAAGTTAGTTATAGAATCAAATTAAACTTACACTTAATCAGTACCTTGACATGTTTTCATTGGTGGTGAAGATTTTGGAAATAACACAAAACAGACAACGGGGAACCCCCGAGATTCACATGGTACATTCTTGTTATGCAACAGAATTGGGCTCACTGCCGTTCTAGAAGCAGAGCTCTCCTCCTGCAGCCATTCTGCCCGTGGTCCATTCACACAGATACCTCTGCAAGGCCATGCCCAGAATGCTATTCTGAACAAAAATTTGTGTGGACAATAAGAATTTCTGTCCTTCCTGGCTTCCATTTGAAGTTTAAGTTATTCAAGATACAAAGCTTGAAAGCACACTGCTAAAAAAGGTTCTCAAAGGACCATGGTACTCTTAAAATTGATGGATAATTGGTTCCTAAGTCATTTTCCCCCCACTGAACTCCTTAAATTACAATTTTGTGAGAAATGTTTATTATTATTTGAAAGTAAACCTTTCTACAAGATGAAAGATACCACATGGCAGAATCAAAACAATGATGTTTTAGGTTCTACTGCAGGCAAAAGATACATTGCTTTCTTTAACCTAATCAAAGGAATCAGTATCTATCGTGTTCATTCCTTTTTTGAGTGTGTGGTGCTAAGGACTGAACCTAGGGCACTGTAGCACTCAGTCACACGCCAAGTCCTTTTTATTTTTAGACAGCATCTTGCTAAGTTACCCAGGCAGGCCTAAAACTTGCAATCCTCCTGTCTTAGCTTCTTGAGTAGCAGGGATTATAGTTGTGTGCCACCACACTGGCTCAAGTTTATTCTCATATTTCAGGAAAATTCCTATTTGTTTAAAAGAAAAACATCATATTTTCCTGTTGCATCTACGATTAGCACATGCCATGACTCTTTTCCCACCATTTTTATTCTAACCTGCTGAAGGAGAGGATCACAGTACATCTGCTCAATAGTCTGGGTGGCGCTTGCAATATAACTCTTTAAATCTGTTAAAAAAGAACACTTTGTTAAAATCAACTCACTCAGCTAAGCAGACAGTATTGCTTAAGTGTACACAAAGTTCTTATGATTTCGATTTCCTGCTGTGAACCACAAAGTAGTAACAGTTTAAAAGCAGCTCATGTTTTAGGTTATGAAGGGTTTTTAAAATTAGTTTTTAAAACTGATACCAATATTCCTTTTCTTTCTTTTAGTACTGAGGATTGAACCCAGAGGTATTTAACCACTAAGCCACATCCCCCACTTTCAACTTTTAATAGAGACAGGGTCTTGCTAAGTTTCTTAGGGCCTCACTAAGTCACTAAGTTTGGCCTTAAACTTGAATCTTCCTTCCTCAGCCTCCCTAGTCACTAGAATTACAGATGTGTGCCACTGTGCCCAGCTAAAATGTTTAAAAGAGGAAACTTTATTAGGAAATTAAGTTGGGCATAAAATACTATGTCTCAGTGATAGGATCTGAAAAAAAAGGACAAAAAAGGTAGGGCTATATTTCTCTGAATAAGAACTTGGGAGGAATTTCAAGTTTTACTTGTCTCTTTGCTCCTTAAATAAAAGGAGAAAGAAAGGGAAGGGACAATCTGAGCAATAAGGCAATGAGACCAAAGGACTTTTAAAAACAAAATGATGAATAATTCAATTTTACATTGTGTGCAACACCTAAATATTCATTGCCCCATTAAACTTCAGTACAGCATGCTTTACATGGAAAAGACTTAAAAGAAGAAATCCAAAAAATTCTAAGATTGGATCAACTGAAACCAAGGTCTGAAAAACTACTGTAGGAACAGAAATGATAAACAGAAAATTATGTACTTGGGATTTAGCTCAGTAGCACAGCATGTGCACAGCATGCAGGAAGCCCTGGGTTTGATGCCCAGTACTCTGAGAAAGATGGAAAACATGCAAGAAAGCAAGCAAGCAAACAAAGAAGCGAAGGGAAGGGAAGGGAGACAAGGAAAAAAATGAGGGAGGGAAGAAGGAAGGGTGGAAAAGGGAAAGAAGAATGGAGAAGAGATAGGAGGGATAGAGGAAGAAGGAAAGGTAATCAGACCTGAGCAAAAATAATCATGAGTGTGTAAGTTTCTACAGATTACCAGAAATTTTGAAGAGGGAATCTTGGAGTCATCTTTCCACAGCTATATAATGGGGGAGTGAACCAATAGTATAGGGCATAAAAGGTGAAAAAGAAATCACAATTACTGAGTCAAAATTCAACAGCCTGTATGGTAATAGCAGGAAGTGCATCCAGGGTACCCAAATATTCCAAATATTCAACCAAGAAAAGACAAAGAGTAGTTGACAAGTTTTAAAAATGCCAACCTTGTATATCTTGTTCAATCTCATTCCTCCATCTCTGAAGACAGGTTTTAACAAAGTTCTTTTCCTCATCCGTGACTGTTCGAGGAGCTGGGTGTGCAGGCATTCCCAGGGAAGACAGAGGGGAAGTTAGGGGCCTACTTGCTACCTCAGACTTGTGTAGAGAGTCTTCAGGAGAAGAAAAGGTACTTTCAACATCCTGAGAAGAGCATTCTGGACTTGTACTAAAGGAAGACAAAAATCATGCTCATATGATAATTTCCAAAATATATCTTAGCCTAAATTCATGTGCTTTGGAAAACAAGCTGATAAATGGAAAAGCACAGCTAGTATTTAATTTATTTTAGTTTATTTAGTATTTAATATTAACCTTATAAAGATACTAAGCCAAAATTTTTCTTACATGAATCATCCCCCCCTCATTTTTGGTACCAGAACTTAAACCCAGGGCTCTTAACCTTTGAACCACATTTCCAGCCCTTTTTATATTTTTATTTTGGTGGTGATGGTGGTGGGTAACCAGGGATTGAACTCAGGAACACTTGGCCACTGAGCCACATCCCCAGCCCTATTTTGTATTTTATTTAGAGACAGGGTCTCATTGAGTCACTTAGTGCCTTGCTTTTTCTGAGGCTGGCTTTGAACCCAAGATCCTCCTGCCTCAGCCTCCTAAGCGCTTCTGGGATTACAGGCATGTGCCATCAGCTCCTTTTTTATTTAAGACAAAGTCTTGACAGGTTGCTTATGGTGGCTTTGAACTTGAAATCCTACTGCCTTAGCCTCCCAAATCACTGGGATTACAGGCATGTGCCACTGTGACCAGTTGAATCATCTCATTGAACACAACTTGGTTATGAAGCAGATACTATCACTTCTCCCTATTTTATTAAGCACAAACCTAATGTTTAAAGAAATTAAGCAATTTAACAATGATGGAAAAGCATTAAGCCCATTTTTGCCTGAGTTTATGGTTAATGTTCTTTAATCACTAATTACAATACTCCTCATGAAGAAAGACCAGAAGGAAGATGGAAAGAGAAGGCTAGGACTAGAAGGAGCAAGGAATCAATGACAGTTTCCAAAATGTAACTGAGTAAAGTGAAACACCTCGTCTAGGAACAAAATTCACAAAAACAAGAAAAATGAAGAACATATACTAGATGGCTGGCCACTTGGGAGAACTCAGAGAATAGGGCCTCATGTCAAGAATTCCAACTCTCCTACTCCTAAGCTAAATGCCCAAGGAAAAGGGATCAGCCTCAAATAAAAATTTCTTGTTTAAAGAACTTTTGTAAATTTTAATTTACTTGCTAATCAATTATCATCAGAATAAAACTACATATAGACATACCAGTAGGAATACAAAGTAATATTTCATAGGCTACTTGAAACTATGGTTCCTTTAGTTTTGATTTAAAAGGAAGCCTGTTTCCCCTGAGGACCCATATATACATAAATATAGAAAACTAAGCCCCACATAAGCAAGAAAGCAGATGTTTCAATTCCAGACAAGGTCTTACACATGCACACATCCCTATAAATTTAAAATCAAATAACATACTAATATTTATTAACGTGGAGGGTTAGGGAGAATGATTAGTTTTTTATATTAAAGTCCTTTTTGGAAAAAATGAATACTAATATTTTAATTAGCCATGACACACACATATCAAATGTGATCCAGGCTGACCCTACTGGCTCCTTTAAATTATAAAGATTATTATACAATCAGAAGGCCATTCTGACATGGCCTCCGTTTCTTCAATATATACACACACACGACCCTCTAGTCTGTCCTCTTCAATTCCTTCCTTCCTCCCTCCCTCCCTCCCTCCCTTTCTCTTTCTTTTTGAGGGGGATAGGGCAGTACTAGGGATTGAATCCAGAGGTATTCTACCACGGAGTTACATCCTCAGCCCTTGTGAGACAGGGTCTTGCTAAATTGTGGAAACAGGACTCAAACTTTTGATCTTCTGGCTTTGGCCTCTGGAGATGCAGAGATTACAGGCACACACCCTGCATTTAGCTGTCCTCTTCAATTCCTAACCAGTCTGTCTCATGTTTTAATTCTCTACTCATGAATACATCTCTTTCCTTGATGTTTACTTAGCCCTACTAACTTCACAGTAGATGGGAAAATAAGAGATTTTGGAAGAACAGAGGTTAACCTTCGGGAGAAAGGTCTTTAGTGGCAGCTGGCTCACAGCAAGATAGTCTTTGAAGAGTACGAACACATTCCCAGACAGGAAGAAACTTCTGGAACTATCCCACCCATCCTGGGGGCAAGATAAGTGCACTGGAGGGAATTACAAACACTGTCACTCAAGCAACAGTAGGGAAAATCTTACAGCTCCTTGAGCTCTGGTGGAGTGAGTTGCTCATTAGGTGGAAGGCTGGTGCATAGTTAAATTAAACCAGAAAAATCAATACATACCATTTTTAAAAATTTGTTTTCATTACCTTTCCTTAGATGTCAGGTCAGAAACCGGGCAGTGCACTGAAGGAAGTGGTAACCTCATACATGTGTCATTTTGCAATGGACAGCTCTCTGAAGCAGGTTTTGTACTGGCAAATTCAATAACGTATTTCAGCATGTCTCGAAGTGGAAACCGAGTGGGGCCCGAGCCATATTTCACATACCTAAGAGGCAAAGACAATGGTACTCCACTGCCCAAGTTTTGTGTTTTTAAGACTTGCTGCCAAAAGGTCTATCATGTGGAGGGTCAGTAGAAAAGTTTATTCCTATAGGCACACAATATTTCATAGGTTACTTGAACAATCTATAGAGTAAAATTTTCAATGAAAGTAAAAATGTAACAATTGAATGCTTTCTATCTGGTAGGAAACATTTCAAATCATAATCAAAATCACGCCAAATATGCCTTTTCTTGCTGTGATTTTGCATTTAAGATCTGGTCATAAAAATAAATCATTTTTTAACAGAAAATATATATGTTACTAGATAATCTGATAATAGCAGAAGTGATGGCAAGGAAATATGTCTAAGAAATAGAGCAATTCTCCAAGGATCTTCTACCTTTACATATTTGAGATCCTTTTCAATTAAAGCAGTATTTCTCTTTGGCAGGCAGATTTTATTTCTTCTTTAAATTAGTGAAGATGAAGAGGTATGACATATTTCCTTGCCATCACTTCTGCTATTATCAGATTATCTAGTAACTATATATTTGAGTACTAGTTACTAGTACTCAAATCTGAAAAATAATTCTAGTGAACTACCACTCAAGGGTTTTTTCTGTGTTGCCCTTTGGACCAACTATTTCACAATTGAGAAAAATACAAGAAAGAAGTCTAGAAATTAGAATGATGTACTGATAAAGACCAGAGACTAAGAAAACTGGCAAATGGCTCTTATGTAGCATCTTAAGTACCCTATTATTCATACACTCATTCAATGGCACAGGCCAGGCTAAATTATTGAAGATTTCTATATAAATAATAATTTCCACAAGTATGTGAGCAAAATAATAAATACATTAATATCTAATATTCTACCATTATTAGCATATTACTTTAGACTCACTAAAGAGATATAGTTTAATGAATTCTTAAGTTCACTAAAGTAGATAAGAGTTTGAATGGTATGATAATCAACCTGACTGGTTCCCATAGGTAATCCCATAACTCTGGGTTTCCATTTTACAAAAAAATAGTCACTTCACAGTTTTCTTCTCTAAATACAGTAGAAGAAAGTAACAAGTACGAAACAGGTAGAAAACTGTCTGTTTCTAAACCCAAATTGGACATTATAAAATGAAAATACTACTGGAAAATAAAGGACAGTGCAACTCAAAGTCAACCACATATTAGAGGACAGACTGCAAAGGCTATCTTAGCAAAGGCAGAAAGAGATCAATCATACCTCTTCATCTTCACTAATTTAAAGAAGAAATAGAATCTGCCTGCCAAAGAGAGATACTGCTTTAATTGAAAAGGATCTCAAATATGTAAAGGTAGAAGATCCTTGGAGAACTGCTCTATTTCTTAGACATATTTCCTTGCCATCACTTCTGCTATTATGAGATTATCTAAACTCTGCTGGTCTTCTGAACTTCATACACAATACAGCATTAGTAATCATTATAAAATTATAAGCCATCATTTTACATCTTTAATTCTTCCTAAATTTGTTGCTTTTTCTTTTCTTCTTTTTGGGTGCTACTGGGCATTGTACCCGGGGCAACCCTGGATACAACCCCATCCCTTTTTATTTTTTATTTTGAGACAGGGCCTCACCAAATTGCTGAGGTGGCCTTGAACTTGAGATCCTCCTGCCTCAGCCTGCCAAGTCACTGGGATTACAGGTGTGTACTACTATGCCTGGAAGTTGGTTGCATTTTAATACAGTACTTATATAACACACCAGTGAAAAATCTTCTCTAAGAAATTGTTTTTAATTTTATGACATAATTATTTTTATGTTCTTCTACTATATTCCTTTAGACAATTTTTAGGGCCAACTTCATACAATGCAGTACCTGATCTGGTTAGCAGAATCAGAGCAAAAGTTACCTGAAAAAAGGTAACTACATTTTATACCAGGAATCTTATTTTCAATATTATATCAAGGTAATCTTAGAGAAAAATGGTAAACATTTGTTGTGTGTGTGTGTGTGTGTGTGTGTGTGTGTGTTTATGCATGGTGCTGGGGATTGAATCTAGGGCCCTGTGCATGTGAGGAAAGCACTCTACCTACAGAGCTATATCCCCAGCCCTAAAATTTTTACTCTTCAACAGTAAAAGTAATCTATACCCCTGGTTTAAAAAAATGCAAATATAAAAAAGTACACAACAAACCTTAAAAGTCATAGACCTCTAATACAATTATTACAATAATAATAATAATAAACATTGTAATAATGAAATTATCTAGCCAGACACAGTGGTGCACACCTATAACCCCAGAAACCCAGAAAGCTAAGGTAGGAGACCTCAAGGTCAAGGCCAGCAACTTGGTGAGACACTGTCTTAAAAAAATAAAAAGGGGCTGGGGATGTAGTTCAGTGGTAGAGTGCCCCTACATTTAATCCCCAGTTCTGCCAAGAAAAACAAAAACAAAAACAAAACAAAGCCCTGAAATTGAAAGTCTATTTCAATAGTAATATTATATTAAGAAAACAATAGTAATATTATATTAAGAAAAATGTTCCTGTACTCTATTTTAAAATCTAAATAATTCAGGGATGGCACCAGTGAGAAATGACTATCTCCCAAATTAACAAGTGAATTACAACTTTGGAAAGGGAACACGTGAAATCACTTCTTTAAAAACCCCTTCTTCCCTCTAATGGGCAGAATCACAGACTCTGTGACAGAAGTCCTCTGTTTCTTCTTTGCAAGCAAAGCAATAAGATTCCTTTTTATTTAAAAAGAAAAAAAATCGGAATAAACCAGATGCTTTATCAGTTCCTGGTTCCTCCTATGTTATAAAATATCAAGCATGTTTTGTCCTATAAAAATAATTTTAAGGGTTGGGGTTGTGGCTCAGCAGTAGAGTGCTTGCCTAGAACATGCAAGGCCCTGGGTTCGATTCTCAGCACCACATAAAAATAAATAAAATAAAGGTACTGTGTCCAACTACAACTAAAAAATAAATATTAAAAAAATAATAATTTTTAAAAACTATTAGTATTGCAGAGTATCATTAACACACTAAAATAAATTACTGCCATACTTGAAGTCCTATAAATCAAAAACTACCAGGACAGTATTTGAGGAGGTAATATTCAGTGTAAGTCTCTATTCAGACAAATACATACTGGAAAAGTTCTTCCTGGATGAAAGGAAGGTGAGGGGTGCAGAATCTGCTGTGGGCCTGGGATAAAAAGTGCTACCTCTCAGGGAAAGGAATGCTTAATCAATGAAGTGAGTAGAAGTAGGACAGTGGGAGGAGACAAATGGTTAAATAGATGAAGGGGGAAAGCCACTAACAGTGTATGGGATTTCCTTTGAAAATACAAAGACAATGGAATCTACCTAGACTAGAAGGAAATTGCATTCAATACTCATACGAAAATCAGGGTGATTCCACTAAAAGTCAATACTAAATTTAAAAAAAGCAAAGATTCCTCCATAAAGGAAGGAACCTTGTATGAATCATAAATTTATATTAGCCCTTTTAATCAGCACCACTCTAGGTAAAACAGCATTATTTTTCCTTTTTTTGTATACTTTAGAAACTGCTGTCCCTAGACAAGTGAAATGGAGCAATGTGACAGTTGCTTCTCTTATGTTTGTAAAGACAGCAGAGGGAGTAGAAAAAGTGGAAAGCTATATATACATAAAATGAGAACATGGGTTGCCCTAAGTATACTGCCAATAACTAACTTGTGACTTTTGGTCATTTAAGTCCTCTGGAACTATCTTTTACCCATGGATAATATTAGTGGGTCCAAAAGGTTTACTTCACCCTTAGGGGGGGGAAAATCTTAGCTAGTTTATGGAATAACTAGTTATTACTTAAATCCTAAATTACCTTTCAAATATAAACAATTACCCTATCTTCATATTCTACTCTTCATTATTTATTTCCAAGCACAAAAGTATCACAAACTTACCTTTCCAATTTTTGCTGCAGAACTTTTATTTCCTCCTTCAACTTTCGAATACTCTCTCTCTTATTTCGAATAAGCTCCTTGCTCCTGTACATGTACCTAAGCAAATGATAATCCCACAAACACAATTAATGACACAAACCCTCTGTAATGTTAAGAAATGAAAGGAAATCTACCAAATAGTACTATGTCCATGTATGAATATACCACAATGAATCCCACTTATATATAAAGTTATGATGCACTAATTAAAATAATAATACCAGAAGGGAGATCAGCAAGTAGAGCAAGCAGATAAGAGGAGGATGAAGGACAGGGAAAAGGAAGGTACCAGGGATTCAGACTGATCAAATTATGTTATATGCATGTACAAAAATGACACAATGAATCCCACTACTGTGTATAATTATAACACACCAATAAACAAATACTAGAGAAACAAGAAAACTCCTTTAATAAGATAAAGGACATCTATGAAAAATGTACAACTAACCAGGCATTGTGGCACACAACTGTAATCTCAGCAGCTCAGGAGGCTGAGATAGGAGGATTGAGGTTCAAAGACAGTCTCAGCAACTCAGCAAGACCCAGTCTCAAAACAAAAGATAAAAAGGGCTATGAGCTATAGACATCATATGAAAGCTAAAACAAAATTCCTAGGAGAAAAAAAATCAGACCATCTTTGTGACCTTGCAAGAATTTCTTGAACATAAAGAGTACTAACTTAAAAAAAATGATACACTAGACTTCATCAAAATCCTAACTTCCACTCTTCAAGACACTGGTAATAAAACAGACAAGCAGAGAGAAAAAAATATTTGGATTTCTAACCAAAATAGTAAAGAACTCTTACAATTCAGTACTAAGACAACTGACCCAACTGTAAAGTAGACAAAAGATGTGAAGACATCACAAACAAACAAACACACAAACAAAAAAACCCCCAAATCACACACATACATGACTATTAATTAAGCACAACAAAATGCTCAACATCTGGGGATATAGCTCAGTTGGTAAAATGCTTGCCTCACATGCACAAAGGCCTGAGTTCAATCCCCAGCACCCCCCCCAACAATGCTCAATATAATTACTTATAAGGAAATTATAAAGCAAATGAAAAATACAATATTTCTACACATCTAGAATAGCTAGAATTAAAAAGACTTAATTCCAAGCACTGGTGAAGATTTGGCAAATTGGAGCTCTCATAGTCTACTGGTGGGAACATGAAATTACATAATCACTTTAGGAAACAGTACAATAATTTCTTAAAAAGAGAAATGTACACTTTACATATAACCCATCAACATCCATGCCTAGATATTTTATTCAAGATAATTAAAAACTACACTAAAGCCTGTATGTTAATGCCCATGGCAGCTTTATTCATAATAGCCTAAAACTGCATACATTTGAAATATCAATATTTCTGGTGAATAGAAAAAAATTGTGGTACATATATACAATAGAACATTATTAAACAGGGGCTGGGGGTGTCTCTCAGAGGAAGAGCATATACTTGGCTGTGCAAGGCCCTGAGTTCAATCCCTAGCACTAAAAAATTAACAAATAAAAAAGTACTGTTCAACAAAAGGAATGAACTATTGGTATATGCAACATAGGTAAATCCAAAAGCATTATCCTAAGGAAAAGAATATAGCCATAATAGAGTACATACTAAATATTAATGTCACTAACACAACACTCTGGAAATGGCAAAATTATAGCTTCAGAAAAAAAGTGGTTGACAAAGCCTGGAGGTGGGAGAAAGGAACTGACTACAAAGGGGCAGAGGGGATATTCTGGGTTATAGAAAGGTTCTCTATCATGACTATGATGGTGGTTATTTGATTATTTATTTATATTTGTCAAAACATATTGGTGGGGCTGGGGATATAGCTCAGTTGATAGAGTGCTCACCTTGCATCCATAAGACCCTGGGTTCAATCCTCAGCACCACAAAAACAAAAACAAAAACATACTGGAAATACACCAAAGAATGGTGACTTTGGGGATGTCAACTGTACCTCATTAAATCAGACTGTAAAGAGATTAAAACTGTAATTTAAGTTTCTCTAGGAGTCCCTCTATCACTACTCCAGGAATACAGATAGTATTCAGAAGAAAAAGAACTATACTATGGCTACTCCATATAAGGTTCCTTACTGCCAAAACAGTAGGACTTTCACCTGCAGTCTAGCAACTCAAATCTTGGTCCAGAGATCAGAACCATTATTTACATTACCTTGGAAGCTTGTTAGAAATGAAAATGCCTAGGCCCCAACCCAGATCCACCACATCCAAATTTGCAAATTATCAAGACCACAAAAGATTACATGTTCATTTCTACTGTTGCATTACATCAGGAGACAATCAACCAGAATCTTACCTGTCCATATAAATAATCTGAGGAAATTCCAGCTTATTATGAATTTTCTCTGGCTGCCCAAGGGACTGATTGAACTCAAATCTGGAAAGTTCAAAGGTCAACACTGGAGGTAGTTTTGTAAACCAACGCTATGTTCCGGGGTGGAATATGAGAAAAAGTAACACTAATTTTAGGCAACAGCAATAAATTTAAAATATCCCTCATCAAACTTTATTCTTGTGCTATAGAATTATTCAAATCAAGCTCATACTAACATTTTTTATCCCCAATATTAAAGGAAAATAAACACTTAGAATCATGCTCTAAGAGAATATGATTAAACAGTTCTCAAGATTCCAAACACCAGTCAACAGCATTTTATTCAACCATCACTCTTAGAAATAACTGCCCTGAGTATATGAATTGACCAAGCATCTATACAATTCTTTCATTAAATGAGTCAATCAATATTCAAAAACAAGGTTCAAAAGCTGAAGAAAACAGCCTAATCAAAGAATTGGAAATAATGATCTAAACAGTATACAACTAAGGAGATAACTGCAGGAATCATCTAAGAAGACTAATATTATACATATATTAAACACTATTTATACTCTATTATCCATAATTTGAATTCCCTTTATGTCTAAAAAGGAAACTTGAAATAGCTTCATGATTTTATGATTCCTCAAGATTCTGAAGGGGAAAAAAAACCCCTAAATTCCAATGTACAGATGTCTCATAAGAAAGCAAGTGAAGGGTTGGGAATGTAACTTAGTGGTGGAGTGCTTGCTTTTAGTGTGTTCAAGGATCTGGGTTCAATTCTAGTAACACACACACACACACAGACAATCAAGTTGATCTAAAATGGTAGGGTAGCTGTTACCTAGAGTTTCAAGGAAGAAAAACACTGACTTAAAAAGTTCAACTGTCACTAATCCTAGGGAGGAAAGGCATTTCTGTTTAATTCACCTGTATGGCAAAGGTTCCTATGAACAGCTTCAAAACCATTATTTTGCTAATGGTACAAACAGTGTTCCCCCTTCAGTTGCTCTGTTGGCACTACAAGGTGCATCCAGACAAGACTGACTACCTCAGGGTTAAATCTAAAAATAAATAAGCATAATGACTTGTTTTCATAGTTTCAGGCCTTGAATATTGAGGCCTGAGTAGCTAGTGGCCACTCCCTCTCTTGTGTAAGAAAATGCATCAGGCTTACAAAGATGCTAGGCCTCCTGGTAGAACTTCTTTCCTTTGAAGGCTGGAGAGACAGTGCTTTCTCAAGAGTTTCAATGCAGCTTAATGAGAATACGTGAAGGCTAATGTTAGGCTCCCTAGAGTTCCAGAAAGCGCCTTCTTTCCCCTACAGTAATTCCTGAGTTGGACTCTTGTACAAGCCACAATTTTGCCTCACAAGTTTTGGAGGCAAACTATGTTGTGTTGACAATCATGCTACAAATAATTCTTACTCCATTGGAAATGTAAAATATTAATTACTCCTGCTCCCACTTTCTTTCCAACCCACCAAAAAACAAAAACAAAAACCCCACATAAATAAATAAAAGTTAAATTTAAAAAATTGTAAACGCAAAGGCAGAATTTACAATTAAGAACAATAAATACCATAATAGGGAAAATATTCTAAATGGCATACCATAGGAGGTGACCTACTGGAGGTGACCCATTGGACGGTCTCTTATCATAACAAGTATCATATAAATCAATAAAACAATTGGCCCTTCATTGTTAGAAATGTTGAATCTGTATAACATAAAATCTAATTCACAAAAGCATTTTAAATAAATTTTCTACTCTGTTTTTAGATTTGAGTGAGAATGCAGAGCTTACTAATTAAGCACTGATGTTAGTTGTTTGGGATATATGCATATCAGTGAGTTTGGTGTAAGAAAATAATTTCCTCTTTCATTCTTCCTGATGTTCCCCATCAGTAGCCAGATGAAGAGAGGAGCTATCAGGACAGCATGTGAAATCAGGTCTCAGATGGAAATATCATTGCAGAAAATGTAATGGTCTAATCTGAAATTGCAATGTCTTCCTAACTATAAATATAATGATGAACAGAGAGGGATGCAGAATTGACATTATTTTTACCAGAGTGATTCTGAGAAACATCGAGAGGTGTGTGCTGCTTTTGTATCCAGTAAATTTGAACCAAGCACAAAGGCAATAAATGCACATGGACAAGGTAAGAACCACATAGAATATAAAATACATTGGAGAGATCAAGGCCAAAATATATGACCACTGGTATGTAGTACTTGTTTAAGGAATGTGCCCATTAAATAACTAGTAGGGGTAAACAAAGATAAGAAGTGGCATATTTTGTAAGTTTAGCCACAGATTGAATTGGATGTATTGCTAAAGGAACTGCATTGTGAGTTGCATTTGACACATGCTTCTGTCACAGGTAAATCTGAAATAAGGCAAAGGATAGAAGAAAGGAAAGTGAAGGCTGAGAAAGGCAGTGAGTACACATAGTACACATAGAAAAGAATCAGTGATAGTCAGGAGAGGGTGGAAAATTCCAAAAGAAAGAAAAATGCAGAATGGAAGCATGGAAAATCAAAACAGGTAAGTCTTATTGTACAACTTCTCTAGAAAGCATATAGTGAAACATTAGAAAGGATAGCAAACTATTCATACATGATATATATAGTTTTTCCACAATGTGTCAGGAGGATTTGCCACAACATTGGATGTTGATGCTTGCACCCATGTTTCAAAATATTTCTATAAATTCATGAGGAAAATATATTAAAAGAGTTTATATCATATATGTCTCTAAAATTATGTGTCCCACATTGGAGTCATTACAGTGGTTAGTTGGAATATGAGGCTGATTTTCTATCCCTCCTAAATTGCAAAAGAGCTTAAAGGGGCAGGGCTAGAACTGAGAAGCCTGAGAGAATGAAGATATGGTTTTTGCTTGAACCCAGGAGATCAGTGCCAATCTGTGACACAGGAGAAACTCATTGACAAGAGAAATACTATGACACCATGTTTATGGACTAATTCCAAGAACTGGTGTTTTGTTTTATGGTATATTTTTGTTTGTTCCCTTCACCACTGATATGGTCAGTTTATAGCATGAAAGCATGCAATGTATGATCGTATGTAATTTATTTTACTCCTTTCCTGTAAAATGAATCCATTATTGCTGGAGAACCTTCTTTCCAGAAATTTTGACTAAAAGTTGTAAATCAAAAATGTACTCCCACATACCAAAGTAGCACTTGCTCATATTTCTATGACATGGTTTGTTTGTTTATGTTATTCTCAGTGGGCACTAATGAGATCCTTTTGCATGCTAAGCATTTGATCTCCCACTGATCCTTTCCCACAGACCTCTCTGTTTCTCTGGTGTGTTTTGTGTATCCAAGCTTCAGAAAAATGCCCATCTTCTTCTTAAAGAATTTTCCTCAACATAGGAAGATAGTGCCATGAAGAAACTACATGATAAAGCAAAGCAACATTCACAGTAGCTGCATTTACTACACGTGTTATTTGAATCCTTGAGTTATAGTCAGGAGCAGAATCACACATTCCTGTTGCCCAGCTTCTTTCTTTGTTCCTTGTAATTAATTTTCATTCTACACAGTTCACTGAAATTGTTCTATCCTCTGTATTTCCAGAAACATTCCCTCCATTCACACTGGCATCAACTTCCAGTGCACTGTGGCCTTCTCATTATGTATATCCATTCGTGCATGTTAACCTGCTATAGCACTGAGGGTGGTCCTGTTATTTATGCATATACTGCACATATGACTATCAGCCCTCTTTAGATCATGGATGTCCAAGCACCTTAACTTTCCTAGAAATCTTTCATAATACAAATTTTTCCTCACTGTGTATATTGATCCCTCTCTCTGCCTGCAATGTCCTCTGATTCTTCTCTTACAAATCACTATATCATCATAAAAACATGTTCTATTTATTTTATTCATTCATTCATTCATTCATTCATGTTCCCTTTTAAACCCTGTTTCTCTATGCACAGCTTTTCATGCTCAGCATTTCTAGCCTCTGGCACATAACCTCACTTTTGAAGTCTCCATTATTTCCATCTCTAGAAAAGAAATCATCCCTGGCATCTGTTTTCTCTTCAAGGTCTTACCACAAACTCAATTGTGGGTGGAATAAACAAAGCTGTTGATTACAATGTGATGCAAAAGTGTCCTCTTTAAGTCCAGGATGGAGTAGACAGAAAAAGGAATAATTTATAAGTCACATGCTTGTTACCTAGTTTGGAAGCTATAAAATGTATGAGGTAGTCCCAGTGAAAGAAAAAACAGTTTATGTCATAAATATCAGGCATAATTATGGAAATTTCTCAAGACAACGTGATGGAATAATACATGGAAAGTAAATAAGAATGGAAATAATCAAGTCTCCAGCTCTAGAGGTTTCTTGGTTAAAGCTAAATGGGAGACAATATTAGAGAGAAACCAAAGAATTACCTAGGTAATTTTGGATTAAAAAAATGAAAATACTGGTATAATGCAATTCATCTCTTTTCAGTGTATCAACCTCAAATTAAACTTCTCTTCTCCACCCCTACCAGCTTCCATGATGTATGTGGCATCCATTTGAGTCATTCATATGAGAACTTTAGCATTGCTGAAACATTGTTTGTTTTCAAGACAGCTATTATTATTATTATCATTATGTTTACCATTTTTATTTTATTGATGATTTGGAATGAAACTTGAGCATGCCATTAATTCACTTTATTACTGAGCAAATTTCTCATTGATAGATACCTAATTTTTTGATCAGCCAACCCCTTTTTTTAAACAATTTGATAATCTGTCAAGATATACCACATCAGATTCATTTTTTAACTCATAGTTTTCATGAAGTTTATTCCTTAACTAGCAGAACTGTTCATCTTAGTTATATTCCAATGACTAAAATAAAAAGGTTTATTAATGTCTGATAATTCTGGCAGTTTTTGGATCTCTTTTTCTTTGGATTGCCATATCTCAATTCTTTATGCCTTGTCCTACATTTTTTCTTTGTGGGGCATGTATCTTTGTGCAAGAATGGAAAAAGAAAAATGACATTGGTTAAATCAGAGGCTACAGGGGAAAAAAATCACTAGTGCTCCACATGGGTATGAAAAACAAGGACATGTGTATTAGCTGCTCTTCTAAAAGCATATGTCTGAACTAATTATTTCAAAAAACTCTCTGAGGCGAAATTAAGTAAACCTTCTCCTAGAATCCCATCACAAATTTGGACTTACTAAATTGTAGGGCAAATGAAGAGAGGTTCTGTACTTGTAAAAAAAAATATGTTAAATAATTCGGATTAGTTTCCTGGAAGATATGTGTAGCTGTGTTTTTCCTTCAGCTTTCATGTTGAACTTTTCAGATCCTTCTATTTTCCTCTGAATACAGATCACTGTGCTCACCAGAATTCTGCATCTTTTCACTGGTACATATACCCTTTGATTATGTATTTATGGTCATGGCAAATGTGACCTCAAAATTGGAACATTAATTACAAAAGCTATATTCCCAATTTTGATTTAGCACATTTTAGACATGTGGCTGTATTCAAAAAAAGTCCCAAACAAGGAGACACACCAAAGTTAAAATCAAGTTTATTTTTTTCTATCACTGTTCTCAACAGTCAATGTTTTATTAAAAACTCACTTCCTGTATTCATGGGAATACCAAGAAGATGACTCTGGAAGCAGATCTTCAAGGTGTACTTAACACACCCAGGCATGCACAGGCATGGGGGAAAAGATGTTAGAAAACAGATTTGGACTTTAGCCTTGAGACTGGGCTGCTTGGCAGATAGCATGTTCCCTGTAACCAAGGGGTACGATGACTTCTGGTCAGTGGTCAAAGCAACGGATGAAATATCAGACTAGAAGTCCTCAGAGTCCCCTTTGCTGAACGGTGTGACATTCTCTACCACAGTGAGGCTCCAGGTTTGACTGTGAATTTGGATAGGAGCTGGAAGGAGAGAAAGAACCAGCATAGCTTTCTGGGCTTTCCTGGCACCCGAAGGGGCTCGGGGAATATTCACAGAGCCCATGGCTGGCGGTACAGTGGAAGCCAACATTTATTCAGTATAGACAAACGTGCCAGGCACTGTCCTAATTTCAGTCCACCTCAGAACACGCCTAAGAGATAATGACTGTTATTATGTCCTTGTTATTGGGGAGAAAAGGAAGGCCCAGGGAGGTTAGGTCACCTCTCAGCTCAAATCTACTAAAATAGGGAGACAAGACTCAAACCCAGGCCACCTGGCTCCAGAGTGTCCCTCCCCAAATGGTTGTGGTACCTCCATACTCTGATAGCTGAAAAGAGAACAAGATCTCTCGTTTCATCCTTACAAATACCCCTGAGACAGGTATATCACACCTTGTTACCCCTGCCTGCAAACCAGCCACTCAGCCATATCCCAAGGTCCTAGGTACACTCTACTCACAGCTACCAACTCTCCCTGGGGGAAAGGGGCCAGAAGGAAAGGAGATTAAGAAAATAAGATGATTTTCAGGCTTCACACTGAATAGACATCATTGATGCATTCTTTCCTGCCACCCCTAAGCCCACTAGTCCTGAAGCCCTAACGACAAGAATACATGTGCATTTTACAATGAGAAAGCTGAGGTTTGGCAGTACAAATTTAGTCTCCTTATTGTCCTGCTTCCTCTATCACGTCTTTCTTTCTCCGAACCATGTGGTTTCTTCCCTAGCATTTTTTACCCCTCCCGTGCTCCGCGGCACACCACTCAGATCATGGTCCTCTCCTCCACAAAGACAGTCAAGAGCTCCCAGTTACTTACAGGGTCAAATCCTAACTCTCTAACCTGCTCTCCGGTCCTTCCATGATTTGTCCTCAACTTAGTTTTCGAGGATTATTTTTACTACCTGAATCTAAACTCTAGTCACAGGGGTATTCAAAGAACGAACCCAAGAAAGTTCTATGCATACCCTTCTCATGACGATTCCCCTGCCTGGAACTCTTTGCCAAATGCCACTGTACTCACAAATGCACTCAAAGGCCACCCACCATGAGAACGTCTCTCATTGCCCCATCTCATGGGAATCTTCTGCTCCACATTCTAACCATGTGATAAGATGCAGTCCACACATGACAAACTCCCTGAGAGAATGGAAGGTGCCTTTGGCTTCTTTCTACCCCACTGCCCCCCCACCACCACAGAGGTGCTAATCAATGTTTGCTGTATTGAATTAAATAGAGAGGTCATCTGGGAGATAAGAGGTAGAACTTTATCATAATTTGGATACTCATATGATGGAGAAGTTGAAGGACCAGTGACCTCTCTCCTCAGAACTCAATTATTGCATAAGAACAAACGTCTCAGATATCTAGCTATTAATTTGCTCACAATCATCTCAGCCTCTAAATTTCACAAATGTCTCTTTCAATTGCTCCAGCACATCATTCATAGAAAATGAGATTCTCTTCTCATTCGCTGGATCACAGTGGCCCTTGCACCATCTCCCTTCCCCATCCCACCCATCAAATCTCTGTGTGCATTCTTATTATTTTTCAACTTGCCCAAATTAACCCTCTGTGCATCAAAATGCCTATCACCATGACTTTCTGGGCCCCATAGTTTCCTGTTCAATATCCTAAATTGATAGTGGAAGACCACAGGCTTTACTGGCATACGGAGTCAAAAGAATCTATTCTAATTAATCTTACACACAAAAATGATGGCCTTCAGCCATCTCAGGAGCAAGAGCCAATGGACCCAGGAAATAAAAAAGAAAAAATGCATGCCTAGCTTCGTAAGAAATCAATACAACCTCACTCTGATCTGGGTCACACAGAAGAGACAGCATATGTGGGTAAGATCCAAAGAAAAGTCCCTGTCATGAAGATGATGAGAGGCGTCAGGAATCCCATCACTCCACAGGTCCCAGAGGAACTGAGACCCAGCCCTTTAGAGACTTTTCACCCTCAGATACAAGTTCATTGTCATTAACAGAGATTTATATAATTCACATGGTTTCTTGGGCTTGGTAGGATAGGGTCTCAGTATCTCGGTCAAGCAGGAAATGGAGAAATCCTGAATAGGACAAAAGAAAGAATCTACCTAATTGTGGATGTTATTCTGCACCAGGGTGGTTGGACAGTCCTGTGTGCAGTGGGCAATGCTGAGCAGAATGTGGGAGAGTAAAGTGGCCACCAAGTATGTGGCAGCCAGGAAGGCTCAGAAGGCCACAGTCCCTGTGGTCAGCTGTTGCTCCAGGGGACCCACTGCATAGCCCAGAGGCTGTAAAACGTGAGCCTGCCCTGAGTTCACTCCTTCCTACCTGGAAAACTTGTAGCAAGTTACCCAACATTTCATTTCTTCATCTGGAAAATAGGATAAACATGTACAGTACTTAGGTAATAAACTTACCGTGAAACTGTGTGTTGGGACCATAAGTGAAATACTCTGCAAGTCCAAGATCCTCCCTCACCATTAACCAGGTCAGAACATTCAAAGTCAAGGATGTCCCAAGAATGAGAAATATCAAAAGGCGGGGAGGGAAAGCAAAAGTAAAATTTCTTCACTTTTAGCCTTATTTCAAGTATACTACAGGAAAGACTAGGAAGAATAAAAACTACCCTACCACTAACTTATACAATTCTCCAATCTCAGAAGAAAGAAAAATTGAAGTGTCTCAGCTGAAGTAGCCTCAAACAGTAATAATAGGCCCCAGGTCCCCATCCTGACCATCCTCTTCTCACCTCCCATTTTCTCTCCAGGGTTCTAGGAAGATATCACACCCTCCTATGAACCCCTCTGCTATTCTTGTGAGGGCCACATGGGGTGAAGGACAGAAAGGACCAAAGGATGGCCCAGCCTGGTGTCAGAGCCAGGCAACCCCAGGCCTGGAACCATAGCGCAGGTCAGGGGGAGTGCACCTGAGGACTCTGCCACCTTGTGGCATCAACCCCAGGGAGAAGGAAAGAAAAGGAGACACTCCGAATTTGCCCAAGTTTAAGCCCTCACGTCCCAAATAACTGAAATGGTAGAGCCTTCCTGGAAATGACCAGAGTATATGTTCTGCCCTCTGATAGAATAAAGTTTAAGAAAAAGAGATTTTATTTTAGGACAATGAAGAAAATTATATTTTGTAACCCGGGTTCATGGCATATAAGCTTATACAGTTCTATACTAATAGCCAGAATAATGGTAGCAACCACACTTACTGTTTCCTGTGTGGTAGGTGCTATTCCCACTGCTTTATGTAGGCTACATCATTTATTTTTCACAATAATTGACCTATGGGTCTAGACAGCAATGATCAGTGCCTGCTTCCAGGGAGTGAGTCAAGCATGAAGAGGTATTTTAACTTGCCCAAGGTCACATTGCCAAAGTGGAGGACCCAGAACTTAAACCCAGGCCTTCTGGTTTCCGAGCCCAAGTTCTGCTTCACTTGTGTTCTCTTCCTTCTATCTTTAGCCTTCAACTCATTGCATCATGTTGGCTTATGATTTATTGAGGGCTGACGGTGATTTTGGACTCCCTGCTAAAAGCTTCAATCTTATCACATCTATTCTCCTTATCATCACCCCAGGAGAAAAGCTCTATTATCATCTTTCTAAAGATAAGGAAATTGGGACTCTAGAAGAACCGAATCTATCTGACTACAAAAGTATGCACAGGTAGAGGGCTCGGATCACCATCAGCTTGGAGCAAGGGCTCCATGTTTATGGCTGCCAATATGTGGGTTGCAATAGTAAGATTGTGATATGATTCCCAGCAACTTCAAGTACAAGGGCAAGAAGCTAGAGGGAAGTGCTCTGTAAGAACCAAGGCCCAGTCTAGTAAGGAGGGGATCCAGTCATACATAGTCTTAAGAAAGACTCCAGTTCTCACAAGCTGGAATGCATAGGAGATGGAGAAAGTTCTGGCAGAAGGGAGAATATCAGGATTGAGAGGACTCCAAGGATCCTAGACAAGTCCAGGAACCAAGGCATGGTAGGCCTCAGGGTTCTGACTACAGCCCTTCCCTGAAAATTCAGTGTGTCCGTTTGGGGCTGAAGGCACAGAACATCATTGGGATCATTTCACAGATAAGAATATCAGAGTTCAGAGAATGCAAGTAATTAACATTGTCATACAGCCAGCTAGAGAAACACAAACTTGGCTCTGACTCCAAACCTGAAGCTTTTCCTCATCACGTTCATTTAATCCTAGCAAATTCAATGCCACTTGTAGTATGACTCAAAAGGAAAGGAAAGGAGCAAAGCTACATTTGCCCATCTCCTGTCATTCAAAAGGCCCATCCCTGGGATCAGTAAATATTGTAAATAGTCTGGGCTTGCCCCTCTCATTCATTCCGGATCTGAGGTCAAAACTCAGATTCCCCTAACATTTCCCCAAGGGATTAATTAAAGAAATAAAGTCCTATTTCACAAGCTGCTAAATCCTGTTTGACCAGCCCTGCCCAGGATTTCCTGGGCTTAATCTCCTGTGACTCTGGACAGTGGGGAAGTTACTGGGCTGTGACTGTTTTTGCCTGTTCCCCTTCCTGATGGGATTCCACTTCCAGGTGTATTCCCCACAGGGGTCGCTGAAGCAAAGCTCGGAGTGGGGGGAACAAAAGAAGAAAAGAAAAATCCATCACTCACATATGAATAAAACACTATAGATGGTTGCACTGACTGTACTAGAGCTACACATACCAATGTAAATAAATCTCAAAAATAATATTCAGTGTAAAAAGCAAGCTATAAAAGAATATGTATACTATGACAGCATTTTTATAAAGTTTAAAAACACGCAAAGCAATGCTATACATTGAACAGAGACTCGAACATGCAGAAAATGCATAAAATAATCATGAAAATCATTACTGTTTACAATGGTGAAAAACTTCAGGGAAAAAAAAAAAGAGGGACTAATACGAAGAAGAGATCAATATGCTGTGGTTCACACCAATTTGCAATCCTTTACTGTTTAAAAAAGTCTTGAGCAAATATGGCAAAGGTTTAAGTCTGTTAAAGGTGGATTTGGAATACATATATAGTCATAATATATTATTCTTTTTTTACATTAGGAATGTATCTTTAGGAAAAAATGTTTTTTTAAAAAACAATAGTTGAATGTTTACTATTTACAGTAAGTAGTTTGGGCTTGAGTTTAAAAGTAACAAAGGGTTCTAGGCAGGGAGAGTCATGATCAAAGAGCCCTGTAAAAGCAGGGAGGCAATGTTAACATAGAACATCGAAGGCAATATGTCAGTATAAGCAGGAAAAGGTTTAAAAAAAGAAGAAGAAATAAAAACAGAATCCACTGAGACTGGTCCTTCCCATCCCTCCCTACCATTCCACCATCCCAACCATGTCCTTCCATTACAAGCTGCCAACTGGGGTTTCCTTCTCAACTTCCATCCACAAAAGTGGGCAGAGGAAGCAAACCAGGCCAATCACGATACCCCACGACCAAGGCCTATGCTGACTGGCCCAAGTATGTCTCAAAGCCCAGCCAATCAGAGACTATCCTTTTCCTGAGCTGTCTTCTTTGGTTGGGAACAAGAAGAAAGTAGTCCTTTCCCCTCTATTACTGGAACTTGAAAAAGATGGGTGCAGAGCCCTCTGTGGCCCTGCTCCCTGCCCAAGAGGAACACTGATTAGAGGTTGAAGAGAATGGAGTCACCCCCACAGAAATTAAGAGGGCTAAGAGATTCCTGGACCATGATGAGTGCCCCATGCAACATATCTGCCCTCTGTAACTGTGAGGAGCAGAGACTATCTATACCCAGCAGCGGCCACTGTGGGATCCCATCGAGTATCCCGTCACCATTCCTGCAGGCAGCCATTTAACATTTTCAAAGCTCTTCATGCCATTTCTTCCTTGGAGCAACTCCATGCAATGAGCAGGGTGGTTCTGAAACTATTAGTCTCATTTAATTGAGGAGGACCCTGAATATAGGAGAAGTGACATATCCACACCACACGGCAACCTAGTGACTGTGCCAGTATAGAGTACAGGTCTCCTAATGCCTTAATGATATGCTAAAGAAGAAAATATAGCTAAATAGCAAAGAAAAGCACCATTCACCAATACTTTCATGGTGCTTATTATATGCATTATTCTTCATGTGCTACGTACGTTACCTCAATCTTTTGCCTGAGCGTGTCCTCTTGCATAAGGTGAACTATTGTGGCTCCCATTTGACAGATGAGGGAACCCAGAAATCACACAGCAGTTAAGTGGCAGAGCTATGGTTTGGTTCCCGAGTCCATGCTCGTAATCCCCACATTAAGTAGAGTGGGAGGGGTGGTTCCAGTACCAGATTTCTTGGACTTCGCACTCCCTGGACTCAGAGGAAGTTGTCCGAGGCCAGGCTTTGAGGGAGCCCTGATCCCCCACAGCTTAGCCTGATCTAAATGCAGGTGCCTCTGCCTAAAAGCCCAGAAGGGAAATTTGCTAACAGAGCAGGTGCTGAATCGCAGAAAAGTTACGTATGGAATGAGAGCATCGAAGGCTGCAATAAGAGCAAGGAGGGTAAAAACCAATTTCACATCAGAGCCCCAGGCAATGATTTGGAGAAAAAAAACCAATATATGTGGTATCACATAATAACTATAGCGACGCCTTCCATTTACTGCACCCTTTCCTTCGGAGGAGGCCAAAGAAGTTCACAATTGTTATTACAATTCTTCCTCCTCAAGGCCTGTGCCCCGCTGAGGGTGGCTGTGGGCTTTTTTGAGGTCCACAGGAAAAAAAGGAAGCACCGAGAGGTCAATGAAGAAATCACAGAGTGGTGAAGTATCTATCAAAGCCAACTGTCCAGGCTCGAGAGCTGATACGCAAAAGCTAGCGCAGTGCAAAAATCAATTCGGGAAAGGATTGATTCACATACAACTTTCAGACAAATACTGAAATTCGCTCTGGGAGAATTGACCACTGCCACTATAGCTCCAGTGCAGAAGCAGGAGGAGCAAACAGTTGGGGGACAAGGAGGGATGGGGACATGGGGCAGAAAGTAAGGAGCTGACATGGGACATAAATGACAAAATTGGAAGAAAGACTAAACTTCTGATCAGCAAAAGCCTGCTCATTCACAGCTAGAGATGTGAATCAATGGCTCTAACAATGCCAGCATTCAGCATACCAGTTTTAACCCAACTGACTTAGATGACCTGACGGGGTCCCTTTTATAGTACAGATACCCAGAAAATCATTTATTTTTAAACTTCCTCATTTCCTCCTCACCACCTAATCTTAAACAAGTACTCAGTGGCTTCTCTCCATCACATCAGGTCTCCAAAAATGATCTGTTCATTGGCACAACCCCATCCGGATATTATTCCATATCTCTTTTAAGTCATTGTATATCATCCCAGTGGGGCTCTGTATACCACCTCTAGGTCCCCACTCCTTCTCCTTTCCTCATGCTCCCTGTACCTGGAAGGACCTTTCCCCTCCTTTTGCCTGGATGATCAATGTCAGTGTTCAAACCAAGTTACCTGAGGAATTTTGCACCACTCTGTAGTAGATTCACAGTCATTGCATTTTACACTTAAAATGGGTATATTTTACAGTGTGTTGATATAGAAAAGTTTGTTTTTTAAGTTACCTAAAATTTGGGTTGTAAGGACTCCACCAGGTAATTTTGAAGATCACCATAATCTCATGAAAGTGAAAAGCTACAACAGTGTCTTGTGAGAATTTCTAAGGAATACAGTCAAGTGTGTGTGTGTGTATTTTTTTTCAGATGACATTTGATACCTCCACAAGTTGCCCAAAGAAGCAACTTCATACAAACCAAATTCTTTGCAAAGTTAGAGCTCCTCATTGTTTGCAATTGAGATGCAAGTGAGACCCACATTCGAGTGAGATATAAATTTTTAAAGTAAAATAGGTTTGGAAGAAGAATTGCTTTCAATCCAGGATCCTAAGATATGTTATCTATGTGACATTGACAAGTTAATTATTTTTCCTGACCTACAAAGTGGGCATAATAATATCTGCTGAGTTAAGAGAATTAACTGAATGGTGTTTATGAAGCACTCAGCACAATACCTGGCCCAAAGCAAGCCTGCAAATACTGCTAACAAATTGTGCTTGCTCTCTTCCTTTCTTTCCTGGAAATGAGTCATGATGAGCATGAAATTAGTGAAATAGTTAGAGGCAGCCCCTCATTTTCCCATTTCCCATTTCTCACAGATCTGCACCTTAACACTGTCTGCTCAGAGATGCCCCATTCTCTTTCCCTTGCCCACTTCAGTTCTATTATTTCAAAGTTGCTTTTTGTATCAAAACAGACAAAAGAAACAGATGCATAAATTTTTCATTTATCAAACATTTCTACACATCAAATTCAAATTCACCAAATGCCTAATGAGCCTCTAAACCTGTATGCCCAGAGTAGTGCTGGGAAGCAGGCAAGGAACAATTAACACATGTCGGGTCAGGACTTTGCCTTACAACAAACGCTTGTAAGACTCAGTCCCATGGAATACATCATAACTGGAAAGCAAGAATCACCATCTCTGTATGCTCACCTGGGTTTCCACTGGGGGTGTAGATTTTCAGAATCAAGGCATGAAACTAGATTATTTAAGTATTTTCTGGGAAAGAGGAGAAATATTGATTTTAATCCCTCATTGAAATGTATAACAGGAAAGCACTAAACTGGAAGTTTGAAATTCTGAATTCTATTTTGCACCTATTGGTAATAATCATGTGGTATGCCCTAAATCTTATTCCTTCTCTGGGTCTCAAGTGTCTCATCTACAAATCAGAAGGCAGACTATGATTCTGGATAGCATGACGTCTGATACTAGGTTGAATAGTGTCCTGCCAGAATTTATGTTCACCTGGAATCTTTGTGACCTTATTGGAGAAAAGGTATTTGCAGATGTGATCAAATTCATGTGAGGTTATATTAGATTATTATGGACTCTAATATTATGACTGGTATCCTAATAAAAAAGAAGCCAATTGGGTCACACTCATGTAGGGAAGATAGCCACCAGAAGATGGAGGCAGAAACTGGAATAACGTATCTACAAGCCAAGGAACACCATGGATTGGTGGAAGCCACTAGAAGCTAGAAGAGGCAAGAAAGTTTCTTCCCTAGAGCTTTTGGAAAAATTGTGGTCCCTTTGACACCTGATTTTTAGACTTTGGGTATCTGTGAAAGAAACATGTTCTGTTATTTTAAGTCTTCTAGTTTGTGATACTTTATTTCAGCAGCCCTACAAAGCAAGTACAAATCTCCTCAAATTGCATACTACTCCAACTAACAGGCGGGATCTTGTTTGGACAGTGTGTTGAGACAGATTCTCAGGCTGCATAGAAGATGGGATTCATGATATCTGACCTACAGAGAGAAGGGAGTAGTGACAAATATGCCCTATTTTTGCCATTCTCTAGGGTATTAGTCATCTTTGCATTGCTGTGACAAAATATTTGACAAACAACTTAGAAAAGGAAAGATTTATTTGGGGTCACACTTTCAGAGGTTCTAGTCCATGGTCATCTGCCTCCTTTGCTATAGGCCTGTGACAAGACAAAGAATCATGAAGAAAATGGTATGTGAAGCAGAGCTGCTCCCTTCATTACCACCAGGAAGTGGGGAGGAGCCAAGGATAAGATATAGTCCTCCAGGGCATGCCCCCAAGGACACACTCCCTCCAACTAGGCTGCATCTCTACAGTTTCTACCATTCAGCCAAGAATCTATCCATGGACTAACCCATTGATTGAGGTCAGAGCCTCATCAAATCATTCCCCCAGAGCCCCACCTCTGCAGCATAGAGGACCAAGCCTTCAATACATGAGCTCTGGGGTGAAATTGCAGATCCAAAAGATAACACTTAGATAATCATTACTATATCTTTATGCTCTGATAAATATGATTGTATAATTTTTAAATCCAATTGTCTTTCCAGGAGTAAAAGCATTGTGAACAGGGGAAGAGTAGGTAGAGAATTGTGCCTTCCCCCGTCCATACTGCCTTCAGCTCCTCCTAGTAGGATCAGCCTCCTCTATTCTAGAAATGGCACTTGGTTCCCTCATCCTCTTAGCTTTGCCTTCAGCAGAAACAATCAGAGATCAAATTGACCAAGTCCTAAATGAGTTTCTCACCTGCCACTAAGGGAAGAGTATGATCAGAGCAAACTTGATTCACTGCAGCAACGTGTTGATAAATGAAATATCCAGGATGCAGCAGAAACTGTAAAAGGAAAATGATTCACCGAGAAGAATGCAAAGAAGGCTGCGAGTCCTTTAAGGGCCCAGATCAGTCCTGATAGGCTCACTCAGGAGCATACCACCACATCTGCCAAACTACCTTCATCCTGGATAAACACAGCTAGACAACAATTGGAATCCAAAAGAAGATGGCAAAATGATGATACTTTGTTGGGGTTTGAGTCTACAGAGTTTAGCTCCCTCAGGCCTGACTTTTTGCAAGAGCTGTGGCTGTGATTTAGGTCAGCTGAGGCAAACCTCAGTTAGGAGGAGGAAAAGTTCTCTTCCCCTTATCACAAGTCACAAGTACTGCAAGGTTTGGCCAAGAGGAAGAAGCTTTCTGCATACTTGTCCTGGGAACGGTACATTCTAAAGAAACAAATGCACCCTCAGGGGATTAGATAATGTCTACAAAGAACTTTAGGAGGGTACTTATCAAATAAACAGGAACGATCTGAATTTAGCTCTGTGTACCCGCTGAGGCATGATATTTGGGCAATGCGAGTAAAGTGTTATTGAAGAATTGCTTGCTTTGTTAGAAGAAGAATATAAAAGGAACTTGCAAATAAACCTCAGCATGCAGTTGCAACTGCTGCCTTTGCTCTGCATCCCCTGTGTCCTGGTTATTTTGCGACCCTTACCCAGGGACCCGAACACTCTAGACGTTCACAATACTTTCTAGGCAAAGCTGGAGTGGGGTGACCCCTTTATCCAGAGCAACATAGCCTTTAGAACATGGTCTCTTCTCCCTCGAGGTCCCTCTACCTGCCCATCCAAGAAAAGTTATAACCACATTACAAATACAAAGCTGAGTACTTTTAAAAAAAAGATACAGGAGGAGGAGAAAGAAAAGAATAAGAATGAAAAAGAAGAGAAAAGTCACAGAGTTCATTAATTCCGTCAAGGATCAAACTTCCTTGATACCCATCTCTGGCTCAATATCCACACCTGGGGACATTCCCTGGGGTTGTAGTTCATCTGTTTCTACCCATAGCCCAACCAATTCTACCAGTTCCCCTGATCATTGAGGAAATGAAGGATTTTCTTCCTAAGAAATTTAGGTCTCTCTGTACTCCCAGCAATTCTCACTAAACTCTCTCCAAATAAAATGCTCCTTCCTGTTCTCTTTTATCTTCCTTAACAAAAATTCTGAAGACACATTTCAAGCCTTGGTTTCAAGTACTGCCCAAACCCAGATCCACGCACATTTCCTGACCCCCATGGCAACCTTACCGACCTCAGAGGCAATTTCCTCTCTCCAGAACCTCTGGGTGGGTCCCCTGTGTGTCCCACACCAGCTCTTCTCTCCCAAAGCCACCAGAGGTATCTTCGAAAAACTTAGCATCACAGCCCTATTCAAAAGCATTCAGTAGCCTTTCAGCTAAAGAGCAAAATCTTAGCATGGATGACCACTTGAGGGTCTCCTCAACTGCAGTCTATGGGAAAAACTTTTGAAAAGTTGCAAGATAAAATATCAATGAATAACTTGAAAAACGAATCAAAATACATGAAAAACCTCAAGAATCGACAGACATAATATTGTTCTGACAAATTTCAATAAAGGCTTGCTCTGCCTTCTGTGCCTGCCTCATTTCAGATCTATAATTAACAGTTCAGAGTGGTGCATGCACTGGGCTGTTCCTGAGCAGCACTGGGGTCTAGGATCAGCTTGAACCTGCCCCCACCTCTCAACCCCGACAGCTCCAGCCTCGTTACATGGACATCCTCCCTCACTCCCTCTTTGGAATCATTCTCACCTTCCTCTGATTCCTGCTACCTGCTTTCTTCTGCCTCATGGCTTTTAATTTTTTTTTTTATTATTTCTAACTGATACATAATGGTCTATACGTATGCATTGCCGCACGATATTTCAACACGTGTGTGCCATCGGCAGAGATCAGATCAGAGTATCTGACACATCTGTCACCTCACACATTCATCATTTCCTTTGTGTGGATTCAAAGTCCCCCCCCCCCCGCCACTATTCTGAATCATACACGTAAGTGCTGTCAACCAGAATTGCCCTACTGAGTTCTAGAACCTTCTGGCTTTTTAGCGTGCTGCTTCCTCTACCTGGAATTCTCCTTCTCTTCTCATGCCTCATCCAATCTGTCAGTTTCAGCTCAGGTATGTCATCCTCAGGAAAGCTGGCTCCCAACTCCTGCTGTTCCTCCTCCCCCACTGCACACCGTCTTATTTGCTCTCAGGAGACTAGACTCCATTCCATCAGCACAATTATCTCTTTATACAGATTCATTAGTGTGTTTACTTGCTTAGCACCTGCCTCCCTTCCATTCTACAAACTCCACGAGGAGCTCCTGAGGTCTTTCTGCTCTCCCTGAACTTCCAGCATCGGGACAGGGCTCCGGGAGCTTATAGGCATTCAGGAACCACTCACTGGGTGAGTGTAAAAAATGAGATCACTGAGTTGCCTCTGGTTCATCAATACCCTCCTTTCCCCCAACACAATGCAGGGCCTTCAACTTGATGTCCCCAGTGCTTTTTGCCAAGGCTTCATTTCTACAAATGTTTCCCTTTGGTTTCCCTTCTGTTGTATGTTTCTAGCATCCTACTCTGTTCCGCTGACTCCACACATACTGCGCCCCCTCTCTACCCATGAGTTATCACTTCCGCATGCTCCTGTCTTTACGGTGCCGGCTTTCTCTAAACAAACAGCCACATAGCCACGTTAGTATTCATTCTGCATTCCATGCAACAGATCACATAGATACATGTTCTGCCAAATGAAGCTGTGGCCACCTCTCCCAATCACACAGGCTTTCTCAAACACAGTTGCAAACACCCAGACCAAATGCAATGTGATAAATCCTGAAGGCAGGATTCCAGACCTCAACAGCAGGCCAGCGGAGGGGAAGATCCAAGGGAGACTCTTTAGTCCTAAGACAGAGGCAAAGACATGGCTTCTCACTTCAGATCAGAGCTATCCAAAAAAGAGCCCAGAGTTCTAAGAGAACAAACCTGGACATGGCCAGTGACTCACCATGCAGCTTGGCCAAGCCACCTCCCGTCTCTGGGTCTGTGCTTGTCCACAAGATGAGGTTGATTCCATGGTCTCTGAACAACCAACAGAAACATTTCACAAATCTACAGGATACGGTGATTTTCCAAATCACATACTGGATCTCAGTGTCATCTCTAATCATTCTATTGACTTATTCAATATATATCTATCAAATATATTCGGGGCAAGGATTAGACAATGAAAGATCAAATCCTTGTCCTTCTATCCTGGGACAGGAATCAGATACTAAATAAACAACTATTTAATAACTGCAGTTAAGACTAGAAAGATAAAGTACAGACACTCATGAGAGCCAGGACCATGAGACTGTGCAAGGGAGAGATGGTTATCTGGAGAAAGTGACATTGGACAAGTACTTTCTACACATGTCTGAGGTCAATGAGCTCCCAAATTGTCTCATTTATCTGCTTGACATCTGTAAGGCTGGAAGGGAAAGAATTCACTGTTCCCTATTTAAACAGAACAAAGACTGTGCTCTTTACCTATAAGCCTGCTCTACCTTGTACCCCAGACCCAGCCTTCACCAGCCACACCTTCCTGCACAGCGTGTGCCACCGGTTTATTTTCCTGTCTCCCTCATCTGAGTAAGCCTGGGAGTCAGTGTTCATTTGGTACATTCCCAGAACCGTGCTTAGTACATCCCAGGTATGAAGAATGAATGAGTGAATCCCTATAGATGAGGAGGCTAAGCATTGGGGGCGGGGGGATTGTTCCTCCAATTCCTAAGTTAACATAAATCAAAGACAGCTCTCAGATCCAGGCACAGGTTTGAAGAGGGTAGAAGGACAAGGACAGGCTAACCAGAATTCAAGTCCGTTGGCCACCCCCCCACCGATCCCCGCAGAGCAACTTTCCTATATTTGCTATATATTTTCACTCTTTGACCAAGACTTTTGTTTAAAAGAAAGGGTTATGCTGTTAAGTAAGATTTAAACATTTCTTCACTGCTCCAAGCTGTTTCTCCTACAGAATCCATCACCTTCCACTCCATGGGTATCCAACTTAAGATTTGCCCCCACACAGGAAGATTCGGCCCCCTCCGCAGGAAGCTGGTTCTCATTGGTGGATAAGAAGGCGGCCCAGGGTCATGAGCTATGAGCCTGAACTGGGAACAGCAGGGAATTTTTTGTGCTCTGCCTAACAAGCAGACAGTATGCCAGGCATCTACTCACTCAGGGCGGCCCGTCCCAGGGAGCAAAAGCTACAAAGTCAACATGAGCTGCTTAGTAAAAATCCCATGCACCAGAGAGTGATGTTCAGTGAGGTGTCGCTGAGTAAAAATGGGCGTCCCCCTTGGAGTTTGCAGCTCCGTGAACCAGCCTTTCCTGTGTACAGCCAGGTGTTGGGTGAGAGACAGGAAGGGGATATCGAGAAGCAAAGTCTGCCTCCAGCCCTTGATGAAACTCAGGCAGAGGCAGGTAACCCTGGCAGGGGCCCAGACACAGGCACAGAGCAGAGTGTCAATTCAGAACCGAGTCTCTAAATCAGATGCTGGGAACAGGTGCCAAGTCACACCATTTGGGGGTCTGGACAGTGGTTGGAGATAAAACTGAGATCAAAGATGATCTTTTAGAGTTGGAGACAGAGCCCTCTTATTTACTGATGCACCTCTAACATCTGGCCCAATACCTGGCTAGTGTTGGTAGAATGATTTTTAAAAAGAGAGAAGGCAGCAGATCATAGGATTCAACCCGGGAGTTTATTAATACATGGCCGTTCTTAATGGAGCTTTTACTTAGGGCCAGAACTATGCTAAGTACATTACACCCAGAATAACCCCAAGAGAAATGTACTACAAAGCTGGTCTGACAGTTGAGCAAATTATGCAATAACAAAGTGAATAATTTGCATAGGACACCAAGCCAGGAGATGGTACAGTTGGGATTTGGCTTCGACTCTCATTCAAGCGTCTGAGCTTTTAATGGTCATGTTTTTCAGCCAACTCACCTAAACTTTAGTTACAACTAAAGAAATGGGAACATTTGTGTGGGGAAAAGAAAGAAAGAATACTTTCCCTCAGGAGCAGAAAAATTTAGGAATAGATATAAGAGGGGAATGAATGTTGGGAACGATCTCAGATTCAACAGTGCCTTGTCCCCAAAGATGACTTTCATGGCTCTCCTTTGCAAGCAAGGTTCCCCTGCAACACACTCTTACCCCTCCTTACTTCCTGTAGCACCTGCTGCCATTTTAATCCAACCAGCAATGGTGAATGGAGTTATTTAAACATCTATATCTCCTCCTGGGCCACAGGTCTATGAGGGAAGCTGCTGTGACTGTCCTGCCATTTCTGTTCCCTGGTAGGTGATACAGTGTCTGAAACATAGCAGGAGGGTTGGTTCGGCAAGCTCTAATAAGAGATGAAGATAAACAGAAGATTAAGATGCTATTTCAAGAGCAAGGGGAAGAGCTTCATCTTGAGGTTTCAGGTAACAAGAAGCTACTGTAGGTTCCTAAGCTTTTCTCCATAAGGAGAACTAATAAGTCAGCTACGGGAGAAAGAACCTGATGTTCTCACCCAGATATATCCACATTCAAATCAGGATCGATGCTCGAGGGGACAAGGATCTTATGATGGTGGCAGTGAGAATCGGAAAGACCCAGGTTCTTCCCAGGACATTTCTCATCAACAGTTAATAAACAAGTAGGGACATAAATCTAAGTTGGTGGCAGGAATAGGAGTCTGGCTCTACAAACTTTACTTCCTCTCTTGAGGAAGATCACATTTCACTAAAACTCAGGAGATATCAAAAGAGAGCAAAAAAAATATGTATCCTGTTATCAGTTATCATTCATTTTTAAGTCCTATACATGACCAATCATGAGAGGAAAAAAAAAAGAGTATATTTCCTAGAGTTTCCAAAGGGCCCTGAGCCATTTCCCAGTGGATCATTGTTCATCATGTCTTTACACCTACAGTTCCAGATCACCGACTTTGGAACAGGACTGCTCCCAGGGTGAGGCAGACAACTGCCCCATGTCCTCCTCTCTTAAACAGAATTCAAGAGAGTCCTCTGAGCAGTGAGAGTTCAACTCAGGCTCTTAAGATGTTTGATTGTCTTACAGAAGACCTGGGTTCAAATCCCAGGTTTGACCCTCACTAGTCGTGAAATCACTGGGCAAATTAACTAATGATAATAAGCTAACTGCTTCTTAGAGATCCCTGGGCCAGAATGATGGGACAGATCAGGAACTCACCTGAAGGATTCTCATTCATGGCACAAATATTCACTGACCACCTGTTGGATGCTGGTGATGAGCAAAAGAGAAGAGTCTAGTCCAGATTGGGAAGATGTATGAAAAACAAATATTGTGCAAGCAAATGTAAAATTGCAACTGTGCTTAGTGCTGTGAAGGAGAGGTTTGGGGTAACATGGAAGCTATGAAGGGGAATGCAAATGAATTATGGAGATTAGGGAAGGTTTAATCTGAAAGCTGAAGGAGGAGAAGGTGTGGTTTAGGTGATGCTTCAGACAGATTGACCACTATGGACAAAGTGTTCGGGGTAGAAATACACTGAGTGGGGCCTACAACAAAATGGTCAGCATTATGGTTTGGATCAGAAGTGTGCTTCAAAGTCAGATGTCAAAGGCTTGCTCACCAGCCTATGGTGCTACTGGGAGAGAGTGAAACCTTAGGAGGCGGAGCCTCGTGGGAGGAAGTTAGGTCATTGGGTCATGCCTCTGAAGGGGATATTAGGATGCCTTCCCTTCTTCTGCCTGCTACCTCCTTCCCAGTCACTGTGAGGTGAGCAGCTTTTCTCTGTAACACAGCCCAAAGGCAGCAGAGCCAACCAAACATGGGCTAAAACCACTTAAACTGTAAGTCAAAATAAATCGAGAGCCTATGATAGGAGAATGTTGAATTCTAGAAATCCCGCTTGTCAGTCAGGCTTCAGGGTCCTTTTTACAATCATACATGCAGTAGCAAGGTTCAGCTGCCTTTGTTCAGCCTTATTACATTCCATGCACTTTACATAAATCAACCAATTAACCTACCTTTCCCAGCATATAGACACATGTACAAGCATTCTTGTCTCACTTCACAGATGCAGAAGTTGAGGCTCAGAAAATATTTGTCCAAGGTTACGTTACCAGGAAATGGTTAGTTTCAAGTCTAGATATAGCTGGTTTCTCAGTGCTCCTCTTGGTTTGCCCTCTCTGTACCCTTCACAGTAGTGACACTAAGGAACAAGCACTAAGCCTGACCAGTCCAAGGCAGTGAGGGTAGCCAGTGCTAGGACCCTTCAGGGTGACAAATGCCAATTGAACTCAACACCTGGTACTCCAGCCCCCTTGCTCAGACTCTGGTGAATGTCGCCGTCTCTGCCCTGTTTTCTGTTTACACTAGTCCCCAGGCTGATCTGAGAAATGGATGCATGGCTTCACCTCATGCTGACTCCTTACAGGCAACTTACACCAAACCCCATTAGGGCCCTTGTGATATGTCAGAGCAAATTTTCATCCAAGCTTGGGACACTTAATCTTCTTTGTCACTGGGCAAGTAACGTAACCCTTCCCTGATCCATCTTTCAAAAACAGGGACAGTAACATGCTTACATCCAGAGCCACTTTGAGGATTAAAGGATAGGCTGTTTGAGAAAGTGCCATGGAAACCTATGACAACGATGATGAGATCAGACTTCTAGGTGGGAAATCCTGACTTGCTAATGGATGACTTCTGGCCTCTGGGGTCTATCTCAAGCATCACACCAGATTAGTGAAGAGGAAGTGATTGGGAATCACAGACAACAAACGGGATGTATGAGAAAAGGGGCTTTTATTTTTAATTGATATTATTTCATCTTTAAAAGAAGGTTAAAAAGAGGGCTGGGGTCATGGCTCAGTGGTAGAGCATTTGCCTAGCAAGCATAAGGAACTGGGTTCAATTCCCAGCACCACATAAAAAATGAACAAACAAAATAAAGGTACTATGTCCACCTAAAAGAAGGTTAAAAAGAAATTGACCTAATCATTTCTCCTGTGGGGGGTGGGGGGGGGAAGGATGATGAGTGTATATCAGGGTTAGCCTTTTTAAAAAGTGTGTCTTGGTGGCCACAGGTATCCCCTGACATTGTCACTCTCACTCTCAGGGCTATTGCTATGCCAGGTATGTGACAATAATTCCAACAGTGGTCGTCAGAGGGTAGCTAACATTTTATTGATTAGCTTCCATATCCAGCCACTGTGGGCTAAGTGCTTTATGTGCACTATTTCATTGAATCCTTGTTGAGTGAGAGATATTGATCCAAGGAAGAATCTATCGCACTGAAGGAGAGGAAGGCATCAGGGTTCATCAATGAATTCAGGGGAGCATGGACAAGTCACCAAGAGTGTCTGATGACATAAGGGAATGTTCTAGCACAGACTGCAGAAGAGTTACATTTTGGAGATTCTAAAGAAAGATGGAGAGTGGGAAATTGACCACTCAAATAGAGCTAATCTTTCAATAAATCTGTACTGCACACAGTCCACTCTGAGTTGCCATCTATCTTGAGTAAATTGGACACTATTTCAAGCTCGGTTCAGCAACCAAGTGTCACCTGG
Organism: Spermophilus citellus; assembly: GCF_964194105.1. Classification (NCBI taxonomy): domain Eukaryota; kingdom Metazoa; phylum Chordata; class Mammalia; order Rodentia; family Sciuridae; genus Spermophilus; species Spermophilus citellus. The sequence goes on along the minus strand of NC_138183.1, from coordinate 156,875,201 downwards.
GTTAACCCCCTGACATCACTAAATGATGACACTGAATGCTCAGAATCTCCAAGGCACTGCACTGAGTACTTTTATTTGTTAATTTTATTTCACCCTCTCAATAACCTGATGGGGAAGGTTTATATGAATCTGCTCATTTTAAACAAAGAATGTGAGGCTGTGGGAGACCAACCTTACACGTGACTGGGTCACACTCCCCGGCTGGGTGCTGAGGCGCTCAGTCACAGAAATGTGGTCGGTGTCTCGTGCATGGGTGTGTCTTGCTACAGCCCCATGGGTGAAGCTGTGCTCACCTGTTCCTTTGTAATATAACGCCTGGCCCTGTTTAGGATAGAATCTTCCATGGAAGTGCCTTGTGTGGTCCCCTCCTCTTACTGTGCCCTTGGGTGTGGCCTACCCAGGTGTCAATCAACCTGCTGACAGTGGACATCATGAAGATAGACTCAGCCCCCTGAAACCTGACCCCTTGCCTCATCTGAATAGCTTCTCCTCAATAAAAGGGATCAGTGCATGCTTTCACCCACTCTCTCTTTCTGTGGACCCTTAAGGTCAGAGGAGCCATCACAGCGACCCCAAAGATAAAGGTCTTTGTGTCTCTTGTGTGGTTATTTTGTACAGCCCAGTTAGCCCAGTTTAACTAGAGTGACCCCTGAGCCTTTTAGTCGTGAGAACAGAAACCCGGCTTGAGGCCTATGAAAGCTGAATAATATGGTCCAGGTCACACAATCAGTACTGGAGCCTGGATTTGCCGGCAGGGCTATTTGAACCCAGCATTCAAGGTCTTCATCAGGACACCTGTTCATATCTCTCATCCAACCAGGCAAGCTCTTGTTCAGGAGTAACACTCCCCCTTGAGCCTTGTATGGGATGCTCCTGAAGGACACATTTTTTTAGAAGTTCAGATGAAAGTGAATTTTCGGGGCTCACAGAGTCATGCAGGGACTGAGTTTGTTGCTAAACCAAGAAACACACCTATGGTTTGGGGCACAAAACAATTCATTAGTGATGTCTGTCACCTAGTCATCATCTTCCAAAGAATCCTCATTTCTCAGAGGGATTTTTAAAATTAAGAATTGGGAAATAAAATGAAACCTGGGCCAAGATCATTTCCCAGAAGAAACTAGACAGACTCTCTTCATAGGAGGAAAAAAAAAAAAAAAAGATAGCCTATCTGTGAAGCAAATTCATCAAGGGAAGCAGTAAGAAATTCAACATGCTATTCACAGGAATAAAACCACAAGGCTAGATTCAAGATCCTTCTCTAGATTCACAATGCCAGGCCTCGGTTTTCTTAACTGAGTAGAGACCAGTTTGGAATGAAAGATTTCTATGTACCTTTGCAGCCCTGACAGTCTATGATACTGTGATAAAATGCTTTTTAAGGAAACTGACAAGTGTTTGGAGTATTTAAGAAATGCCTGCTTCGGTAGAGCTGAGCAAAATTGACTTGGTGTTCACCATCTCCTTCCCCACATGCACACATCCCAAAGCCAAACTACCCAGCTTTTGATTCCCAAGGCTCCTGTACCTAGCTTGATTTCCATATCATGCAGTGTGAATCCCCAGTGGTGTGAAAGGCGCTTCTGAGAGCTGCGGAATAGGAGCTTCTCCATTCTGACTACCTCCAAGGAATCAGAGGGTAAATGGACATACAAGGGTTTATCTGCCAGCAGGTGAAATGCAGAACTGGAATTCAGGGGGACCTTTGGGGATCTGAGATTTTGACCCTCATGTCTTCTAGTAACAGCAGCCTTGTTTTTCTTTGGATACAGCCCGCCCCCACCCCGGGTTTGGAAGGAGTAACCCTGCCCACCAGCCTGACCTTGGCCCATTCACATATCCCACTCTCTGACCAATGAGATGTTTCCAGGACAAGAATGCAATCCAAGCCACATCAAAGAACCCATTCCAGACTTAACCCTGTAACCATGAAGAGCCAGGTGCTGGGTTTCTGTTGGAGCTTCCTACTTTGGAACACAAAGGAAAACCTGCCAGAGGAAGAAGCAACCACCAAGCCAGCACATCTGGCAGATCAGGCGATTGACACTCCACCTCACCACACCTGAAGTTTGACTCCACTCTCATCTTCTCATTCTGTCAACAAATAACTTTTCCTCTTTTCTTTAGCCAGTTCAAGCTTCCTATCCTTTATCTGTACCCAAAATGCCTTGAATATGTGCATCTTTATTTAATGTCTTTTAACCGCTGGGTGCTGTAGGTTAAGCAAAACTAATATATGTCATGGTCATTTCCTTGAGTAATTGCCTGTTGTTACTTCGGGTTTCTCTGGGTAGTGACAATGCATGATTCTTGGTGAGGGGACCCATTCTGTCCACTTCACAGACACCGACTCCTTTCCTCATCTTTCCTTCCTTGCCCCTCTGCTTATCTCACGCAGGCCTTCGGTCTCTGCCCAGGGTCTCATGTCATGCCCCCACCAACCTTCAGCACAAGAAAAGCTAAGGATTTTTTCTAAGACAATCAACTAAAAAATTTCCCAAGTCCGATGTGGAGGAGACAACCTTAATCCTTTTTCCCTTGACCTCATCCTCAAATTAATCTTGAAGGTTTCTCTCTTCTCATTTCCATCCCACCATCCTAAGCATACCGCCATTCTCCCTTGACTCAGCCATGGTGACAGCTTCAAACTAGAATCTTTTCCTTCACCTCTCCTTCCCTAGCCTAAATCATGGTGGAGAACAATCTTCCTAAAACATAATCAGCACTTTCTCGTTAAACCTTTCATTGACTTCTCACCTGTACTTAGAATAAATCCCAAACTCCCTAGACTTTTCTCTCCCCCAGATGATCTGCTCAAGCTTACGCTCATACTCCATCCCTCTTTCCACACCATCTCTGCTCTCTGGACTTCAAATACCTTGCTTTTCCTCCAGTTTCCTCATATGCCAAGCCAACTCCTTCCTTGCAGTCTTTGCTTATGCTATGATCCTCTGACCCAGTCCCCACCTGGCTGGTTCCTTCTATTCCCTTGGAACTCAATTTATATGTCATTTCCTTTAAAAATCCAGGACCCTCACCATCACCAGGTTGACTTCATTCCATAACTCTGATATCACATCTCATTGTCCTTAACACAATTTTAAGTGATCTTGTATGTTCATTCATTTGCATATGGTAGCCAACCCCACTAGAACATAAGCTCCATGCAAGCTGCCACTTGGTCTTTTATGATCCCAGGATAAATATCCTCAAACCTAGCAGGATGCAAGACTGGAAAATGTATAAATATTGATGAATAGATGCATGGATGGATGCGTGGATGAATAAATGAATGGATGGATGGATGAAAGCAGAGATGGTATGATTCTAACTCATGTCTATCTATGTTTCAGAATACATTAACCTGTAAGTTTCTCAAATTGTGATAGCCAGTCATTCTACTCTTGGTTGTGTTATAGCACCTTGCCTGTTTTGCTCTGTAAAATGGGATTACCATGCTGTACTATGAAGCCGACTTAGAAGATTACTATGGCAAAATGGAAGCATCCAGAGAGAAAACAAAACACTCCGTAACATCTATCAGTTATTACAACTTATTATGCACACATCCAGGGAGCCTCAAGTCTACTGAAATCTTTAAGAAACTTTGAAATATAAACAAAAAAACCTTTCTAACCTTTACTTTTTAATAAAAAATATTGAGGAAAGATGATGAATGTTAAGGAAATCACAGTAGAAAATATATTACTTTCCACTCTTTTCTGCTCAGATCTGTAGCTATTTCAGAAAAGGATGCTTGGTTGCAAGGTAAATTTGTTTTGGATAAAGAACAATGTGACATTTCTGACAATGTACTGTAAAATATGCCACATTTCTTAAACAAAGTGAGATATAATAAAAAAAATATATAGAATTTCAGAGGGAAGCTAAGATTTATAAAAGGGCTCATAGTTCTTTTTAGACTGCCCATCACACTTTATAGATTTACATACAAATATAAACTAAATAGGAAAAGAATAGTCAAATAATCATTTCTTTACATGAACAAATTTTTTATTTTTTTTAATTATTATTTGTCAAATAATCATTTTGCAGCTTAATATCTGTCTTACGCTAGACTATAAACTCCATGAAGGCAGGGATTATGTCTATGACTCAAGTACCTAGAAGACAGAAAATCACCAAATGTTTGCTGAATGAAATGAATACTCCTGAACAATGCAAGTCTTTCAGGTCCTTTCCAGAAAGAAGTAATGCTTGGTAAAATGGATAAACTTCAAAATCATTATCAAACTCAGTTTAATACTGGAGCAACGGACTCCAGGCACAGATAAAAGCTTCTTGGAGTGGGGTGGGAAGGATTGGACTCCTACTATCTCTGTTTAACCCACCATTTAACTATGAAGGTAACCAAGTGCCATATGAAGGTAAAGGCCTGGATAACTCCTAGACCAAGAAGCCCCAAGGCCAAGCATGGAGATGATGGGCAGATGCCAGGCCAGACCTTCCCATCATGGCAGTACAAATTAGTGAGATCCTGATTCTGTTTTTTTCCTTAAATCTGGGTGACCTTATATAAGTGGCTCATCCTCCTTGGAGCTTCAGTATCTTTAATCTCAAATGGGAGGGAGGTAGATCAGAAATGCAAAGCCCCCTCCAAGCAGTGACGATCACTGGTTTATAGTGTGTCACAAACAGGAAAGACCTAAAATGGGAGCAAACCCCCTGTCTTCGATAGAACCTCACAGGCCCTTCCTGTCATTCCAGGACCCAGAAACAGGCTTCCCCAGATATGGCCAGCCCAGAGCAGAGGGACAAAGTCTAGTGACAAACAGCACCTGAGGTCCCTAATCCTTGACCACAGTGGTTATGGTACAGAGTCCCAAGTCAGACACCTGGATTCAGATCCTACAACTATCACTTACCAAATGTGTGACCCCAAGCACAGCTTCTACTTCCTCCTCTGAAAACTGGGAATAAACAGTAGAACCTTCATCAGGACCACATTAGGAAGATCCAATGCCTAGCAGTCAGTAATTCATGAGTCTCACTTGTCCTTACATGTGGCCATAGCCTCCTCCTCCTCCCTTTAATGCAGAAGGCCCCCACAAAATTTCTTCTACTTTAATCCCTGCTCCTGAGAATTGCAGAAGCCAGAATGCATCGAGCCTTGGAGATCAATCAAAGGCAGATGATCTACCTTCACTGGCTCGTCCCCATAAATCAGCATCACTCCCTGAACAGAGACAGACTCAGATTCCAAATGTATTCTCCCATGCACCTCTCCCTGGTGAAAGATGACTTCTCAAACCAGAGTCTGAAACAGAAAAGAAATTTGAGATAGGGACCTTAATTTACAGTTGAGAAAACCAGGGCCCAGAGAAGAAATGAGGTTACTTAGTTCGGAACTAAGAACTGCAGGCTTAAGACAAGGACCCAGAAATCCTGAAACCCAACCCAGTATAGTTTTTCCAAGAGCCAGACAGGGAGCAATCTGTCTCAGGAATGGGCAATGAGGATGTGCACTTTCTGCAAAGAATTTTAAAAAGTGTAATAATTTCTAAAGTAAATAGAAATCAGGCAATTTTTTATTACCACCATATGCTTGAAATCCTAAATAATGCCAGTGATAAAATATACCTTCCTTCTTTTCAAAAAAAAAAAAATTTAAAAAAACTTGGTTGGCTTCAGTTCTAAATAATTTCTGAGGCTGTCACTGAATTTTAATTTACATAAGTAAGTTTGTAACATGTGGTCTTAGCTCCACTTGAAAATTTCAAGAGTAAATTTGGGATATTTGAATTCATTGTGCTCACTTCAGGCACAGTACCTATCCCCAATGGGGACCACACATCAATGTGTTTAAACAATAGATTTGAAATAAACAGTCACTTTGAGAACATGGTGATTATAAAGGAAGAAGAACAGAACATGAGATCATTCAGTTCTGTCATTCTAGGTGACCACTTGACATTTTTATTTGGGATGAAAATTTAAAATAGTGAAATATGAGCAATGCAAATGTGAAATTTTGGTTTGGTAAGTAAACAGTTTAGTTGAGATGTGAAACACTACAAAGTTCAGATTAAATTTTGCATAATACAGTATATTCTTTCTTCTTTGTCCAGTGTTTGCAAACTGAAGATTGAATTTAAAAAACAATAATAACGTCTGTTCTATGGTTATTGCTGAAAACAGTTCTGCTAAGGTGGGGCGGGGGCAGGGTTAAATGATCAAATATCAAATATGTCAAGTAGGTCACTGTTTTTGTAACATGATAGCAGCAGATAACGTGTAAAGGTTGGAGGAACCCTCCTGCCCACTCCTGATCTTTCCTTCCCTTTGGAGCAGGTGACATGACTGTAAAATCCCAGGCCTTTCCCAACCCCTCTTCCCCATCCCCACCTCGGCTCCTCACAGGGGAAGTGGCTTTGAGGATTTGAGGATAAGTGTACCCAACTCAGTAATGTCCTCCCTTCCTGTGGAGAGCCAGGTGACCTGCAGAGAGCTCACGCCCGGCCTCCTGGCAGCCAGCTATGAAGAAATGCGCTTGCCAAGAAGTGGATGAACACTGGCCAGGATGGGGTGATAGGTCTTTGTTATTCTGTCCACTCAAGCTACAGTGATAGAGGGGACATTTTGGTCTCCCATCTGATTTACTACTTTATCTTATTTCTTAATAGATGCAAAAACTCAAGCCAAAGAGTTGCTCTTTATTTGATCCCCTCCTGTCCTAACCACCAAGATGATGGTCACGACACTAATAGCTATAACAATTTTTTAAAAAGCTTTCATGTTTTGAATATTAATTGGGTCAGGCTCTATGATGAATTTAAATGCATTATGTTACTGAATCTTCTTGGCCAATTTACAAGTCAGGTTCTGAGGTTGTCTCTATGGTATCAGGTGAAAAAAAAAATCTCAGGTTTAATAAGCAAGCCCACTATCACACAACTAGCAAATGGTGACCGTGGACTTGAGCTAGGCTGAACAATGCAGGGCCCAAACACTAAACCACTGTAACCACTGTGCTACTTGCTTAATGGTAGGAGAATATCTCTTTATGCACCGTTTATTAGATGGCTTCTCTGTTACTCCACGGCACTTTATTCCTAGCCCCCACTCTCACTCCTGAGGACATCAACCTTTACAGAGTAAGGGATGACATACTTTCCAAATTTCCTTTATTTTAAATATGCAAATGCTCCCAAATTTGTATCCACAGCCCAGACCTCACCATTGAGTTCTAGGTTTATATACCCAACTTCTTGCTCAATATTTTCATCTGGGTGTCTAATTCAAAATAAAGAATAAACAAAAGAACCCTGACTATGCCTACCAGGGGATCCTTAAATCTACCCTCAAACATGAGATTAATGAGTAGATCATTTTACTCATTTGGATGGTGAGCCTTCATCTATTTATCCAATTGTTAGCTTAAAAACCCAGGAGTTCTCCTTGGAATCTCCATCAGTCTACAATCAACCCATCAGCTAGTCCTGCTGGATTTACCAAAATATATCCCAATCCATCCATTTCTCAGCAGCAACACTGGCATGCTCTAGAATAAGCTTCCTTCGCCTCACTCCTTAACTACAACAACCCCTGAAGGAAGTTACTGCCACCTCCCATTCTTCCCTATGTTCACCTGTCAGATGCTGTAGACAAACAATCTTGGTAAAACCTATCCCTTAACTCCTCATTTAAACCCTCCCATTTGTTCAATATTCAGCACTTACAGAGCCCCTTATATGAGTCGTGCACTGTTCAAGCTATTAGGAATAGTGAACAAACTTAAAAAATATCTAACCTTGGGGAATTTGCTCCCCACATAGAGATACAAACTAATAGAGCAGGGGAAGGGCTGGGAGTTGCTGGGGTGCGATTCTGACATGGGCCCTCAGCAACAGTCTCAAAGAGAAATAAGGTAGCATTTGAGCAGAGAATTGAGCAAGTAGAGGAATGAGCCATATAAGCATCTAGGGAAAGTTTTCCAGACTGAGGGAACAGCTGGGAAAGAGTCTGGAAGCAGGAATATGGCTAGCAGTTCAAGCAGCAGAAGTTAGGGTAAGCCATGTGAGCACACAGAATCACTGAATAGCACCAGGAGAGGACTTTTAGAAGGCACACCATAGTGTCTGAGGCTTAGGTCTGGAAAGGACCATAGTCATTTTTAATCCAACTTTCCTTTCCCCCTATAATCTCATGATCTTGAAAGTATTTGATCAGGGGCCAAGGAAAATAACAAAACTAATCTATATCCCTACGAGTTGCCTGGTGCCTTTCAGATGTTCCCCCAGAGAAAGAACTGTCTTTCATGTATTCATTCATTTGACAAATACATATTAAACCAACTCTTCTAGAAGCCGACGATCCAACAATGAACAAAACAAATGAGGTTCTTCCTCCCAAATGCTCACCCTCTGGTCAGAGAGTGAGACACTAAATAGGTAAATGAATTAAAACAAAATAATCTCAGATGAATTTAGGTCTTATAAAGACAATTAAATAGATATGATACAGGGTATGCAGCTGAGACAGCTGGATTTTAGATACTCAATTTCCTCTATGATTCTGACTTAGCATCAAAAGTAGACACATTTTATGTTTCTTCCCTTGGACAGTGCTCAGTGCCTTCTCTGGGGCCTCTTTGCCCAACCCGACTCCATCCTACTTGTGATGAGCACATCTCCAACTCCATAAAATGCCAATCCCATCGCTCAGAGTACAACATGTGAGGATCCAGTCCACGTTTGACCTTGGTTGCTGCACCATGAGTGACTGACAGTCCTACACACCTAGCTGAAACTGAGGTTAGGCTGTCCCATGCCTCTAGTAGCACTCTTGGCTGTGGCCTAAACCGGCTGGCAAAACAGGAGGAGGCATTGACGTGTCTGCTGTGTGGAACAGAATCATGCATGCTCTTGTCCCTCCATCTGCTTTGCCCACAGAAGGAGCACTGAAGTATATCAGGGCAGAGCAAGATGGCCTCCAGGAAGAATAAACCCAATTAACAGAGTTCCACCCAAACAGCTCTGGCAATCTTGTTCCCGAGGTTTTTTTGGGAAAGACTCTACCTAGAAACATGGATTTGAGCTCATATCAATATGAGTTTAAAAATCAGTCACACCACTAATATACTGTGCAACCTTAATAATATTCATACCTAGCTATAAAGCTTGTAGTAATAATGGAATAAAATAGCCAAGCACTTAGAGTGGCAGGGAAAATTCATTACCCAAGTGCTTAGAATTTTTTGAAGCTAAAAGGAAAATTAAAGTTCACACCTTCACTAAACAGACTGGAAAACTGAGGCCCAGGAATGGGTTTATCCAGAGCTAGTCAGTGGGAGATCTAGAAGAGATGCTTTGTCCCAGTTCTTTCAGGTAAGGTATTCCTAGGGTTTACCCAAATTAGATAGAGAAGGCCCAGTCTTGCAGATCTGATTCCAGCAGAACAAGCTGAATGCAACCAAAATTTACTAGGTCAAGTTCCAACTACTTCATCAACTTGCCATATAACTTGAGGCAGTCAATCATGTTTCCCCCATAACCATGTTTTCTATCTCGTGTAGCAATGGCTAAGAACTATGATGAGACTTGCCCAAGAACTGATGGGTCTAGGCGCACATGCTCTATGAATTCAACTCAGCCACACACCACCCTCTGCTGCAAGCCACCAGGACTGCTCTGTCTCCACCCAGGTGTTCATGCACCTGTATGCTGCAGGTCAAACACACAGGCAGCAGGGCTTCCTCAGTAGAAGTTTTGCAGCAACTCTAACACTCCCAGAGATTATCTCCAGATTTCTAAGACACTGAGTGCCAACTTGCTGGTCAGGAAGCAGGCCTCACCAGATGCTGAATCTGCTGGCCCCTTCATCTTGGATTTCCTAACCTCCATTACTGTGAGGGGAAAAAAATTGTTCATAAGCCAGTTTGTGATATTCTTTAATAGCAGCTCAAATGAACTAACACATCCAGACTACCCCCAAACATCTCCTCCCACTGCTTAAGTTACAGAAGAAGATTTTGTCTGGGCTTCCTTCCACTGGACATGATAAAAATCTGACATAAATTCAGAACACTCTGAGCCCAGTTTGGCATACCTTGACTTCACTGTTTAAGAAAATGGACATCATGTTTCAAAGATTATAATGAAGAAAAGGGAACATCTCAATCTCCTTTAAACATTTGTGCCCATAATTCTTATGACCTACTTTACAGTATAGAGGAGGAAATAAAATGGATCCTATCAGTTTGATAGGGCTTTCACTAAAACTTTCAAATAGGTAATTTTGTGTGTGTGTGTGTGTGTGTGTGTGTGTGAGAGAGAGAGAGAGAGAGAGAGAGAGAGAGAGAGAGAGAGACAGAGAGAGAGAGAGAGAGAGAGAGAGAGAGAGAGAGAGAGAGAGAGAATTAATAGACTCCAATTATGCTTTAAAGGTACATTGAAATTTGACTTACCACAAAGTATACTAGTAAATAAACTCATTTTCTATTATAGATAAATGTATAAAAATTGAGATTGGGGTTGTGGCTCAGAGGTAGAGTGGTCGCCTTGCATGCATGAGGCCCTGGATTCAATCCTCAGCACCACATAAAATAATAAAGGCATTGTGTCCATCTACAACTAAAAAATGTTTAAATTTATAAAAATTGACAGGGTTAAACATACACTGGTGTCTCAATGATTTAGAACATAATTAATTTTAAAAAAACAGACATTAAACAAGAAGTAATAAAACTATGTTCCTACCCTCACTTATGCCACAGAACAACTCTTGATTTTCTTCTCTTTAGATCAACAAGTATAATTGGAGGATTGTGATCTTCCCAACTGTACACATCAACTATTCTATACTGTATAAGTCATATTTTTTTTAAATAAGGCACAAGATCTTCCAATGGGTAGACAACACAGATAAATATAAACAATATCACACCTTTGTCAGAGGTAGCTTACTTTCCTTGACCTAGCTGGCAGAATAACTGGGGTTTATAATACTTACCAGGCTTGAGTTTGTTTTTTTGTTGTTGTAGTTGGACCATAAGTACACAAAATTAAATTAATTATAATACCTGATCCCATCATTTGCCCTAGCATGAGCTACTTCTGTGTATTTGGTTATTTTTAGTAATGTACTTAGTACATACCAAGATATAAGACACATTTTGACAATAAATACCAGACATCCTACCGTCTAAGTTCTCATTTCATCTTTCTCTATTTCTGTACATGAGACAATCATTCCAAGTTTTTTGTTAATATGTTTTTTTTTACATAGTTCAACAACTTCTATGTCAGTACCTTAAAAAGTATTATTATTATAGTTATTTTTATTTACCAAATAAATATCAGGCTGAGTGAAATTACAAGTACTTCTATTCCCCTTAATATTAATTGCTAAGGTTCATCCATTTTGATGTGTCTCCATATTTCATTGCTTTGACTACTGTATAAGATTCATTTCTATGAAAATTCCACTATTATTCACTTGGGCCATTTCCATTTTTTTTGCCTTTGTTAACAATGATACTATGAATATTGTTTTATATCTATTTCTGATCTTTTCTACAGAAATATTTTATTGTTGACCCTTTATTCTTTCACATAAATTTCAGAATTATCTTAATCAAGTTCTGTGGGGAAAACAAACCTTATTACAATTTCCACTGGTAATCTCTTGAATCTATAGCACAAGTTAGGATACAGGAGTCTATGATATTAAGAATTCCTATCCATGAACATGGTATCGCTCCTTTTCTTTAGATTTTCTTTACTATTTCTTTCATAAATTTTATATTTTCTCTTTAGATATATTACACATTTTTTAGATTTGATTCTAGGCTCTTGATATCTACAATATAATAATTATACATGACATCATCACTTTACTTTGATGTCTACTGACAATTTATCTGACAGTTTTATATTTTGTTACTTTTTTGCATCAAAATTCATGCCAGTCATGACAACATCTTTAATACAAAGCCATTTTTGCCTATAAAGAGCAGAGGGACTTTTTAGATTTTCAGTACTAGGTGGGAGGTTTTGGGAATGTGGCTTTCTCGGGAGGTAGATTTCATTTTTCAAGATCTGCCTCTAATCCTGGTTCTGCCATTGTTGGCTCTGTGGTCTTGGGTTAATCCCTTGCTTTCTCTAGGCTTAATCTCTCTCAAAATAGTTACCATCTATACTTGTTCTTCTTTCCCATTGAGAAATAAAAGCTATTTCTCTATCCCCTTAAATCTGTACAGATCTATGGTCTCTTCAACATGATGAATGCTGTATGATTTCTAAGACTCATTGGAAGACTTCCATCCAGGTCTCTTCTTATGTTTATTCTAGAGGCAGCCAGCCACCATGTAAAAGGAGATGGGCATGCTATGAGGAAATTCAAGCCAATCATGTGGAAAGGCCAGGTAAAGAGAAAGACATCCAATCAACCCCCAGTACCTCCAGACATTCTCACTTAGGCAGGAGATTGGAGGTGAGGAAGTCCCTAGCTGAATACCATCTCATCAGAATGCAAGCTTATGAGAGACTTTAAAAAAAAAAACTACTTAGTTGAACCCAGCCAATACATAAAAATATAAAGGAAAACAGGGTTTGAAGTCACTAACAATTGGGTGGTTTATATACCAGTCAGAAATAATAAGTAAGAGATAACTGAAAACAATGTTTTTCAAACTATGCTTGGAACAATCATAGAATTCCCAGGAAAATCCCTGCTGGGGAATAAAACCAATAAGATTCTACACTTTCCTGATGATCCCATTCAGCCAGGGAGGCTCCCATCTTCTACTTTATAATTGGAGACCTATAAAGACCCTTTAAAGAAGAACAAAACAAAAAAAGAGAAGGAAGAGTAAGAATACAAGACAATTTCAAGCACTATCCATCTGATAAATCTCAGGCCAAATGATATGTTTACTTCTGTCCTTACCTTACCTTGATATCACTAAATAGCATTGATATAAAAAGCAATTAAGACAATGTGAAATGAGGAATGGTATCGATAATTGGAAATATTTTAAATAAAGAGGGTAAAACACAACTCCGATGCTCTCACAAGGACTGGACGTGCCTAATCATGAGAGGATCTATGTTGTAAGGTTCCATTCATCCATGTGACATACTCCTGCCTAATATGCTCCCACATTGAACAGTTTTTCGTCTAGGTCAAATTCCTTACACATAATTCAAGACCACTTTTTAATTTCTTCCAGTACTATGATTTATTCAATATATTTCTTTCCATTCACTTATTTTTCATACAAATAAAATTAAAGTGGGTTGTTTTCCTTCCAATGTACTCCAAAATATATGCACAATTATGAAAATTATATTCAACTACAGACTAACTAAAAATCGCCCCATTTGTCAAAATGCTGAGCAAGATGACCCTTTCAACTAAGTATTTATGACCCAACAGTCTTCAAAATATACTAATTTATTCAAAATTGCCTTCACCCTAGAGGCCTGAGTCAGCTTTTCCCATCTATTTCAAGGTCTTTCTCCTTTCCATTTCTGCTGCCTATAGTTTTTTTCTTGTTCTCTACACAGACAAATCCCCGTTGTTTCAGATTAAAAAAAAACAATAACACTTATTGAATACCATGTCCTAGTCTCAATACAAAGTGCTAAAAACAGATTATTACTTTGAAACTTAGATGTTATGTTTTAAAGAAAAACCTACAGAAACCCTTACATTAGCCTAGCTGCCCATATTTCTTTGTTCCCCCTGCCTGGTTCCTTTCAGCTTTTGGTCATAATTACAAAGAATGATGTTTCATTACTTAATGTTCTAAATGAGATGCCTGTGAAGATCCCAGTTTTGGAAGAATGTCAACTTCATCTTGCCAAAAGCTAGCCACATGGCAGCCTTATAATAAGAAAAGGAAAAAGTTTCCAGTCCTTTCCAGAATGAAATTAATTATGAGAATTCACCTCTTTCTAAGTCTCTAGGCACTCATGCTCTCCCCCCCCTGGGAGTTAGTTACAAAATGAGTTTGCACTTTCTGTGCTCCATAATGTGGGCAAAAATTCATAGCCTGAAGAAGGGTTAGAACACTGAAATAAGATTTATCCTTCCTATTTCAGATACCAGGGACCCTATCAGTGCTGCTTCTCTTACTTCAAGAAGCATTGATAGTCTCTGCCCATCATGTATTAGCCTTGAGCACCCACCTGAGCTGAGCTTTGTTATTTTTATATGTCTATTCCAGTGAAAGGCTATTCAAATAGCATATGCAAGCATCTTCTTTAGCCAAAGAGGCCTGAAATTCTGCCTGGAAGCTAGAACCACCCACTTTGGGCCTTTCTCTTTCGCATTGTTTTTCCATTCTTTGTTTGAATTCATTAATTCAACAGACATTTATTAGCATCTCTACTGTGCCATAAACTGTGTAGGTTGTGGGAGAATACATCCACAAGCAAAATATTCACTATAACTTCAATAAAGTAAATGTATAGAACCAAAGAGAAGACAGGCATGGTGACACACATCTGTAATCCCAGCAGCTTGGGAGGCTGAGGCAGGAGGCTTGGGAGTTCAAAGCCAGCCTCAGCAATTTAGCAAGGCCCTTAGCAACTTAGAGAGAAAGGACTGGGGATATAGCTCAGTGGTTAAGTGCCCCTTGGTTCAATCCCTGATACACAAAGAAAAAAGAAAAAAAGAACTAAATAAAGTAGATGATAGGTTGATCCCACCCTACTCCAATCATTGGTAACTTCAGGAAGACAGAAAACAGATTTTACACATTATTTTCCCAGCATCCATGACCTATAATAGTTGGTAATATAATATTTTAGGTAAATAAAAAAAGGTTGCGGGCTGGGGATCGAACCTGGGCTCGCCTGGCATGTGTGCAGCCCAGGTTCGATCCTCAGCACCACATATAAACAAAGATGTTGTGTCCGCCAAAAACTAAAAAATAAAAATATTAAAATTCTCTCTCTCTCTCTCTAAAAAAAAAAAGTTGTAAAAATTCAGTGGAAAAAGAAAGAACTTTGGCTAGGGATATCAGACAAGATTTGTTGGAAGAAGAGACAACTGGAATAGACCTTGAAGAAGAGGCAGAAAATAAAATTTACAAAATGACACTGCACTTATAAAATACAAAGTTATTCTGAAACAAATGGATGCATAAAAGAAATTTTTACATATTTAAATCATTCATCCAAGAAGGCTAGGTAGATACGACAGAGGGGGAAAAGGTGCATGAACTCTCTCCCTAATACCTAACTCCTCAAATTATTCAAAAATAAATTAATAAAAACATAAAAATCACCAGTAGCATCCAGGAAGAAAGGAAAAAATTCTAACATGATTCCCACCCCACCCATCAAAAAATAAATCCTTGCCTCCTAAGCCACCCCAGCCCTAGAAACTTGACAGTGAGTTAACATCCCCCAAATTTTTGTGAATATTCCTAAACCTGAAGAACATTAAACCATAGAAAGGTTATACTTATATTGCCCCTTCCAATTTAAACAACATAGAGGGAACTGATGTAAGTGAATGATGGAAAGCAAGGATGACTAAAATTGACTTTTCTTTTCAGAAGAAAATGTTCTGTGGGGAAGTATCTTCTGCCATCTCACCTTATCAGGAGATGAAGACACACCACCACCAATGAGAGTAACAAGATCTCAGAGAAGAGCTCAGGTGCTTCTTTTTTTTTTTTTTGTAGTTAGATGAACAGAATTACTTTATTTTATTTGTTTGTTTTTATGTGGTGCTGAGGATTGAACCCAGTGCCTCATGCCAGCTAGGCAAGCGCTGTGCCACTGAGCTACAGCCCCGGCCCAAGTTTGCTTCATACCTTAGTGATCAGTAGTAACCAATGGTCACATTATTTATATCAGACAAACATGTGTATTGTCCAGTGTTATGGCAATTTATTTATTTGGTTTATTTTTATTGATTTATTTACCTTATTTTTATTGATTTGAAAAAATAAAATCTAAATTTTAGCAACCCTCTTAGTTCCAGCTTCCAATATTCTGGCATATCTAAACTGATTCAATTAAGAAATACTGGAGGGGGCTGGGGATGTGGCTCAAGTGGTAGCGCGCTTGCCTGGCATGCGTGCGGCCCGGGTTCGATCCTCAGCACCACATACAGACAAAGATGCTGTGTCCGCCAAATACTGAAAAATAAATATTAAAGTTCTCTCTCTCTCTCCCTCTTTCTCACTCTCTCTCACTCTTAAAAAAAAAAAGAAAAAAAAGAAATACTGGAACCCACCTCTCCTGATATAAGACAGATTATAAGGAGTCATGGAATACTCACTCCAAGAACTAGAAGACGAACTAGAACTTATCATACTAAAGAAAAGCACATTTTTTAAAATTAAAAAAAAAAGAGCACAGCAAGTGTGTAAATATGCTATTGTAAAATGTTGAAAGAATGAATGGAAGGCAGCATGCAAACAGCATTTGAAGAACCCCATCTAGAAAAAAATCTGCTCTGTGAAACAGAAATATCACACAAGAGCTTCATACTACAGGCACTCTTTGTTTGCATGGGTTTATATTCTGATAACTCACAATAAAATGAAAGTATTGCTAAGTTGAAAAGCATTTAATATACCTAATGAACATCATAGCTTCTCCTAGTCTCCCTTAAACATGCTCAGAAAATTTACCTTACCCTAAACTTGCACAAAATCGTCTAATATAGAACCTATTTTATAATAAAGTGCTGGATATTCCAGGTAATTATTTAAAATAGTACAATGTAGAGGGTCAGCTCTTTACCCTCCTCATCATATGGCTGTCTGGGAAAACTGCAAGTTGGTGCTAGTACCCAGCATCATAAAAGATTATTGTTCCACTTATCACTAGCTTAAGGAAAAAGTATCAAAATTCAAAATTGCAAGTACAGTTTCCACTGAATAGATATCATTTTCCCACCATTGTAAAGTCACAAAATCCTTAAATTGTACCATCATACATGTTATTGTTTGGATCTAGACTATTCCCCAAAGGCTCGAGTGTTGAAAGCTTGGTTCCCATTGCACTATGTTCAAAGGTGCAGATGTAGGAACATGGTTGGGTCATGAGGGTTCTGACCCCATCAATGGATTAATCCACTGAGGGATTCATAGCCAATGGCATTATTAGGAGGTGATGGGAACTGTAGGAGGTGGAACCTAGTTGGAAGGAGTGAAACCTTGGAGACATGCCCTTGGGGACTCCTGTTTGTCCCTGGCCCCTGGCTTTCTCTCTGCTTCCTGGGTGCCATGAGGTGAGCAGTTTTCTTCTACCATGACCTTCTAATGTCCTCCTCACTTCAGGCCCAAAGCAATAGATCCAGCTGGGCTAAAACCTCCAAAACTGGGAGTGAAAATACATCTTTCCTTCTCTCAGTTGATTTTTCTCAGATGTTTGTCACAGCAACAGGAAGCTGACTGACAGTTGGGGGTCATCTGAACTTAAAAATTTAATAAGATGTTGGACACTGTGGTTCATGCCTGTAATCCCAGTAGTTCAGGAGTCTGAAACAGAAGGATCAGAAGCTTAAAGCCAGCCTCAGCAACTTCGTGAAACCCTGTCTCTAAATAAAACGTAAAAAGAGCTAGGGGTGTGGCTCACTGGTTAAGTACCCTTGGGTTCAATCCCTATTATCAAAAAAGTAAATAAATAAGTTTAATAAGACAATAAGATGAGAACTCAGATGCCAAATGATAAAAGAACCATCTGATATCATATTGCTGATCATATAGCTAAGGAAAAATTAATAGTCAAGACACCATATTATAAAACTGATAAATTAGAAATAAACCAGATAGAAATAACTATAAATGAATTACTAATAAAAAATATTTAATAGAGTGACAACGAAAGAATAAAAAACAAAATCACAACTATTGCAAGCTCATCGGTATGGAGGACAAAAATGATCTACCTTAGAGATGATTAATATCCTGAGCATGTAGGTATTCAACTAGAAAAACATATTATTCCTGGCATGAAATGAGAACTATATCTACCTTCTGAAAAAAGGATACCACAATACCATAGTAAACAATAAAAGGTACACAAGTATCAAAATCCAAGTATTAATGTCCTCCTGTATATGCATACATAGTGTTATATAACACATATGTGTAATATTATATCTATTACATATATAGTAATATACAATATATGTATATACACATGTATATATTTACGTACATGTGTGTCATATATATTTATTATATTTGAGACAGAGTCTCACTATGTTGCTGAAGCTAGCCTCTAACTTATGATCTTACTGCCTCAGCCTCCTGAGTTACTGGAATTATAGGATTGCCAAATCATCAAAAATATACAAACAGATATATGATAAATGGTGGTATAAAGGTGTATTAAGAATTGTATGCAAAAAATAAGAGAGCTCATGTATAATGGCATAATTTGGCGTGGACATACTTTATACACAGAGGTACAAAAAATTGTGCTGTGAATGGATAATTATGAATGTAATGCACTCCACTATTGTCATCTATGTAAGAAATAAATTTTTTAAAAAAGAAAAAAGTCAATAATTTTTAAATGTAAAAGAATTCAAGAAATACAAAACCTACAAGTTCTTGCAAAACAAATACTAATATAAAATTAAATCCAGTCAAGGAAGACACAAATGGAAAATCTGGGTCCAGTAGTACTAACAAACAATCCAAAGTCAAAAGATACCAAAGAAAGATCCAAAAAATTCTGAAAGAATTGAATCATACCACTCTTGGTAACTAGATGATTTCATGCAGGCTAATACCAGGTGTGTAACCTTAAGAGCTTCATTTGATTTGCCCTTAGTGGCTGTCAAAATATGACTGACCTGCCTCATTTGAATACCTGGCTATATCCTGATATCAATTTTATGTCCCCAAACATACAATTATACCTATAGAACTGATCCAAGAAAGTTCCATTCTTTGCTATTCCTGTGATATTACTTACCTGATTCACCTCTGCTCAATATTTCCAAAGCTTTCCCATATATTACTATCTTCACATATTTTGACTCAATAAATTGTTTTCAAAGAATTTGCATTAAAAAATACTAAAAGTATGAGCAATTATGTATGCCTGTTACAGTATTTATGATACCCAGATTTTACAAGCAATATAAATACTCTCAAATCAAAAAATGATTAAATGATGTTATATAAAGGGAACATTAACATTTGAGAATTGTTATATCAGAACATGAATAGAATACATAAAAAATAAAGGATTAACATATTTGCTAAGATTAAAAATGTATTGAAATATATACAATGATTTAAAATAATGAAAAAATACTGCTTTCCTCTAGGCTGAGGTTTCAAAAATTAATTTTTATCATTTTTTTTTAAATCATGATGAAAAATTCAAGGTATGTAGTAAATACAAATTTAGAAATATTAGTCACCTAAAATTCAATATTTTAACACATAATCTGAACCTTATGTGGACACAATTCCATATATTTCCATGCATAAGACTATGTGTGTATGTTTGTGTGTGTGCATATTTGTACCTCAAAAATATAATGTAGATTTACCTATAAAGTTAAATGTAATATAGCTATACTTAAATTTAATAAAAAAGTAAACAAATACAAAACAGGTTCTGTACTTCAAATAAAGTAATCTTTTAAAAGGAAAAGCAGGAAAGATCATTAAGAACCCATGGTGATTTTTTCAATATTGTTTTGATTTTGAATAGGGTTATTTGTCTTATTAAAAAAATAAGTCAGAATTCATACTCTTCTATTTCATCTGCCTCCTCCATATTCAAGTGTTTTCTTCCTTTTCACATTGTCAAGGTGTATAACATTTCTATTCTAAGTTACAATCACAATTTCCACAGTTACTTAATCCTTAGTCTATATTTATGCTCAACACCCAGCCTTTAACTAGACCTTTTTTATAGCTGTTTTCCTTATGTCAATCTGTCACTTCATGAACTAGGCTTTTTCTCCCCAATGGTGCTCTCAAATCTGGATTCCTTTCATTCTTGCATACTTGTGATAATGAGCTTGTTTGTATGTATACCCAAGGGCAATTGACTGAGGTATCAATCTGCCTTGAATTGTACTACTATGACATAAAGCATTAAAGTCTTAGTCTTGTTTTTCTCATTCCCAATATTACCATCCACATCTAAATCTCCACAGCACTGAGCACATTGTCCAGAACTTCAAATAGCACCACTTAAAGTCACCGAGACACTGCCTGAAGAGGGGTTGGGACCAGCAAAAAACACTGGTATGTATATTAGCTCTTGGTGAGAAAGCATTCCTTCTATCCCTACCTACTCAACCATCATACCACTCCGATTCAGTAACGTTCTATAATCAGGATATACTATTGATAACAAATGTCTAGAATGCAAATGAGATATTATATTCTATAAATATTCAACATTTTCAAATTTTTCCATATTTTTATTGCTGCATTATAATCATGCATAATGGTGAGATTCATTGTTACATATTCACACTTGAATACAATGTAATGATATAATTTGGTCAACACCATCTCACCAATAGTGTAAAAGTGTTCCTTTTTCCCCACGTTCTTCCTAACATTATTATTTTACTTATTTATTTATTTTATTTATTTTTTTGAGACAGGGCCTCACTATGTTGCCAAGGCTGGCTTTGAACTTGCAATCCTCTTGCTTCAGCATCCCCAGCAGCTGGGATTACAGGCATGCACTACCATACCTGGCAGCGTATTTATTCTTGATGACTACCATACTAACTGAAGTAAGATGAAGTTTCAGTGTCATTTTGATTTGTATTTCCCCAATTGTTAAAGATGTTAAACTTTTTTTCATACATTTGTAGGCCATTTAAGCATTTACAATTTTTATAATATATATCGGATCCCTAGTACTAACTTTTTGTAGATCCTGAATTTCATTTGCTTTGTAAAGTAAAACAGGATTATAATGCATATAATCTCTATAGTGCATGACTCCAACTCAAATGTCCATGCAGTACATATGAATGAAATGACCTAAGCTTTATTACAATTCATCTCAAGTTATATTTTTTAACACATATACTCAACACTTCTCTGAATAATACATATTTCCCCATATTAAGAACTCAAAAATACCAACCAAAAAAAAACCCAATAAACAAATGGGCAAAAGAACTAAACAGACATTTCTCAAAAGAAGAAATGTAAATGGGTAACAAATGTGTGAAAAAATATTCAATGTCCTTAGCAATTAGGGAAATGCTCATCAAAACTACACTAAGGTTTCATTTCACCCCAGTTAAAATGGCAGCCATCAAGAATATAAACAGTAACAATGCTGGAGCAGATGTAGGGGAAAGTAACAATTTGAGACTGTTGGTGGGATTGGAAATTAGTTCAACTACTATGTAAATCAATATGGAGGTTGGAACTGCCATATGACCTAACTATAGCACTCCTTAGTATTTATCCTGAAGAATCAAAGTCATCATATGACAGCAATACATGCACCCCCATGTTTATAGCAGTACCATTCCTGATAGACAAATGATAGAACCAGATTACATTGTCTGTAGATGAATGAAAGGATAAAGAAAATGTGATATGTATATACCATAGAGTTTTTTATTGGTTCTTTTTAGTTATACATGACAGTAGAATTCATTTTGACATAATTATAAAAGCATGGAATATATCTTATTCTAATTCAGTCCCCAGTACCTCTCATTTCCCTTCTTTTCCCTCAGTCTCTCTTCCCTTCCCTCTATTGATCTTTCTGCCATTGACCCATGATTTTATTTTAGTTAATTTCTTGTGGATGTACACAATGGTGAGATTCACTGTGGTGTATTCATATATACACATAGGAAGGTTATGTCAAATTCATTCCACTGTCTTTCCTTTTCCCATCCTCCTCCCTTTCCTTCATTCCCTAGAATTTTATTCAGCCATGAAGAAGAAATAAATTGGGCCATTTCCTCAAAATTGATAGAATTGAAGAACATCATGCCAAGTGAAATAAGCCAAACTCAGAAAATCAAAGGTCATATGTTTCTCACATGTGGGAACTAGAGTGAAAAAAAAAATCAAACATTGAGAAGTGGGGAAAACTCATTATATTGTGTGCATGTATGAATGTATAATAACAAATCCCACTCTAATGTATAATTGTAATGCATCCATAAGAAGAAAAAAGCAAGCAAAACAAATAAGTAAATAATAGACAGTTTTTCTTTACTTCCCAAGAAGTATACCCAACTCAATTTGTTTTTTCAAGAGAAACAGAAAAACTATTTAGTAAGATTAAACATCCCTTCATGATAAAAACTCTCAAAAAAATAAGGTATAGAAGGAATGTACTTCAAAAACGCTATGTATGAAAAAAATCCATAGTTGGAATACTGAATGTGGAAAAGCTGAAAATTTTTCCTCTTAAATTGGGAACAATGCAAGGACATTTACTTCCATCAATCTTAAGAGCAATTGTGCAAGAAAAGATTAAAGGGCATCAAAATTGGGAAAAAAGAAGTTAAATTTTTCATGTTTGCAGAGGACATGGGCATGTGTGTGTTACTGGAGATTGAACTCAGAGCCTCACACACTGGGCTATACCCCCAGATCCCCACTTTTTTTAAAACTTCATTTTGAGACAGAGTCTTGCTAAAGTGCCCATGCTGGCCTCCAACGTGTTATTCTCCTTCCCCAGCCCCTCAAGTAACTGAGATTATAGGTGTGAGCCACCACACTTGGAAAGGATGTGATTTTATACATAGAAAAACCTAAATTCTCCATAAGTATGATTTTTTTATCATTATAACTGACAAACAAGTTCCATAAAGTTGCAGAATACAAATTGCTACAAAAAAATTAAAATATTTAGGAATAAGTTGAATCAAGGGAGTGAAAGATATTTCTAATAAAAATTATGAAACACTGATAGAATTATTTTAAAAAACATTTAAAAATATGTAAAGATATTCCAAGTTTGTGGGTTAGAGGATTTTATATTGATTTAATAAGGATTTAAAATTACTATACCACTCAAAGTTATCTATAGATTCAATGCAATTTCCAGTAAAATACCAATGACTTTTTTTTTCACAGAAATAGAAAAACAATCCACAAAAGCCCTGGAATATCCAAAGCAATAGTAAAAAAAAAGAAAAGGGGTTGGGGGGGAATGAAGGAAGGAAGAAAAAGAAAACTCACAGCTGGTGCCATCACAGTACTTCACTTCAAAGCATATTGCAAAGCTGTAGTCACCAGAACAGCATGGTACTGGAGTAAAAATAGACTCAAAATAGAGAACAGAATAGAGAATGTAGAAATTAATATATATTCATATATTCAACTGATTTTTTTTATTTTTTACAAAGAAGCCTAGAACAGATGGTGGAAAAAAAGGCAATCTCTTTAATAGATAAAGTTGAGAAGACTGTAATAATGTGGAAGATAAAACTAGATCACTTCCTCAAAGATCTAAATGTAAAACCTGAAATTATGGAATTACCACAAGAAAACTTAAGGAAAACAATTCAAGACATGTATGCTAACAAAGATTTTTTAATAGGAGGGTAAAGACAAAGGTAATAAAAGTAAAAATAGACACATAAGGTTATATCAAACTAAGAAATTTATGCACAGCAAAAAAAAATAAGCAAAAGAATTGAGAGATAATCTATAGAATGGGAAAAAATATTTGCAAACCATCCAATAGGGCTTGATATTCAGATATTCAGATATATCTCAATATATAAGGATCTCAAAAAGCTAAACACAAGAAAGCACAAATAATTCAAGTGAAAAAATAAGCTGAGGAGCTAAGTAGACACTTCTCAAAAGATAACATGCAGATGGCCAACAAATCTAGAGACAAATGTTCAATCTCACTAATCACATGGAGAGGCAAATCAATGTCACAATGAGATATGAGTTGATCCCAGTGAGAATGGCAGTCATTAAAAAGAGAAAAAAATAACTAATTCTGAAAAGAATGCAAAGAAAGGGGAATTCTTCTATACTATTGGTGAGAATGTAGATAAGTACACTATTATGAATATTATCAGAAAATTAAAAATAAAATAACCATATAATCCAGCAATTCCACCATGAGTTGTATATCCAAAGAAGATAAAATCATTACACACAAAAAAAAATAATTTGTACTCCCATGATTATGATAGCAGTATCCACAGTAGTTAAATATGAAATTCACCCAGAAGCCCATCAGTGGATGAATGGATAAAAAAAATGTGATGTGAGATGTACATGTATGTATGTATGTGCATATGAGATACATGTGTATGTACATACATACATACATGTATGATGGAATTTTTTTCAACCATAAAAAATAATCAAATTCTGCCATCTACAGCAACACAAATGGAACTGGAGGTCATTAGGTTAAGCAAAAAAAAAAAAAAGTCAGAAACAGAAAGACAAGTACCACACATTCTCCCTCACTCGAGGAAACTAAAAGTCAATATCTTAGATGAACGGAATGGAATCAGGTCACTAGAGAGCGGTAAGATCAAGAAGGGGAGACAGAAAACAATTCAATAGGTACACCAGAACTCAGGAAGAATTTGATCTGGTGTTTCTACAGCACAGTAGAAAAACTACTGAATAAAAATATCTATGATATATTTCAAAATGACTATTAAATAATACAGAACTCCCTACCAGTGGCTTGGGAGGCTGAGAAAGGAGGACCACGAGTTCAAAGCCAGCCTCAGCAAAAGCAAGGCGCTAAGCAACTCAGTGAGACCCTGTCTCTAAATAAAATACAAAATAGGGCTGGGGATGTCAGTCAGTGGTTGAGTGCCCCTGAGTTCAATCCCCAGTACCAGCCCCCATCCAAAAGAAAGAATACAAAAGTCTCCACATATGAAAATGATTAACTTTTTAAAAGATGGGGGGTACTTATTACCATATTATTAAATATTGCACACATGTAACAGATTACCATAACATAGCCCATAAAGATGTACAAATAGACTCAAAATATTTTTAAAAATTAAAATCTGTATTTTTGCAGAGAATCTTCCAATTTCAATATGTTAGCAGCTACTTCCAAGATTTTTTTCAATACTGTGCATATACCTATGTATACACAGCCTATGGACTGTAAGTCTGTCATTTCTTTTCTAAAATTTCTGAAACTCTAACACATAGTGAATTTCTTTCCTCAGGTAGAGGTTGAGAGGGAGCATAATACTCATTATTCTTCTGGTGGTGGTTCCAAAATTCCCACTCTTACCCAGCACTGGACCACACAGAGGAGACTGTCTGATTTCCCTGAAGAACAGTGCTCGGTGCAAAGAGCCATGCTGACTGCCGAGGAGAAACTCAAAGGTGATTTCTGTGGGTTGCACCCTATGCAGCAAATTGTGCCTGTGAGTTTTACTGTGCAAACAGAATTTACTTTACTTTCTGATTTTTTAATGATGACCATGCCCTTGGAATTCTTAGCAAACCAAGTCACTCTCATATCCCTTGCCTCACACAGATATCAATTCAGATACACAGAAGCTCATACCAGGCCTTGTATCAACAAAGAAAGATAG
Source organism: Spermophilus citellus (assembly GCF_964194105.1). Lineage (NCBI taxonomy): Eukaryota > Metazoa > Chordata > Mammalia > Rodentia > Sciuridae > Spermophilus > Spermophilus citellus. The sequence goes on along the minus strand of NC_138183.1, from coordinate 156,849,704 downwards.
GAGCTCAGATTAGTATTTCCATTACATAGATAAATAGTCCTTCAGTGGCTAGGGACTTACCTAAGGTCACAGAGCTAGTAAGTAGGAGAATTGGGACACAAAATAGTGTCTTCTGACTCAACAAATCTCTGATTTATTCTTTTTTCTAGTACACAATACGGGTCACTCAATTGCATGCCCTACAAGACACTCAGCTACATTTGGTTCATTTTCATGGAGATATCAAAGTAAACAGGCCATATAGGACTTTAATTCACAACCTTAGATCTCATACCCAAACCACCAAGTATATTGGCTATTCACGTTATAGATATAAATAAGACCGATGGTGCCTTTTTCAATATCCATGTGTTATCAGTCTTTCAATCCACAGTTTCTGCAATCTTTTTTTCCTAAGAGGTCATCTCTATTATAAGTTTGATGCAGGGACAAGGTCCTACACCATAAAAAAACATAAAAATTTCTTAATTTTTTTCTCATTAAAAAAACTATACAAGTTTCTTAAGACATGATGGTATAGTTTGGATATGAGGTGTCCCCCCAAGGCTCCTGTATTATTGCAGAAATGTTTAGAGGTGAAATTATTATGCGAGCTATAACCTAATCAGTCCATCCTAGTTTGACTTCACTAACTAGGTGGTAACTGTACAGAGGTGGGGCATGGCTGGAGGAGGTGGGTCACTAGGGGCATGCCCTGAAAGGATGAGTCTTCTCTATCACCCTCTTTCCCTTTCTCTCTCTCTCTCCACACTCCGCCCTCCTGTCACTCCACCTACCCACTCTTCTCTCTCTCCATCCCCCCTTCCCTTCCTGACCTCACCATGAAACAGTTTTCCTTTGCTGGGCCATTCCCCAACAATGTGCTGCTTCATCTTGGGCTCAAGAGTAACGGACTTGGCTGTCTATGGACTGAGACCTCTGAAACCATGAACCCCAAATAAACTTTTTCTCCTCCATGTTGTTCCTGTTGGGTATTTTGGTCACAGAGACAAAATGCTAATTAAAACATAAAATTAAGACTGATTCAAAAGTAAACCAATTTCTGCCTTCCTTTACAACAGATTTACAGGTTTGGATTTACTCTCCCACCTGAACTAGAACACTAAACGAAACACATGCAAATAATGGTTCCTGAGACACTGAACATTAGGCAATAAAGCCTGAGGAATGGAAAATATAAAAGACCTTCCTTATGATTACCCTTTCTGCCTTAAAGTACATCCAAGCCATATCAGAGACAACCCAGTCAGAAGCCAAAAATGTGCCTGATTGAAAGACTGGGCCGTCTAAAGTGCCTAAAGCTCACAGGCAGATAAAGGTAAAGGACAGAGCTGAAGAGGGGGCACTGCAGAGTTCTGCTGATGGTCCCACTCAAGGATCAGCAGAGTACTGATCAGGATGTATGTGCTGAAACTGCAGAAGGCAAAGAACCATCTTCAAGGACTGAGAGAATCAATACTCAGCACTCAGAGAGGGCTAGGATTAGAGCTTTCCCACCAGTCAGACTGGGAAAACTTATAACTTAGGGGACAGTCAGCAGATAACTTGGGGCAATCCTGCCTCAAAAAAGAATCATGAAAAATCCTAGATTTAAAGTTGCCCTGGTCTCACCTAAAACATCTTAAAAGCAAGCCCTGAAAGAATCCAACGATTTCCAAGTGAACTTGTTTGAGAGACCTCCAGAACAAAGCTCAAAAATACTTAGAAAGCAACAAAAATATTCAACACCTAACAAAGGAAAGCTCAAAGTCTATCATCCAAAAACAAAAAAAAACTACTAGTCATGCAAGTAAATGGGAAATGTGTCATGTAATGAGGAGAAGTCAATTAACTAAAACTGACCCAGAATTGACACATGTCAGAATTAACAGACTAACACATTACAAATATATCCCACATGTGTGTGAAGCTAGAGGGAAAATTTAAAATGTTAATTAGTGACATGATAGAAATTTTTAAATGACAAAAATGTGAATGTCTAGAAATGGTAACTACAATATTGAGATGAAAATACACTGAATGGGATTAATGGCTGACAAGATATTGCAGAAGAAAATATTCATAAACCTATATATCAATAGAAACTATCCCATGCAAGGCACTGGGTTTAATGCCCAGCAACACACACACACACACACACACACACACACACACACACACACAGAGAGAGAGAGAGAGAGAGAATAAAAGACAAACTGACCAAAATGAAATAGAGAAAATTGGAAAATAGATTCAAAACAAAACCTAAGGATACCCAATATCCATATAGTAGGGTTTGACTAAAAATGGAAAGCAAGTTGGAAAATGGCCAAAATTTATCTCTATTTTATGAAAACTATAAACCCATTATATTAGTTTCCAAAGGCTGCCATAGCAAAGTAACACAAATTGGATGGCTTGAACAAAGAACCATGTTGTCTCGGGGTTCTGAAATTCAGAAATGAAGTCTTGGCAGAGTTGGTTATTTCTCTGGTCTGTGAGGAATAACCTGTCCCTTAGCTTTCCCCTACATTCTGACTTTTGTAGCAACTGTTAGTGTTCCTTGGCTTATAAAAGCAGCATGCCAATATCTGCCTTCATCTCCTTGATTCTCAGTTATTTTATAAGAACATCAGGCATTTGGGTCCATTCCCACCTTAACTCATTACATTTTCAAAATTTTTATTTCTAAATAAAGTTACCTCTGAGATACTGGGAGTCAGGACTTCAACATAAGAATTTGTGGGTACCCAATTTAACCCATAATCCACAGATTCAAGAAATTCAATAAATTCTAGGCACAGGAAACATTAAGAAAACTACATGGAAGTACATCATGATCAAATTGCTCAAAAGAGTAGTAAAAAGAAAAAATATCTTAAGAGCAGCCTACTGGTGAGGGGAGGCAACATTGCCTAACTGGAAACAAAAACTAAGGACATTGGCAAGTTTCTCAGCAAAAACAATCCAGGCAAGGCAACAGAGGGTCAACAGCTTATAGTAGTGGGGAAAAGTCAATAAATAATTTTATGTCTAAGAAAACACCTTTTAAAATGAAGATGAAATAAAGACCTTCCCAGACCTATAAAATGTAGGAGAATTTATCATAAACAGACTTACCTTATAAGTTATATTAAAGGAAGGCCTTCCGGAAGAAGGAAGATGATACCAAATGAAAATCTGAATCTGTACAAAAGAGTAAAGAAATGGTGCTTAGTGGATCTATTATAAAATGTTTTTCTTATTTAAATCTCTTTAAAAGATGATAGACTCTTCAAATAAAAATAATTATGGGGCAGCTAACATATGGAAAAATAAAGCGTATGACACTAGCACATAGGATGGGAAGGAATAAGTAAACTTTTATATGATATTTATACCATCAGTAGGTGAGGTCACAATCTCACCTGAACATGATTGTAATAAGTTGAAGATATTTACTTACAGCCCTAAAGCAATTACTAAGGTAACAAAGAATTATGGCTTCTAAACAAAGATACAATTAAAAAAAAAGAGGAGAAAAAAGGGGAAAGGACAATGATAGTACAATCAAAGATAAATAGTAAGAAAATATATTTAAATCTGATTGTCTCAATCAATACACTAAATACCCAATTAAAAGGCAAAGACCATTGGGCTGGGGTAGTGGCTCAGCGGGAGAGCATTTGCCTAGCATGTGAGGGGCCCTGGGTTTGATCCTCAGCACCACATAAAAGTAAATAAATAAAATAAAGATATTGTGTCCAACTACAAATATATATATATCAAAGACCATCAAATTGGGTAAGAAAGTAAGACCTGACTATATGCTGCCTACAAGAAATTTGTTTAAATTTAAGCACACAGATGGTTTTAAAATGAAAGGAGAGATATAATTATACTAGGGTTTACTTTAAAAAATCAGACAAATACATTCCAAATCAAAAAATGTTACCAAAGGTAAAGAAAGCCACTTCAAAATGATAAAGGGATAAATCCATCAAGAAAATACAACAACACTAAGTTTGCACACCTAGTAATACATCTTTAAAATATATGAAGCAAAGACTGATCAAGCTGGAAAAAGAAATAGATAGGAATCTGAAATCTGTGACTATCATTTTGGACCTACCAGAAATTACCCAAAAGCTAGAACAAGCAGACCAATATCAGTAAGGATAGAGAAGACTTGAAAAAAATATATAGAAATTTTGATCTAATAGACATTTGTAGACTATCCTACCCACCAGTAGCAGAATACACTTTCTCTTCAAGCAGACAACATCTTTCAAGATACACATACACTGGGTCATACATTAAGTCACAAATGTTAATGGGTTCAAGGCTGTGAGCCACATTTTCCAACCACAATTTAATTAGAAACTAGTAGCAGGAAGAGAATTAGGAGACACCTAAGTATCTGGGAAATAACTAAAATGCTTCTAAACCACACATGGGTCCAAGAACTCAAAACAAAAAATAAGCTGTCACATATGAAATTACCATGAGTACATTAACTGAATAAGATTGAAACCAAAACACACGGAAATTTTTAGGATACCACTAAAGCAAAATTCAGAGCTATATAGAGCTAAACCTCTATTTAGAAAGGGAGAAAATCAGTCTCTACCATAAGAAACTAGAAAATAAAAACAAGAAAGAAAACAATGAAATGGAAAATATACAACGGGGGGGGGGGAGTCAACATTATTGAAAGCTGCTTCTTTAAAAACATCAATAAAATTGATAAATTTTAACAAAACTGATCAAAACTGCAAAAACTGATCAAACTACAAGGAGAAATAGATAGGTCCAAAATTATAGGAGGAGATACAAACTAGTAGAAGGATGAATGAAAGAAGTGCCATCATTGCAGATTCATTCCACAGACATTAAGAGGAACTCTGGAACATTGTAACAGTTTGATTCCAATAAGTTAGTCATGTGGATGAAATGAAAAAATTCCTGGACACAAAGTTTGTTCACAAAGAAACAGGTAACTCAAATAGCTAAATTTATAGTTAAAAACCTTCCCACATAGAAAAATCAGTTTCAAATTGTTTCCATGATAAATTCTACTAACACTTCAGAAATGATAACAATTCTATACAAAGTCTCAAGAGTGAAGAGGAGAAACTCTTCCCATCTCATTTTGTGAGGACAGTAATAATGTTATACCAAACCAAAGATGTAACAAGAAAGAAAACTACAAATATTCCTCATGAGCAATGATTCCAAAATTCTTAAAAGATCAGCAAATAATCCAGTATTACTTAGGATAATATACCCTGATCAAGTGATATGAGCCCAAGGAATGAAAGCATATGTTCATGCAAATATTTAGATGCAAATATTCATGACAGTTTTATATGATGGCTAAAAATGGAAACAACCCAATATTAACAGACAAATGAATGAAATTATGTGCAATGGAAAACTATTCAGCAATAAGAATGAATGAAGTGTTGAGACACATACTGAATCTCTTAATTATACTGAATGAAACAAGCCCAAAAGTAATATGCTTTATAATCCCATTTATACAAAATTCTACAAAACACAAACTCACGCATAGTATCAGAAAACAGAACAGTGGGTCCCTGAGGATGGGGAAAGAGGAAGCTCACACAAGAATGGGGAGAACAGAGGAAGATATTAAAAAGGGGCACAAGGAAAATTGGGGGGGGTGGTGATAGAGATGTTCATTATTCTGACTGTAATAATGATCTCGGAGATTTATATCTATGCCACAATGTATCAAACTGTGCACTTAGTGATGTGCAGTGTGTTATATGTTAATTAGACCTCAATAAAGAGGTTTGAAACAAAAAACCTTACTACAACAGATCCATCAATAACCGTTTTCCAGTGAGAGCCTGTTTTAAACAGGACAAACTCTACCTATCAGGATTATTTAAAAACTAGGACAAGTTTATAAAAGTCATGTACCAAGCCTGCACCAATGCCGGGCTGAAAAACATGTAATCTCCGCTCCACTCGCAGGATTGAGTTGACGTGGACATTAGACATTGCCAAGTCCCCTTATTAACATAAATATCTCCCAAATTAATTTCTGAATAAACTCTAAGTCTGAAGGGGATTAGTAAGCATGAATCAAAAAATAGATAAATAAAGGCAAACAGAGGGAGAAAGAATTTTATGATCAGAAAAGGATGGAAAACTTCAGACTGAATTGTGTTCCTTACTGCAGGACTTTCCAAACCTTTTCCCATGCAGTGGACATTTTAGCTCCATAAGGTCAAGATGTCTACAAAGTGTTTCTCAGCAGAAGTTTTTTTGTTTTTGATTTTTTTTTTCCCATGAATCCTCATTCCCACAGACCTTTTCCCAACAGGACTATTCCATCAAAAAGCTTTGGGATACTCATTGTGAAAATTTCCAGGTTCTCCTTGGTCCTCTAGTTCTGGGTTGGGTAAATGAGAAGTGATCAAGAGTAGCTATAAAATAAGGGCCAGTCATGTGCATATAGATGTTTCCAATTGTTCGGGCAAAGCAGAAAAGGTCCTGAAGCCAAAAATAAACTGCTTTTGCATCTTCCATTGTTTCATTTATCCAGGATACTAGCCTGAGAGATTTCTTCTCAGCGTGATGACACCCCCCTTCATGACCACAGATAATCAATCAGTAGTTGGCTCAGCCTGAAACAGAATGACAGACTCTGCTGAGGAACAAAAAGAGCCCATTAGGAGAGAGGAGGGGGCTTGAGAACCACCTCTGTTAAGAGAGGTGACCCCCACCTCCGACAGCTGCATCTCCAGGGACCCTATTTATTACCATAACCTTCCCCTTCAAACACAGAGTTCACCGTCTGGGTACCTCCATCCATCTTTCAGTTGACAAATGGCATCATAAATCTTCCTTTCACCTCTCAAAAGGGCCACAGCTGAGCTGGAGTGCCCCTCTCCAGTCTCTCCCTGCCTCCTGCCTCTTCCACCTGGGCACTATTCTTCTCAAAGAGTCAAACAAAAGCAAGCTGTCCCGGGCAGCAGCCATAGAGCCTGACCTTTTGCTACAGGGGTTGAGGGCTCAGGCCCAAGAGACTAGGGGCGGGGAGGATTCACCAATGCCGTGGGCAGAAGGCAGCACATGAATATTCAAGCGTGTTCAGGGGCTCCAAGAGTCACTTACCCCAGAAGGAAGCCTGTTCACTCCCTCCCAATCCATGAAGAACGAGAGGACCCACCAGATAACAATGAGCCCTGCAGATTTCACACAGAATTCCCTGCTCAGACTCAAGAGGAGGGAGTGAGAAGCCCCAGGAGCAGAGCTGTTCATCCACCCCTCAGTCCCTTGTCCTTCCCTCAGGATGTCTCCAAAGATGAGGATTTGAAATACTCTGAGCACATTATCTGGGGTCATCTCCCCATTTCTATGAATAAAAAGGCTCACGCCTGAGGTTCCCCCCAAATACACACAGTAGTTTATTGGTAAAAGCCAGACTCAGGGCCTAATCCTCCTAACACCACCATCATTCAACATTCCTTTAGATTGACTAGAGGCTTCCAAACCTGGGGTCTGAGACACTCTGAATTTCCAGGTCAAACTTCAGCTACGTGCATCCTTTGCCAATCAAGTTCCACAGTTTCCATTACATACATAAGGGAGTAGATAATGAAAATTAATTAAGAATCACTGCCTACAATGGGGAGTGGTGATTTGACCTGCCCAGTTCTGGTCTTCCATGCTGCACTGATGCTTTCTTTTCTCTTGTCTCCTTTCCCCTTACTCCATGTGTATGTGCCAAGCCTAGACGCATGGAAGCCTTCAGTCTTTTCTGGTTCAAGGGCAAACTTCAGTTCAGTAATCTTCCTTTTCCTCAGAATCAGGGTGTCAAGCAAGGTCTTGTGTAGACAAGACCCAAAGCATGATTCCCACAGTCGTCTTTTTGGGCTCTTTGTAGACATGGTTTTCATGAAACACAGAGCCTGGTGCATGATCATGGCTTCATAGATTTTGTTGACTAGTTGCTATGTACCTGTAATTCCAGATTTAGCTGTGAAGCCATGTGGCATCAGTGATGTGTTTGGATGGAGTCAAAAAAAGCCCTGAACTCTGTTCCTGGTACCCTTCACCCCTTAGGGAAAATACTTAATGTCCTCTGGGGAAATCTAAGGTGGGAAAGTAGGGAAGAAGTCCTCTCTCTCTCTCTCTCTCTCTCTCTCTCTCTCTCTCTCTCTCTCTCTCCCTCTTTATTTTCCCTAAGAGAATTGAGCCTTCCTATGCAATGACTTGGGCAACTGACCTAAGCCAAACCTATATGTCTGTTCATAAACTCCGTGTTCCTGCCTCTAACGTCACTCCCTATAATCCTACAACAACCATCTCACTTGGCCCTGATTGCCCCTATATATCTCATTTGGGGGAATCTTCCTGTGCCTCTGACTTTCATTGCCATTCTGTAGTCTGATCATTTGGCGAAAAAACTCTCAGTGCAAGCCTATCTGCATTGTGCACCCCCATGTGGTACACCGTGAGGGGTCCTGGGGGTTTTCCAAAGGAGTGAGTGCTGGAGGCCAGGCCTATGGGGCTTATTCTGCCTGAGTAAAAGCTCTTAGCAGGCCCCGCGTAATTAGCATGCATGCCATGAGCTGGACAGAGAGCAAATGGCTCTCATTACCTTCAATGCAGCGTTCTTTTTAATCAGATAAATCACACTACAGAAATGCATCTTTGCAGAGGATGGAGCTCAGAGCTTCTGGACAAAAAGTTTTGGGAAAAACAATGACAATGATCAGCAGGGATTGGTCACTTGAAGCCTCGGGGAGGGGTATAAATAATGGGAAGAAATTGTAATAGCATCAAAATAGATGGAGACACTGGATCAGCCAATGAGAGGAATAGCTAGCTACCACTGAGAATTCACGATGGGCTGGACACGTTCCATCCGTTACCATATGTAATCTTCCTAGTCATCCCCATGATGGCATCATTATCCCCATTTTATAGATGAGGAGGCTGACACATTGGTTTTCAGATATTTAGCCAAGATCTTGCAATTGGTGAATGGCAAGTCCATGAGTCAACTGGTCTCTAAAGCCCACATGATGAACCTCCACAGTCTATTGCTTCCTTCAAGTGATAGTGATTTGCAAAGTCCCTCTGAGGAACTGCTCCAGTTCATAATAGAAATGTTCCCATGACTTTTTGGAATTACAAGAGAGAATCTGGAGCAGGAGAGAATTGGAAATACGGGTTGGGAGCCACGTAGCAATCGTTTGCACAACATATAACACTTTCCGTTTCTATGGCACTTTCACATCCACAACGGTCTTTGATCCCCACAACCTCCTTGTGATAGCATCTCCATGTGCAGATGATGGTGATAAGGCTCTGTTGGAGGATGAGGGACTTGCTCGGGGTCTTGGATGGTTCAAGCATAACTTAAGGGGGGATCTCTAAATGTGTCTGAGACACCTGCTTGACCACCTAGCCACCCCCCCCCCCACCAAATGAAGCATGGGGTTGGGTAAACCTTCTTGACTATTTATTAAATTGATTCTATCAACATTTCTCTGAATTCAACTGCCTTTCATTTTACCCCTTTCTGTCCCAGTTCTCTCATCCTTAAAATAGTCTCAGTCTTTACCAAGGGCAGACATTGTTTGAATGGTAAAAGCACTTTCCACAGTGCTTTTACAAATGCTGTGGAAAGAAACTCTTCTTTTTCATATTTGTTAACTTTAAAAGGCACTCTGAGGGAATGATCAATCCATCTTAGTTTATTATTTCTTTTATTTACTTATATATTCAAAATAATAACAACAACAATAATAATAATAATAATGACAAAAATGATTACAGAATGCCTATTATATGTTCAAGTACTAGGTGCTAGAGCAGGATATAAATAAAAACAACAACTGCTAGTCCTTGTTGAGTGGCTCTGAAGTGCCATGTACTATACTAATAGTTTTGTGTGTAATAATATTCAATCTCCCCAATAACTCTGTGAGTTGGGTATCATATTCCCATTTTACAGAGGAGGAAACTGAGATTCATAGGATTAAATAGATTATCCAGGTTCACCTGCCCTCACAGCCTTCTCTTTTACCTTTATCAATGATGAACATGTGATAACCGTTGCTTCCCAGGGACGTTCCAACTAGTAGAGGAAAATCTCTGTGAAGACAAATATGATCTTGCCTCTCTGGGCCTATTAGGAAAAAGTACATCACTTTCCCCTCCCAAGTCTACACTATTTCTAACCTGTAGTATAAAAAAGCCAAACTGCAATAAACCCATGGGAAATGCATCCGCACAAATGGTGCCACTGATCCCCTCCAGTGGTTTTCATTGGAATGAAGTTTGTGTGGTCTTCAAACATTCAGAAGATTATGGTGCAAAGGATGGTGTCCAGAAAACAACTAATCCTTGCTAGGCACCAAGGAGGAAAGGATCTTAAATTGTAGAAAGAGCAATTTTCAGCAAAACTCGAAGCTGACTTTAATAAGCTCAGGGACAGGTCTTCAGAAAGTGAGCACTTTCTGATGAGTTAGGAGGGTTTCGCTAAAGCAGGTATTTGGATATTAACATAGAATGGTAGGGAAGATACAGATCTCTAGTTCTCCAAATTGGATATTAATATATATTTTGGATATTAATATATATTAATATATATTTTGGATATTAATACTCTGTTGGAAGAATAGCTGGCAAATATTTTCTCCCATTCTGTAGATTCTCTCTTCATGCCCTCATTTTCTTTGCTGTGTTTTTTAACTTGATGCCTTCCCATTTACTGACTCTTGGTTTTATTTCTTGAGCTTTAAGGGTCTTGTTAAGGAAGTTAGCATCTGCACCAATATGTTGAAAATGATGACCCTATGTTTTCTTCTAGCAGTTGCAAAGTTTTTGGTCTAATTCCCGAGTCTTTGATCCATTTTGAGTCAACTTTTATGCAGGGCTAGATAAGAGGGATCTGTTTTTATTCTTCTACACATGGATATTCAGTTTTCTCAGTATCATTTTTTTTAAAGGCCATCTTCTCTGATGTGTTTTTTATTCCTTAGTCCAACCAATTTATGCTTTGGAGAATTATCACTTTTTTATTGTACAACTCACATCTTTTTGTGTTCTGGGAAATGGCTTACTGCAAAGAAACATTCTTCCTTGTGACTTAGATAAGACTCACAGATGATGCCCTGGTAGCCTATGACAAAGCCAGACCTCCAAATTCCCATTCTTTGTCTCATTCGCTAATCTGAACTATTCTCATTTACTATTCTGGTTGGTCAATGTCTGAGACCTGACCTGCCATTTATTTTTTAATTTGACTTTTATCTTAAACAATTTAAACATTATTAATATTATAGTGGAATTGGTAAATCTTCTACCAAAATAAAATTCATTGCGATTTACCTCGCACACTATCATTGGCACACTTACTGGATTTTAGGGAACCTTGTCATGGGCATAAGAGACTCAGAATCCTCAGTTATTTGGGGGGCTGAGATCTAATCCACTGTAAATTTAAGGAATTGGGCCAGATAATTCTTTTCATGGCTAACTCTCTCTTCTTTGGTGACTAGGAGGAGTTCATGAAATTGCATATGGAATTGGTGGCACTCATCCCTCTGATGAGACTATGTCCCACTCATCACTTTGTTCTATAGATACAAATAGCCTAACTCTGGCCTTTTGTTTTATAGTGATATTTTACTTCCAGAAGGATGATATCAGTGGGAAAAGCAGCTTCTAGTTGCTGCTCAGAAAACTCCAATGACCACACAAAATGGTCTCGGCCTCTAGGCTCATTTGTGCTTGAAGAAAACACAATCAGCTGGGCCAGTTGGCTTTCTTTGGATTTGTCATTTTCTCCTACCTGGTTCAGGTTGTCTTTTATTAAGGAGGGCTCCAAATTTGTATGTCTCCAACTTTGTACTCTCTGACATCCTCTTTTTTTCTTTTTACAAAAAATATTTTTCATCTTTTAAAAGTAATATATAATATTCAAGCATTACAGAAATATTTAATGCAGGAAATAAAAGTCCCCCTTAGTCTCATTCTCAAGAGGTAATAAAAAGTATAAACAGTTCTAGGTCCATTTCTCTAGGTTTTTGTCCTTGTATGAGAACATTAGTCCATATAAAAAAGTAAAAATGGGATCCTACCATAATACTCTTTTGCTACTTGCTCTCCCCACACCCGCCTGATTTAATCATTCATCCAGGATATTTTTGACTTTTCTGCTTGGAATGAGGTCACCTGGCATGGCACTGACTGATCATGTGATATTGATTACATGGTCATTTTTCTCAGGGGTTCAGTTTCCTCACCTGTAAAAAGAGCAGCCTCCTCTAACTCCCTGTGATAGAAGGCTGAAGAAAGAGAAAGTTGTGTTTGAAAGTGTAGGTACCTGGCCAAGGGGTAGACCCTGGTGGACAATTCTCTGTCCTGTTCTACTGTGGTATTGAGTTTATAGCACTTACCGGACCCTGAAATTCTAGCTTCCCAATTTGTTTAGTTGTCTGAACCTCCTTCTAGAGTTTAAGCTGTACGAGAGCAGGGACCCTGCTTATTCTGTTTGTTTATCGATGCCTCTGTCCTCATAACTTAGAACAAACTATCTACTCTCAGTTGGGCTTCTAGTTGATAGATCCACCGAGAGAGAACAGGGCAGAGCAGAACTGGGCTGAGCCTGGGTAACAGGTGGACAGTTGCCCACCATGTCCTGGAGGTCAGCATCATCCTGCAGGCCTCCCCTGCCAGCCTTGTTCCTGCACAGGTATTGTTCTGTGGGTACTCTTGGCCACCTGGTGAATTAAACATCCTCTATTGTCCTGATTTTCTACAAAATTGTCTTCAACTTTTTGCTATGTGCTTGACTCCAGACAGATTAGTCAGACTTTCTTTAAACCTTCAACCACACTTTGCACCCAGCCCATTTTAATTATAGTAATAACAGCGTTTTCTATTTTGTACAGTTATGCACCAAATGCTGTGCCAACACTCTTCTCTCATTTAACACTTAGGGTAACCTGTCACTCCCATTCCACAGATAAGAAAAACCGAGGCTTTGAAATCTTAAAAACAATTTTGCTCCAAGGGCATATACCTAGTAAGTGGTGTAACTAGAATTTCAGATTATAACTGATTCCCAAGATAGTTTTCCACTTCTGGGTCTTCTGTGATCCTACTCAACTTAAGGATTACACATCAACAGCTGGAAGGACCCATAGCCTTTACCTAGTCCAATCTCATTTTAGGCCTGGGGAAAATGAGACTCAAAAAGTCAGGGGAGAGCCTGCAGGGAAAGGAACATCTTGCTCTGATCTCCAGATGGTCTAATTTTGAGGCAGTATGGAGCATCACGGCTTCGCCTGAGCCTCCTCAGCCTATTTTTCAGGAGGTATAGATTTTTTACATTCCAAATTCTATGAGTTCCTTCAACCCCCCTCTCTCTGGGCATGATGCAATCTTTTTCTTGGCTCCTGTGGAGAATTTTTCTCTTCTCCTAGATGTTTTGGGTCACAGTGATAAAACTACCTCCAATGAAATTCATGCTTTTTTGCAGAAATAAAGCCATTTTAGAAAGTTTGTCTTGTCCTATGGAAGAGGCCTCTCTGCAGGCCTGGCTTACCGTGGGAAGCAATCCTCTCTGCAGTGGCTCAGATATTTGGAAAGGCCTAAAGTTCAGACATAGCCTGTCAGGCATCAAGGATGGGGATGAACTGCTCACTGCAACATTGAGAGAGCCAGGACTGAGCTGCCATAGCTAGTGCACTCTCTCACTGGGACTTATTTCTTGGAGCAAAAAGAGGTCATGGTAAGACACAGCAGAGTTTCGGGATTGGTGGGTTGGATTCCTCAGGTCCTGGGTTTCTGCAGAGCCAAAAAGAGGAGGATGGGAACAGGCATATGGGGACAAATGAATTTGGTTAAGAAACACTGAGTTTAAAATATATGAACCACTGGGATGATGCTTTGTGAGAGGAAATGGAGCCAGTTGAAGACTGTAGGAAGCACCAGGGATATGTCCCTTGTCTTGTTTGTCTTTCACATGCACCAAGGAATTCATGAAGTTCTTAGCCTTTGAGAGGCTTACAATCCATCAGGAGAGCTGCAAATCCCCCCACAAATATATGGAAAGTCACTTTGAGCAAGCTAAGAAACAACAGTAATACCTACATTTCCAAGGAGATTTAATATAGAAAGGAGAGTCTGTGACCAATTGTGGGAAGGGACAGTGGCAATCCAGGGGATACCAAGAAGGAAGCGTTGCTAGAGATGGGTCTCCATACATCCATGGGATCTCAGAGACATGGAGTGGGAATTACCACTGGTTAAGGGCTTGTGTTCTGCTAAGGAAAAGCATTTGGAATGGAGCTTCATTATTTATCAGTGAAGTTATTATCCTTAGTCTTTAAGATGAGGAAATTGAAGCTCAGAAAATGTTGAGCCAACTGCCAAGATCCTACGGGAAGCAAGTGGATCCAAATAAGATTAGCTTGAAACGAGAGCTGGCTCAGAGGTCTTTCTAGGCAGAATTGAAGGGAGGGGAGTTTCCAGATTTATGGTGGGGGTAGGAAACACTGCAAGCGCAGAGGTGAGACTTACAGACAATGAGAAATCTGTTTTGGGGTTGGAATTTGGTTTGTGTGAAGTAAAGCAGCTGGAAATAGAGATGGGGGTTGCAAGGGTGGCAAGTTGAGTTTTGTGTTATTCTCAAACCTGGTATTCTCAGGAGAAGGGCAGCATGGCTACAAGAGGCATGGGATGCATCTGTAGGTACTGTGACAAGGTATTGCTGAGTGATAAAAGGAAGACGAAGAACTCGGTGTTTAGAGTAATTTCCCCAGCCTTTTTTTTTTTTTTTTTTTGTAACAGCACAAATGGCTTATTACTGTAGCACAGAAGTTAAAAATGGTTCCTGGAGCCACACTGCTACTTCCAGGCTGGATGATCCTTGGGAAATTCTTTAACTTCCTCCCTACAATGGGATGAAGAATACTGTGTGCTTTATGGGACTGTTCTGAGGATCAGCATGGGTTCAGAGTCACTCAACTTCTAGAATGGCATCAGGCACATGCTTTGGGTTATTATTATGTTATTCCAGTCATCCAGGAGCATGAATATCCAACTGTTAAATGATTTATCCTAGGGAATAAAATTCAGTGTATTTTGTTTTGAAACATTTCTCCCTATGTTGTTTTAATATTTTATGGCAAACAAGTGTAATATTTATAATGTAACAAACCCAAAGACAGGAAAACAAAATAAAAAGCCAGCAGGTCTATTTCAAGAGTCGATATTGGGAGACTTTATTTCTACTGTATTTTTTTCTTCTATTAGCAACAGGTCTGCTAGGGACATGTCGGGAGGTATCTCTGGTATCAGTCAGAAAGCTACTAAAAACCGGTGTCTGAGACAGCATTGTCCAGGGTCCCACATCTGGAGTGATGCTCGTGGTCATAAAGGAAGACTGGCTTGGTCCTTGCTCCCTCCCCCTTTGTCCTCACCCTGACACATCTGGACTGGGTGAGGCTTCCTGCTCTAGAGAAGTTCTGAGGTGCCCATTGGGTCTGCTTTGGGAGTGGCCATCTTGGACATGTGGTGGGATCTCTGGCACTGGGGATGGGACTGACTCTCTGACCTCTCATACAGAAGATAAAGGGAGACTGGGGTTACTTAGTCCTGTGTTTGTAAGGTTAGTGGTGAGACTGACGGATCCTTGATCTGAGTACAAGGGACCAATAGTTAAAAAAATTCTGTTCCTGGTCATGAAAACCAAAGGTTGACCAGTAGAATAGAGGAAAGGAACCAGGGGAAGGAGGAGGGGAGAAAGGGGGATGTATTGGGGGATTAATATTGACCAAATTGTATTGTTATGTTGTGTGCATGAATGAAGATGTAACCATTAGGTACCACTATAATGCACCAATAAAAAATGTGAAAAATTGTGTTCCTGGGCCAGAGGCAATGCTGTCCCTCTTCCTGACTTCCCAACTCAGAAATTTTCTCCCATAATCCTAAATAGCTCTTTCAATTGAATGGTTTTGTCCACAAGGCAGCTGGGACAGAGAAGAAAAGATGCCATGTAGTAAATCATCTCCACCTTTTGACTGAGCTCTGCATAGATGCCTTCCTGATGGGTGTGAAAGTTAGTGAAATTCTGTGCAAAGGGTGGAGATAGGAAACACACGTCTATTATAGATGCTTCTTAGGTTTGTCATAACCTGGAACAAGCTGGAAGAGATGAGTTCTTTATTACCCGGAGAGGCAAACTCATCTCCACCAGGCAAACTTCCTCATCCATCTCAGGCTCCTTCCCCTTCTACTCTGTTCATTTGTGGAGTTGTGATGGCAGCGGAACAATTAAAAGAGTGATTTCTAGAGTCAGACTTGGTTTTCAATCTTGGCTCTGCCTCTTACCAGTTGTCTCACCTTGATCAAGTTATGTGACCTGTTGGTATCTTCATTTTGTTGCCTATAAAATGGGAACATAATGCTATTTACATCTCAGTTTTGTGTGTGTGTGTGAGAATTATGAGATGAGGCATATAATGTTGTTAGTAACAGTACCTAGGACTCCATAAATATTCAATAAGTACTAAGGATTATTACTGGTGAGTCGTTGCAGTCTAGGCTGAGCTGGGTCAACATGAGAAGGACAGAAGAGAAGGCTCAGGAAGAAAGGGATTGGCTGCCTGTGCTATCTATTAACATAAAAGATACATACATTCTGTGCCTCAGCAACTCCATTTCTTGTTTCTGTTATCTGCCTGGAGAAATGCCACATGTGTTCACAAAGATGCATGTGCACCGTGACTACTGTAGCATGGATTGCAGTGGAAAAATTAGGGGAAAATGTATAAATGCCTATTAATAGGGAGATGGCAGAATACAATTAGACCTCCAAAGCATAAAATGCTCTGCAGTGGCTAAAGGAATGAGGTACCTCAACAGGTAAGGCTTCTCAAGACACACAGAAACAAGAGCAGAACAAACTGTGGAATTATGTTGGCAAAGTGAGTTCAAGAAATGAGTGTGTGTGTGTGTGTGTGTGTGTGTGTGTGTGTGGCTATAAAGACAACTGGTGTATTTGTATGTAGTGTATAATGGATATGAATAAAAATGATAGAGAGGGATAACAGTTGGAGGGTCCTGGAGGTCATTATCAAAGTGGGTTTTGGGCTTAAATATAGTATTAGAATTTCTTTAAAAAGTATGCATATATTTTACCATTAAGAATGATCAAGAGGGCTGAGGTGTGGCTCAGTGGTAGAGCATGTTCCTCCCATGTATGAGACACTGGGTTCGATTCTCAGCACCGTATATACATAAATGAATAAAATAAAGGCCCATCAACAACTGAAAAATTAAAAAAAGAAGGAGAACACAGGAAGAAAGGCCTTTCTAGTTAAAAACAGGAAGACCATGGCTCTCTCAAACCAAAGTCCTCATGGGAAATTCTCGCTCTCCTCTCCTAATCTTCTTTCCACCTCTGTGACCCACTGGCAGAGAGAGGGGACTGTTTTATTGATGTCTGTAGCAGTTCACAGGAGCTGCAGAGTGTGGGTGTGTATCAGTGTATATCCACCTATATGATCTATCTCTCTATATTGATAGATCTATCAGCATATATCTATCTATATAGATATACTGTATACATACACACACACAGACACACACAGACATATTTCAGTGTGGTGGGTTGGGAGCAAGGAAATCTGTGTTTGAATTCTGGCTTTACTGTGAGATTAACAGCCTGGTTACTTATGATTACCAAGTGGAAAATCACTTTTCCTCTCCAAACCTCAGTTTTCTCAGCTCTAAAATGGGCACAGTGACCACAGTCTGCTGTCTACTTTTCAAGGTGGTGGGCTTGGAGCTATGGGATACTCTAACCCATAAAGAGCTTTGGTAAGAGTACAGTAGATCTGCCTGGCAGCCAGGGTTGTGGTGGCCTTGCCGCAGTTCTGTGGAGCTGGGGAGGACTGCAGAATGCAGTGTGTAGCAATAAACACGCAGCTATCAGAAAGCTGGAGACCACGGCAGTTAACCTATTTGGTGTGTAAGATACTAACATGCTTTGTGGAAGGGCAGACAAAGGGGTAAAGAAAGAAGGACACGGTCCTGAGATCAGATAAATGGGACAGTGGCCTCTGGACATCTGGGAGTCCTAAGCAATCCTCCTGTTATGTACACTGTTATACAGTGTGCACAGGAAGGCTTGTAAGTGAGCTCCTTGGAGAAAAAACAGACTTCCTTCTTCTGACTATCTTGATTCACCTCCTCTATTGATCCAGGCAGGCCCTCACTGCTATGACCCAAGGCCCCAGGGGGTCTGGATTAAAGGTTGATTCCTTGGGTGGTCCTTCTCTCACACAGAGTTCCTAGCTATGTAAATGAGAGCTTTTGGTTCACTAGGTCTTCAGGGACCAGAACCAGTTCAGGGATGGAGCTAGCTCCCTGAGGAGTCCTCTTGATGTGCAAGGGTTAATATTTATGAGACTGACGGTGTTTAAGAGAACTGAAGGAAGGAAAGTGCAATGCTAGTCAGGGCATAGGGACCAGTATACAAATGCTATGTGTGCAATGTCTGGGGCATGACTTTGAGGGTCCTGTCACTTCATGACCTTGAGGGATTCATGTATCCTCTCTTCCTCTAAAAAATAAAAGGGTCAATTTATGTCAGGGTTTTGGTCAGGATGATTTAGAGTCTTTCTGCTCAAGCCTAGCATTAGCATCCCCTGGGAGCTGTCAGAAATGCAGATTCTCAGGCTCCCCAGGCCGACTCTGCCAGCAGCTGCGTCTTTGTTACACTCTCTGTGATTCCCATGCACACAGGAGTTTGGAAAGCACTGACTTAGGGACTCCTCTTGACATTGCAGGTTTTTCTATTCTCATCCTGGGAAATTCTGTTTCAGCAATTTACAAATCTGTATTTTACTTTATTTAATTTTAATTTTAAAATATTTTCACAGTGTTGAAGATCAAATCCGGGGCCTTGCCCATGCTAGACAAATGCTTACACCTCCGGCCCTGACTTTGATTAATTTCTAAAATCACTTATTGAGATATGATTGACATATAAGAAGCTGTACATATTTAATGTAGAGAACTTGACGAGTCTGGAGTTAAGTGAAATCATCTTCACAATCTATGCCATAAACATATCCATCACCTCCAACGGTTTGCTCCTGTCCTCTCATTTATTGTATTTATTGTTATTTTTGTAATAAGAATATTTAAGATTTACCCTCTTAGAAAATTTTGGGGAAACTGTCTGTTTGACAAACCCCTCACAGTGGGGAACTACTGAATTGTAGAACTTTCTAGACCTTTTGCTGCCCCGAGACTCCAAAGGACAGTGTGATATCTGGTGCGGGACAGGTGGGTAAGTCGAGAATGTACCCAGAGGGGAGCTGAGGCTTCTTCTCTCTGTGCCTGGTGGTCTCCCATCTACGGGGCTAGACAGAATGCTGCCCAGGAGCCATTGCCCATTTCACAGCTGGGATTAACGTTTGTTGGCAGTTCCCTGTTAAGATGGTAAACTCATTTAGCCACAGACACTGAAAAACAGCCGAATTCAAAGGCGGAGAGTGGTAATCTAATTGCACTGAATTAGCCTCAGCGGACAATCTCAACTTCGGGCTCCTTTATACAGAGTTTGAAAAGCTCTGGGGTCTGGGCAGCCCTCATAAGGGCCTGCGGTACAAAGCCTGGGCCCTGTTAGCTTTGTTTCCTTCAATGTGCTCTCTGAATGGATTTGCTGGCTCCCCCTATGGTGTTTTCGGTTGTGTTAGGCTTAATGGAGGTTGCTTCAGGGGAGCCAGCTGGAGTTCAGCATAGAGTCCTGAGGACTGACCAGGTCTGAGGTTTCGTCCTTGGACCTTGGCATTTTCCGGTGGATCCTTCTGGTTTATGCTGAGGTGCTTCTCATTTCTTAAAACCAGGCTTTTCCATAACCGTGGTGATTTCCTCTTAATAATTCTTTGTCACATTGTGTATGTTTATTGCCCAGTTTGTTTATTTAAAAAAATACCCAGAGAGAATGTGTTGATGGTATGCTTTAGTCAGTTTATACCCATCAGATGGTCATTTGGGAATCAGGGAATGGGGAGCATTAGCACTGTGAAGGTTTGTCACTAACCTGCATTTTATTTATTCTTCTGCAGCAAATGATGAACCCCAATTTACAAAAGAAGGATTTCTTCTAGGCTTCTCCTGGGAAACAGATTTCCAGTCTCTGTTTGCACACCTCCACTGACAGGAACCTTCACTACCACTGAGGAAGCCCTTTGCACCATTTGACAGAGCTACCAGAAAGTTCTGAATTACATTGAGCCAGAATTTATGTGTATGCATTTAAAAAAAAAAACCTACCAATTCTTCTCTTGTACTTACATAGAATAAATCTAATGTTTCCCAATATGGGGTCCCTGGGCACCTAGGAGGTGCATGAAATAGTAATGAGGACTCAGAATCCATCTTAAACAAGCCAAAGACTGACCGACTGCATGTTTACATCTGGCAAAGCTTTATGGATTATTTCAAAAGCATCACATATCTTTAGTTTTGTTTCTTCTTAAGTCAATGGAGTGGCGTTGTGCTGTGATATTTGGTATTTATGACAGTTATGTATGCCTTTGATTAATAAAGATGGAAAAATAAGTTAATACTGAATGGGATTTAGTAAATAAATTTCTAAAGGGTAGGCTTTGTGGAGTAGTCATGCTAAGAAGAATCATTGATAGGAAGTACGAAACTTTGGTCTGTCTGTCTTGCATCATTTTTTCAGACTGAAGACAGTGATCAGGTATCACATTTTCTCAATATTCTAAGCTTTTCTTGGGGGAAATTGACACATTTATAGTATCTGTCTTTAATCATGTCCAGGTTTAGGATAATCCTCCAAAGAGTAAAGTGGCTTTGTGAAGTTCTCAATTCTTTCAGGTCTTGACCTGGGATATACCTTGGTATGGCTATATATTTTTTGGTAGTAATTAAAATATTCTGCAATAGCTATAAACCAAACTGTGCTGTGATGGAAGAGATTGAACGATACAGCTAAAAATAATTTCAGAGAGAGTGATTGGTCAAATCCTTTCATTTTACAGGTGGGGAAATTGAGGACCAGAAAGGTCATAGAACCCTCTCAAGGTCACACTCAGCTAAATTCTAGATCCTGGGTCTGCGGCCTTTGGGCCAGTGCGGTTTTGCCTAACGTGTACTTTAAAACCCGCGAATAGAATCAAGATGGCCATGCGGGGAGACAGTGCCATCCATCTTAAAAATCATTCTGGCTTCTGCCAGCTGATGAAGGAAATAAAGTTAATGACACCCACATAAATGTGACGCTGTTGCAGGACGCACGCACTGGCTGCCTGGAGGAGAGCTCTGTGGGCCTTCTGAAGAAGGAGAAGGACGCTTTTAGTGTAGCTTTAAAGGAAGAAGTGTCTCCTTTTCTGCAAGGACAGGGACTGTGACATCTGCCCTGCAGAGAGCCTAGCTTTGGACTGGACACGTATGCACATGCTAAGTAAGTGTCTGGTGAAGAAATGAAGGCAGGGCCACCACTAGAACCAGTTCATCCTGAGCCTTTGTGGGTCTGGGGCCCTGTCTTTGATAAAGAGCATGCCAGAGGCCTAAGGGGGCTTACAAGGGTTGGATTCAGTCATTTGAATTGCAAACTGAGTCCTCACCATGGAAGAAGCTTGTTATGGCCAAGCTGTAGGATGGGAGCAGAGCTGGCTCTAGAAGCAGGGGCTCTCAGGTCACAGCCACACTGCTCTTTCACGGTACCATATAGTCACAACCTCTTTCATAAGATAGTCTCAAACACAAATTCCCTAAATGTCCCCTGATAGGTCATTACCAGTTTGGCAGATATGCAGATGTTCGTGTGCCGATCCATAACTCCATTTACTGGCCTTGGGTACCTGTCCAGGCTGACACTTGGGAAGGAAAAAAATGACTACCCCCACCCACCCCTGTTAAGGTTTCTAAACCCAAAAGGAGGGTGTACTGATTGACATTTTTTGTTGGTCCTGATGCAAACTTGCCCAGCAGCCTCCCCTTTCCTTAGGAAAAAGTCCTTGGCCTATTTCAGGAGCTCTTAGACACTTTCCGCAGTATCAAAAATGCAGCAAGTAAGACTCAAGGCAGGGTATAACTATGTCACCAAGAGAAAAAGATCAAGGTGGTCGTCTGCCCCCTTTTTAAAAAATATTTATTTTTTAGTTGTAAGTGGACACAATATCTTCATTTCGTTTTTATGTGAAGCTAAGGTTAGAACCCAGTGCCTCACGTGTGCTAGGCAAGCACTCTACCACTGGTCACATCCCCAGCCCCCCATCTGCCCTTCTTGACAAGCTTGGAGACCCAGCTGCCAGAAGGGCCACCTCAAGGGAAGTTTATTTACTTTTCAACTGGGTAGTTATTTTTAGGACTGCAGTATAAAACAATGTGCTTATCATGTTCCTTTTGATCCTAGTGTGTTTGAAACATCTCCCCTCCAAGCTCTAATGACTTTTCTTGGTAAATGAGTACCATATTTAATACAAAACCCGTGCGAAATACCATCTTACTGGAATGGGAGATGGAAGGGGCACATGAAGAAAACCTGATCATGTTTTGGGAGAGCCACACATAAATTAGACTACATCTATCTTCCTATCTTTATTCCCTTCTGAAGCACAAGCTAGGTCCCTTTTTTTGTTTCACTGGGAGGGTTTGTATATCTCCTTGTATATTCTCCTTCTCTAAAGGAAGCTGGAATTTCTTATTTTAACTTCCTTATTATAACTCAGATGTTAAAGCAAATCATTAAAAATTTGGTCATTTCAAATGGCAGATCAAAACTTGGGCGATTGAGTCTCCTTTTCCTGCCCTCCCCCCCATGTCTGGAGATATTTTTGATTGTCATGACTGGAGGTGGGAGGGGAAGGGAAGCTACTAAACATCCTACAGTGCACAGGACAGTCTTCGTAGCAAAGAATCGTCCAGTTCAAAATGCCAATAGTGTAGCAGTGGAGAAATGCTATTTATTGTGGGTCTGTTTGACTTGTTGATAAAGCAAAAGAATTTTGGGGTCCTACCATACCTGTCCTGGACAAAAGCCTCTGTAAGGGCTCTGGGGATTAAAGCCAAGTTACCTCTGGCTTGAAAGATGGTTTGAAAGGAATGTGTTCCCATCATCACAACAAAATGTTTTTGTCTGTTATTTTTGGTTTGTCTGGATATAAGACTCCATCTCCCAAATGAGAAAAAAATTTAGTTTATTGAATTCTAGAATGCCACCTGCAGTATTTTAGAACCTCAGGCTTTACAAAAACCAGAGCAGGAACTTCTGCCAAATCACCTCCTTTTTCTTATAGGGACACTGTTGATGAGCACCGCAATGCTGTTGGTCTCCTAGGACCCCAAGTCTCCCTTTCTAAGGCTTTGATTCGTTCTCTGTGTTGGCATCACATGAGATTCTGTCCGTACTCTCTTCTGTTGTTGTTCTGTTTGTTTTGCTATCATTTTTGCCATTTCATTGCTTATAGGTTGCAGCAGCAGCCCCTCTGTTAGTGAGTGCTTTCCGAGCCCCCACGTTTTTTCAGCAAGGTGGGCAGCTGGCATATCTTAATCTAAGGAGTGCCTGGGACAATTGGATTGGTTCATCCCAACGCAGCACCTTAGGGGAGAAGGGGGTATTCAACCGGGGACTGCTAGGGAGCTGCCAGCACCCATTTACCCATTTTAATAAGTCTCCAGGTTTTAATACTTCTCTATTTTCATCTAAAATTTGAAAAAAATAAAAGAATGAGAAATGAAAATACCCATTGAAGAAAGACAATCTACTCAGTTTGCCTCCTTCTGACCTTTTATTTTCTTTCGTCTGTCTGAAAAAATTGCTTAGGGTACTCCCCTGGTTCAATTCCCATATTTATGGTTCTGAAATGGAGTTGCTCCTCAAATGAAGTATCTATTCCTATATTTTGAAAGTGCCATGACACTACTGCTTTTCCAGCCTGCTATAGTTGTGACTCATTTTTTTTCCTGATAAACACATGAAATTGTGTCTTACGTCCATTGAAGCTCATGTGTGCCTTCACACACGTAGGGGACAGAGATGTAAACTGATGCTTCCTGATAGGCCACTACCAGTTTACTTGAAGAATTAATGCAGCAGTAGATTCGTAACCTTATCAAAATGATTACAATGCAGACCTTTTAGAATGAGTCTCCTTTTTGTGAAAGACAATGTCTGGGAATGGAAAATCAGGCATTGCATACTGTTCATCAAGAAAAAAAGGAGTGTGTAGGGGGTAGAATGATGTTCTTGGGCCTATTAATTTGCTCTTTAATCTCTCTGGTTCAGTTCTGTCTCGGTAAGACAAACAGAGAATCAATTTGCATACAAATGTTACCAAGTACCCCATCTCTACAGCATTTCACAGTTCTACCAGGTATAAAGGCGGGACAGGATCAGATAGTATTAAGAGGACACTTTCTGCTTTAAAGTAGGTAAAATTTACAAGGCCTTGAACTATTGTACTTTTTTCATTCTACCTGACAACTTGACTATTTACATTGTGAGCTGTGGTCAGGATAGTGACCTAACAACTAATTATTCAAACCAGAGATTAGGAACTGTAGAATTGGAGCTTTGGGTACCTCAGAGAAGAGGGGGATCTTGTCTTCATCTGGACAGAAAGACATAGAGAGACTTACATATAGAAATTTACAATTTTGGGGGGAGGTATCATTCATTTAATAGACAAATCAATGGAGTAATCAAACAAACAATTTTTACGCAATGCATTAAAAAAGAATTATTTGCTGTTTTATGATGGGAGAGGATAATATTTGGTTGTCACTGAGTTATTTGAAACAACTGTAGTGGGGTTTTTCAGATGTCTTTTAATCCAATGCCATGGTAAAACATGAGAAGCAGGCATCTAAAAAGAGGAAGATTAATGATCCCTGCAAGCTGTGGAAGAAGAATAATTTTTTTCAATTCATATAAATGGAATTTATCATAACCATCTCTGAAGATGGCATGATTCACTCACTTACAAAAGGCCCATCTATTTCAATACTTCCTAAAGAGATGATTTTTCACTTTTCACTTGTATTAAGACAAGAATACCAAGCCTGTAGGCAGAAAAAATTTAACGTAGGAGACAATGGATAGGGGAACTCAGCTATAGAGTCAAGGATAGGGATAAATTAAGAAACAAAACAAAGAGGCATTATCCATTAGTTCAAGATCTGCTGCTAACAGAGTAGTTTGTAAAGGTGGGTAGGGGAAAGGAGGGAGTCAAAGTTTGATAGGGGGAACGTTTCACAGTACCTGTTCTTAAATTCATTCTGCACCCAAGTTCAGGGCTTTACAAACGGAGGTCATAACTCTCTTGTTTCCTAGCATTAAGCCTCAGTAAACGCCTCCCTATCCCCCGCAGAAAAAAAAGAAAACAACAACAACAAAAAGGATAGAAAATGGTATGTTTTGTGCCCAGCGAGTTGGAGTGCAACCTTCCCTATCACCGCTAGTTGTCACTTGGCTCCCAGACGGGAGAGCTGAGGTTTTCCGCACTGCGGTTACAGAGAATGCAGTCCTAATTAAACTGAGTAACTCCTAAAGCTTCCCCTTAAAGTCCTCAACCGAGTGAAAGCTAATATGCACAGGGGGCTGGGAACCAATGTCGGGGTGTAGCAGGCAGAAGTACAAACAAACCGCAAGAAACAGGCAAACAGCTGCCAGAGCTGAGACTGTCTCAGACCTCCACGCACAAGCCAGACACCCTGCGGGCGGGGTGTGGGAGGGGAGAAGGGGGCGGGGGATGGAAGGACCCGATTGCAGCGGTACACAGCAACCCCCTCCCCCAAATGATGGGAGCACGGGCAGAGTCAAGCATCTGTACTCCTTCCCCCCATTTCCAACAGAGCGATATGGTCAGTAGAAAATTGCATACCTGAAGAATACAATGGTCTCCCAAAGGTAGAGTCGAAGAGTATTGAAGCTGTACATTTTTCAGGTCCTTGTGCTTTGTAGTCCACGAGTTACGGGGGCAAAAAATGTTTCAAATTGGCACTTACAAAACCAGCGAGAGCTATTGGAAAAATAATCCAGATGTTAAGGGGAGGTGAGGAATAGGGGTGCGGAGAGAGAGCCTCAGGGGAAATTGGAGCGAGGAGGCTGTAGGTACCACGGACAGCGGCGGCCGCGTAGCGTTTCAGCACCACGGAGAGCGTCCAGCCCCGCTTTTCAGGAGCGCGAAGAGTATTGCTGTTTGTTAAACTCCAGCTTGTCTGTTGGCTCCCTGCGGCGCTGGGGAGGCACGTTTGGGGGTGGGTATATTTTCTTTTTTTTTTTTTTTTTACCCCTGTTTTTCTGTTTAAACGGCCAGCTCCGTGAAAGGGCAAAATTCTTCTGTGGAGATCAGAGAGCTGGCCGCGGACCTTTAGATTGGGCGAGCATCTTGGGTAGATGCAGCAAAAGCTTGATGGCTCTGGGCTGGCCTGAGGGGGTCAGGGGCAAGGGGAAAGCGGTGGACGGCGCAGCCTTCAGTTAAATCTCGCAGAGTGTGCCAGGCTGGCGCATCGCGACCGAGTCCCAGAATCTTGCTCCCCTGTCTCCGTTCCGGTCTGCTGTCGCTGTGCAATCCCTGTTCTCTGGTCCCCGCCGAATAAGTTATGATCGCTGAAGGAAAGGTGTCCCATTGCTTAGGATTGCAGGCGGGAGAGAGCCCAGGTCAAGTTTCAGGGGCTGCTAGGGTCCATGGCTACCCCGAGGGGCTCAGGAGCCCAGGGTTTCAGATGCATCGCGGTTCTCTGGGCTCGCCCATTTTCCTTTGGCCAGGACTCCTCCAGATCTTCAGACTTTCTTACTGCATTAATTTAACAAACTGACGGGGTAGGGGATGGAGGGGCGGGCAGGGGGCGATGGCCGATAGGAGGGGGTGGAGAGGGGAAAGAAAAGGGGGGAAAACTCCTTAGTATCTTCAAACCCTCCCACTCGAGGTGTTCATTGGCCCGCGGCTGCGAAAACCAGATCTTCTCCCGGTATTTGGCCAATCGCGTGTTAGACCTTGGGTTAAGTTTAACGCTTCGAGTGCTGGGCGACATCCGCTTCCCCCATTTCCCGGGGCCCCAGGGTCTCTATAAGCGTTCGGGGTGAGGGAGGTTACCAAGTTAATCTCTTGAGGCCTCTCAAAATCCTACCATTTGCAGAACATAGTCGTTAAGTGTGTAAAACACCCTGGGTCCCAATTCGGATGTGCTTCTGATCTCAGTTTATCATTTCAAAAGGGAAGAGTTGAGCCAGATCACTGAATTTCTTTAGAACTCTGAAGTTACAATATTTGGTTCGGGAAGGAAAGGAGAGGCTTTCAAAAAGAAGTCTGGTGGATAGAGGAAGTCCCCGTCCAGGGTCACTGCAGCAGAAAAACACAGGAAAGAATTCTTAAATAGTTTCCAGGGTCAAGAGGGAGCTGTCCTCTCCAGCACCCTTTTGGAAGAGAAGAAAAATAGCTTTCCTCCAAGTGGACAGGAGACAGTTTTATTCACATTTTCTAAGCTGAGCTTCTAGAGCTTGTAACTTGCTCCAAATCAATGTCAGGGTCAATCTGTACCCACAGGTATCCAACACTTCTTGCTCCCTCTTCCTATTTTTTTTTCTTCATCTCACCTCTCTGTTTCTCCACCTTGTTTGAGTCTCAGCAACCAGATATACATTTCACTTTAGAGCCCATCTGGAGAGGTGGAGTTAATCAGATTTTCTCCAAGCTATTCGACTTTGGTGGATTAATAGCCTCTGCAGGATTTTCTGGCTGATTTAAACTCCCCAGGACTCTGGGGGCTCTCCCTTCCAAGGCTACTGAGGGATAGCAACCCCTCCCCCTTACTCAGTAACTTTAGGGACGCCTTCTTCGGACTATTTGGAGACTGATTTTTCCTAGAGTAGTTCTCAACAGCTCAACCCTCTCCACATCCAGGTCTTCTCTCTCAAGCAAGGACGTCTGGAAAGCTTTGTTTACCAGCTTTCTACCAGCAGGATTTCCCTTCTGTGCTGTAACAACACACTCTATACTACTGCTTCTTTT
This sequence comes from Spermophilus citellus, assembly GCF_964194105.1. NCBI lineage: Eukaryota > Metazoa > Chordata > Mammalia > Rodentia > Sciuridae > Spermophilus > Spermophilus citellus. The sequence goes on along the minus strand of NC_138183.1, from coordinate 156,821,688 downwards.
ATTGGATCCCATATATCAGAATTTCCATGATGCTCTGCATAGAGACTGAAAAGGAAATTTTGCTTTGATGATGAGTATTCACATGAATCTGATTCAAATATATGTATAGATAGTAATGTCTACTATTAAAAATATGTAATACATAATCAAAAGCTAGCCTTTTATGTGCCTGGCACTCTTGTGCACTTGATGTAACCTCATTTACATTTCACAGTCATACCTTGAGATAAACATTATTATCTCTGTGCATATGTTTGTGTACATGCATATGGGTACATTTCTAAGTATAACTGGACAAAATCAGCATGTATATATTTTTTCTCTATATAAATTTATTTTTGATTTGTATTCTGCCTAATTCTGAAGAGGATTTGAAGTATATATATGTATTTGTCCATTTGTATTTGTCAATGGGTCTCCCCCTTGCCATATGCCCTACTTACATGTAAGTTCCCCCTACCTTATGTGTGTCATTGTGGTGCCCCAGAGGTACTAAAACACACTGGGAACTGGCAAGGTTGTCCTTGCCCTCAACTAGATAGGAAGCACCAGTGCAATCAGATGTGGATGCACAATGCGTAGAGGTTTCTTTTTCTTCTCCTTCAAGGGAAACTATCTCTCTCTCTCTCTTTCTCTCTCTCTCTCTCTCTCTCTCTCTCTCCCTCCCTCCCTCCCTCCCTCCCTCCCTCTGTTGGTGCTTGTGACTGAGCATGACTAAAGGTGGTGGTCTGTGAAGGAGATGAGGATATTATCTGGAGGGAGGAGTTTTTGTTTTTCAATAGGCTCCTCTTAGCTATGAGGCTGATACTTTCATTTAATCAGCACATCTGAATTGAACATGGGCCAAGCATTGGAGGAATAAAAATACATAAGATGAACAGTACTTCGAACCCCTGACATATGCAATTGCTTCAGTGAAAAAAGAACCTCATGGTTGTTAATCTACACTTTTTACTCTGTGCATCATCTTATGCTCTTAAACACTATACCCAGATCTTCCTGTTCTTATGTAGATCAATGTTGAAAATAAACAACTTGTGGAATTGGTAGGATATTTATGTCCTTATTTTATCTCTGCCTCAGAAAGGCTGTATGCTTTGGATGAATGACCAAATTTCAGGCTTAAGTCAAATGAGGGCAATAAGGCCTACTCTTCTCACCGAAAGGAACTGCATAGAAGAAATGACATTGAGAACTTATCTTACTATAACTCATCATGCTACTAAGCAAAAATTTTTATGGAATGGAACAGATTGGCTTCAGGTTGTGGTCCACTTTTATTGGTAAGTATTCTGCATAACCCACTATACAGTGTAATTTCAATATTTGACTTGTCTCTTTAGGTTTCAATAGCCAGATTTGAACCCTATTATGTATGAATAAATTTGCACACACAGTGAAATTTATCTTATTAGTAGAAAAATTTATTGTTTTATTCATTCAACAAGTATTTATTGAATATGTATTATGTGTCAGGCACCACTTTAGGTACTGGGGATATAACTGGCAAAGATCCCTGTTCTAATGGAGTGTATGTTCCAGTGGAGAGAGACAGAAGCTAAACAAGGAAGTAAATGGTGTGTTAAGCAATCAGGAAGAGTAAAAAGAAAACATCAGGGTAAGGGCAGAGAGTGATATGGAGATGCTACTTTATGTGGAGTGATCAGATCTGGGAATGCCTTCTGGAAAGGGGGACACCTGAGCAAATAATTCAAGGAAGGGACTGAACCATGTGAATCTTGGAGAGGGGAGGAGAGTTTTCCTGAAAGATAGAAAGGCAAATATAAAAGTTCCCAGAAAGGAATGTGCTTGGAGTGTTCAAGAAATAGCACGGAGGCCAGTGTGCCTGGACATAGTGAGTGAAAGCAATAGTGGTTGTGGGTGAGGTTGTGGGCTGGTACTTGGTAGATACGGGATGGAATTTGGGTTTTTATTTTGAATGAGGCAGGAAGCCATTGGAGGGTTTTGAGTAGAGGAAAAACAAGATCCGCTTTAACATTTAAACAAGATTTGTCTGGCTACTATGTCCAGAGTAAAATGTGTGTTTGGGAAGGAGGTAGGTATGGGGTGCTGGGGGAAGAACAAAAGGAAAGCAGGGACTAGTTAGGAACCACTGAAAAATCCCATGTGAGAAATCTTTAGTGGTCTTGTTCAACAATGTTATTTGCAGAAGGGAAAAATTATTCCCAGAGAGATGAATCTACTTACCCGTTAGACTTGTAGAATGGCTGGTAGAAGAACACAGGAAGCCTAATTATAATTAAAGTGTCTTTCTACTCTACTTTAGCTCCAACTAAAGTGAAGGACATGTGAAAGAAGATTGTGAAAATCTACAAGGGCAGGAAACTTATCTGGCTTATTATTGACATATACATTCATTTTATATACATACATATATAAATTATATACATGAATAAACACACACACTTTGACTCATGATGGGGTTATATCTGATAAACTCATAGAATCTTGAAAATATAATAGGTAGGAAATGCATTTAGTACACTTACAAAACATCATAGCTTAGTTTAGTTTATTGTAAATATGCTCAGGGTACTTATATTAACCTACAGTTGGGCAAAAACACCTAACACAAAGCCTATTTATAATAATGCGTTGACTATCTTGTGTGATTTATTGAGTACAGTACACTGTGGAGTATTGTTTGTTTACACTTGTGATTGCATCAATGACTGGGAGCTGTGGCTTACTGCTGCCACCCAACATTATTAAAGAATATGGTATTCCATATTGCAAGCCCAGAAAAAGATCGAAATTCAAAATTCAAAGTATGGTTTGGTTTCTGCTGAATGTGTATCTCTTCCCAACCATCATAAAGTAAACAAAACAAGACAAAAATGATAAGTCAGGCCTGTAGTGAATTGGGGACCACTTGTATATATAAAGTACCTGGCACATAGGGGATATTCAGGAAATATTTCTTGCAGGGATGAATGAATGGATTAATAAATGGGATGAATGAAAGAAAAGCAAAAATGCTGAGGCAGAGGGCCTGGAGAGAGGAGAAGGACAACAGGAAAGAGTAGTGATAATCAGGTGAGATTACATTGTTCAGCTTATGTAATTAACATAATGCAAGCCTCTGTCCATAATGACATTCACAGAGGAGAATGCTGGGTGCTTCAACATTGCTTTGACAGGCTTCAATGATAGTTTGTAAAGAGAGATGGATATTTGGAGCAACTGAGCAGCTTGCCTAATTGTGCTGAAGTATGATGATGAATTTGAGACTGAGAATGGAACTGTGGAAGAGCCTTTCTTCCAAGGAGCTGAGACTTCCTGCCAGCCTTTCCTAACACAAGTTAGAGAATGCCCTTGCTACCTTTTTCTGCAAAAAATCTGTTCTTTGTTTTTAAAGAAGGGAGCTTAGAACTACTTGGGAAATCTCAGTGCACCAGAAGACTCTTTAGTCATATGGAGTAGATGAGTAGGATATGAAGAAAACTTTTCCTCCCAATTTACTGACTAGTCACCTAGTGCCCTGGAGAGTGAGATGGCTGGCTGGGTCTAGGTCTCAGGATTATCAGGTGATGGCTCCTAATCCCTTGACTCCAAGGCCTAAAATAGAAGATAGCATCAGTGAGGAAGAAATGAAGGCCTCATATCAGTGCCGATCACATCCTGGCTTTCTTCCCAGAGAAATTCCCAATTTTCTTTTGAAGTCAAGTGCATACTTGTATTTTGGGCCCTAGTAGGTTGACATTCATTGAGAATTTTCATTGTCTTCTTATGCTTCACTTCCATCTTTCTCTCAAACCTCTTTCTCTTTTTCTTCCTACTTTCTTCTGTGCGGCCTTCACTTGTATTTCATGTTTATTCAGTCATTTCTTACTGACCCTCTTACTGGGTCAAGTGCCTCCACAAGGACTTTTGTTGTTAAGAAGTCTTGGCAAAGGGTACCATTTTCCTGAGTTTGTTCCCTCATCCAGGAGTTCATTATTTATTCATTTAAAAAATACACATGTATTGAACATCCATTATGTGTGTCTGACACAGCATTGAGATTTTACATGTCTAACAAAAGGTTTGTCCATTCAGTTTGCAACAAATATTTATTAAGTGCTTTGTATGTGCTTGGAACTGCAGTGAGAGCATAATATCCGTGTCAGCTGAAAGGAAGAGGAGATGAAAAAAAATTCTTGTATTGCATATTTAAAAACCACTTACGATTGAAATACACATGTACAAGTACATGCATTGTGATGAATTATTTATAAAATGGTCAACTACTCAAATCCATCTAGAGCCATCACCCAGGCTCATCTAGCTTCTCACTATTCACCCAAGATCTCTACTTTCCTATTTCATATATATATATATATATATATATATATATATATAATTTTTTGTTTTAAGTTGGACACAATACCTTTATTTATTTATTTTTATGTGGTGCTGAGGATTGAACCCAGGGCCTCTCACTTGCTAGGTGAGAGCCCTACCACTGAGCCATAACCCCAGCCCCTACTTTCCAATTTCTATTACTATTGTTCTACTTGCTTTTGACTGAAAGAAAATGTTCATGAGGAGAGGGATCGACTTGTTACTTGCCTTTTATGGATTGTCTTTTTTCAGGTTTTGACATAAAAAGATTGTGGAGATGTCATGAAGTTGTTAATTTTTTTTCTTTTATTCTTTAGAAACATCTAGCAAGATTGGGGTAATTTCATCTTTAAATATTTAAAGATGGTGAAGCTACGTGGGACTGCAGATTTCTTAGTGAGAGGTTTTATTTACAGATTCAATTTATTTACTAGATAAAGAACTCTTCAGATTGCATCTCCCCTTAAAGCAGTTTTTCGAGGCATTTGCCCATTTTACTTAAAATTTCACATTTATTTGCATAAAATGTTGTAATCCTCTTATTTTGTTAGTCTATAGACCCTGCAGTGATGTGGTCTTTATCTATGTCATATTGTAATGTTGGCTTTTTCTTTCTTTTCTTGATTACTCTTTCTAGGGGAGTAGCTGTTTTATTCATCACTTCAAATAACCAATTTTAGATTTTTCTGTATTGTCATTGTTTCCAATTATATTATTTTGTTTTTCAATTTCTGTGTTTTTCAGGAGATTAAATGTCTTTTTTTTTCCGAATTCAGATGAATACTTAGAGAATTGATCCTCAACCTTTCTTTTTTTCTAGTTCTAAATCTTTTGGAGTTTCCCCCTGAGTTTTGCTCACATACCAGAAACTGTGTTGCTGTTTATCAATATTATTTAATTTAGAATATTTTCTAGTATCCACTCTGCTTTATTCTTTGGCATTTAGAAATGCACTGTTTAATGATGTTATTTCATTGTTTTCTGGCTTGCATGATATATGTGAAAAGTCAGGAATGACTTATTCATGGTCCTTTTAAAGTAACTATTCTTTTTACCATTTACCCAATGGTTTTTAAGATTCTTTGGTCTTTATTAGTTTTATATAATTTATCGATTTTTAAAAAATAAACATCCTGCTTTGGGCTTATGGAGCTTTTTTTGAATTTGTGTCCTGATGTATTTTATCAATAGTACTTATTTTTTCCCCATATTTTTATTGGTATATTATAATTACACTTCATTAATAGTGGATTTGTTGTTACATATTCATACATGCACATGATATAACAGTTTCATTTGGTTAATATCATTCCCCCGGTAACTTCTTTATTTTTTTTTCTCACTCCTCTTTATCTAACTCTTCAATTATACATATGTTAGATCTTTTCATTATGATCTTTTGTTTATGGATTTTTCTATATTTTTGTTCTCTTTGTTCTTCTCTATCAGTTGGGATCATTTCTACTCTTTACACTCATTTCTTCTGGTGCATTTAATCTGGTTTTACATTTATTTATTGAATTGATTTCAATTGCTTTAATTTTTAGTTCTAGCTGAAAGTGCATTAGCACTTGCCTTTTTTCCCTAAAATAGATTCCAGTTCTCTGTTCAGAGTTATCATAATTTTATCTATTTTCTGGAACATATTAATTATGATTATTTATAATCTTGGCTGGGCTGGGGCTCAGTGGTAGTACACTTACCTGGCATGTTTGAAGCACTGGGTTCCATTCTCAGCACTGCATATAAATAAATAAAAGTCTATAAACAACTAAAAAAATTTTAAAAAGTAAAATCTGGATCATCTATTGGTATATTTCTATTATTTGATTTTTTTTCCTTTTGTATCTGTTTTCTAGCATGTTTGGTACTTTTGGAATGAATACATTAAATTGTGTGTGAAAAAATTACAGTGGCTCTGGATCACATTATCTTCTGGAGAGAACTGAATTTTCTTTGGTTGGTAGATAGAGTATGAACAGATTACCTTGATTCCAATCATGGATTGGGATTTTGTTGTGTTTCAAGTTCTGTGAGGGATGTCTATTTTTAAAAATATTTATTTAGTTGTTGATGGACCTTTATTTACTTATTTATTTATATGTGATGCTGAGATTGAACCCAGTGCCTCACATATGATAGGCAAGCACTCTGCCACTGAGCCACAACCTCTTTTTTTTGGCTCTGCAATGATATCAGATACTCTGGGATGTCTCTTTTTCATTTAATTTATTCTTTGAGCATAGCTCATTTATCAGGGTCTCAATTGAAAGCTATCACCCCTTCTTTGTTGGACCCTGGACTCCAATTTTTGTTTGTGTGTCTGAGGGAAACTGCCAAAAATATTGTTTAGCTTTTCAACCCTTTGCAGCTAGCTTTGGAAACTATTTTGTAATTAAGCTTTCCCTGACCATTCTCCTTGAAGCACTATCATTCATTTTCCTTTATTTTTAGATTTCTAGAAAAATTTCCAGATACCCCTTACCTAGTTTCTCTTAATATCAACATTTTTCTTAACCTAGTACATTTGTCAAAACTAAGAAATTAATACAGGCATATTACCATGGACAAAGCTACTGATTGATTTGGAATTTTTCCAGTTTTTTTTTTTTAAATCCCCCTTTACTGCTCCAGGTTCCAATCTCAGGTGCAGCATAACATTTAGTCATCCTGTCTCTTTAGTTTCCTATTAACTGGGACAGATTCTCAGTCTTTCCTTGTTTTTCATGACTTCAGCAATTTTGAAGAGTGTTGGTCAGGCATTTTGCATATTGTCACTCCATTTGTCTTTGCCCAGTGGATTCCTTTTTATTAGATTGAAGTTAGGAGTGTTTGGAAGAATATCACAAAAGTGAAGTGCCTTTGTGCCTTGATGTCAGGGGATGCATGTTATCACCATAACTTAACTCTGTTGATTAACATTGATTGTTTGGTTTAGGTAGTATCTGCCAGGTTTCTCTGTGGTCAAGTTACTATTTTTTTTTCATCCCCAAATTCTAATCTTCGGAAGTGAGTCATTAAGTCCAGCTCATATTCTAGGAGAGGGAAATTAGCTCCACCCCCCTGGAGAAGGTTCTCAGCTACCTTTGCTGGACTTTTCACGCTCTGATCACGTATATGGGCAGTTGAGAATTTGGCAAATCCATTGGAGAGAAATTGCATGCACAATGTTGGGCTCACTTCTCTGTGGTTCTTTCTTCTCGGAATCTAGGCTTCTTAGTTTCTGCCTATTTTTAAATTTTTGGTCTTTCTTCTTCAGTGAAACTTCTGTTAAGCTCTTGATTACTGTTTTCTGCTTTACCTTTTTTGTTTGTTTGGGTTTTTTTTTGTTTGCTCTGCAATGAAATCAGAAGAAACCCTGAATGGAGAAAGCACCAATTTAGGGTTCACCTCAATGCATTTTCCTTTTTCATGGCCCTTCAAGTCTTGGATGTCACAGCTGTTCCCCCATTGCTTTCAAACACTTAATTTCATTTTTGATCCAGTTTTTATCACTGTTCACAACTCCTCCTAGGTTTGTTGGATGCAGACTATTTCCTGGCTACGAGGCAATGGGAAGCTACTGAATATTCCCACCTCCACTCTGCACTAGATCCATGGCTTTTTTTTTTTTTTTAATGAGTGAGCTGCACACCATTCATGGATCCATTTAACTGGCTTCCTTTGGACCCATCTTTCTATCTCATCCATGCTTTCCTTATGAATCAGCTGTTACTTTTCCACTTTTATTCCATTAAGCATTTTTTCCCTTCCCTAGCTGTCTTTTCTACTTTTACCCAACCCATATTCTGTTCTTCACACAGCACCCAGAGTAAACTTTAAAAAAGTAAATTTTAGCCTGTGTGCTGAATGCCTTTTGCATTTAGAATGAAACACAATTACTCACCACTCACAATCAGCCCTGACTGCCCTCTCTGACCACACCATCACCATTCTCCTCTTCTCTCACCATGCCACAGATGTCAATTCACTCTTTGTCGAGTTCAGACATTTGCAGTGTTGGTTCTTTTGATCAGCAGGGTCTCAGTTAAAATTTGACCTCCCCAACAAAGCTTCCCCTGAAGTTCTTCTTCCCTATTACTACTATTCTTTCAGTCTAATTTTTCTTCATAGAAACTATACTTACTATTTTTAAAAATTTTATATACTTATTTTTTATTTTAGAATACAAACAGCCTGATAAAAGGGCTTCTCCCAATGTATTGCCAGTGTCTGTAATAGTTCTTACACATACTAAGCATGAAATGAATGAATGAACTCCTACTAGATTTATCTGCTGTATGACATGCACTGTGTTTCATGCTTCTGATACACACTCATTAAATTATCACAACAATCCTGTGGAGCAGTCATATCCCCTGTTTACAGAAGAGCAGTAGTAAGGTGCAGAAAGATCAAGCATCTTGTTAGTTATAGCAGGTAATAGGTGGAACTGGGATTTAACCCCTAACCTACATTTTTAACTCCTAATGTAATTTTTTAAACTTATGGTTTGTATTGTACATTTTCAGTTATTTGCTATAATCTATTATGTTTTTTTAAAAGAATGGTTTCTTTGATAACAAAAGAATTAGTCACTGAGTCACATCCCCTCACCCCCCACATTTTAATATTTTATTTAGAGACAGGTTCTTGCTAAGTTGCTTAGGGCCTTGCTAAGTTTCTGAGGTTGGCTTTCAACTTGTGATCCTCCTGCTTCAGCCTCTTGAGGTGCTGGGATTACAGGCATGTGCCACCACACCAGGCCCCTTTATAGGTTTTTGCCAGAAGAGTTTTGAGAATTGATATCTATTATTTTCACTCCCCTAAAATTCATAAGATATTCTTCTTTTAACAGTATCTGGGCTTTCCTTAGGAATATTCTTCTCTCTCCTAGTGTTATTTCAGGTGGTTTGGTTGGAATTAGCCCAAGATACAGGGGTGGCAGGACCTGATACAGGACCACCTAATCGCTATGCTCAAGTCTCTAAGCAGGTATTTATTCAGAAATAAACACATGATCCAAGTCTATCCAAGTGTAGCTAACTGAGTCTTTACTAGAAAGACTTTGTTTTTTTCTTTTCCTTAACTCTTAACTCTTTGAGGATTTAAATAAGAGATCCCAATATTCCCCTTCCACAACCAAAACAAAACAAAACAAAAATAATGAAGCCAATACAGAGGAAATAAAAATTGAGAATTGGAGAGAGTCAGATTTCTGATGGTATTATTTGAGTACCTATTTCCAGTCAGCCTCAGACCGTGATATCCTCTTGTCTTTTTAGTTAAATGGACTAATGAGTTTATTTTGTGCTTAAGCCAGTTTTAGTTGGATTTTTTCCCTCCTTACATAAAAAAAAAAAAAGCCCCGACTCATAAGATGCTTCATCAAAGCCCGCTGATGGCTGATCATGTGGATTCACAACTAGTACTTAACCCCAGAGGGCAGCCTGACATGAGGCAGAGGGGGTTCTTTCATGACCTTGAAGCAAACCTCACTGTGCATCTCCTTCAGCTCTCTGCTTTGAGCCCTTGATTCAGCATGAGGGCCATCTCTTGTTTCTCAGGTGGTGGTAATCATGAGCCAGATGGAGTGGTTGCTGATGCTTGGATATCAATTAGCAAAGTTCTAACTGCAGGGAAACCTCTCAGACATGTCCTCAGTGTCTTAATCTCTCAGTGGGCCTCTCCTCGAAAGGCTTAGGTGGCTGATAATATGTTTGAGCTGTTGATCCTTTCTTTGATCACGTCTTATAGGATTATTCTGTAATGAGATGGTGCTGGGGAGAGCCGGGGCTGTCATTTGGTTGTCTGGGCTCACACTGGAGCCATGTTGCTTGGCTCTGACATTTGTTTCCCTCTCTCTTCTGCTTGTTCTGGGTGGAAGCCTTGCAGTGGGGCTCTCACCAAGTTTCTCCTGATTCTCCAGAAACGTGGAAATGTCAGGCTCATCTTCAGATATAGGAAGATAGGCTTGAACAATTCTCTTGCACAACAGGGAGCAAGTCCCTCTCCTTGTCTTCTGACTTCAAAACCTTTGCACCTGATCCTTCTGGCAACTCAGGGATCAGCAGGGCAGGTGTTGTAAGTTCCATTTTACAGATGAAAAGGAAGCGTGGAGAGATGCAGCAGGAGCGTGGCAGGGCCACACAGGGCCTCACAACCCTCCAGCCGCCCAGTCTTTTTCCAGAAGCAGATGGTCAGTAATACTTCTTGTTCTCCAATACCAGGCCTGACGAGCAGCTCCTGTGTGTCATCCCCACAAATCACCCAGTTGGAGAAGAATTCTCCTCTGAACTTGCACAGCACTCCGTCAGGTAGCCTTACAATTTCATAATTTCCTACCTTGTAATATAATCATTTGTGTGTATTTTTATCTTCTCTCCTAAAACTTACGCTCCACGGTCCCCTTGGCGCATAGAGTGTTTGATCTGTGGTAGGTCTTCTGGCAATGTTTATTGAGAGTATGAACAAGTAAATAAATGTTTTAATATTTTTTTCCTTTGGGTATGTGTGGGGGAGTATAGGAAGATAAGGTGGTAAATTTCAAGCCACCAGAATTACTGTTTCTGGGATACCTAGTGGAATGTTATGTGGAAGAAGGGTTGAATTTGTTCTGTGTTATCCCAAAGGGCAGAAATAAGACCAGTGGGTAGCCATTTCAGGGAGACATAATTCAGCTCAATATAGGATTTCCTGCAGCCAAAGCTGTTGGTAGGCGAGGGAGGGGTTGTCTTCTAAGACAGAGGTGTGTGTCATTGAAGGCATGAGAGGAGGTTCTTCGTATCACTTGGCAAGGAGACTGCCCAGGAGATTCCAGCCTGTTAGGAGGCTTTGGGCTTTCAGGGCTCCCTCCTGATCACACAGTAGTATTTAAAAGATCTTCAGTGCGAATGGTTTTTGAATGCTCTTGGAAGCAAATCTTGTGCTCACTAGGTGAATCCTCACTCATTTAATATAGACATAGGCAGTGACTAAGTTCATGGGCTTTTGGGTTCCAATTCCGGTTCCCCTCTTCAGGAATGGGTGACCTTGGCAAAGTTATTTCACAACTTTGAGATTCGGTTTCCTCATCTGTAAAATGGTGGTGATCCTAAATACCCACATCATGAGAATATGATGTCATGCACAAAGAACATAGCACAACACGGAGGAAGAGCCCAGTTATTTTTGTTGTTGAGGCCATCACTGTCCCCTGTTCCACAGTGATCATTTGTCTGTGTGTCCTGGGCTTCCTGGGGGCTACCTCAGTCTTTTTCTCTTGGTGGTATCTCAGGCTTCAGGCAGAAGAGGTCAGGAGAGGTCCCTCAGAGACCCCAAACTTGTACTTCTGAACAGAGAGCTGACAGCTGACTGCGAGACTGGAGATCTGAGCCTCCAAGGCCTCTGGCCACTTTGCAGAGCCAACAATACAAGATGAAAAACACAATATCATTTCTCCAATCTCTTCTGGGATTCTAGCTACAGGCACTCATTAAAGGCAGTTTTCTCCTGGATTTCAGAAACTGTTTTAAAAGCTTAAGAGTCTAACACTGAGTTCCCAAAAGGCTGACAGCAGTTTCTTTAGTTTCCCCCCAAATCCCTGACCTGAATTTCCAGTGGCTGGGCCATTAGTGCATCAACAAAACATGTACCCCGGGAATAGAAAAATCCATTCTTGTCCTTTGGTCATTTTGGGAGCAGCAAGGAAAGATCTCCAGTCCCCAGCCCACCCCTTAATTGAGAGAAAAGTTGCTCCCAGAGCAGTTCTCTGTCCTAGAAGTTTTGAGATCAAATGAGGGTTGAACTAAAGTGACTCAAAACTTCTCTTATGTAAATTGTTCTTTTATATGAGTGCTGTGATAGATTATACATAGTAGTCATTTAATAATTATGTTTTGTCTACTTCATATGAACTCCATTTTAATGAAGAGAAATATTATTTCTGCATCAGAAATAAAGAAACAGGTGCAATACCTAGCTCACCCCACTAGGAAAGGATTGAGTTAAGATTCTGAGGCAGATCTGTCTGATCCCAATGCTTGGACCATGGATGGTAAATTATGATGTCTTCTGTTAGGTGAACTATGCTAGGGAAAGGCATTTATTATTTATGTAGTTTAATAAATTAACAAAACACAGTGATAGATAGTCTCAGACATAGCAGTTATAATGAGCTAACATATCCATGCAGCATTCAGGTCAATTGTGAGAAGTTGATGTTCATGTCTCTGATGTAGAGATAGGGAAATAGCTTCCAAGGTAACCAAGCTAGGATGCAAACCCTGTTTCTTGAACAACTCGGGGATGCACTTTGTACCACATGGCAGGTGTAGTTCTACCAGAAATACAATCCAAATTATGTCCAATATACAATGAATCCTTATATATAATTATAATGTTCTAATTAAAATAATAATAATAATAATAATAATACAGTAGAAAAAGGGAGGGAAGGTGAAGGTACTGGGGAAAAAGATTGATCAAAGTGTTATGTGCATGCATGAATTATGGCATAATGAATCCCACTATTACATATAACATAATGCACCTATAACATTATAATAAAACTGTAAAAAAAAGTCAGCCTCAAATACACCTTTTTTATCTTTTTCAAAGTAAGTATTTTTGGGGGGGTCTTTCAGTGGGGTCCACAAATTTGGAAGGGAAGGCTTTTGGTATCCTGTTTAGAAATGAGAGAACTAAGGCCAGGAGATTTACCTAATGTGAAAAAGGGGGCAGCGGGGGGCATGTAAGCAAGACAAAAGCAGTTTTTTTTACATGAAGCATAGCTTTGGTTTTCTATTTAATTTTTTCCCCCTTATCTGTCCAATTCTTTGTGGTCTTAAGTTGTGTGTGTTATGGCTTTCCAGTCCAGTGTTTTCTTGAGTGTCCCCTTTAAGGTCATTTATTCCGTCAATACATTATATGCCAGGCACTGTAGTAGTTGCAGAGGAAAGAACTTATCTGAAAACCAGGCATCCTGTATCTCCCTGTTACTTTTGTACTCCTCCACCCCACAGGGGCCTCTCCTATTCCTCAGTGACCTCATCCCTTATAGCAAAGTTTGTCTTCTGGATATTGATGGCAACCTGATGTGTTACTCATGGTGGGACAAGGCCAATGGAAGGTTCTTGGAGACAAGAACAGCGCTCATCATTAAGAGCTCTTTAGAGTCAGGTTGTGTGTGTTCTGGTCCCTTGTTAGCCATCTGACCTTGGGCAAGTTAATTAACTCATTTTGGCGTTGGTTTCCTAATCGGTTAAATAGGGTTATTGTGAAGATCACAGGAGATAATTAATACCAACTGTTCAGAAAAATATATGTGCTCTTTTATTATTAATTGGAAAGATAAGATTTATATAAACACAATTAAAATACAAAGCAGGTCCTATACTTTCATCGGTGCAGGATCCCTTGTGGCAAGCTCAGTGACTGGCATTCAGTTGAGGTTCTAGATCTACAGCTCTGGATGCCATCGATGGACGGCTTTTTTTTTTTTTCCTTCAGAAATGAAGGAAAAGAGTTTGGTATTTATCATGTCATTTAATACTAACAAACAACCACCGAGGAGGGTAATCTGGCTTTCTTACAGATATTACAGAGGATGAAGCTAAAGCTTGGAGAGTTTAGTGACTTAGCCAGGACACAGGGTATGGAGTAGTAGAGTCAGGGTTTGAAAACAGTTTTATCTGATTCCCAGGCCTGCATTCACTAACTTATTCAGTTAGTGATTAATCATCCAGGACAACGTTCTTTGGGTATCTCCACTGGGGGAAGAGGTACTGGAGCAAATTCTGGGTATGCAGTGGGGGAGGTGGCATAGTGCCTGCTCATAGAATTTATTATCTAGGAAATGAACTCCTATAATGGAAGAGAGGACGGGATGAGCACAATAAGAGGAGCCATGGGGGCGGTGTTCATAGGCACACTCCAAAGGGACTTATGCCTTCTCTGTTTCTAAGGAGGGTTGGAGAGGGAAGAAGATGGTCACGATGATCTAGACACCTGGAAAGACTCTGGAATTCAGATTCTGGGATTAGAGATGGGCTGAAGGTGGCTCGTGGACAGGAAGGCATTCCAGAGAGCATGATTAGTTGGGGTGGGAGTGGAGCTCCTTGGGAGACAGAAAGCTTTTGAGTCTCAGCAGAACTGGTGGGGATGAGTCAGAGAAATGAACACCAAACTTCAGAAAGTGCTGAAGAGCAGATTAAAGAGGTCGAAGACAAGGTAGGCAATGCAGAGCTAGAAATCTACACAGGAGAGGAAGGGACTGGGCAAGGGGGTCGATCAAAGTATGTGATGTGCGTGTATGAATGTGGCATAATGAATCCCTACTATGTTGAATTGTAATGCATCAACTAAAAAAGAGTCTACACAGGCTTGGTTAAACGTGAGAGTCCCAGACTCAGAATTTGCTATGACACCTGAAGGCCATGATGAATTTGTAGGTGGGAGCAAGGGGGGTGGGGACGGATAGACAGACAGACAGAAAGCCAGACTCTTTCAGACTGGAGCAAGAATCTTTAGGTTTCAGGTAGGTGGTGGGCACAGAGTCAGAAGAGGTCATTTGAAGAGGCAGGAGTTTTGGAGTTGCCTCTCACTGGGTCCTGGGACTCACAGGTCTTATCCCACTTCTCTTGATGGAGGGTGGGAGATTGGACTAGGTGAGGTGAGCCTTTTGCCAACCTCTGAGTCCTGTGTGCATTAGGAGATGACCATCACTTCAGAGGTACAAGAATGGACCTTGTGTCTCTGGCTCTGCCAAGGGCCAGTCCTGCTGCTTCTATAGGAGCCCCTAGAAGAAGCTCTGCCTGATATTTTCTGCAGCTATTCTGCAGCAGCATTACCTTTCACTGTTACTTCACCAGCCAACAGTGAGGTTGTCAAGTTATCAGACACTCTGGGAGCACTCCTGGGGAGGGGGAGGCAGCGCCTGCAAACTGCATTTGCCTCTCTGTGATCACCTGGTAGTCTAGAAAAGAACAGTGTCCATATTTATTTATGGGCTTCCAAACAAAGGTGAGACCTTGCAGGTGAGCATGGATGTTCTCTGCTTGGTTTCTTTGCAGAAATTATCATCAAGCCTGTTCTGCTCCCATTCCTGTATCAGGTTTTTTCTGGTGTATTAGAGTCTGTGGTCCTGGGGAACCCACTGGGAATTCACATTCAGCCTGTGGTGCATTGAGAGTAGCATTGAGACCAGTGAAATCAGACTGGGTTCACAATGATATGGTTGCCCAAATTGGACCACTTACATCAGTTCCCCTATCCAAGCTCTCCCTTGACTGTTTGGTTTTTTTTTTTTTTTTTTTTTTTTTGGAAATGGGGATTGAATCTAGGGGCACTTTAACCACTGAGCAACATCCCTAACCTGATTTTTTTTTAACTTTTTACTTTTTAATTTTGAGACAGGTCCTTGCTGAGTTGCTCAGGGCCTTCCAAATTGCTGAGGTGGGCTTTGAACTTGCCATCCTTCTGCCTCAGCCTCTTGAGCTCTCTTGACTTTTAACTGGAATCAGAACAATTCACTATGGTCAATCCCAGTCTTCCCTGATGACTTGGAAGAATGTATATGGTAAAGGAGGTCAATCACCAAGATTTAAATCATGCAATATAGTGGACTAAAATATTTCAAAGCCAGAGTGCATGAGGGTCCTCAATGGCAAAGTCAAGAACTCTGCTCCTAATTGTTTTCTCTATCCCAGTGGGCCTTCTCTAGAGACCCCGGATCACATTTCCTTATTCCCTTGGGTAGAAGAGTCTAAAAATATAACCTCAAACATCCATCAATCTGGAAAACACTTCATAAAACAAGAAGGATTGGATCCAGAGCCTGTGGCATGGTATTTCAGGTCATTCACAGTTTAGAGTACATGTCTCTTTCTTAGTATTACCTCCCATCTACCCGTTTATTTGGATAGTCTGGAATGTTCTTCCTGAATTTACTATCTAATGAAATCCTTTGGCAAATCAAATCCTCTCTGAGCCTCATTCTATCTATAAGGTGGAGCTAATGGTCTCTGTCTTACAGGGCCATTGAGATAATTCAGTACATATGAATCTACTTCATAAATGTTGAAATATTATAAAAATGAGATTTTTTTTCTCTCACTGGTTCTGATTTTTGTTTTGGTGAAAAATGTATGTACTCATACATACGGACTCCAGCTCTTCATGTTTTCTACTAGAATTTGGAGGTCTCTATGTTTTAGCTAAGGAGTGATTATTCTCTCAATTTTTTTCTGCTTCCAACACTTCCTATCCTCCTATTTTCCCTCTAGTTTCTTGTTTTTACTTTTTCCACACTGGTTAAAAAAAAAAAAGGAATGATTTCCTCTTTTCCTTAGTCCGCTTTTTCTTTTGAACAGTCTAATTTTCACCACTGTAATTGACTAACCCAACATGAGGATTCTTCTTCAAGGACAAATTGTACTTAAGGAAATGCTATCAGATCAGAAGCAATGAAAGTATTTCTGTTCTGTTTTGTTCTAGATCTGCTGGGATCTAGAATAATCTAGAGTGTTACAGGAATATACTTAGGTTCTCTTTGCTGTTTTCAAGTAGAATTGGCTCAGGTCAGGCAGGGATGTTTGCATGAAATTTCAACTATATAAGAAATGGGATGAAAGGTGATGAGAAAGTTATTTGGCATTTATTGGGCACTTACTATATGTACTGGGCACTTTGCCAACTAACACATTTTTTAAAAAAATTCTTTTTTTTTTTTAGTTGTAGATGGACACAATATCTTTATTTACTTATTTTTTATGTGGTGCTGAGGATTGAACCCAGTGCCTCACATGGTTCTGTGAGGTAGGTACTCTACCCCTGAGCTATAGCCCCAGCCCCCCAACAAACACATTTTATGCTCATTGTCTCATTTACTCCTTTCAGTAATATTAAGAGAGAGATCAAGTTGTCTGTGTTTAATTAGGAAACTGAGGTGAGGGTTGAAATCACTCAGCCAAAACTCCCAGCAAGAGAGTGATGGTGTTGAGATTGGTCCCTGTGTGTGGCTCTATTAGGGCTGGTGGGTATCATCATACATTACATCGCCACTCTTAGTTGGGGACCTCTTGGTTCTGCTCCAAGTGTCACGTGCCCCCCCCCCACTTCGTTCAGCACTTGTGACACTACAGTGCAGTTGCCAGTCTAATCCTCTCGCCCCAACTAGATCCAGCTGGAGGAAGGCAGAGAACTTATCTTACCTGTTCACTGCTCTATCACAGCACCCAGCACAGGGTGCTATGATAGATTTAATATTTATTAAATATTCATTTAATAAATATCAATTAAATGAATTAATGAGTATAATGAGCCTAGGTACGACTCCAGGCATTTCCCTAGAATCTCATGGGAAGGAACATGAGATAATGCTCAGCAGACACAAGTTCCTCTGCTGTTAAGGAAGCTTTGGAAAAAGAAGGAAAAAGGAAGTGGGAGAGACAGAGCATTCATTTTAATTGGAAAAACAAGGCAACAAGATATATTATTTAATTTGAGAAAGACGGAGGAAAAATGTACATGCCATGCATTTCTTTCCAATTAATCCGGTTTTCCAAATTTAGTCTCTCCTATTTTATCTTTATGATTGTTGCCATATCTGTGAACCAACTATAATATGATTTACTTAATATTTTTCTTAATATCAGCCCACTTTTCAAAACATGCATTTTTTTGTAAAAGAAATCTTTATAACACTATGATAAATGTGAAGCCATTATTACTTGCTTTAAAAAATAGCTGATGTGAAAACAGGTATAACAATAACGGAAAAAGTAATTAGATTCTAGCAGGTGCTGTTGCCTGCTAACACACCCGAGTCTGGGCTGTTCTTTTTTTTTAAGCTAAGAAGCATGATTAGGAAATGGTGGAACAGAGTTAAAGACACAGTAGTACCACGCTCAGACTTCTTTCTTCTTCATAATGAGAAGAATTTGAAGAAATAACTTCCTTACTACATGACTCCACGTGCTTTCCTGTTGCATCTGAGTCTTGCCTGACATCATCTCCTGTCCCAAGTCGGGTCAGTGTTACCTGAATGGGAAAATGCCAAACCAGTGGACATAGCCTTCTCTCTTGAGCATCATATCTTAAGACAATTCTTCTAAAAGCTGTCTCACACCTGAAAAGAAACAGGAGGGTTTATTTCTTCCTGTCTCTGCTAACAGCCCTGTTTGCAAGGGGGTGGGAAGAGGTCAGAGCCAAGTTGCTAATGGTCAGTGCCCTTCTTTCTGTCTGGAGCTGCCTCAGCTCCAAGTCTTAGGAGGCTCCCCACAAGCCAAACTGGAGATCCTGGAGTTGAGCAGCAGTCTTGAGGAGGAGCAGGTAAATCCAAGGGCCTGGGAACCTCTCTCTACAAACAAAGCGAATCTGCTTGAAGTCACCTCTTCAGCCCAGAACATTTTATTCTAGTGAAAGGTCTCTCCTGCCCCAATTCATTCACTGTGAAAACCAACATAATTTATCTTCCGGAGGGAAGGGTGCAGACTCCAGCTTGGTGGTGGTTTTTTTTTTGTTTTGTTTTGTTTTTTGTTTTGTTTTGTTTTGTTTTTGGCTCAAGCAACAACTCGGCTTAAGTCACGTGAAGAAAAAGGGGGAGAAAAACCTACAGAAGACTGCTAATTTGCAAGTTTAGAAATAAAAACATGGGCATTATGGCAAAGGCTGGGGAGAAGGTGGCCTCAGTGTTCTTGAGAGGCAGCCTGGGTTTGCACATCAGTGTCGTCTTTGCCCTGTTTCTGTTGTGATCACAAACATCTTTTCCTTTTTGGGGTCTTGGTATCATAAGACCTTGGAATTCTGGATGCTCCCTTATTGGAAGGGAGGGAACTATTATTCACTGAGCACTTTCAGGTGCAAGGTATCTCTCCTCTCATTGTTATTTGCTCTCCACAATAACATAAAGAAGTGCGGGGAGGTCAGTCCTGAATGCAGACCAGGAACACCTCCTACAAGGTCACAGAGCCTCAAAAGAGCAAAGCCAGGACTGACCTGGACTATCCTGATTCTAAAGCCTATGCTATTTATGTTGCTGCCCCCTAAGAATTGTGGGAATAGAACTGGAGATTTGGAAGGAACTCTTAGGCCTCTATTTAATGTTCTATCCACATATAATCTTTTACAGGGTCCCCAACAGATTGAGCTTCCGTTTGATTCATTTTCCTGTGGAGGCAACCTGGTCCATTGAGGAAGGATGTTAATTATCAATGGGCTTTCACTGAAGCAGAAATCACCCTTTTCTTTCCTTTCCATGGGGACCTCTTTACCCTCCATGGACATCTAACCTAAGACCCTTGGAGTGACATTAACATATTTAGCTTTCATAGGAAGGGACCCCAAGAGACTAGGCCTTTGTCTTATTTTGTAGAAAGTCGAAGCGAGACGTGACGGTTTTCCTTTCATATCTGTAAACCCTATAGGATTTGTTCCATTCTTTTTTTTTTGACTCCATGATTTAAAAAGTATTTCCTGGACCAAGAAAGCTATTCATTAAAGAGCAGATGAGAGGATTCTGAGGTGATTTATTTAGGCCATACAGGGCCAAAGGCCTATATGTTAGGGCAGTCCAAAGATGCATGCTTTCTGGGATAGACAAACAGCTTGGCCAAGACACCAAGAAATTACAGCCCTCTCATTAAGACTCTGCAAGTGGTGGCACCCACCCTTTCTGCCTGTGGTGTTTGTCTGCAGGGCCTGAGGACATGCTGGGGCAGAAGCCAGTTGACTGTGGTTTCCCAGGCTGCCTGTCCAAGGAGCAATGATTCCCTGTCAGTGGGTTGCCAGGTACAGCAGAGGACATTTCTGAGGAAAAGAGGTGGAAGAGAATACCTGGATTTGGTTCTTTGTGATAATTTACTCTTGCTATCTTGGCCAAGGCTTTATTCTCCCCAAGAAGGGGATGACAGTAGTAGCCCTTTAGATGCTGCAGTCCCTGAGAAGAGAAACCCACTGAACCTCTGTCCTTCATTGGATGCTTACCTGTGCAGCCTTGGGCTGAGCACAGTAGCTTCCTGCCTTCCACTGGAGTAAAGGGGTTGTCAGCATGCACTCTGCTGGGGCTTGCCAACACCTCTTTCCCAGATTCCCATTATTGGCGTCAATTTCCTAGCCACTCTTGGGCTTTTCTTGGTCCCTGGGGGTGGGGATGGGGCGGCATAAACACAGTTCTTTGGTAGTAGCTACACCACCTCTGAGAAATATTCTGGTGGTGGTTGACTGGCCAGAATTCTAGAATGATTATTTCCTGGGTGCATTGCTTTGGTATGTTTCCTCACTTACAAGTTCACTGCTCTCTTAGAAGATTTCCTTTCTTTTTGCATTTGAGGGTTGTTAGGAGTCTGCACCTGAAATGAAAATTGAGACTGTTTGTAAAGGAACAAAGGGGTGGTTAGGGATAAAGAATATGGCTGGGACAGACTTCCTGTGTCTGGATAATGTCCCTGTTGTTTCTGAGCTTTGGGGACAGGCTATCTAACCTTACTATCAGAGTGGGAGAGTGATGGTACTCACCTTACAGTCCTTGTGAGGAATAAATTGTATGCAAATTAAGCATTGGGAACAGGGCCTGATGTGCAGCTAGAACAATTCCACTGTTGGTCCTCATATTTGCTATTACTGTTGGAATGGGCTGCAGACTGCTGGGAGGGAATGTCACACGGGGAGAGAGAGCGATGAGTTAAGCAAGACTTCCTGAAGGAAGGAGGCTTTACCTGATTTGAAACCTGGCTAGAAGGAAATTCTAGGCAAAGGGAAGCTTGCAAACAAATGCCCTAGATGGAAAGGTTGATTTTGGACAATGAGTAGGATGCCCTAGAGAAAAAAATCAAACTCTGAAATGCTGACTTATCAAGGGCATCACTTTTTTGTGGAGCCCACACACATATTTAAGGCATACTGCTGTGGCCTGAATGTGTCTTCCCAAAGTTCTTATGTTGAACCTTAATCCCCAATGTGCCCCTTTGGTGGGGGTGCTTTGGGACATGGGATTAGTGGCTTTACAAAAAGGGTTGAAGAGAGCCTGTGAGCCTGTTCCGCATGTGAGGGCACAGTTCGAAGGTACCATTTTTGAAGCACAAAAGTGTCTCTCTCTACATGTGGAATCTGCTGCTGCCTTGAACTTGAACTTCCCAGACTCCAGAACTGACCTCGTTTGTGTCATTTAGTGATAGCAGCTCCAGAATGACAGGTTCCTTTTTGTTTTTCTCAGTGAAGGCAGAACTTTCCCCTTTCATGTTTGGGGCGGGGGGGGGGGGATGTGGAAGAGGAGGAGATCCAGAGCTTTGGATTTGGGTGAACTGGGATTTGAGTCCTGGCTTTCCTCTTCACTGGTGGAAGGACTTTGAGCTAATTATTTAACATCTTGAATCGCAGTTTCCTCACTCATGGGTGTGTCCATTTAAATGAAGAGGTTTCTTTCTTGCTTCCTTCCCATCTTCTTTCCTACTCTCACCTTGCTCTGGGAGAAGGAAATCTCTTGGGCCGCTCTCAAGCTGCCTCCTGTGAATTGATCTGGTAGCCAACTCTGGCATAGGGCCAAGGAGACGGCATCATGGGAGAAAATTTTGTTGGTGTCATTGAAACAAGAATTTTATAGAACTTTATAGAACTGGGAAAGTCCTGAGTAGCTCTTTGGAATGGGTCACAGGCAGGTAGATTTGTGAGAACTTGTTTTAAGTCAGGTGACAGTAGGAGCAGCTGAGCACCGTTGCCCTCTGTTCACTCATTATGAGCACCATTGACCTCTGTTCACCCATTAGGTAAACTGCTTCCTCAGGTCACCCCAATAACACTTAAATTTGTGCACCCCAATCTTGCTCAGCCTTCTGAGAAATGAGGAAACTGAGGTCAAGAGAGCAGAAGTAACTTATCCAAGGTCTCACAATGGCTGGATTAGGCTACCTGGGTCTCATTCTCCCACAGAGAACGGTGTGTAAAACAGTAGGGTAGATTTGGGGATGTAAGGAGATGATGCTTCATAGACAAAAATGTCTTATTTTTTTTATAGGAGAGGTCGATTTTTCTTAGATTGTTTTTACTGTTTACTCCAGAATGAGAACTCCTTTTCGGATTATGTTCATGTTTACAACATCCTGCGGATGGGATGTTGCTTACTCTCCTTTTAGGCTTGATGTAAAAGATAAAAAAAAATACAAAAAAAAAAACCCACACAGTCCTGAATTTCCCTGAGAATCGTCACGCTGGCTCCCTTGCCTCTTTCAGGGCTCCTCCCAAGGGTGAGTTTTTAAACATGATGAATTACTGTGGTCAGTGGCGACAGCAGCATGCCGTGCCCAGGGGAGCCAAGCTCTGGGTTCCTTGGCCAGCCTGCGTCTCTCCGGCAGGCAGACTAGCCTGCTGCATGCGTCCCTGTGTAGATACTGTCACTACTGCTGCATTCCCTCTGTCCCAACAGAGGTGTCACAAATCATGGTGAGGATGTGTCCACTCCCTGGCCAGGCAGCATGGAGAGCCAAGGTGGGTATTGCAGAAAGCCAGGGAAAATTGCTTGTGGTCCCTGGGGGCTTGAATTACCTCCACTGGACCTGTTGATTTTGCAGCGTTTCTTTGCTCTCCGTCTTTGCTGGGGTGCAGACATGCCTGGGGTGCTAGTCATTCTGTCCTATAAACATAGCCAACACTGGCTATTCATTCAGATATTTCAGCAGGCATTTGTTGAATGAGTTGCCAATCTCATGCTGCATGCTATGTGGGATGCAGAATTGAAAGACAAATTCCCGTCATGCTGATGTTCTAGTTGAGGATTTGTAAGTATATGGGATGGAAATCACCAGAAACTGTATTGATTCATACATTGCACGTTTAATGTCTGCCTTCTGCATGCCAGGAGTTGCTTTATCATGGTTGCAGTTCATTGGTCATTGAACTCAAGAGATCTGGAGGATGGAAACAATCTTATCCATAGCAACTAATACTTATTCATCAGCTACATAACATAGAAGCCAGGATTCCTCTGTGAAGGAGGAAATGTCATCATCCCACTTTGCAGATGGGTCTGAGGCACAGAGAATCCAAGAACTCCCCCAAAAGCCACCAGCTGATAAGTGTCAGGGCTCAGATGGATTCTCATGCCTGTTTGACCCCAAGGCCTCAACCATGAAAGATTTGGCTATTCTGGTGAAGTTGAGCTGGAATTTGAAGAACAGGCAATACCATCAAGGAAGGACTTCTATGGGTCACAATCAGAGCCTTGAACTTTCCTACATGTTTCAAGATTCCCTACTATTTTAAAGATAAATGAAAACTGGTACCAGCATATCATAAATGTGCCCTAGATCTCTTGGTCTGTGTGCATCTGTTGAAGTGTTCACCGCCCCCCCCCACTTATTTTTACTAAAATTTGTAAAGTTTCTGGTCTTTTTCTTTTCTTTTTTTTGTACCAGGGATTGAACTCGGGAACACTCGGCCACTGAGCCACAACCCCAGCCCTATTTTGTATTTTATTTAGAGACAGAGTCTCATTGAGTTGCATAGCGCCTCACCATTGCTGTGGCTGGCTTTAAACTCGCAACCCTCCCGCCTCAGCCTCCCAAGCCGCTGGGATTAAAAGCTTGTGTCACCCTGCCAGGCAAGTTTCTAGTCTTATACTTAGGTTTTGGATCCACTTTGAGTTGACCTTTGTGCAGGGTGAGAGCTAGGGATCTAGTTTCATTCTTCTACATATGAATATCCAGTTTCCCCAGCATCACCTGTTAGAGAATCTTTTTTTCAATGTATGTTTTTGGCACTTTTGTCAAGAAATGGATGACTATGTCTGTGAGGTCCATATCTGTTTTCAATGCTAACCAATTAGTCTGTTTCTATTTTTGTGTGGGTGCCGCACTGTTTTTGTTATTATGGCTTGTAGTATAATTTGAAATTTGAATTGTGTTCCAAGAGTGTTCTTTTTCTTCAGGATTGCTTTGGCTATTTTGGGTCTTTTGTTCTTTCATATGAATTTTAGGTTTTTTTTTCTAGTTCTATGAATAACATCTTTGGTATTTTGATAGAGATTGCATCAACTATATTGCTTTTGGTAATAAGACCATTTAAACAGTATTAATTCTGACTATCCATGAACATGGAGGTGGATCATTCTAACTTTTAGTATCCTCTATTTTCTTCAGTGTTCTTTAATTTTCATTATAGAGGTCTTTCATCCCCTTAGTTTTATTCCTAGGTATTTTATTTTTTTATTTTTATTTTTATTGTAGGTGGACACAACATCTTTATTTTTATTTATTTATTTATTTATTTTTATGTGGTGCTGAGGATCTGTCGCGTCTACCCGCCAGCAGGAATGACGACAACAAAACAGGATTCTTCTTTAGCACGTTTTATTGGGAGCATCCATTGGGTTTCGATGAGAGAAAGGACCCTGAGCCCGAAAAGACCACCCCTAATATACTAGAGCCGCGGCCTAAGTCTCATGTGATTGGACAAAAGCACATAGCAACACAGCAGCAGCCAATAAGGCAAGGAATTCAGCACTGGCGCCCAGAGCCAGGAAGTACAGGTCAACTGGTTCTTACCAGCTTTTACTGGTTCTTAGAACACTCAGTACATTATCATATCGGCTCGCTCAGGAACTGGCTGACCACAAAGAACTGAGTCATTGTCCAAGAACTAAGCCAACACCCACATAAGGCAGCGCAGCAAAATGGCTCACCACAGTTCCCCCTTTTTTACTTTGTTTGAACCATTTAAAATTCACCGGATCTAGGAAGTGTCCTCATAATGACCCCTCCGATCAAGGGTGGCATCTAAAGGCCAAACAAGGAAGTCACCTTTCTGAGTGCAATGGGCAACATTTACCCTTCAGAGTGCAAAGGCTGTCTTCCTAAGACATGGAAGCCTTCCAAGGTGCAATGACAACAAGGTCACTTGGTGTGCAAAGGCCATCCACATCAAAGCAGGGGTTTTAGGATTTTGCCAAGCTGGCGAGCCAAATTTGTGGGGAGGCCCCAGCTTCCAATGCAGCGAGTGCCTGAACCACCTTGACCCTATCACTTTGTTGCGTGCGCCGCATATGACAAATCATCCAAAGGCATAAGACAAGGCCAAAAAGAAGCATAATACCGAATAACCCAACTCCTACCCACTCTTTAAAGTAGGAAAATATAGAAGAAGCCCAAGAGGCAAAGTCTGCAACAGAAAGGGGCTCCACACGTGTTCCATTCAAGTTAGCAATCTGAGACAGCAATTCTTGAGTGAGCCGTTCTCCTTCCCGAGTCCAGTTTCCCTGTAAAAATCTAGACAATCTGTTACTTTGTTCCACAGAAGCAGTCATATTATAACGTAAAGGAGTAACACACATATACTTATAATGAGATACACATCCTAACTGAGTAATTTTATAAACTTCCTCTATTTGTTCTTGTACTATGTCTACTCTTTGATTAAGTAAATGAATACCAGCAGTAAGATGCCTATTAATTTCTTCTATTGTAGTTAAAGCTTTAGCTGTTTGATCTACCACACTATTAATAACTTTAGCTGTTTGTACTTGAGAAGCCATAGCTATGGCTGCAGTAGTAGCTGCCGCAGCAGATGCCACAATAGCGGTAACTATAGCAGCTGTAATGCCAAAATCTCTTCTCTCCCTGACCAACTGTACCAGGGGAAAAGAACTAGGATCGGCCTCAACTGGCATGGGCACAAAGGTCGGAACCTTTACCACCAAAGCCAATGACAAGGAAGTATTCCAACACTGGGTTAAATAACACTCTTTCACAGTGCAATTAACTATAGTAGAATTGTCAGTATGATTAACAAGTAAGAACATGAATGGTGGCTGAACGCATATTTCAGCAGCAGGAAAGGAGGTATTATGATATTCTTCATTGATAGTAATATTTGATAAGTATTTTTTGGTTCCAGACTGACATGTATTTCCAGAAACATTCTTAATCCAATGAACTCCCCCATTTAAATAGGCTACAGTGGAGAAATCTGTTCCCGCCCCCATCTCATTATATAATATCCAAGAGTACCAAGGCCATCCTGCCAAATTTGTCTTAGTAGAATTTCCAGTAATATTAAAAGAAAATCCCTTAAGGGGAGGGGACAATTGAAATCCCAGGGCAACTTGTTTTTCTGGAACCAGAGGACTCTGGCAAGGAGTAAACTCTGGCGGAAAGGAATAATCGGGTGAGCACCGAGGCCCAGGTCTCATTTTGGTAGCATTTGGTGTCCCCTGATATGTTGGAACGGTTACATAACTAACCATAAGTAGGGTGGTAACTCCAACACATCCTCTATTAGAAGAAATTCCAGAGCCAGACTGTTGGCCACTGACAACCTGTGAGAGGACTGTCTGCAAGACCCTTGGTGAAACCTTGGTGGACTCCGTGGGGTCATTCCATGCACTGATATTTTTTCTGCGCAGGACGATACACAGAGGGGCACCAGATTGGGAGCCCCAAAACAGGCACAAGGTTTTTGTTAGGTTGAAGGAAGTAACATTATATCTTCCTTGTTCAGATGCAGTTTTGGGTGCACAAGGCACCTCTCCCTGACAATTAGTAGAAAAAAATGCAGGTAGCACTGGGGAGTCAGAATGTACAGGAACAGGTACCGGCCATGCTCTACTAATGGCCCAATAATACTCTTTAATTCCCTGCGCCTGGAAATTCAGGTACAGGAGGAGAGTTACCACCAGGAGGCTCCACCGAGTCAGCTGCATGTTGATCCGTGGTGTTATCTTGTTCCTTCTCTGAAGATCCTTGGATGAGTCTAGTAAGTCTCTCAGGTACCCAAATTGGCTCCGATTGATCCTGTGGAAACACACATACAGCTCCCCTAGACCTGGCTATCACCGGGTCTGGGCCACGCCAAGAGTTTGACAAAACATCTTTCCATTTCACATCATCAAAATGACAGGGAACCTCTGCTGTATGTCGTTCAGCTGCAGATCTATTATTATTATCCAGATGTAAAAAATTTATAGTATATAAGGCTAAAGACAACCTATTTTTAGCCATCTGATCATATCCAATTCCTCTTTTTTGTTTTGTTAGGCATTCTTTTAAAGAGCGATGTGCTCATTCCACAATGCCCTGACCTTGAGGATTATAAGGCAGGCCAAATGAATGTTGTACTTGCATGGTATTACAAAATTGTTGTAAAGATTTAGATGTATAAGCAGGACCATTATCAGTTTTAAGCATACGTGGTTTACCCCACGCTGCCCAAGCCTCTAAACAATGGTTGATGACATTATTAACACACTCCCCGGATAATGCAGAGGCATGCATAATTCCAGAAGAAGTATCAGTAGAGACATGAACATATTGTAGCTTTCCAAAAGAGGATATATGAGTTACATCCATCTGCCACAATTCTCCTGGACGCAGCCCACGAGGATTAATACCAACATGGGGCGGATGTAAAAAGGGGGCACAATCAGGACAGTTTACAACAATATCTCGTGCAACTGCACGTGGAATCACAAACTGACGTCGCAAGGTGCGAGCAAGAACATGAAAAAGACTATGGAAGTCCCGTGCCTTATCATTAGGACTCATAGATATAAAGGCAAAGGCTCGAGTGGCTTTGTCAACTAAGGCATTGCCAGATACCATAGGTCCAGGCAATGAAGAATGAGCTCTAATGTGTTGAACAAAGAAAGGAGCAGTTCAGTTCCAAATGAGAGACTGTAAGTGTTTTAGGAGAGGAGCCACATGACTATGATTAGAAATCATACCAGCAGTCTCCAAGCCCTTGAGAGCATTGACAACATATAACGAATCAGACACTAAATTAAAAGGACAGTGAAAAGTCTCAAAAACTTGACAAACAATTTGACATTCAACAATTTGAGGAGTGTCAGGGGTAAATTGAAAAGTTACTGGTGTATTGCCAGAAACTACATAAGCTCCAATGCCTGTTTTAGATCCATCAGTATATATGTCTAAGGCACCCTTTAACGGGCTCATGGCTGTTATTTTTGGGAAAATCACAGGATGAACTGACATGAAATGTATCAAAGGATGTCTAGGAAAATGGTTATCAATGACTCCAGAAAAGGAACAAGCAAGAACAGCCCAGTCATCCACAGTAGATATTAAAATTTTTACTTGGTGAGCATTATAAGGAGTCACTAAGCTTAGTGGAGCAACACCAAAATGAGTAACACACAATTTGATTCCTTGCAAAGCAATACTAGCCACCATGGTTGGATAATGAGCTATAGTCTTATGAGCAGTAGAAGAATGATGAATCCAGAGCAGTGGCCCATCCTGCCACAAAACTCCAGTAGGAGCATTCTTTGATGGCAAAGCTAATAGTTGAATGTGCTGGTTGGGCACTGCTTGGAGTAATTGTGCAGAGCGAAGAGCTTGCTCAACAAGGTGTAGAGCCTTTCGAGCCTCAGGCATCAGCTCTCGCAGAGAGGAAAGCTGTGAATCACCTTCTAACAAGGCAAAAAGAGGTTGTAATTCATGTGTAGATATTTTTAAATAAGGTCTTATCCAATTTATATCTCCAAGCAATTTCTGAAAATCATTAAGAGTTTGCAGGTGATCAGTATGTATAGTGATCTTTTGAGGTCTAATAACTTTGGAGTCTATTGTAGCTCCTAGAAAATGTCCAACAGCACCTTGCTGGATTTTATCGGGTGCTACATGAAGGCCAGCTCCTTCCAAATATTTAATCATAGAGGCAAAAGCTTCCTCTAATAGAGCATCATTAGGTGCTGCAAGCAAAATATCATCCATGTAATGACATATTCTCAGTTTAGGAAATTTGTCTCTGATAGGTTGTATGGCAGCTCCCACAAAAAGTTGACACATAGTGGGACTATTTGCCATGCCTTGAGGTAAAACCTTCCATTGATACCCTTCATCAGGTTTTTCATGGTTAATGTTAGGCAAAGTAAATGAAAATCTTTGACAATCTTGTTTGCATAAAGGAATAGAGAAGAAACAGTCTTTGATATCAATTATAATTATAGGCCATTCCCTTGGCAGGCTAGATAACAAAGGCAGGCCCCTTTGAATAGAACCCATCAACTGCATTTGAGCGTTTACCGCTCTCAAATCATGTAACAATCTCCATTTACCTGATTTCTTTCTGATAACAAAGATAGGAGTATTCCAAGGAGAACAAGAGGATTCTAAATGTCCTAACTGCAATTGTTCATCTACCAAATGTTTGGCTGCATTGAGTTTTTCTAAGGATAGGGGCCACTGGGGGATCCAAACCGGAGTATCAGTGATCCAAGGTATGGGAATTGCTTCCCCAGTGGCCCCTACGAAAAACCCAGCCCCCGGGTCCCACTGTTTCCACTAGGCATTAATGGTTCTGTTTGTCCCTGTAACCTTTTTCCCAATCCTTTACCTGGAATATGTCCCATATTTTTCATAATCTGTTGGCTTTGTGGAGAAAATTCATTGGTCAATACTAATTTCATCTGAGACAAAATATCTCGTCCCCATAATGTAACAGGTACATCTATAACATACGGTATCACTGTACCCTTTTGTCCCTCGGACGTTGTCCAATTAAGTGACTTGGTGCTGACCAGAGGGGCATTAGCATAACCTAATCCTTGTAATGTATGGGAAGATGACTGCAGTGGCCAAGACTGTGGCCAGAATTTTGCACTAATAATACTTTTATCTGCTCCTGTATCGAGGAGACCTTGAAATTGTTTGCCCTCAATGATTAATTCCAACATTGGCCTCTCTTCTAGTTGTAAAGACAAGTTTATTAATTGTACTCCTGTAGAGCCCAACCCTTTATCCCCCCTCACATCCTTCTGAGAAGGGAAATAATCATGAAGACTAGGCAACACAAGAAGTTGAGCAATCCTATCTCCTGGGGATATGACTATCATATTTCTAGGTGCAGAACATAGAATCTTTATCTGACCGTCAAAGTCAGGATCAATCACCCCAGGGGTAACGACCAATCCCTTTAATGCTGATGATGACCTACCAAGCAACAGTCCCACTGAATTCTTGGGCAATGGACCTTTAAGGTCAGAAGGAATTGGCTGAATTCCCATACTTGGTGTTAATACGAGTCTGGTGGTGGCACAGATGTCCAACCCTGCAGACCCTTGTGTTGCTCTCCTCGGGGTTCTGTCGGGCGAAAAGATAGTTGATACTGTGCATTCTCTTGCAGCGCCCCATATATTTGAGGGCCCTGAGGTCGGGGGCCCCGACGCCCGTTTTTTGACTCGGTCACAGGATTAAGTGGGTTTCCCTGTATGTCTTTAACAGATCTGCACTCATTAGCCCAATGTCTTCCCTTTTTACATTTTGGACATAACCCTGGAATGCGAGGAGATGACATTTTTGGTTGTTCTTTGAAAGGACAAGTTTTTCTTAAATGTCCTTTACGACCACAATTGAAACAAGAAGAAGAACCTCGGCTCCCTTTGGTTGCCGCAACCACTGCCGCGGCCAACCCTGCATTTGTCAAAGGACCTCCAATCTCGGCAGGCTGTCACCCAGGCATTCAACCCCTTCCCTTTTATTGGTGTTATAATCCTTCTACATTCCGAGGTACACTGTTCATACACCAATTGTTGTACTAATGGCGTTGTCTGGTCTATGTCCCCAAAAATCTTGGAGGCTGCCTCAAGCATACGAGCAACAAAATCTGAAAACGGCTCAGCGGGGCCTTGTATAATTTTTGTAAGATTCCCCGTTGTTTCACCTCTATTAGGGAGGGCCTTCCAGGCACATAAGGCCAAAGTATTAATCTGTTGATATACTACTAATGGATAAACATTTTGATTTTGGGCCCACTGACCTGTCCCGGTCAGCATCTCCACATCCCAGGCTTGTTGACCATCAGCTGCATTCGCATGAGCCTGTTGTATAGCGGCATCCAAGTATAATGCCTTAAAATCAAGATATTGCCCCATGGAGAGACAAGCCTTTGCTAAATGATACCAATCCATTGGTGCCATAGCATTAAGATGTAAGCGTTCAAGCAATGCAATTGTAAAAGATGCTGTGACACCATTAGTCCTGACAGATTCAGCTATGTCTTTAACTAATTTATAAGGAATGGGCTCAAAATATCTCTGTCCTTGTGCATCCTCAAAGACAGGATATGCACCAACAGGATATGCCCCCTCCTCCTCCAGCTTCCTCCAAGTACTGCGTTTTATGAAGCCACAAGCTCCACCTGGAGCAGTGGGTGGAGACCCTTTACGTGGCAACAGTTGTTTGGCTACAGGATACGCTGGAGGCTTCGGAGGAAGAAGGGCGGCGGTTGCCGCGTCATAGCGGCCATGCTCATATTCAGCCGCCATTTTGTCTAAGCTTTGTTCTTCTTCTGGGGTAAAGCCTTCTGACTCGCCTTCCGATTCAGACTCATCTGAATCAACTATCTTTAATTTACGGAAGGCAGATAAATCTGGATAGAGTTTCGGGCGTGCTCCTAATGTTGGAGTCACGTCCTTTTGTTCCTTGAGTGCACTTTCACTTAACTTTGCATTAGATCCCCCTTTTTGTTTTGTTTCATGTCTTTCTTGCTTAGATTCCTCTGACTCTGACCTACTATCCTGATGCTCCATCAAAATCTCCTGTCCCCTTTTTACAATATCAGCACAACGAACGTCCTCCAAACATGCCTTAATTAAACGCCACACCGGCTTTGTGCCAGGGCGCAACTTTCTCTGTTTTTCTAAAAGGTCTATATCCTTGCCCAATTTGTTCCAGCAAGGGACCGTTAGGCTGCCTGTGGATTCAAACCAAGGGGCAGCGTCCTCCACCTCCTTTAAAAAACTTTTAATAACAGAGTCTGAGACGCGTAATTCACGCTGATGTAAAAGTTCATGTAGTGGTTTCAGGAAAACAGACTGATGTTGACCCATGATAGAGCACTATGCTAAGCCAGAGCCACCGGATCAGGGGATTACTTACTGGCGCCACCGCTCCGCGTGTAAAGTTCTGAATCCTCCCGCAAAATATCGGGGGTCCCCTCGTAGCCGACAGATGACAATTCCCGGGATTTCGGCACCACTTGTCGCGTCTACCCGCCAGCAGGAATGACGACAACAAAACAGGATTCTTCTTTAGCACGTTTTATTGGGAGCATCCATTGGGTTTCGATGAGAGAAAGGACCCTGAGCCCGAAAAGACCACCCCTAATATACTAGAGCCGCGGCCTAAGTCTCATGTGATTGGACAAAAGCACATAGCAACACAGCAGCAGCCAATAAGGCAAGGAATTCAGCACTGGCGCCCAGAGCCAGGAAGTACAGGTCAACTGGTTCTTACCAGCTTTTACTGGTTCTTAGAACACTCAGTACATTATCATATCGGCTCGCTCA
The DNA here is from genome assembly GCF_964194105.1 of Spermophilus citellus. Taxonomy (NCBI): domain Eukaryota; kingdom Metazoa; phylum Chordata; class Mammalia; order Rodentia; family Sciuridae; genus Spermophilus; species Spermophilus citellus. Next base: position 156,789,092 of record NC_138183.1, on the reverse strand, counting down.
GGAACTGGCCGACCACAAAGAACTGAGTCATTGTCCAAGAACTAAGCCAACACCCACATAAGGCAGCACAGCAAAATGGCTCACCACAAGGATCGAACCCAGGGCCTCATGCATGCAAGGCAAGCGCTCTACCACTGAGCTACAACTCCAGCCCAAGTTATTTTATTTTTTGATGCTATCGTAAATGAAATTGTTTTCATGATTTCTTTCTCAGTGGATTCATTATTGGTGTATAGAAAAAGAATTGACTTTTATATACAAAATCAATTTTGCATTTTGCTCCATGGCTAAATTTGTCTATCAGCTCCAGAAGTCTCCTGGTGGAACCTTCTGTTCTCCTGAATACAGGATCATATCATCTGTAAATAGGGATAACTTCACTTCTTCCTTCCTTATTTGTATCCCTTTTCTTTCTTTCTCTTGCCTAATTGTGCTGACTAAAATTTCAAGTACTATGCTGAACAGGAATGGTGAGAGTGGATTTCCTTGTCGTCTTCTTGATTTTGGAGGAAATGGTTTCAGTTTTGTCCCACTCAGTATGACATTGGCTTTGGTTTGTGATATAGAGCCTTTATGAATTGGGAGGGGGGATAGTAGGGGATAGGAAAGGTAGCAGAATACAACAATTACTAATAGGGCATTATGTAAAATTGTGGATGTGTAACCGACGTGATTCTGCAATCTGCATTTGGGGTAAAATTGGGGGTTCATAACCCACTTCAATCTAATGTATGAAATATGATATGTCAAGAGCTTTGTTATGTTGTGAACAACCAATAAAAAAAAAAACACCCTACATCATGCACATTCATCCTAAGTGCACTTTTTTTAGTCAGCTTTTGGTTTCTGGTGTGATTAAAAGACCTGACAAGAACAGTTTTAGATGGAAAAGTTTACCTGGTGACTCACAGTTTCAGAAGTCACAGTTCAAAGAGAGCTGGCTCCATTCCTGGGGGTTCAAGGTGAAGCAGCATACCATGTTAGAGGTATGTGGTGAAGGAGAGCACATCAGGACATGGCCACCAGGAAGCAAAGAGAGAACTCTTCTCAATGTGGACAAAATATATAACCTAAATGCATGCCCCCAGGGACCCACCTATTTTAACCACACACCTGCCTACTGTTACCTTTCAGTAAATACCCATCAAGAGATTAATGTATGGAACAGGTTAAGGTTGTAATAATCCAATCATTTCACCTCTAAATTCTCAGGCATTTTCTCCTGGTGATCTTTTGGAGGATACCAAAATGTAAACCATAACAATACTGCAAAAATCCTGAACTCAATACAGCTAAATATCTACATTTTGAAAACAGGTTATAAAAACAGGAGTGAAATAAATGTGTCATGTATCTTCCAGAAGTCAATTCAAATGAAACCATAAAAGAGTCTTGCAGAATTGACTCTTGCTACCACACAGGCTTCACTAATTACACTGCTCAACAGGGCCTTGTATCTGCCTTTAGAAAAGAGCTAGAAAAATCAGGAGGGAAGTGGGAAGTAGAGAAAATCTCACAATGAAGAATCAAACTGAATTCTTAATTCTGACATTTGAAGTCAACCCTTGTTTTAAGTTTAATGTTTCCAATAATATCTGTGGCCCATTAGGCACAGGACTCAGATTTGAAGCTATGAGCAATTTGTGATCCGTTTTTATAGAAGACACAAGAGTGTACTTAGAGGGAGTTTGGAGAGATAATCACTGTCGTGACACTCAAGTAGGATTAAGAAATTGTCTTTCATGGCAAATAAACAAACAAAATTAAACAAAAAGACCTTTACATTTATCTTAAGAATACCATAAGACCTGAGAAAAATACAGCCAAATATGTGCATTGTGAAAACAGCTTATAGGAATAAGAGTGAAATGAAAGTGGCAGGAAGATTCTAGAAGCAGGTTAAAACTTAATTCACAAATGGGTCCTACTGAATAGACTGCTGCTGCAAGACAGGCTTTACTTTCTTCCCAGGGGATTCCTAGTTAAAGTGCTCAACAGATCTAATATCCAGATTTGGAAAAACTAGAATAAGCAAGTGGGAAATGGTACATGTAGAAAGCTTCACAATGCAGCATCAAACTGAATTTTCAGTTCTGGCATTCAGAGTCACTCAGAACTGTATTCTATACACCTGAATATGTGCATTTTGAAAATGCCTCATACAGGTAGGAATGAATCACAATTAAAAGGCAGTTTCCCCATGCCAAAACAACTGAATTCCCAAAGGGGAATTACTGAATTCATTACTTTTCCTATAGCAGATTTATCTTTCTCACCAGGGGTTTAATAAGTACATTGCTCCACAGCACTGAGTATCCACATTAAAAACTAGTAGAATGAGCAAGAGTAAAATGTTACTGTAGAAAGCAGCACAATGTGTGATCAAACTGAATTCTCAATTCTGACATTAGGAGTCAATCCTTGATGAACTACAATATGCCATACCTCTCTATAGCCCCAGGTCTCATATTTGAAGTCTAGGTGCAATCTGTACATTTCTCTTCATAGAAGATGGGAATTGGTAATGGTAGAGAATAATCCAATTTAATTTCTTACATAATGCACAAGGGGGATATTAAGAGAAAAGTAGTTTAAGTCAGTCCTGAGTTCACCTGCATTTCCAAAGCATCTTCAAGCTTTTCTCAATGTATCTGAACACCTGCATTTTGAAAATACCTAATAGGGATAGGAGTAAACTGCAAGTGACAGGCTGTTACTGTGAAATATTATTCCTTAATGCCCCTTTGTGCATTAGATTAAAAAAATTGTATCTACTAACTTCCTACAACTAATGTTTTTCATCTCCCACATAAAGCAACTTACAAATTAAACATATACTTCAAATATGAGAAGAGGTTCTAAAAGACCACAGTGAGCTATGGCAATACTGTAGTTCATTAAGAAAGGACTCACAAAGCCAGAGTTGAACATTAAGTTTTATCATGCATTTTGAAGCTCCTTACATGTACTATTTTACTCCTGCTCATTCTAGCAGTTTTCCTAATGCAGATATTGTTTGCTGTGGAGCATAGCACCTATTATACCCATGGGAAGAAAATGAAACTGCTGTTGCAGCAGTAATTAAAGGTAAAAAACATTTGAGAATTAAGTTTGCATCATTCTTTGCAAACTATCTGCCACTTGCAATTCTCTCTTACTGCTATAAGGAGTTTTCAAAATGTACATAATTGTCTGTATGTGTGCAGATACCTTGAGTCAAATGTAAAGTTTTGCTACTGTGAAACAGTACACTTTAATGCTCTCTTGAGCATTAAGAAATAAATTGCATCTCCTAACTGCCTACCACTACTATTTTCCCATATAATACCAAAGGCAGTTAACAAATTGCACATAGATTTCAAATCTGAGACCTGGACTAATGGCCTTAGTAAGGGATGGCCAAATTTTGATCCAATGTCAGAGTTCAGAATCAAGTTTGATCATGATTGTGATGCTTTGTACATGTATTCTTGCTCTTTCTAGCAGTTCTCCTAATGCACATATTGGATACTATGGAACAATATAACAATTAAGTCACTGGGAGGAAATTGAAATTGCTGTTGCATCAGGAGTAAGTTCAATAAGAACCCTTGGTATTCACCATCAACCATCAGTTGCATCAGTTTGCATCAACCTTTGGAAATTACCTGCCATTTGTAATTCATTTCTAATTCTCTAAGTTTTCAAATTGCACACTTGCAATACAATATCTGTATTGTATTGTATATGTATCTGTATTGTATTTAGACCCAAAGATATCCTGAGGACAAAAGTGAAGAGAGGGTGCTGCTTTTAAATACAATTCCTTAATGTCCTTCCTCCTGAGAATTAGGTAAGAAGTTACATCTATTAACTCTCTGCCACTACCAGTTTCTATCTTCTAAGAAAAGCAGTTTGCAAATTTCACCAAGACTTGAAATCTGAGACTAGAGCCTAAAAGGCCTCAGGGAGGTATTACAATAATATAGTTCATCAAAGAATAACTTCCAATGTCACAAAAGAGAATTCACTTTGATGATTCTTTTTTTTTCCTTCAGTTTCCCCTACTCCCCACAAAAGTATATTGGCTGGGCTATTGCATTATACAATTGCCTTCATAAGATTGTACATGGTGGTAAATCGGGTGCCACCTAGGTTTCTTTACAGCACAAGTTCCAAGAGTGAAATTTAGTATATTTCAGTCTGTAGCAAACATAGTCACAACATTAGTCAGCTTTAAGTTCACATTTTATTTTTTTTCTTTCTGAGGTATGAATATCTCTATGAAAGAAAAATGAACCTTCTTTGAGGTACTGCACTCCCAACACAAGGATAAAAAGAAATGTGCCACCACTTTAAACCTCCTACAGCCCTGCCTTATGGAATAGGTACCCCAAAAGATACAGTGTCCATGCAGTCTGAAACCCAGGCACCTGGCTTTGTCCCAGAAACCAAGTGATGGGTATGCTTTTCCTCCTTTGTAGAAACTTATTTTAGCAAAAGTTGTAATACCAAGCATTAACTTAGTAGAAAGGCAAAAATCCAAACTTCCACCTAGAAGAAGTATTTTTTCTTTTCAATTTGGTATTAAGTATTTAAAAACAAAGATTGAGTAGAGTAGGATGGTTTTATAAATCAGCAATAGTTGTAATTTCTCTAAAACCAGCAGAAATTAGCAGTACAGTCTCTTTCTTCATGTTTCCTTTTTTGTTGTTGTTGTTATTGTTTTTGAACCCTGACACAAAGAAAAGACTACTAACTTTTATTTTAAATCAAATTAAAGCAAGCTTGTATTTGTGTACACAAAGGCTGGCCAGCAACCATCTCACCTAAAATCCCCGGCTAGAGATCAGTACCCCAGCTTTCCAGGAACACAGTTTTATAGCACAAAAAGTTGCAAAGGGGAGTGTCTTGAGAACTTACAGATAGCAGGATTTGACAAGCATAATACAAAGGCAGATAACAGGTTAATGATGTACGTGGCATGATATTTGAAGGTAGGGAGTAAATTCAGCTCCCAACATTAGAATTTATGAGGCACTGCTGAGGTTTCAGAGAGGGTTGTTTCTGGTCAGGGGGAGCCAGGATTTATGAGGTTCCACTAAGGTTGTTATCTGGTCAGAGAAATTCAGGCATGGGTGAGTTCAAGGCATGGGCAGGAATTCCAAACAAGTTTAGAAATCGTAATAATTTATAGTCAAACAGAAATTAACTTTTCATAATATATGATATATTTGGGAAAATAACTATAAAAGAAGAATAGGATGTCTTCTAATACATAGAAATTATGTTAAAAATCAGATATGCTTACTCTCTTGATTTGATCATTATTCAGTGTGTACATGTATTGAACTATATATACTTCACCCCATAAATATGTTATGTATCAGCTTTTAAAAGAATAAAATAAGTAATAAAAATTAGAAAAAATATCAAGTACCAGTGAGGGTGTGTAGCCAACTTAACTCTCCTACACTTTTCCTGTGAATGTAAAGTGATTTAATTTATGGTTTGGCAGTATTTACTAAAGCCTCACATCTGTTTACCCTATGGTTCAGAAGTTCTATTCCTAGAGATACTCAACAGAAATTTACCTACAGTACCTATTTTCATAAAACACATTTATTAGATATTTATAGCATTATTTTTAAGAGTCCCAAACTGCCAATTATCTCAATGCTTATTCTGGCAGAATGGTTAAGTAAATTGACATAAATTCTCACAATGAAATGCTCTACAGCGTTCATTATTGAGAATGAACAATCTACAATTAATCACAAAAATACAGATTAATCCCAAAGTGGGGTAGGCAGTTAGCAACCTGGACACATTGGAGGAGCCCAGGCTAGGAAGAAGCAGGGAGAGCAAAAGGTCTCAGCAGTGCCAGGATACCATAGCACCAGTAGAACAGAGGGGAGGCACAGGATGGGGTCTATAAAAAGAGGCCTGAAACGAAGGGAAGGGAAAGGATCCTCGAGAAAGGCAGCCAGGGGCTTAAGCAAGGAGCCATGCCCAGTAATGGAGAGCCAAGTGCTAGCACCTGGGGTAGTGTGAATGAAAACAGATGTGGATGGAGAGGGGGTGGAGGTAAGAAATCGGAGCAGGTGGCACAGGGGGAGGAAGGCTGAAGGCCCAGGTCCACTGCAGGGTGTCAGGATTGGGTTTCAGAGCACAGGCTGAGAGAGGCCAAAGGACTCAGACAAGGGACAGGGCTACATTTTCCCAAAGGGAACCCACAGGGCCACAAGGGCAGGTCATGTACCTGGCCTGATGAGCATCCTGGGAAGGGGATCAGGAAGGTGGGTCTGGGAGAGAGAGAAACGATAAGAGAGACAAAGGAGGGCACAGCCTCAATGCCACAGGATGGGTTTGGGTGGGGTGAGGAGCTAAGACAAGGGACCTAGAGGAGGGTCCAGGCCAGGGCAGAGCAGGGAAAGGTGGGGTCAGGAAGGCATGGCTGCACTAGGGTACTCTAGTACAGGGAAGCCAAGGGGAAGAGAGAAGCTCCCCAGCGAGGGTCCCTCAGACAAAGCCCAGAAAAGAAAGGAACAAGAAGGGCCACCAGAGGCTCAAGCAAGGAGCCAGGCAAGGAAATGGAGTGCCAAGGGCCAGGGATTTTGCAGTGGGCTTAGGACAGTGGACAAGACTTGAGAGGGAAGGCAGGGAATCCAACAGGGGGCAGTCAGGCTCTGGGCCAGGTGTCAGAGTTCCTGGTGCAGGAGCAAGCACCCAGAAAGTGTAAGTGGTCCAGGCAAGGGGCAGGGCTCTGTTTCTCATAAGGCACTCTGGCCCAAATGAGAATCCATAGAGAGGGTCCTGGCAAAGGAGTCATGGCAATGGAAGGAGGCCAGAAGCAGGGATATGGAAGGGCAAGCCCAGCAGTCAAGGTGGGTGTGTGGTGGGAGAAGAGCCAGGACCGTAGACAGGTTCTCCGACAAGATACCCACCAGACCAACTTAGGATGAGGGACCCAAGGAGCAGGAGACTCATGATCACCAGGGGAATTTGCGAGGATAAAAGGAGGATGAGCTGCACAAGGACCATGAGACAGAGGGAAGCTCATTGGGCACATAGGGGAGCCCTCTGGCAGGCCCAAACAAGGGGGCCCCAGGTCAGACCCAACATGAAGAGCCTCCACACTATGTGAAGGGACATAAGGAAAGCAGTCAGGGGCTCAAGGAAGCCCACAAGTCAGAGACAGAAGCTCCAAGGATCTGGTAAAAGAAGGTTGGCATAGGGTGCAGGCAACATGCAAGGCCAGAAGGCAGGGGATAGAAGGGAGGGGATTGCTCAGGGCTGGGTTGGAGTCCCATGTTAACTGCCAGGCCTCCAGGTACCGGCAGTGAAAGGGACTCAGGTGACTGGCAGGACTGTTTCCCACAGGGAGTATTTAGGGTGCAGAGACCAGCCAACCCTGCTCCTCTGCCCCAGGTGAGTAGATCCTACGAGAGGGACCAGGACCAATGAGGGGCAAAGAGGGTAGAGTGAGGGGATACCTCCTGGCGTGAGGAGGTTGGGGTGGGGGGTCGGGTGGATGCAGGACCCATTTAAGGAGCCTAGGCTAGAGCAAAGCAGGGGTAGTGGAGGCTTCAGGCAGTGCCAGGATTTCACAGCATGAGGGGAACAGAGGGGAGGCACAGGAGGGGGCTGAAAAAAAGGGGCCTGAAACCAAGACAAGGTACTCAAGAAGGGAGGCCAGGTGCTCAAGCAAGGATCCCGGCTCAGTAATGGAAACCCAAGTCTAGCACCTGGGCCTGGGTGAATGAAATGAAACATGGAGGGGAGCAGTGGGAGGGGAGAAAGTGGAGTCAGTGGCACAGGGGGAGAACAGGTCGAGGCCCAGATTCATCGCAAGGTGTCAGGGGTCAGGAGCAGGGCCCGCTGAGGGTGGCAAAGGGCTCAGGCAAGGGGCAGGGCTACATTTTCCAAAGGGATCCCCCAGTGCCAAGAGGCCAAATCAAGTCGCCTGGTCTGGGTGAGCATCCTGGGAAGGGGATCAGGAAAGCGGGCGTGGCAGAGACAGAAAGGACAGGAGGGCTGAAGCAGGGTACAGCCTGAAGGGCCGCAGGACAGGTGTGGGTTGGGTGGGGGCTGAGGCCCCAGCAAGGAGCCCAGGCAAGGGACCTAGGAGAGGGCCCAGGCCAGGGGAAAGCAGGGAACTCTGGGCCGGGAAAGCCGGGCTGCACTAAGGTACTGCAGTCCAGGAATGCCTAGGCAGCAGGGAAGCTGCCCCAGCGAGGAATCCTCAAACAATACCCAGAAAATCAGTGAACAAGAAGGGTCACCCGAGACTCAAGTGAGAAGCCAGGCCAGGGAACAGAGAGCCAAGGGCCAGGGCTTGGGAAGGAGGCTCAGGACAGTGGATTACATTTGGGAAGGAAGGCAGGGGATCCAGCAGGCAGCCAGGCTCCATGACCAGGGCCACATCCAGGTTTCAGGGTTCCTAGTGCAGGACCAAGCATCCAGGAAGAGCAAGGGGCCCAGAAGAGGGCAAGAGCATTGTTTCCCATTAGGTGCCTTGTTCAGAAGAGCACCTACAACCAGGGTCCTGGCCAAGGAGGCCAGGAAAAAAGAAGGGGGCCAAAGGGAGGTTAACAAAAATGCACACAAGTGGGTCTGGGTGGATGTGCATAGGGGCGAGACCCAGGACCCAAGCCAGGCACCTAGGCAAGGAACCCACCTGATCAATGGTGATGGAGGACCCAAGAGCAGGAGACCTGGTAGTGCAAGGGGAAGGGGAGGAAGAGCCTGAGTGAGGACTAAGAGAAGCCAAAGAGCACCTTGGGGAGCCAGCTGGAGGGCCCAAGCAAGGCCCCTAGGTCAGACCCAACACAAAGATACTCCTCGATATGCTAAGAGCCCTGAGGAATGTGGTCAGGGGCTCAGGCAAATGCCCATGCCCAAGGACCAGAGCACAAAGGATCAGGGTTTGGAAGGCTGGGTTTTGGTAGAGGCAGCATGGAAGGTTGTAGGGAAGGGAAGGGATTACTCAGGGCTAGGTGGGAGCAAGTCCATGTTAACTGCCAGGCCTCAAGGCTCATGCAGTGAGGGGGACTCAGGTAAGTGCAGGGCTGTTTTTCCCATAGGGAGCATTCAGCGTGCAGAGGTGAGGCAATTCCGCTCCGCTGTCCCAGGTGAGTAGATCCTCAGAGAGGGACCTGGACCAAAGGAGGGAGGGTAGTAGAGGGTACACTGAGGGGATACCTGGTATGCAGAAGTGTGGGTGGGTTGGCTGAAGGACCCATTCCAGCAGCACAGGGTAGGGAGAAGAAGGGGGAGCGGAGGGTCTGAGCAGTGCCAGCATACCACATATGGGGATCAGAGGGGAGACACAGTAGCGTCAGGCAACAGGGACCTGAAACCAAGGGACAGGGGAAGGGTCCTCATGAAAGGGGAGAATGGCTCAGGGTCTCAATCAAGGAGCCGGGCTCTGTAATGGAAAGCCAAATGCAATCATCTTGCCCTGGTGAATGAAAAGAAACATGGAGGGGGAGCAGCAGGAGGGGAGACAGTGGGGATGGTGGCACAGGGGAAGTACAGGTCAAGGCCCAGATCCACTGCAGGGTGTCAGGAGTCGGGAGCAGGGCCGCGGCTGAGGGAGGCCAAAGGGCTCAGGCAAGTGGCAGGGCTACATTTTCGAAAGGGAGCCCCCAGGGCCAAGAGGCCAAATCAAGTCACCTGGCCCAGGTGAGCATCCTGGGAAGGGGGTGAGGAAAGCTGGCATGGCATAGACAGAAAGGACAGGAGGGCCAAAGGAGGGCACAGTCTGAAGGCCGCAAGATGGGTATGGGTGGGATGGGGGCCGAGACCCCAGCAAGGAGCCCTGCAAGGGACCTAGAAGAGGGCCCAGGCCAAGGGAGAGCAGAGAATGCTGGGCCGCGAAGGCAGGGCTGCACTAGGGTATTGCAGTCCAGGAATGCCAAGGAGAGCAGGGAAGCAGCCCCAGCGAGGGGCCCTCAGTTAATGCCCAGAAAAGCGGTGAGCAAGAAGGGCCACCAGAGGCTCAAGCAAGGTGCCTGGCCCAGAAATGGACAGCCAAGGGCTAGGGCTTTGGCAGGGGGTTCAGGACAGTTAATTACATTTGGGAAGGAAGGCAGGGGATCCAGCAGGGGGCAGTCAGGCTCCAGGCCCAGTGCCACTTCCAAGTTCAGGGTTCCTGGTGTTGGACCATCACCCAGGGAGAGCAAGGAGCCCAGGCAAGTGCCAGAGCATTGTTTCCCATAAGGCCCCCTGCATCAGATGAGAATGTACTGCCAGGATCCTGGCAAAGGAGGCCAGGAAAAGGAAGGGGGCCAGAAGGAGGGTGACAGGAGGGCACGCAAGGGGGTTGGGTGGGTACGCATGGGGGCGAGACCCAGGATCCAAGTTAGGCACCAAGGCAAGGGACCGACCTGTTCAATGGTGATGGGGTACCCAAGGAGCAGGAGATCTGTGAGTGCCAGAAAAAGGCTCAAGGGGATGGGGAGGAAGGGGCTGCCTTTGGAACAGGAGAAGCCAAGGGGCACCTAGGGGAGCCTGCTCTTTGGCCCAAGCAAGGAGCCCCCAGGTCAGACCCTAGATGAAGAGACTCCTTGTTATGCCAAAGGCCATGAGAAATGCAGTCAGGGGCTCAGGCAAAAGCCCAGGCCCAGAAACTGGACACAAAGTGTCAGGTTTAGGGAGGGCTGGGTTGTGGGAGGGGCAGCATGGAAGGCCAGAGGGAAGAGAGGGGATCACTCAGGGCTGGGTTGGACCATGTCCATGTTAACTGTTATGCCTCAAGTTTCAGGCAGTGAGGGGGTCCCAGGTGAGTGGCATGGCTGTGTTCCTTATAGGGAGCATTCAGGGCACAGAGGTGAGCCAATTCTGCTATTCTGCCCCAGGTGAGTAGATCCTCAGCGAGGAACCTGGACCAAAGGAGGGGGGCCAAAGAGGGTATTGTGAGGGGATACCTGGTGTGCAGAAGTGGAGGGGTGCTGGGCTGTAGGACTCATTCCAGCAGCACAGGGTGGGGAGAAGCAGGGGGACAGGAAGTTTGTGGCAATGCCAGGATACCACAGCAAGAGAGGATCAGAGGTCAGGCACAGGAGGGCTAGGCAACAGGGGTTGGAAACCAAGGGACAGGGAAAGGTTCCTCAAGAAGTGTAGCCAGGGTCTCAAGCAAGGAGCTGGGCCCAGAATGGAGAGCCACGTGTTAGCACCTGGGCCAGGGTGAATGAAATGAAACATGGTGGTAGAGTAGTGGAGGGGATAAAGTGGAGTCAGTGGCACAGGGGGAGAATGGTTCAAGGCCCAGAACCACAAAGTGTTTCAGGGCTCTGGAGCAGGGCCCTGGCTGAGGGAGTCCAAAAGTCCCAGGCAAATGGCAGGGCTATGTTTTCCAAAGGGAGCCCCCAGGTCCAAAAGGCCAAATCAAGTCTCCTGGCCCAGGTGAGCATCCTGGTAAGGGGATCAAGAAAGCGGTCATGGTAGAGACAGAAAGGACAGGATGGCCAAAGGAGGACACAGCCTGAAGGTTCGAAGGATGGGTGTGGGTGGGGTGGGGGCTGATATCCCAGCAAGGAGACCAGGCAAGGGACCTAGAAAAGGGCCCAGGCGAGGGGGGGGGGGCAGGGAACGCTGGGCTGGGAAAGCAGGGATGCACTAGGGTACTGCAGTACAGAAAAGCCAAGGAGAGCTGGGAAGCAACCCCAGCGAGGAACCCTCAGTCAATACCCAGAAATGCAGTGAGCAAGAAGGGCCACCAGAGGCTCAAGAGATGAGGCAGGCCAGGGAACAGAGAGCCAAAGTTTAGGGCTTGTGCAGGGGGCTCAGGACAGTGGATTGCATTTGGGAAGGATCCAGCAGGGGACAGTCAGGCTGCAGGCCCAGGGCCACCTCCAGGTTTCAGGGTTCCTGGTGCTGGACCAAGCACCAACGGAGGGCAAGGGACCCAGGCGAGGGCCAGGGCTGTGTTTCCCATAGGGTGCTTTCAGGGCGCAGAGGCAAGCCAATTCCGCTCCTCTGCCCCTGTTGAGTACATCCTCAGAGAGGGACCTGGAACAAAGGATGGGGAGCCAAAGAGGGTACTGTGAGGGGATACCTGGTGTAGGGAAGTGGGGGTGGGTGGGCTGCAGGACCCATTCCAGCAGCACAGGGTAGGGAGAAGCAGGGGGAGCAATATTGGGGATCGGTGATTCTAGGGATTGGTTTGAAAACTAGAAAAATTTCTTGAGGTTTGCAAGAGGTGCAGTGAGCAGAAGTGTTTCAGAGCAAGAAGATAGCTTGGACATAGGGACTCTTTATCCATTTTTTTTTGAATGCTCACAGCCATTTGCTGGATCCCCTGCCTTCCCTCCCAAATCTTGTCCAGTGTTCTGAGACCCTTATCCAAACCCTGGCCATTCACTCTCAGTTCCCTGGCCTGTTTCCTCGCTTTAGCCTCTGGTGTCCATTCTTCGTGATTTTCTGGGCTTAGTCTGAGGGCCCCTCACTGGGGCCGCTTCCCTGCCCCCCTTGGCTTCCCTGTACTGCAATATGCTAGTTCAACCCCACCTTCCTGGCCCTGGCTTTTCTGCTCTCCCCTGGCCTGGGCCCTCCACTAGGTCTCTTAACTGAGTTCCTTGCTGGGGTCCTGGCCCTCACCCCACTCACAGCTATCCTGCGGCCCTATACGCTGTGCCCTCCTTTGGCCCTCCTGTAGTTTCTGTCTCTGCCATGCCCACTTTATTGATCCTCTTCCTAGGAGTCTCACAAGGGCCAAGGGAATTGACCTGGCCTCTTGCCCTGTGAGCTTCCTTTGGGAAAACATAGCCCTGCCCCTTGCCTGGGAACTTTGGCCTCCCTCAGCCTGTGCACTGATCCAGAACCCTGACACTCTGCAGCGGATCTGGGCCTTCAGCCTTTCTACCCCTGTGCCACCGGCTCCTCTTTCTCCCCTCTCTCACCTCTCCATTCATGTCCCTTTTCATTCATCCAACCGCAGTTTCTAGCACTTGGCTCTCCATTACTGGGCTCAGTACCTAGCTTCAGCCCCTGGCTACCCTTCTCGAGAACCCTTTCCCTTCCCTTGTTTTCAGGCCTCTTTTTACAGGCCCTGTACTGTGCCTCCCCTCTGTTCCTCTGGTGCTATGGTATCCTGGCACCGCTGGGACCCTTCACTTTCACTTCTTCTCCTTAGCCTGGGCTCCTATAATGGGTCCTGGCTGCCAACCGTCCACCCCCACAACCTCTGTATGCCAGGTATCTCCTCACAGTATCCTCTTTTGACCCTCCTTTGGTCCAGGTCCCTCTCTGAGGATGTACTCACCTGGGCAGAGGAGCCAAATTGTCTGGCCTCTATGCCCTTAAGGTTCCCTAAGGTAAACTCAGCCCTGCCTCTTGCCTGAGTCCCCTTTGCAGCCTGAATCTTGAGGCCTGGCAATTAAATGTGACTTGCTCCAATCCAGCCTTGAGAGATCCCCTCCCTTCCCTCCCCTGACCTATCGCCTTGCATGCTGCCCCTACCCCAACCCAGCCCTTCCTAACCCTGACCCTTTGCGCTTCAGTCCCCCGGCCTGGGTGCTCCCATGATCCCCTGCCAGTGTTCCTCAAGTCACTGGCATAGCATGGAGTCTCTTCCTGTTGGGTCTGACCTGGGAGCCCCATGCTTAGGACTGACAGTGTGTTCCCATAGGTGCCTGTTGCGCTTTCCTCTGTCTCCTTGTCCTTGTGAAGCCCTTCCTCCCTTTCCCCTCATGCTTTCCCCTGGTGCTTGCAGGTCTCCTGTTTCTTGGGTCCTACATCCATGGTCAGTCAAGTGAGTTCTTTGCCTGGGCACCTGGCTTGGGTCCTGGATTTCACTCCCCCCACGCACCCACTGAGACCCTCCGCCATGCCCTCCCATTGCCCTCCTCCTGGACACCTTAATTTGCCAGGCCTCTTTTGCCAGGTCCCTGTCCCTGGATTCTCATCTGGGCCAAGGCGCCTTATGGGAAACTAAGTCCTGCCCTTTGCCTGGGCCCATTTTTCTTTCTGGGCCTTTGGTCCTGAAACTGGAACCCTGACACCTGGCAGTCACCCTGGGCCAGGAGCCTGCCTGCCCCCTGCCGGATCCCCTGCCATCCCTCCAAAGTCTTGTCCACTGTACTGAGCCCCCTGCCCAAGTCTGGCCCTTGGCTCTCCATTCCCTGGCCTGCCTCCTCACTTGAGCCTCTGGGGGCCCTTCTTGCTCTGTGGATCCCTGTGCTTGGACTGCATTCCTTGCTGGGCCAGTACCCTGCTCCCCTTGGCTTCCCTGAACCTCAGAGCCCTACTGCTGCCCACCTGCCCTTCACTGCCCTTTCCTGGCCTAGGCCCTCCTGTTGGTCCCTAGCATGGGCTCCTTTTGGAATCCTGGCCCACTTCCCATCAAAACACTTCCTTTGGCCTTTCACACTGTACCCTCCTTCATCCCTCCTGTTGTCCCTGTCCCTGCTGGGCCCCTTTTCATTATCTCTTTCCCAGGATGCTCATCAGGTCCAGGGCACTAGAACTATGTGTTTGGCTCTGTGGGCTGCCTTTGGGAAAACGTAGTTGTGCTCCTTGCCTGGGACTTTGGACTCTCTCTGCCTAGGCCCTGCTCCTCCATCCTGACAGATCCCTATGGGAAACAGAGCCCTGCCTCTCGCCTGGGCCCTCATTGCCACTCGAACTTAACAAATGGCAGTGAACTTGGGCCTAGTGATGATCTAGGCAATACCCTGCCTTCCCTCTCCTGCCCTCTAGCCTTGCAATGCCTCCAAGCCAACCCCATCCTTCATCAACCTGACCCTTCCTCCTACAGTCCCCTGGCCTGGCTGCCAGCCTGAGCTCCTTAATCCATTACTCGGGTTGCGTTCCTTTCTGTGGTTTCTCTTCGCGTCATTTCTGACCTGGGCACCCCTTGATTTGGCCTGCTAGCTTGTTCCTTTCTGTGTCCTTTGCACAGCCCTCTGTCTCCTCATCCTAGTGCTGATCCTACCTCTCCATCCCTTAGTGGTTTTTCCTGGAGCAGGGGCCTCCTGATCATTAGGTCCCTAATAATTTTCTCTGGAGTCAGTCCCTTACCTGGTCTCCTTGATTGGGTCCTGGCTCTTGCCCCTCTTTGCACCCACCGCGACTCCCCACTATGTCCTCACATCGCACTCTTCCTGGCCCCTGGCCCTTGCCAGGCCCTTTGGCCTGGCCCCTGACCTGAGATCCTCATCTGGGCCAGGGCGCCTTATGGGAAACAGAACCCTGACCCTTGACTGGGCTACTTGCTCTCCCTAGGCCCTTGGGGCAGCACCAGGAACCCTGACACCTGGCAGTGGTGCTGGGTCTCAAGCCTGCTTTGCCCCTGCTCGATCCCCTGCCTTCCCTCCCCAGCCCTGACCACTGTCCTGGCTCTCCATTCCCTCGATTGGCTCCTCTCTTGAGTCTCTAGGGGTTCTTCTTGCTCCGTGCTTCCCTGGGGTTGAACTGCAGGCATTGCTGGGGGGCCCTTTCCTTCTCCCCTTGGCTTCCATGCATCTCAAAACCCTAGTGGCTCCCCTTCCTGCCTGGCCCCACCCTTACCTCCTCTCTCCTAGCCTGGGCCCTCCTCTAGGTCCCAAGCCTGGGCTCCTTTTTGCAGTCCTGGCCCACACCCCACAAACCCCCATCTTCCAGAACTTCATGCTATGCTCTCCTTCAGCCCTCCTATTGTCCTTGTCCCTGCTGGGCTCCTTTTCCAGATCCCTTTCCCAGGATGCTCACCAGAGCCAGGGGATGGACCTGGGATGTTTGGGCCTGAAGGCTTTCTTTGGGAAAGGTAGCAGTGCCCCTTACCTGGGGGCTTTGGCCTCCTTTAGCCTTTGGCCTGCTCCTCATTCCTGACACCCTGCAATAAATCTAGGCCTTGAGCCCTCCTCTCCTTGTGCCACCTGTTCCCCTTACTCCCCTTTCTCTCCATATACTGTCGCAGCCAGGAGAGAGGGGACTCGCCCTTCCAGACAGGAGACCACCCCCACCTGGGTTTCAGGGGAGCCCTTAAAGCCCAGTAACCAGGGTAGAGGGGACTCCCTCTTCCACACAGGAGACCCCTCCCACCTGGGTGTCAGGGGAATCTCCTATACCACTGCAGGCAGGGTACAGGGCGCTCACCACTCTAGGCGGGAGACCCCTCACACCTGGGTGTTGGGGGGAACTCCAAACATCCACAGCTAGGGTAGAGGAGACTCGCACCTCCAGTCCCCTCTACCCTGGCTAACTTGGTATACAAGCTCCCTGAAACACCCAGGTGGGAAAGGTCTCCCGTCTGGAGGGGCGATTCCCCTCTACCCTGGCTGCTGTAATATAAAAGCTCCCCCTGAAACCCTGTTGGCAGGGTCTCCTGCCTGGAGGGTTGAGTCTTCTCTACCCTAGCTAAGGTGGTATACAAGTTCCTAGCTACACCCTGGTGGGAGTTTGTTTCCTGTCTGGGGGGCAAGACACCACTACCCTGGCTGCAGTGGTATAAGAGCTACCCCACACTGACACTCAGGTGGGAAGGGTCTCCAGCCTGGAGGGGCAAGTTTCCTCTACCCTGGAAGTGGAGGTATTCTAGATTCTTCCAACAACCAGGTGGGAGGTGTCACCAGCATGGAGGGGTGAGTCCCCTGTACCATGGCTGCAGCTGTATAAAAGCACCCTTTAACTGCTTGGTGGGATGGATCTCCCAATTGGATTGGCATACACCCTATACCATGGCTTCTATGGTATAAGAGCTCCCCCCTGACTCCCTGGTGGGAAGGGGTCTCTCGCCTAAAGTTGGGAGTCTTCTCTACCCCATCTAAGGTGGTATACAAGCTCCCAAAGACACGCAGGTTGGAGGGGTTTCCTGTTTAGAGGGGGGAGTCCCCACTACCCTGGCTGTAGTGTTGTAAGAGCTCCCCACACACACACACACACAGGTGGGAAGGGTCTCTTGCCTGGAGTGGCAAGTCCTCTCTTCCCTGCTTCGTCCCCCATGGTGGAAGACCACTTTCACCTGGGTATCAGGGGAGCTCCTATCCCACTAGCCATGGTAGATGGGATTGACCCCTTCAGGCAAGAGACCTGTCCCACCTGATTATTGGGGGGTATATTTGATCTCCTGACAACCAGTGTTTAGGGGTCTCCCGCCTAGTGGGGTGAGTCCCCTCTCTCCTAGCTGCAGCGGCATAGGAGTTCCCTTCCATAGCAAGATGGGAGGGGTCTCCTACCTGAAGGAGAGAGTACCCTCCACCCTGGGTAATGCAGTATAGAAGCTCCCAGACACCCAGGAGGGAGAGGTCTCCTGCCTGGAAGTGTGAGTCACCTCTACCCTGGCTAACTAAGGTGGTATACAAGCTCCCTGTGACACCTAGGTAGGAGGGGTCTCCCAGCTGAAGGGGTGAGTCCCGTTTTCCCTGGCTGAAGTGGTATACTAGCTTTCCCTGACACCCAGGTGGGAGGGGTCTCCTGCCTGGCTGTGGCAGTAAAGCAACTCCCCTGACACCCAGGTGGGAGGATCTCTGGCCTAGAGGGGCGAGTCCCCTCTACCCCTGGCTTCAGTGATATAGGAGCTCCCCCCTACACCCAGGTGGGAGGGTCTCTGGCCTAGAGGGGTGAGTCCCCTCTACTTTGGCTGTGGAGGTATATGAACTCCCCCCACACACACACACACAATCAGGTGTGATGAGACCCTTGCCTGGAGGGGCCAGTCCCATCTACCATGGCTATAGCTGGATAGGAGCTCCCCCGAAACCCAGGTGAAAGTGGTCTTCCACCATGGGGGACGAGTCCCTGCTACCCTGCCTGCAGCTGTATAGGAGCCACCCCTGCCCCCAGGACATCCAGGTGGGAGGAGTCTCCCGCCTTGAGGGGTGAGTCCCCTCTCCCCTGGCTGTGGCCATACATGAGCTCCCTCCGACACCCAGGTGAGATGGGTCTCTCGCCTGGAGGAGCGAATTCCTGGTACCCTGGCTGCTGCAGTAGAGGAGCTTTTCCTGACACCCAGGTGGGAGAGATATCCTGTCTGGAGGGGCAAGCCTGCTCTACCCTGGCTAAGGTGATATACAAGCTGCCCAGGACACCCAGGTGGGAGGGGTCTCCAGCTTGGAGTGGCAAGTTCCCAGTACTCTGGCTGTGGAGGTACAGGAACTTCCCCCTACACCAAGTTGGGAGGGGAGCGGCCCTTTGTGGTGAGTTCCCTCTACCCTGTCTATGGGGGTATTATGATAGTAGGAGCAAATGTGACTCCATTTTGTTTTATGACTTCATCTTGTAAAACAACCATGCCAAGTAGAAGAGTCATACCTGGGGCAAGATGTTCTTTTCCTTTTGCTACAGAAACCTTTAAGAACACGGAACTACCTAAAGGGGTATTGTTTCTGTAACTAGGGTAACTGGGGCTCTGTTTCTGTAACTGGGGTGAATGGGCTAACTGTGATTGGTTAGGCTTCCCTCCGCTTGACTGCACTGTCCCGCTTCTGTAACCTGGCTTGCTTGCATTGGCTAGACCCCCCCCCCAACATCCCTTTTGCGATTTTCAGGCTTATAAGGAGTGCCCTTGCAATTTTTGGGGGCTGATCAGGGGAACAGCTTTATGTTCTGATCAGCCGCCACCGGTGTGCTTCAATAAAGGCTTGATTTGATTATACGTGAGTGGTCTGGTTCAGTTTATGAAACCCTGGGATAAAGCTTTAACTATAACAGTATATGAGCTCCCCTGACAATCAGTGTTGAGGGGTCTCCCGCCTAGTGGGGCGAGTCCCCTCTATCCAGGCTGTAGCAATAAATGAGCTCCCCCCTGCATAGCTAGATGGGAGGGGTCTCCCACCTGGAGGAGAGATTACCCTCCACTCTGGCTAAGGCAGTATAGACGCTCCCCCCAGACCCCAGGTTGGAGGTGTCTCCTGCATGGATGGGTGAGTCCCCTCTACCCTGGATGCTGTGGTATATGACCACCCCCATTAGCAGATGGGAGAGGTCTCCCACCTGAAAGAGGCAGTACCCTTTTTTCCTGGCTCCAGTAGTATACTAGCGTTCCTTGACACCCAGGTGGGAGGGGTCTCCTGCCTGGAGGGGCGAGTCCCCTCTCTCCTGCCTGGGGCAGTACAGGATCTCTCCCATACCATCAGGTAGGAGGGGACTCTTGCCTGGAGGGGTGAGTTGCCACTTTCATGGCTGCTGCAGGATAGGCACTCCCCCAGACACCCAGGTGAAAGTGGTGTTCTGCTGGGGGTTTCCAGTCCCTACTACCCTGCCTGCAGCTGTAGAGGAGCCACCCCCAGGACACTTAGGTGGGAGGGGTCTCCTGCCTGAAGGGGCAACTCCCCTAAACCCTAACTACAGTCATATAGGAGCTCCCCTTGACACCCAGTTGGGAGGGGTCTTCCACCTGGAGGGGCGAGTCCACTCTACCCTGGCTGTAGTGATATAGCAGCTCTCCCCCCCACCCCAGAACCCAGGTGGGAAAGGTATCCTGCTTTGAGGGGTGAGTCCCCTTTACCCTGGCTGCTGCCTTATATGAGCTCCCCCCATAACCAGATGAGAGGGGTCTGCTGCCTGGAGGAAGGAGTCCCATCTACCCTGGCTGCAGGGGTATAGGAGCTCCCCCCCCACACACACACACACAGGTGGGCAGGTATCCCAACTGAAGGGGTGAGTCCTCTCAACCATGGCTGCTGTGGTGAAGGATCTTCCCCTGACACCCAGGTGGGAAGGTGTCCGGCCTGGAGAGGCAAATTCCCTTGACCCTGGTTGTAGTGGTATAGGAGCTCCCCCTACACCCAGGTGGGAGGGGTCTCCCACCTTGAGTGGCTTGTCCCCTCTACCCTGCCTGTAGCAGTATATAAACTCCTCTGACAACCAGGTGGAAGGAACCTTCCACCTGGAGCAATAAGTCCCCTCTATCCTGGCTGTGGCAGTATATAAGCTCTCCCAGATACCCAGGTGGGAGGTTTCTCCCGCCTTGAGGGGCAAGTCTTCTCTACCCTGGCTAAGGCAGTATACAAGTGCCCCCGTACACACAGGTGGGAGTAGTCTTCCGCATGAAATGGTGAATCTCCTCTACCCTAGCTTTGGCAGTATACAAGCTCCCCAACACCAGGTGGAAGGGCGAGTCCCCTCTACTTTAGCTCTTGACATATAAAAGTTCCCAGTACACCCAGGTGGGAGAGGTCTTCCATCTTCAGGGGCATGTTCCCTCTACCCTTGCTGTGGCAGTATAGGAGCTCCCCCCCGACACCCAGGTGGGAGGGGTTTCCCGCCTTTAGGGGCATGTCCCCTCTACCCTGGCTGCTGCAATAATCAAGCTCCCCAGGTCACCCAGGACAGAGGGGTCTCCCACATGGAATGCCAAGTCCCCTATATCCTGGCTGTCCCATGTTAAGTGCAGGACAGGCTTAACTAAGTTGTCTGTAGGACAGGCTGAACAAACATTAGCTGCAGGATAACCCACACACTCAAACCCCCCTCTGTCTGGTCCTGTTTGCATCAAGTCTGAATACTCAACCCCATTCAAGGCTGGTCATTTTACCCCCACCTGTCTGGTGCAACAGAAACCCACATTGGACCCCTGCCCCATTTGCCTAAAGGCAGAAGATGATACCCTTAGCAACTACAGTGTGATCCATTCATTGTCCACCTACAAGGCAGCTTGCAGACCCAGAGACTCCATTAGAATTTGGCTATAAAAACTCCTTCCTGCTGGGGGCCCTTCTCTTGCTCTATCTACATCTCTTGCTTTCGCACTCTCTTGTTCTCTCTTTCTTCTCTCGCCCTCTCTCTTTCTCGTTCTCTCTTCTTTTTCTCCTCTTTGGCACTGCTGCAATAAACCAGTGGTCACTCCAAGTGTTGTGGTCACTTTCCTTTCACCCCTGACACCCTGGTGGGAGGGGTCTCCTGCCAGGAGAAGTAAGTCCTTTCTACCCTGGCTGTGGTGGTATATGAGCTCCTGCTGACAGCCAGGTTGGAGGGGTCTGCCATCTGGATGGGCGAGTCTCCTCTACATTGTCTAGGATGGTATACAAGTTCCCCTCGACAATAAAGTGGGAGGGATATTCTGCCAGGAGGGGTAAGTCCCCACTACCCTGACTGCAGTGGTATATGAGCTAACCACACACACCCAGGAGGGAGGGTTTCTGCCTGAAGGGTCGAGTTCCCTTAACCCTGGCTGCTGGAGTATAAGAGCACCCTCCTATCCCCAGGAAGGAGAGGACTCCTGCCTGTAGAGGCGAGTCACTGCAACCCCAGCTGCAGCTGCATAAGAACCCCCCTCGACAGACACCCTGGTGGGAGGGGTCTCCCACCTGGAGGGGTGAGTTTCCTCTACCCAGGCTAAGGCAGTAGAAGAGTTACCCCCATTCCAAGGTGGGAGGTGTCTCTCTACCCTGGCTGCTGGGGTATATGAGCTCCACCTGACTTCCAAGTGGGACGGGTCTACTGCCTGGAGGGGCAAGGCCCCTCTACCCTGGCTGCAGTAGTTAAGTAGCTTCCCCTGATACCCAGTTGGGAGGTGTCTCCTGCCTAGAGGGTTGACTCCCCTCTACCTAGGCTGAGGGGTATAACAACTCACCCAGACACCCAGTTGGGAGGGGTCTCCTGCTTGCAGGGGCAAGTCCCCTCTATTCTGGCTGCTTTGGTATTCGAGATTCCCCCCCTTACCCAGATGGGAGAAGTATTCTGACTGGAAGGGCGAGTCCTCTCTACTTTAGCTCTTGACATGTAAGAGATCCCAGTACACCCAGGTGGGAGGGGTCTTCCCCCCCGAAGGGGCGTGTTTCCTCTTTCCTGGCTGTGGCACTATAGGAGTTCCCCCAGACACCCAGGAGAGAGGGGTCTCCAGACTGGATCGCCGAGTCCCTTCTATCCTTGCTGCAGAGGTATAGGAGCTCACCCAGACACCCACGTGGGAGAGGTCTCCCGACTGGAAGGGCAAGTCTGGCTGCAGCCATATAGGTATAGGAACTCCTCCTGACACCCAGGTGGGAGGCGTCTCACACCTAGAGGTGTGAGTCCTCTCTACTCTGGCTTCAGCGGTATAGGAGCACCCCAGGACACCCAGATGGAAGGGGTCTTACTCCTAGAGAGGCGAGTTCCCTCTACCCTGGCTGCAACAGTATAAGAGCTCCCCCTGAAGCCCAGGTGGGAGGGGTCTCCCACCTGGAGGGTCAAGTCCCTTCTACCCTGGCTGCTGCGGTATAGGAGTTCCCCTGACATACAGGTGGGAAGGGCCTCCCGACTAGAGAAGCGAGTTTCCTCTACCATGGCTGCTGAGGTATAAGATCTCGCCCAGACACCTGGAGGAGCGAGTACCCTCTACCCTGGCTGTGGTGGTATAATATGTCCCCCCAACATACCTAGATGGGAGGGATGCCAGCCTGAAAGGGCAACTCCCCTCTACCCTGGCTGTGGAGGTATATGAGATCCCTGTGACACACTGGTGGGAAGGGTCTCCCGAGTGGAGCTGCAAGTCCCCTCTACGCTGGCTGAGGCGGTATTCGAGCTCCACCAATACTTAGGTGAGAGGGGTCTCCCGCCTGAAGGGGAAAGTACCCTCTACTCTACCACGCGGCCTGCGCAGTGGTTTCATTAATGAGGTTCTAGGCATAAAGTTAGTTAGAAGAGACCAAAATAAAACACACAGACAGTACCTTATTTTATATTGCTAGGTCCGAGACGGCTCACCTCCCTGGTTCCCGCCTCTAGCCGCCCAGCAGGGCAGCGAGGATTACTCTGGGCTAGCAGGAGAGAGAGAGAGCGAACATGCCTGGGAGTAGCCTTTTATTTGGGGAACAAGAGATTCAGGGGAGAATTCCATCCAATGAAGGTTGAGGGGGGGCTGCACTCCAAGGTCAGGGTCAGTGATTGGGTCTCCGGGGTCAGTGGTCATGCACACCCCCACACGGATGGGCTCTCTCATCAGGAAAGGGTCGGGAAAGCTCCGACACAGCCAGAGCGCCTCAGGCCCTTAACGGGAGTCACCCAATCACGTGTCAGAATGGCTCCCCACACTCTACTATGGCTGCAGTGGTATAAGAACTCCCCCAGGCACCCAGGTATGAGGGAGTCTCCTTCCTGGAGGGGCGATTCCCACTACCCTGGGTGCAGGGATATAGGAACTCCACCCCCCACACCCAGGTGGGGGGTCTCCCACTTGGAGGGGTGAATCTCCCCTAACCTACGGTATAGAAGTTCCCCTGACAACCAGGTGTGATGAGTCTCCAGCCTGGACAATAGAGTCCCCTCAACCTATCTGTGGCTGTATAGGTGCTCCCCTGGACACCCAAGTGGAAGGGGTCTCATGCCTGGAGGGGCGAGTCCCCTCTCCCCTGGATGTGGCAATATACAAGCTCCCCTGACACCCAGGTAGGAGGGGTATCTGCCCTGGAAGGGCATGTCCCCTCTACTTTAGCTCTTGCCATATAAGAGGTTCCAGTATAAGGTTCCCCATATAAGGGGTCTCCTGATTGGAGGGGTGAGTCCCCTCTACCCTGGATGCTGAGATATAGGATCTCATCCAGACACCCAAGTGGGAGGGGTCTCGGACTGGAAGGGCAAGTCCAATCTACCCTGGCTGCAGCGGTATAGGAACTCCCCCTGACACACAGGTGAAAGGGGTCTCCTGCCTAGAGATGTGAATCCCTTCTACCCTGGCTGCTGCGGAATAGGAGCTCCCCTGACACCCAATTAGGCGGAGTCTCCCACCAGGAGGCTAGAATCCCCTCTAACCTGCTGCAGTGGTATTGGTGCTCCCCAGGACACCCAGGTGGAAGGGTTCTCCCGTCTGGAGGGTAGAGTTCCCTCTACACCACCTGCGACGGTACAGGAGTTGCCCCAACACCCTGGTGGAAGGGGTCTCCCGCCTGACACATAGGTAGAAGTGGTCTCTCTCATGGACAGGCGAGTCCCCTCTATCCTGTCTTCAGCAGTGTACAAATTCACCCCCACACCCAGCTGGAAAGTGTATCTTGCCTGGAAAGGCTAGAGTAGACTCTACTTTGGCTGGTGCCATATAAGTGGTCCCAGGACACCCAGGTGGGAGAGGTCTCCCGCCTACAGGGGTGAGTCCCTGTACCCTGGCCAAGGAAGAATACAAGTTCCCCTGATTACCCAGGTGTGGGGGGTCTTCCACCTGGAGAGGTGAGGCCCCTCTACCCTGACTTAAGTGGCATAGGAGCTCCCACCTACACCCAGGCTGGAGGAGTCTTCCACCTCAAGTGGCGAGTTTCCTCTACCCTGCCTGTGGCAGTATATAAACTCTCCTGACAACCAGGTTGAAGGGATCTTCCGCCTGGAGGGTCCAGTCCCCTCTCCCCAGCTCTGGTGATATAGGAGCTCCCTCCCGAATCCCAGGTTATGGGGTATCCTAACTGGATGGGCAAGTCTCCTCTTCACTGGCTGTGGCAGTATAAGAGCTCCCCCTGACACCTAGGTTGGATGGTACACCCTCCTGAAGGGGAAGGTACTCTCTACCATGGCTGTGGTGGTATAAGAGCTTCCCCTCACACCCAGGTGGGAGAGGTCTCCTACCTGGAGGGGTGAGACTGGCTGCAGGCATATACTAGCTCTACCCAGAACACCCAGGGGGGAGGGGCTTCCTGCCCAGAGGGGTGAGTTCTCTCTACCCTGGCTGCTGTGGCATAGGAGTTCCCCTGACACACAGCTCGGAAGGGTCTCCCGACTGGAACAGTGAGTCCCCTCTACCTGACTGAAAGTATACAAGCTCCCACAGACACCGAGGTGGAAAGGGTCTCCCGCATGGAGGGGCGAGTCCCTGTATCCTGGCTGTGGTGGTATATGATTCCACCTACATCCTGGTGGATGGGGTCTCCACCCTAGTTGTGTGAGTCCCCTCTACCCTGGCTTTGGCTGTATACAAGCTCCTCTGACACCCAGGTTGGAGAGGTATCCCGCCTGGAAGTGCGATTTACCTCTACTTTAGCTCCTGCCATGTAAGAGGTTCCAGTACATCCAGGTGGGAGGGGTCTTCCGCCTGCAGGGGCATATTAGCTCTACTCTAGCTTTGGCAGCAAGGAGCTCCCCATGACACCAAGTGGGAGGGATCGCCCGATTGGAGGGGCGAGTCCTCTCTACCTTGGCTGCTGGAGGTATAGGAGCTCACCCAGACACCCAGGTGGGAGGGGTCTCAGGACTTGAAGGGAAAATCCAATCTACCCTGGCTGCAGCCATATAGGAACTCCCTGTGATATTCAGGTGAAAGGAGTCTCCCACCTAGAGGTGTGAGTCCCCTCTACCCTGGCTGCTGTGGTATAGGAGCTGTCCTGAAAACCAATTGGGAAGAGTCTCCCGCCATGTTAGAGTCTGTAAACAAGTCAGGATGGCGCCTGGCATTTTGCCAGAGAAATGTTAGAGTCTGTAAACAAGTCTGGATGGCGCCTGGCAAAATGCCAGAGGGAGTGGTTTGTGAAGTTATGCCAGTGAGCCATTAAGTGTGGAGATTTCTTATTGGTTGACTGTTGTATCTAGTTTATGTTAATTAGATAAGCTGTGTGAAATGTATAAATACCTCTGTTGTCCTACTATAAACGGCTCCTACTCCTGCTGTATCAATGTACACAAGTTGTTTGTCACCCCCCCCCCGTTATTTTGCTGAAGCTGGACTGTGGCAGATGGTGGCCCATACGGGGAGCCCCGGGAAACTCGGGGGTAAGTGACAAAAAAAGCTGCCCATCCATAGATAGGATGGGAGCAAATCTGCTCATCCCTAGGCAGATAGGGCAAGAGGAAAAATGGCCATTTTGAGAAAATGGAGAGGATTGATACAGTATGTTTGTGTCTTGTTTTGTCTAAGTGTATTGTATTGTCTTTGTGATGAAAATATGGAAGGGGTGAGAAGTAAATTGATAAGGGAAAGAGGCACCCCACTGGAACCAAGAATAGTTAGGACATGTGTTGATAGAAGCCCAGTAACTCTAGTCAGAAAGAAGAAAAATGTTCAGAAGAGGAAGGATTATCAAGAAAGAAATTGCAAAAGGCTACTATTAAATACATTTTGTTACCGGAGGGTGCATGAATCGGTGCTAAGGTGGCTGCCACGTGCGCAAGCCGGTCATGGCGCAGCAAGGACTTTCCAAATAGCAGCAGCTGGCTCTTCCCCGCCCCCAACCCGGGGAGTGGGACACCACTTCGAGAGCCCAAATCCAGACCTGACCCGGAGGCACGGTCTCACAGGCTCTTGCTCCCTGTGCCCAGTGGCAGTTTGAGTCCGGGACACTCCCCGGACTCTCCCCGGGGCATTCTGGGGCTGTCTGGGATGCTGCAGGTGGAAGACTGGCCCACATCCCTGAAGTTTGATCATTTCCAAGGCCAGTAACTACAATGGTTCTCCCACACCTGGAAGCTAATGAGTAATGAACACTATTAAGGCTTATTTCAAATGTAAAAAACCTTGAGATCATGTACTAAATTGTTCAGAAGTCTGTTTTCTTAGTGGAATACTAAAGGATTTTCTTTAGCATCATTGCCAGAGTTCCTGCCTTCATCCCAGTGCCGGTGAGGACGAGGATGGAAGAGTTTCCAGTGTTGCTGAGAACTGGACTAGACTTTGGATCAAGCTAGCTGCCTGCAGAACTTACCTGGACTGTGATTCAAGCTAGCTGCCTGCAGAACTTACCTGGACTGTGATTTACCTGGACTGTGAGTTAATCTATTGAGACACTGCTTTACCTGGACTGAGACAACAAACTGTAATCTACAACAAATTGTAACTCGGTATCTTTGCTAACGGTGTCATTGCTGGTATAATTTTTCCAAGGGCTTCTTGTATGCAGCCATCAATTGGCTTGGTATTGTGGCATTTGGTATCCTCCCCTTCTGCTTGTAGCAGATTATTTATGGTGTTTGTGTAAAAACCACTATGGTCGTTATTTAAATTAAACAAAAGGGGGAAATGTTAGAGTCTGTAAACAAGTCAGGATGGTGCCTGGCATTTTGCCAGAGAAATGTTAGAGTCTTGTAAACAAGTCTGGTTGGCACCTGGCAAAATGCCAGAGGGAGTGGTTTGTGAAGTTATGCCAGTGAGCCATTAAGTGTGGAGATTTCTTATTGGTTGACTGCTGTATCTAGTTTATGTTAATTAGATAAGCTGTGTGAAATGTATAAATACCTCTGTTGTCCTACAATAAGGCTCCTACTCCTGCTGTATCAATGTACACAAGTTGTTCGTTACCACCCCACCCCCCATTTATTTTGCTGCAGCCGGACTGCGGCACCGCCAGAAGGCTAGAATCCCCTCTAACCTTCTGCAGCGGTATAGGAGCTCCCCAGAACACCCAAATGGGAGGGGTCTCCCGCCAGAAGGGGCAAGTCCCCTCTTAGCTGGCTGTGGCGGTATAGGAGCTCCCCCTGACAGCCTGGTGGCAGGGGTCTCCTGCCTCAACGTGTGAGTCCCCTCTAAGCTGTCTAAGGCCGTATAGGAGTTACACCTTTTCCCAGGTGAGAGGTGTTTCTCGCCTGGATGTGCGAGTTTTCTCTACTCTGGCTGCTGGGGTATATGAGCTCCACCTGGCACCCGGTGGGTGGGGTATTCCGCCTGGATGGGCGAGTCCACTCTACCCAGGCAAAGGCGGTATATTCCCTTTCCCAGTTGGGAGGTGTTTCTTGCCTCAGGTGCCAGATGCCTCTACCCTGGTTTCTGGGGCATATGAACCCCATCTGATACCCAGGTGGGAGGGGTCTTCTGCCTTGAGAGGTGAGTCCACTTTACCCTGGCTGCAGCAGTTAAGGAGCTTCCCCTGACACACAGGTGGGAGGGGTCTCCTGCCTAGAGGGGTGAATTCCCTCTACTCTGCCTCAGGGGGTGTATCAGTTCTCCCAGACACCCAGATGGGTGGGGTCTCATGCTTGGAGGGGCAAGTCCCCTCTATTCTGGCTGCTGTGGCATAAGGATCTCCCCCTGACACCCAGGTGGCAGGGTCTCCGGCCTGGAAAGGCGAGCCCCCTCTTCCCTAGCTGCAGTAATATAGGAGGTACCCCTACACCCATGTGGGAGGCGTCTCCCGCCTCCAGTGGGAGTCCCCTCTACCCTGCCTGCTACAGTATATATACTCCACTGACAACCAGGTGGAAGGGATCTTCCGCCTGGAGGGTAGAGTCCCCTTTCCCCTGGCTCTGAAGGTATAGGAACTCTCCTGACACCCAGGTTATGGGGTCTCCTGACTGGAGAGGCGAGTCCTCTCTACACTGGCTGCAGGGGTATTGGAGCTCCTCCTGACACCCAGGTGGGAGGGGTCTCCTGCCTGGAGCAATAAGTCACCCTTACTCTGGGTATGCCAGTATATAAGCACCCCCAGACACCAAGGTGTTGGGGGTCTCCTGCCTGGAGGGGCGAGTCCCCTTTACCCTGGCTTCGGCTGTATAGGAACTCCCCAGGAGACCCAGGTAGATGGAGTCTGCCTCCTGGATGTTGAGTCCCCTCTACCCTGGATGCAGCAGAATAAGAACTCCCCCTGAAACCCAGGTGGAAGGGGTCTCCTGCCTGGAGGGGCAAGTCCCCTGTATCCTGGCTGCTGCAGTAATCAAGCCTCCAGTACATCCAGGTTGGAGAGGTTTCCCGATTGGAGGGGCAGTCTGCTCTACCCTTACTGCAAAAGGTTAGGAGCTCACCCAGACACCCACGTGGCAAGAGTCTACCGACTGAAAGGGCAAGTCCGCTCTACCCTGGCTACAACAGTATAGGAACTACCCCTGACAGCCAAGTGGGAGGGGTGTCTTCTCTAGAGGGGTGATTCCCCTCTACCCTGCCTTGGGGGGTGTACAAGCTCTCCCAGACACCCGTATGGGAGGGGTCTCCTGCTTGATGGGGCAAGTCCCTCTATTCTGTCAACTATGGTATAGAAGCTCCATCCCCCATACCCAGATGGGAGGGATCTCCCACCTTAAGGGGCGAGTCCCCTCTACCCTGGCTGCAGTGGTTTATTAGCTTTCCCTGACACCCAGGTTGGATGGGTCTCTCGCCTGGAGGAATGAGTCCTCTCTACCCTGGCTGTGGCAGTAAAGGATCTCCCCCTGACACCCAGATGGTAGGGTTTCTGGATTGGAGAGGTGAGTCCCCTCTATCCCGGCCATAGTGGTATAAGAGTTCCCCTACACCCAGGAGGCAGGGGTCGTATGCCTCAGTGGAGAGTTCCCTCTACCCTGCCTGTGGCAGTATATGAACTCCCCTGACAATCAGATGGAAGGGATCTTCCACCTGGAGGGTCAAGTCCCCTCTCCCCTGGCTCTGGTGGTATAGGAGCTCCCCCCAACAACCAGGTTATGGGGTCTTTTTCCCCTCTACCCTGGCTAAGGCATTATAGAAGTTACTCCCATTCCCAGGTGGGAGGTGTTTCTCACCTGGAGGTTCGAGTTGCCTCTACCCTGGCTGCTGGTGTATCTGAGCTCCCCCTGACACCCAGGTGGGTGGGGTCTTCTGCCTGGATGGACGAGTCCGATCTACCCTGGCTGCAGTGGTTAATGAGCTTTGCCTGACACCCAGGTGCAAGGGGTATGGTATCCCACCTAGAAGGGTGACCTCCCTCTACCCTTCTGCAGGGGTGTACCAGCTCTCCCAGACACCAGGTTGGAGGGGTCTCCTGCTTGGAAGGGCCATTCCCCTCTATTCTGGCTACTGTGTTATAGGAGCTCTCCCCTACATACAAAAATGGGAGGGATCTCCCACCTAAAGGGGCATGTTCCCTCTATCCTGGTTAAAGCAGTATAGGAGTTACCCCCATTCCCAGGTGGGAGGTGTCTCTCACCTGGAGGCATGAGTAGCCTCTACCCTGGCTGCTGGGGTATATGAACTCCCCATGACATCCAGGTGGGCAGGGTCTTCTGCCTGGAGGGGTGAGTCTCCTCTACCCTGGCTGCAGTGGCTAAGGAGCTCCCCCTGACACCCAGGTTGGAGGGGTCTCCCGCCTAGATGGGTGACTTCCCTTTAATCATGCAGGGGTTTACCAGCTCTCCCAGACACCCAGGTGGGAGAGGTGTCCTGCTTGGAGGGGCAAATTCCCTCTATTCTGGCTGCCGTGCTATGCGTGAGCTCTCCCCCATGCCAAGATGGGAGGTGTCCCTGCCTGAAGGGGCGAGTCCCCTCTACCCTGGCTGCTACAGTAAAGGATCTCCTCTGACACCCAGGTGGGGAGGGTCTCCAAACTGGAGAGGCGAGTACTCTTTACCCTGGCTGCAGTGGTACAGGAGCTTCACCCTATATCCAGGTGGGAAGGGTCCCCTGTACCCTGAAAGTGGGTACATACAAGCTCCTCCAGACACCCAGGTGGGAGGGGTCTCCCGTCTGTTGGGGCAAGTCTTCTCTACCCTGGCTAAGGCATTATACAAGTGCCCCCCTACTCATGGGTGGGAGTGGTCTTCCCCATGGAAGGGCGAGTCCCTTCTACCCTGATTTTGGCGGTATATAAAGTCCCCTGACACCCAGATGGGAGGGGTATCTGGCCTGGAAGGGCGAGTCTCCTCTACTATAGCTCTTGCCATATAAGAGGTCCTAGTACACTCAGGTGGGAGGGGTCATGTTCCCTCTACCCTGGCTGTGGCAGTATAGGAGCTCCCCCCAACACCCAGTTGGGAGGGGTCTCCCGCCTGTGGGGGGGAGTCACCTCTACACTGGCTGCTGCATTAATCAATCCACCCCTGACACCAAAGTTGGAGGGGTATCCCGATTGGAGTGGTTAGTCCCCTCTACCCTTGCGTGGAGGGATAGGAGCTCACCCAGACACCCAGGTGAGAGGGGTCTCCTGAATGGAAGGGCAAGTCCGCTGTACCCTGGCTAAAGCGGTGTAGGAACTCTCCCTGACATCCAGGTGGGATGGGTCTCCCGCCTAGAGGTGCAAGTCCGCTCTCCCCTGGCTTTAGCTGTATAGCAGCTCCCCAGGATACCCTGGTGAAAGGGATCTCTCTCCTGGAGGGGCGTGTCCCCTCTACACTAGCTGCAGCGGGTATAAGAGCTCCCCATGAAACCCAGGTGGGAGGGGTCTCCCACCTGGAAGGGCCAGTCCCCTCTACCCTGGCTGTGGTGGTATAGGAGATACCCCTGACAGACAGGTGGGTCTTATGCCTGGAAGGGAGAGACCCCTCTCCCCTGGCTGTGGCAGTATACAAGCTCTACCAGATACCCAGGTGGGAAGGTCTCCTACCTGGAGGGGCATGTCTTCTCTACCCAGGATGAAGCATATACAAGCACCTCCCCCCCCCTACACACAGGTGGGAGTGGTCTTCCTCATGGATAGGCAAGTCCCCTCTACCCTGACCAGGTAGGAGGTGTATCCCTCCTGGAAGTGCGAATCCCCTCTATTTTAGCTCTTGCCATATAAGAGGTCCCAGTACATCCAGGTGGGAGGGTCTCGGGCCTGCAGAGGCAAGTCCCCTCTACCCTGGCTGCAGTGTTATAGGAGGTCCCCCCTACACCCTGGTGGGAGTGTACCTGGCTGAAGCGGTGTAGAAACTTCCCCTGACATCCAGGTGGGATGGGTCTACCGACTCCAATGGCGAGTCCCCTCTACCCTGCTATGGTAGTATCTGAATTCCACTGACAACCAGGTGGAAGGGATCTTCTGCCTAAAGGGTCAATTCCCCACTCCCTTGGCTCTGGCTATATAGGAGCTCCGCAAACACCCAGGATATGGGGTCACCTGAATAGAGAGGCAATCTCCTCTACACTGGTTGCGGGACTATACAAGCTCCCCCAGACATCCAGATGGGAACCTTCTCCTTCCCAGAGCAATGAGTCCCCTGTACCCTGACTGTGGCTGTATACAAGCTCTCCAGACACCCAGGTGGGAGGGGTATCCCGCCTGGAAGGGCGAGTCCCCTCTACTTTAGCTCTGCCATATAAGAGCTCCCAGTACACCCAGGTTAGAGGGGTCTCACACCTGTAGGGGCGAGTCCCCTCTACCTTGGCTGTTGCAGTAATCAAGCTCCCCTGGACACCAAGGAGTGAGCAGTCTCCCTATTGGAGGGGCAAGTCCCCACTACCCTGGCTGCAGAGGTATAGGAGATCACCCAGACCCCCATGTCAGAGAGGTCTCCCGACTGGAAGGGCAAGTCCACTCTACCCTGGCTGCAATGGTATAGAAGCTCCCCTGACACCCAGGTGGAGGGGTCTCCCGCCTGGAGGGGTGAGTCCTGTCTTCTCTGGTTGTGGCAGTATAAGACCTCTCCCCCGACAACCCAGTGAGAGGGTTCTCCCGCCTGTAGGGAATGTACTATCTACCATGGCTGCGGTTGTATAAGAGCTCCCTCTGACACCCAGGTGGGAGGGGTCTCCCTCATAGAGGTGGGAGTACCCTCTATCCTGGCTGAGGCAATATATGAGCTCCCCCTGACACCCTGGATGGAGGGGTCTACCGTCAGAAGGGGCAAGTATTTTCTTCCTTGGCTGTGGAGGTATATGAGCTCCCACTGACAGCCCAGTTGGACTGGTCTCCCGCCTGGATGGGCGAGTCTCCTCTACCCTGGCTAATGTGATATATAAGTTCCCCGCAACACTCAGGAGGGAGAGTCTCCTGCCTGAAGGGGCGAGTCCACTCATCCCTGGCAGTGGTGATATAAGGGCCCCCTCGTACCCCCAGGAGAGGCAGTAGCTGCTACCCCAGCTGCACCTGTATACACCCCCCCTCTGCAAACACCCATGTGGGAGGAGTCTTCTGCCCTGGAGGGGCAAGTCCCCTCTACCCTGGCTAAGGCTATATAGGAGTTACCCCCATTCCCAGGTGGGAGGTGTCTCTCGCCTGGAGGTGCAAGTCGCCTCTACACTGCTTGGGTATATGAGCTCAACCTGACACCCAAGTGGGAGGAGTCTTCCACCTGGAGGGGCTAGTCCTTTCTACCCTGGGTGCAGTGGTTAAGGAGCTTCCAATAACACCCAGGTGGGAGGGGTCTCCTGCCTAGAGGGTGACTTCCCTCTATCCTGCCTGAAGAGGTGTACCAGCTCTCCCAGACACGCAGGTGGGAGGGGTCTCCTGCTTGGAGGGGGGAGTCTCCCCTATTCTGGTTGCTTTAGACAAGGAAGTGGGACAGTCCCAGGGAAGGGAAAGGCTGGGGTGGCTTCCTCTCCTCCAATCTTCCTCTCATAGAGCCCTCATATGGAATGGCTAAGAATATGGGTTTCCGAGTCAAGCTTTCATCGTTTCATCTCCCATTTCCCTTAATGACCTCACCTATAAAATTAGGGTAATAGTACCTAACAACATTGATAAAATTATATAAGATATTGAATATAACGCTCTTATCTTGGTGTCTAGTATTATTATTATCACTGTTGAAACTCATCCACACAGGCTTTATTTTCCCTTTTTGCTCTCTCTGTTCCCCATACACTTAGTATGTCCTCTGAGCTTATGGCCAGCACACAGAGCTCTTTGCACACGATACAACAAGAGAGGGAGGTCAGCTCTGAACTATAGATGTAGGAGAGGAATGGTGGCCATTGCTGAAAATCCCCTGGTTAGGTTCTGAGGTCACCTAGGGCAATGCTCTTCAGTCTACAAACTGTGTCAGGAAGGAGCCTGGCATGAGGGACGAATAGTCCCAGGCATGGAGCTAGCATGCTAAAAGGAGAGACAGGAACAGATATAAATAACTGCTATTTGTGAAAAGTGAAATTACCGAGGCCTGAACACAGAGGTATAGGAGAATAGAGGAATAGCTGAATCTTCTGCCCAGAGGGCTTCACAATGGAGGAGACATTTGAACAGAGTTTTGAGAAATGAGAAAACAATCACAGAAAAGGGCATTTCAAACATATCTCAGGTGATGTCAATGAAAATGACAGAGTAAAGACCTCTGAAAATTCTCTCCTCCATTAAAGCAGTGAAAAAAACTAGCAAAGAAATTGTCAGAATCAATTTTTTCAAGACTCTGGAAACTAACCAAAAGCTCACAGCAATCTGGGAAGTGTTTATTAAAAAAAAAAAAAGGCAACATAATCTCAGTAAGAACAGTCAGCTTTGTGCATTTTAATTTATTCTAATTCCATCCCCCTCACTTCAATTCTGCATTAGCCTTGAAAACCAACATCCCATAATTACGATAGAAAATAGCAATCTGGTAGCCACAAAAATGGGTAGAAAAGGCTTAGATATCCTTCAAAACCTCATTCCAGAGAGTTCTCACAATTTGACCTATCTAGTGGTTCCCTGGAAGATCCCATTTGCAAGACTGTCTTTATTTAAGCTGACTTGGTGTTTGCCCTACTTGAAAAGCTGTTTTACCTAAGGGCACCTGTTGAAAACAATTGGCGACAACTATTGGATTTCATAGCTGACATAGGAAGTGGATAATAGTTGAGCCAAACAGTAGTCAACCTAAAATACTCAAAAGAAAAATCTGTTGAAGGAGATGCCAATAAGCAGCTTTCAATAGCTCCAATAAATATCTGGAAATCTAGAAAGCCCATATGTTGTGTTAGTCAGCTTTTCATCACTGTGAACAAGACACCTGATAAGAAAGCTTACAGGAGAAAAAAGTTTAATTTGGTTGGTAGTTTCAGAGATTTAATACAAGGTGGGCCAACTCCATTGCTTTGGGCCCAAGGTAAGGCAGCATGTTATGGAAGAAGGGCATGTTGCAGGGAAGCTGCTCAGGACATGGTGGCCCAGGAAGCAGAGAGAGGGAGAGGAAGGGATTTCAGGGAAGATTAACCCTCATAGTACTTCCCCCAGTGACCCACCTCCTCCAGCCATGCCCCATATTCCTACAGTTATCACCCAGTTAACTCAAACAAAGATGGACTAATTAGGTTATAGTTCTCAAAATATAATTATTTTACCTCCAAAATTCTTGCATTAACACAGGAACTTTGGGGGGACATTACATATCCAGATCATAACATTCAACCCCTGGCCCCCAAGAGCTTGTGTCCATCTCACAATTCAAAATGCACTTAGTTCATCTCCAAGAGTCCCATAGGGTTAATGGTTCCAGCATTGCTCAAAAGTCATAGTCCAAAGTCTCATCTGAAACTCAAGGTAAACTCTTGATTATGATCCCCTCTAAAATTAAAAAACAGATTACGTATATCCAATATACAGTGGCATAGAGTAAACATTCCCATTCCAAAAGGAGAAATAGAGTCATAGAAAGAAGGGATGTGACCAAAGCAAGACCAAAACCCAGCTTGGCACAGAGGTCCTATAACTCTATGTTGTACAACAGCCAGGACACATGGCAAGAGACATGTGCTTTCCAAAGGGCTTGGACAGTCCCACCCCTTTGACCTTGCCAGTTGCAGTGCCTGTGGTTTTCTTTTAGCCTGGCTTTCTTCCCAGCCAAAGACTTTTCTCAGTGGACAGTCCACATTAGTGGCATTTCTTAATTTCAGAGGTCTTCATTCCAGCCTTGGCTTTACCTTCACAACTTCATGCATCACTCTCTCAGAGGAAACCCACAGGGATTCCAAGCCTGCTTACACTTTACTGGGCCTCCCAGGCCTTCCTTTGAAACCTCAGTGGAAGCATCTATAACCCCTTCAACTCCATCATCCAGCATTCCTACAGAACCAGTGCTACATGGATGATGCCAAAGTCACAGAGTTGCTGTACCCCTTGGAATCATGGCTGCAGCAGTCTCTGAGTACCTGCACAGTTGAGCACAGTGAAACAAATTCCTAGCCCCACAGGAAGGGTGTCCCCAGGCTTTCTTCTCAAAAGCATTTTCCCTTTCATAGCCATATCTTTGCAATGGGTGTGGTCTTGAACGTTCCTGAGATGCCCTCAAGCCATCTTTCTTATTGTCTCTGTGTAAAGTACTTAGCATCACTTCAGTAGCTATGATCTCCTTAACAACCATGGCCCTAGTATTACTATTTGTCCTATTCTGGACAAACTGAAAGTTTTTAAAATCCTTCAGATCTTCTTTCTCTCCAAATTCTCACAGTAAATCTGGCTAAAAGACAACAAAATCAATACCAGTGACTGAACACTGTGCTGCCTTAAAATGTTCACCACCAGATTAATGAGCCAATAACTTTAAAATTCAGCCTCCCTGAAAATCTCAGGACATGGCAAAATGAAGACAAGTTCTTTGCCAGAATGTAACACAAATGTCCTCTAGTCCAATTCCTAATAGAATCCTTATCTCCTTCTATAACCTCATGAGCACAGTCCACATCCCCATCAGTATTCCATTCTTCTGAGCTCCAAGAATCACCCACTAAGTTCTGCTTACAATATTCTCAGGCTTTTCCCGCCTGCCTCTCCAAACTTTTCCATTGACTCCATTTCTTGATACCAATTTCTATGTTAGTCAGCTTTTCGTTGCTATGATGAAAATATTTGACAAGAATAACTTAGAGGAGGAAAGTTTATTCTGGCTCAGTTTCAGAGGTTTAGTCCATGGTGGGCCAACTCCATTGTTCTAGGTTCAAGATGAGACAAGACCTCATAGTGCTAAAGATCTTCTTTGTTCATGGCAGGTGGAAAGCCAAAAGAACAAGGAAAAGAGGCTGCAGAGAATGAACCCTTAAAGGGCACTGAGGCTGGACCCACATTGACCCACCTCCTCCAGTCATGCCCACCTGCCTATAGTTACCACTATGTCCATTCAAATTTGGGTGGACTGATTAGGTTATAGCCTCCCAATCCAATAATTTCCCTTCTGAACACTCCCACATTAACACAAGAAGTTTGGAGGAACAACTCATACCCAAACCATAACATTTGCATAGGATTTTACACATGCCCAGTGGTGTGTGCATGTGCAAGAAAGACGTAAGGTCCTAAATTATCACCTCTGTCTCACCTGGAGATGAATAGGAAGGCTAAAGTGAAGTAGTAAACTTCCTGTGTGAATGCTGAAGGCATGCACCAACATACATATAAAGCCTCTCTACAAAGACTGGGAGACTTATTAGTTCCAAGCGTGAGGACATTCTCTGTTCAGTCAGTACCTGCATTAAGTTGAGACTTCAGGAACCATACAGGACAAAGAATACAGATTTCACAGAATTCGTTTTGAAAGTCACTAAATAAATGAGCAACAGCAGTAACAACAAACCCCAGGGAAAGGGAAGAATCTGACATTCAGAGTTGCTATACTACATTATTTAAAACCCAGTTTTCAACAAGAAATTATAAGATACACAAACAAAGAAGAAAATAAGGCTCATACATGGGGAAGAGAGAATCAATCAATAGAATCTCTACCTGATGAAGCCCAAATATTGGGAAATCCTGCATATTCTTAAGAGAGCCTGCCCCCTTCTTTTTAATTTTGTATTTGTTCTAATCAGTTATGCATGACAGCAGAATGCTGTCGGATTCATCATACACAAATGAAGCACAATTTTTCCCTTCTCTGGTTGTACATGAAATAGGGTCACACCATTCATGCAATCATATTTGCACCTAGGGTAATGATGTCTGTCTCATTATACCATCTTTCCCATCCCCATGCTGCCTCCTGCCCCCACTTTGGCCAATCCAAAGTTCCTCCAGTCATCCCATATCACCCCCCCCATTATGGATTAGCATCCACTTATCAGAGAAAACATTCAGTTTTGGGTTCTTGGGAGTTGGTTTACTTCACTTAGCATGACATTCTCTAACTCCATCCATTTACCTGCAAATGCCATAATTTTATTCTCTTTTATTGCTGCATGATATTCCACTGTGTATATATACCATAGTTTTTTTTGTCCATTCATCTATTGAAGGGCATTTAGGTTTGTTCCACAGTTTGGCTATTGTGAACTGTGCTGCTATAGACATTGATGTCCTGCATCACTGTAGTATGCTAATTTTAAGTCCTTTTGGATATAGACCAAGGAGTGGGACAGCTGGGTCAAATGATGGTTCCATTCCAAGTTTTTTAAGGAATTTCCATACTGCTTTCCATATTGGCTGCATCAATTTGCAGTCCCACCAGCAATCTATGAGTGTGAGGGCCTGCCCCCTTTCTAAGGTGACCTGGATGGTGCCCAAGTAGAACATATTAGAAAAATTTCTGTTTAGCATCAAAAACCTTTCTGCTTAGAAAAAGGAAAAGAAAGGTTATGGGTAACAGGGTGAGGAAGTTGGAAATCTCATGAACATTGAAGGGAGATCAGTAGATTAGAGGAAAAAGACCAGAGAAGGGAAAAGAGAAATACTGGATAATATTGGCCAAATTATATTGTTACATTGTGTACATGTACAAATATAACAATGAACCCCATCATTATGTATAATTACAATACACCAATAAAAACACAAAAATAAAAGAAAAACAAAAAGGTCTCTGTTCCCAAATAGGTGTACATCTCTGATAATTATCATAAAGTCTCAGTTTATAGTTTTCTTATGTAATACCTCGCACACAAAATAGTCACAGTTTCTACCTGGTCATCGTTAGTGACACCATTACCTGTATGGGTCCTCTAGGAACCTTGAGGTGAGAGCTCTTAGTATGTATTCTGGGTACAATCTGTAAATAAGAAAAGGAGGTGAGTTACATTTGCCACTATTAAATTATTCCCACTATTACATCTGCCACTATTAAATAACAACAAATAAATGTATGTATAATATAATAAAATGTATTATAAAACTAAGTTCTTGCCAATCAGAACTGAAGAAAAAATAGCTAGGCAGCTAGAGGATGCAAGCTATTATTGTCTTAGAAGCATTCTATGGTGTTGTTATAAGATGAAATGTGCCTTTCCAAATTCATATATTGAAGTCCTAACATCCGGTATATTAGACTATAGTTGCTTGGGAAGATAAAATTCTTTTTTAAAAAATATATTTTTTAATTGTAGTTGGACACAATACCTTTATTTTATTTATTTATTTTTATGTGGTGCTGAGGATCAAACCTAGCATCTCACACATGCTAGGCAAGTGCTCTACCACTGAGCCACAACCCCAGCCAGAGATAAAATTCTTTTAAGAGTTCATTTAGTTAAAATAAAGACTTTAGGGTGAGGCCTAATCCAATATAGTGGATGTCCTTATAAGAAGAGAAAATTTGAACCAGGGAGAAGGCCATATGTAAACAAAGGAGATGTCCCAGAATGAAATTAACCCTGCTAATACCATAATCGCGACTTCCAGCCTTCAGAACAGTGAGAAAATAAAGTTCAGTTGTTTTTAAGTTAGGAAAATAAGTTTTGGGGGAAGAAAAATAAAAAACAAAAAAATCTCTTTGCTCCAAACTGATGATGTGATGCTTGATGCAGCTCACCTCTGTACCTGACTGAAGGTGATCAGGACTGTCCTGCTTGGCCTCCCCTTGCCATCCTCCTGTTCATCCAGAGTTGGCCCAGGCCCCTGACCATGTGAATCTGCTGACTCTTGGGCATAGCAGCTTAGTTCTTGTCCTGTTCAGTCCTCTTCTGCCCCTTTCAGCTAGATTATCCCTCAAGAAGGCTGGCTTAAGAGGAAGGGCTCAGGTCACTTTTATACTTGGCAGCCAGTATTCTCCCAAACCCAGCCCCTGATTTTGGCCACCTACTGCCATCAGGCTAGCTATGGCATAATCATTCCAGGAGTAGCTTTACAAAACTCCTTGAATTCTGATAAGGATAACTCAAAGCCATTGTTATATAGATTCTAATCTCTATTAATCTGAAGAATGAAAGTGCAAAGAGGTCACTGAAGACTATAAAATAATGATTAAAACAAGGTACTGCCAACTTTCTACTCTCAAAAATTAGATTAATAACTTGGCAGAAATGAATACATTACAGTCTCTGCTTTCAAGAGTTTATTACCCAGTTGTGG
Source organism: Spermophilus citellus (assembly GCF_964194105.1). Taxonomy (NCBI): domain Eukaryota; kingdom Metazoa; phylum Chordata; class Mammalia; order Rodentia; family Sciuridae; genus Spermophilus; species Spermophilus citellus. Next base: position 156,749,478 of record NC_138183.1, on the reverse strand, counting down.
AGACAAATATGCATACCAGTGGGAATGACCTGAGAGGGGAGGTTGGAGAAATGGACTATGTGGGTTGAGGTAGAGCCGAGTTCTACAATGTCAATACAGTGACTACATTGAAACCCTGCTGCTGGGAGCAGTTCATAGTAAAAGTTCCTATGCTTAAATCTAGGGGTTGGCACTCTCTTCTTCCTCATTATTCTGACCAAAGTTGAGTAGGGACTACCTAAGTGTGAAGGATGATAACCTCCTCAGAAGGGCTCTGAAGTGCCTAGAAGAAGAGCTCACTCAAACTTTCTCCCTGTCCATCCTTTCTCTTCCCCAAAACACTCATTGGCAAAAAACTTTAGCTTTTCTTGGGGTCTAGTTCATAGCTCTATTGTAGCAGGGCAGTGGGATATATTGCAGACAGGCCAAAGAAAGTGCCCAGAGACAACACAGGAGAGATATATGGTTTGCTGAGGAAAACATACAAGAGATCAGTGACAGAGCTGTGGTTGTAGCTCAGTGGTAGAGTCCTTGCCTGGCAGGTGTGAGGTTCAATCCTTAGCACCATATAAAATAAGTAAATTAATTAATTAAAGGTCTTGTGTCCATCTACAACTAAAATATTTTTAAAAAGAGAGGGGAGCTGGGGATGTGGCTCAAGTGGTAGCAGGCTTGCCTAGCATGCGTGAGGCACTGGGTTCAATTCTCGGCACCACATAAAAATAAAATAAAGATATTGTGTCCAACTAAAACTGAAAAATAAATGTTAAAAAAATAAAAAATAAAAAGAGAGAGATACTGAGATCAGTGACTGCTCCAAGAATACTAAGAGTTCAGTGGTGACAGGCTGATTGCACTTCTGTCCCTCATGGTGCCTGCCAAGCAGCACCGCCTCTCCCTCACATGTTTGTCCAGTGATGGCTCAACAAGTGACATGTATCCTTTCCACAGTGCCCTCAGTTCCGTACCATCCCAACTCAGAGAGGTTTTATAAGTTAGGCTGCTGAAACAGTGACATCATCAGCATTAGCTTGCTTAATTTACTTATCTGACAGCATCCCAAGGAGCAACTAACTGTTCTGTGTACATGCAAGAAAGTAGCTTTCCACAGATGACACTAACTTGCCCTCATTTGCAGTGTGCATAAAAGAAAGCCAATGTCCTGCTGGGTACGGTGGTGCATACCTGTAAACCCAGTGACTCGGGAGACTGAGGCAGGAGGATCATGAATTCAAAGCCAGCCTCAGCAATTTAGCAAGGCCCAAGCAACTTAGCAAGACCCTGTCTATAAAATACTTTAAAAGGCTGAGGATGTGGCTCAGTAATTAAGCACACCTGGTTCAATTTCTGGTACCAAAGAAAAGAAAGAAAACCAGTGCCTTCCAAGATTATATATTTCTGGCCCAGAATTGCTCATTGTTCCCTTAACTCGGCTAGGTTTTGGGGAACAGAAGGAGTGGGGAGGGTGTTCAGGAATATGTTTGTTTGTTTATTGTCTCCCTTTTCTTTAGTGATAATACACCTTGACAACTAGAAATTATTAATATCTTGGTGTCATATTCATCTGCTTCTATGTCCTCACCTTCCATCCAGTAACTCAAATTGAATAGCTCTCAAATTTACCCCCTCTTAGAGTCTGTCACCACCCTTCCTGTCCATTAGCATCTTCCCCACGATTACCATAACTACCCAACTGATCTCCTACCACTAGTCTATTACATTCTAATCAATCTGTACCATCATCCCTTTCAAGAAAATCCAGAATTTCAACCATCAATATGAAAGAATAAAATAATTTTTTATTGGTTCTTCAAAACATTACAAAGCTCATGACATATCATCTTCCATACATTTGATTCAAGTGGGTTATGAACTCCCATTTTTTACCCCAAATACAAGTTGCAGAATCACATCGGTTACACATCCACATTTTTACATAATACCATATTAATGACTGTTGTATTTTGCTACCTTTCCTATCCCCTACTATCCCCCCTCACCTTCCCTCTCATTTTCCCTCTCTACCCCATCTGCTGTTGTTTAATTCTATCCCTTGTTTTTTTTTCCCTCTTTCCCCTCACAAACTCTTATATGTAATTTTGTGTAACAATGAGGGTCTCCTTCCATTTCCATACAGTTTCCCTTCTCTCTCCCTTTCTCCCATCCCACTCGTCTCTGTTTAATGTTAGTCTTTTCCTCATGCTCTTCTTTCGTGTTCTGATCTTAGTTGCTCTCTTTATATCAAAGAAGACATTTGGCATTTGTTTCTTAAGGATTGGCTAGCTTCACTTAGCATAATCTGCTCTGATGCCATCCATTTCCCTGCAAAATCCATGATTTTGTCATTTTTTAGTGCTGCGTAATACTCCATTGTGTATAAATGCCACAGTTTTTTAATCCATTCATCTATTGAAGGGCATCTAGGTTGATTCCAAAGTCTAGCTATTGTGAATTGTGCTGCTATGATCATTGATGTGGCAGTATCCCTATAGTATGCTCTTTTAAGGTCCTCAGGGAATAGACCGAGAAGGGCGATAGCTGGGTCAAGTGGTGGTTCCATTCCCAGCTTTCCTAGGAATCTCCATACTGCTTACCATATTGGCCGCACCAATTTGCAGTCCCACCAGCAATGTACAAGTGTACCTTTTTCCCCACATCCTCGCCAGCACTTATTGTTACTTGACTTCATAATGGCTGACAATCTTACTGGAGTGAGATGGTATCTTAGGGTGGTTTTGATTTGCATTTCTCTGACTTCTAGAGATGGTGAGCATTTTTTCATATACTTATTGACTGATTGTATGTCCTCCTCTGAGAAGTGTCTGTTCAGGTCCTTGGCCCATTTGTTGATCGGGTTGTTTGTTATCTTATTGTTTAATTTTTTGAGTTCTTTGTATATTCTGGATATTAGGGCTCTATCTGAAGTGTGAGGAATAAAAATTTGTTCCCAGGATGTAGGTTCCCTGTTTACCTCTCTTATTGTTTCTCTTGCTGAGAAAAAACTTTTTAGTTTAAATAAGTCCCATTTGTTTATTCTTGTATATAACTCTTGGGCTATGGGCGTCCTATTAAGGAATTTGGAGCCTGACCCCACAATATGTAGATTGGAGCCAACTTTTTCTTCTATCAGGCGCAGGCACAGTTTTTCTAGTGTTTTGAACATAAAAGGATGCTGTACTTTGTCGAATGCTTTTTCTGCATCTGTCGAGACGATCATATGGTTCTTATCTTTAAGTCTATTGACGTGGTGAATAATATTTATTGATTTCCGTATATTGAACCAACCTTACATCCCAGGGATGAATCCTACTTGATCATGGTGCACTATTTTTTTGATATGCTTTTGTATTCGATTCGCCAGGATTTTATTGAGGATTTTTGCATCTAGGTTCATTAGAGATATTGCTCTGTAGTTTTCTTTCTTTGAAGTGTCTTTGGTTTTGGGATCAAGGTGATGTTGGCCTCATAGAATGAATTTGGAAGAGCTCCTTCTTTTTCTATTTCTTGAAATAGCTTGAAAAGTATTGGTATTAATTCTTCTTTGAAGGTTTTGTAAAACTCCGCTGTATACCCATCCGGTCCAGGGCTTTTCTTGGTTGGTAGTCTTTTAATGGCTTCTTCTATTTCTTCCTTTGTTATTGGTCTGTTTAAATTGTGTGTGTCTTCCCGACTCAATCTGGGCAGCTCATATGACTTAAGAAATTTATCGATGTCTTCACTGTCTTCTATTTTATTAGAATATAGGGTTTCGAAATACTTTCTAATTATCTTCTGTATTTCTGTAGTGTCTGTTGTGATATTGCCTTTTTCATCCCATATGTTAGTAATTTGAGTTTTCTCTCTTCTCTTCGTTAGCATGGCTAAGGGTCTGTCGATCTTATTTATTCTTTCAAAGAACCAACTTTTAGTTTTATCAATTTTTTCAATGGCTTTTTTGGTTTTGATTTCGTTGATTTCCGCTCTGATTTTAATTATTTCTTGTCTTCTGCTATATTTGCTGTTGTTTTGCTCTTCCTTTTCTAGGGTTTTGAGATGTAGTGTGAGTTCGTTTATTTGTTGGTTTTTTCTTTTTTTGAGGAATGAACTCCAGGAAATGAATTTCCCTCTTAGAACTGCTTTCATTGTGTCCCATAGATTCCGGTATGTTGTGTCTGAATTGTCGTTTATATCTAAGAATTGTTTGATTTCCTCCTTTATGTCTTCTGTAACCCATTGATCATTCAGTAACATATTGTTTATTTTCCATGTGATGCTGGATTTTTCCTTCCTTCTTTTATCATTGATTTCCAGTTTCATTCCATTATGATCAGATATGGTGCATGGTATTATCTCCACACCTTTATATTTACTAAGAGTTGCCCTATGGCATAATATATGATCTATCTTTGAGTAAGATCCATGTGCTGCTGAGAAGAACGTGTATCTACTTGATGATGGTTGATATATTCTATATATGTCGGTTAAGTCTAGGTTATTGATTGTGTCATTGAGTTCTATAGTTTCTTTATTCAGCTTTTGTCTGGAGGATCTGTCTAATGGTGAGAGTGGTGTGTTGAAGTCACCCATAATTATTGTGTTGTGGTCAATTTGACTCTTGAACTTGAGGAGAGTTTGTTTACGAACGTTGCTGCACCATTATTTGGTGCATATAAATTGATAATTGTTATGTCTTGTTGGTGGATAGTTCCTTTTAACAGGATATAGTGTCCTTCTTTATCCCTTTTGATTAACTTAGGTTTGAAGTTGATTTTATTTGATATGAGTATGGCCACTCCTGCTTGCTTCCGAGGGCCATGTGAGTGGTATGATTTTTCCCAACCTTTCACCTTCAGCCTGTGTATGTCTTTTCCTATCATATGAGTCTCCTGAAGGCAGCATATTGTTGGGTTTGTTTTTTTGATCTAGGTTACTAGCCTGTGTCTCTTGATTGGTGAGTTTAGTCCATTAACATTTAAGGTTACAATTGAAATATGATTTGTACTTCCAGTCATGTTTATTTATTTATTTATTTTAGTTTGGCTAGTTTTTACTTTTTGATTTTTTTCCTCCCCCTTTACTGAGAAACCTCCCGCTGTTGGTTTTGGGCACTATTTTTCCATTCCTCTTCTTGTAGAATTTTGCCCAAAATGCTTTGCAGTGCTGGTTTTCTGGCTGCAAATTCTTTTAGCTTTTGTTTATTGTGAAAGATTTTAATTTCATTGTCAAATCTGAAGCTTAATTTTGCTGGATACAGTATTTTTGGTTGGAGACCATTATTTTTAAGCATTTGAAATATGTTGTTCCAGGATCTTCTCGCTTTCAAAGTCTGTGATAAAAAATCAGCCGTTAACCTAATTGGTTTACCCCTGAATGTAATCTGCCTCCTTTCCCTTGTAGCCTTTAATATTCTCTCCTTGTTCTGTATGTTGGCTATCTTCATAATTATATGTCTTGGAGTTGGTCTATGAAGTTTTGGATATTTGGGGTCCTGTAGGCTTCCAGGATTTGGCAATCCATTCCATCTTTCATCTCTGGGAAGTTTTCTAGGATTATTTCATTTAATAGGTTGTGCATTCCTTTGGTTTGAACCTCTGTGCCTTCTTCTATCCCAATGACTCTCAAATTTGGTTTTTTGATGAGATCCCGTAACTCTTGGACAGATTGCTCATGAGATTTAAGCATCTTTTCAGTGTTGACTACACTCTTTTCAAGTTGATAAACTTTGTCTTCATTATCTGATGTTCTGACTTCTACTTGATCTAGCCTATTTGTAATACTCTCGTTAGCGTTTTTAATCTGGTTTATGGTTTCTTGCATTTCTAAAATTACTGTTTGGTTTTTTTTAAGATCTCTATCTCCTGGTAAAGCTCGTTCTGTGCAGTTTGAATTTGTTTGTTTAGTTTGTTTTCAAAATATACTTTCAATTCTTGGACTTGCTGTCTCATGTCTTCTCTAAAATTCCGTTCCATCTGAGTTAGGTATGCCTTGATTTCTTCCCCTGTCCATGTTTCTGATGCTTCTAGGTCCTCCTGTAGATTTAAGTTGTCCTGCATTATCTGTAATCCTTTTTTCCCTTGTTTTTTCATGTTGTTCACGTTACTTTCCAGCTCTGTTTGACTGCTTTGAAACTGCTTTCTCCTATACATTTGTTTTGGCTTTGTTTATCTCAGTTGTCTCTCCTTTGTGGTGGGAGATTATGCCTATAGATGTTGGGCTTTATTGTACTTTAGAGCTGATTCATTCAATTTATAAAGGGCTTCCGGATTTTGTATGCATATAGTCGTTTTTTATTCTTAGGACTTTAGGTTAGGTGCTATGGAGGTATAAGGGTTAGTATGTCTTGGCTACTTTAGAAGATTGCTCTACTGAAGGGGGATACTAACCGTCGATTGGATCAGGGTGTTGGTAGGAGCTAGGTATTTAGGAGCACTATAGACGGCCTCGAAACATTCACCTATTTGCATTTAGACAGTTACACGAAATGGAGGACATAATGCTTGGGATGAAAGTTGGGGGGAAGGGGAAGGTAGGTGCTCTTGAAAAGAAAGAAGGAGATGGAGATAGATAGCATAGAGGAGAATGGAAAGAGCAATAAAACTTGGAAGGGGAGAGAGAGAGGGAAAAGGGGGAGAAAAAAAATAAAATGAAATAGGAAATAAAATTAGGTCTTAGAGATCCATTTTCTTCTCTTCCCGTAGGCAATGCTGTGCCCTCCGGGCTGAGTTTTGCCCTCAATGTGTCAACAGCAATCCCTGTAAGGAGGTTCCTAGTAGTCTCTCAATCCTGTTGGTCCAGAGCCATTTCACTTCTACGGTCCCTCCTCCCCTTCCTCCTGCCAGCCAGCCAGGTCCTGCTCACCGGAGGCAGTTCCCCAAGGATGTGGTTACACTTTCAGCCCCACCGAGTGCTCTATTTCCCTAACGACTGAGCACTCTCTCTGTCATTCATCTAAGCCCCAGTGCTGTGGAGCTGTGGTCTGGGAGTCAATCGTTTAATTTTTCTGGACCCCGTTGGTGGGCACACCTTTGGAATCTGGCGGGTAAGACCATTGGTGTCGCTGCTGGTGGTAATAGGAGTTGGGGGTCGAGGATCCCCTCTGCTTCCCTCAGCCCCTACAATCACAACCACTCTGCTGGCGGTAGGAGGAGTTGGGGGTCTGGAGTGTCGTCTGTTTCCCTCCACCCCTACCGTCACACCCTCTCAGTTCGCAGTTGGGGGAGTTGGGGGTGGGGAGTCTTCTCTGCTTCCCTCTGCCCCTACAGTCATGCCCACATCACTGGCTGTAGGGGGAGTTGGGGGTCAAGAGTTCTTTGGCCCTTACGGTCACGCCCACGGAGAGATTTTGAAGTTTCCGGGTTGTTTGTATCTGGTGAGGGTGGGAGTCACACACCTGCTAAAGTAGATTCCGCTGGGAAGGAATCTCTTTGGCCGAACTTTGGTGACTTCCCCTCTCTGCTATGGCAGGCCCCTGGCTCCTTGCCGGAGTGTCCGAAGGGAGGGGTGGAACTGGCTTGTCTCTGGTCTGACACAATCTCTGGTTTTAGTTCCCAGTTTGCTATTTCGTAAAGGCTTGGTTAGATTCCCTTCACGTGGTCTCAGGGGTGGGGAGCCATTCCCCGGGTGGGCGGGGCTGTTATCAGAGCCGGGAGGGCACGGGCCGTCTGCTGGGCCAGGCGAGGACACTTCTCACTTCGCTGGGCCACTGCGGGCCGCCTGTAGAGCCGGGCAGCTGCAGCTGCGTGGCCAAGAGCCGGGTGGGCGGGGTGGCCGTTCGCAGAGTGGGCGGGGCCCCCAGGAGAGCCGGGATGGCAGGGCCCATCCACCAGCTGGGCGGGGACCCCTTTCGCTGAGCCGGGCCACCGGGGACGTCTGTAGAGCCGGGCAGCTGAGGCCGAGTGGCCAAGAGCTGGGCGGGCAGGGTGGCCGCTTGCAGAGCGAGAGCGGAGCTGCTAGGGGAGCCGGGAAGGCGGGGGCTGTCCGCCGGCCGGGCGGGGACCCCTCTCGCCGGGGGGGGGGGGCGCCTGTAGAGCTGGGCAGCTGCGGCCACGTGGCTAAGATCAGGGCAGGCGGGGTGGCCGTTCGCAGAGCGAGAGCGGGGCCTCCCAGGAGAGCCGGGATGGCAGGGGCCGTCTGCCAGTTCGGGCGGGCCGCGCCACTCCGGGCCGCCGGTCGCCTGCAGAACCGGCTGGTGGCCACGGGATTGGACCTCTGCGCCCGCCGGGGGCCGCCTGTAGAGCCGGGCAGCTGCGGCCGCGTGGCTAAGAGCCGGGCGGGCAGGGTGGCCGTTCGCAGAGCGAGAGCGGGGCCTCTCGGGAGAGCCGGGATGGCGTGGGCCGTCTGCCGTTTCGGCGGGCAGCTCCGCTCCGGGCCGCCGGCCACCCGCAGAAGCGGCTGGTGGCTGCGGGACTGGACCTCTGCGCCCGCGTGGCCGGCCAAGATCCACTTGTCTGGGACAAACTGTCACTTCTAATAAACCTACCAATTCCCGGCAGGTCTCCTCTTAACGGAATTTTGCTAGAAGTTCCTCAGTAGGTAGACTGCAGCTGTTCCAATGGGTCTTTCTGATCCCGTTAATGTGGAGACATTGGAATCGCTGCTTCCTCGCCGGCCGCCATGTTGGATCCTGAAAGAATAAAATAAATGAAAGCAAACCCTTTCTTTTTTGGCACCTTGCTGACAAAGTAACAGCTCCAAGAGCAAACTTAAATACATTTAAAAATCTCCATGATTCTCCCCATAGTTTCCACAACAAAAGCATTCCCCATTTTCTCATTCATTCATACAGAAAGAGTTTATTGGTCCCTACCAGATACTGTTCTAGATTCACTAATGTAAATAAACAAGAAAGGCAGAACCTCTGCCCTCAAAGAGTCACAGACAGCTTAGTGTAGCCAAAAATTCAACTACATTTTCTGATGATAGGTGAAGAACATGGTGGTGTTCTTTCCAAGTTTATCCAACATACTTCTCTAGATTCATTTTTTCCCTCCCCTTTAGCCCCCTTCCACATTCAGCCACTTTTATACCTAGAACAGTCCCAGAATAAACCATAGCACCTTTGCTCACACTGTTCCCTATTCTTGAAATGCCTTTCCCTCTTTAATGATTTGAATCAGTCACTTCAAATCAATAAATATTTATTAAGGATATATGATGGGCAGATGCTGTGCAAACACTGAGGACAAAGTGGTGAACAAAGTCAGATAAAATTCCTCCTCCAAAGAGTTGACTATCTAGAAGGAGACATACATAAATCAAAGGACCATGTAAAATGCAAATTTGTAACTCTGATGAAGTACCATGAAAGAGAGGCAGTATACTGACATCATGTACCACAGATGTGACTGAGTCTCAGGACTCAGGAAAGATTTCCCCAAGAAAAGCATTCAGCTGGGATCTGGGAGGATAGAGTGCATGCCGGACAAAAGCAACAGAGTGGCAAAAGAGAGTGTCATGCCTTCAAGGGACTGAAAGAACTTGGAGCAGGAATGCAAAAAAGAGATGACCTGAATAGAGGATGGAGGAATGTGGGGCCAGGTCAGGCAGAGCCTTTAGAGCCACAGTAAAGATTGGTCTTCAGGGCTGGGGATGTGGCTCAAGCGGTAGCGCGCTCGCCTGGCATGCGTGCGGCCCGGGTTCGATCCTCAGCACCACATACCAACAAAGATGTTGTGTCCGCCAAGAACTAAAAAATAATAATAAAAAAAAAGATTGGTCTTCATCCCCAAAGCAACCATTTTTAATAAGTGACCCAAAGACTTGATCAGCTTGCCACCATTTTTTAGACCTAGGTTAAAAGTTCCTCAATGACCCAGGCAGCCCCTGCACTGCAGATCACCTTAGGTAGAGCAAGTACCACATCATGGTACATGGTGAGGGCTGATCTGTGTCTATTCTTCAGCTGGGGGCAGAGCCTTAAGAGTAGAGACCAGAATAGGTTTTCATCTTTATAACCTCAACTGCACAATGTATGGCATGTGTTAGTGCTCAGTAAAGGTCTGTTGAATCAATCAACACATGTAGATGCCAATCGGTTTTATTCCCTCCCTAACCCCTTTTTTTATTTTTATTTTATGTTTTTCTGGTGATGCTTGGGATTGAACTCATGCTAGGCAAGTGCTCTACAACTGAGTTACATCCCCAGCCCTTAGATCAGAATCTTGTCATCCCTGACCTTCTACACAACCTTAGACTTCCCTTCTATCTCCCATGCTACTGTCCTTCATGTGGCTACCAGTTTTCCTCCTTAAACACAAGTCAAACCAAGCCACTCTTTTTTTTATTATAAACCTTCACTGACTCCCTATTGCTATTGAGGATCAAACTCAAATTCTTCAAGCTAATTATCCAATGTGCCAAAGTTTGGAATTGGATCCAATCCCAAAACTAATCCTTTTGGGTTCATGTTTCACTATATACTTTCTTCTCTGTGTCCTATTTTGCAACTACTATTAAAGCCCTAGTGTATCTTCAAGTAGACCACCTACTCCCACATCTTTGGGCCATGCTCTCAGCCTAGAATATTCTTCCCTCATGTTTCTTTAATTAGAAAACTATTGATGCTTCAAGATACAACTCAACTGCCAACCTACCTCAAAACTTTGCTCCAAATGCCCCAAATTCAGAATTAATGGCTTTAGTTTGTATAGATATATTTGAGAACTTGACCAGCAACTTGTACAGCATAATCCTCAAAACAAAAAAATAGCCTCTTTCTATCCCTGTGCCACAATCTCCCTGTAACCACAGCATGGCAGCAAGAAAGAGAAGGACAAACAAGTGGCACTCTCTTCTCCATGCAGAAGCAAGCATTCCCAGAAGCGAGCACAACACTTCCCTTGTGCAAATATTCAGACAACAAAGAACCCAAGCTGTATTCTAGGAAATAATTTCTAAACCTACAAAGAACCATCCATTGTTTCTGGACTATTTCGAAGGCTCAGAGATAAAATGTAAAGTTTATAATTTACATACTATAAATTATCTCCCCACCCCTGCCAATTTCTTATTATTTAAAGCAGTTTTTCACTTTGTTTAAAAGCAATTTACTTTGGGAACCAGTCAATTTTTTGCCTAAAATCTTAAACTTATTAAGAGAAGTAAGCCAAGTCCAAAAAATCAAAGGCCAAATGTTCTCTTTGATAAAGTGGATGCTGATCCACAATGGAGGATGAAGTATGGAAAAAATGGAGGAAACTTTGGGTAAAAGGGAGGGAGGGTTGTGGAAGGGATATGGGGGCAGGAAAGATGGTAGAATGAGATGGACATCATTACCCTAGGTACATGTATAACTGCACATATGGGGCAACGCTACATCATGTACAACCAAAGAAATGAAAAGTTGTGCTGTAATTATGTACAATGAAACAAAATGCATTCTGCTGTCATATATACCTAATTAAAATTAATTTTTAAAACTTAAACTTATGAAGTAAATACTCAGTTGAATACGGACCAAGAACAAAACATTAAGACACAAAGGAGCAGCAAAAAGTATTAATCACATGGGGTTGATTAAAATAAATTCCTAAACTTCTGCTCTAGGTCAGTAAAAGCTGTCTAACATTTTAAATCAATGCTTAATGACTAACTTGAGTAAAAACCCTTTGTGACTCAAAGAAAAAAAATTCCCTTTCTCCATGTACAACTTCTTTGGTACCCACTTTTTCCCCTTCTCTGGTCTTTTCTCTCTCCTCCAAGACTGGCTTTCATCTAGCATCCCAGGTCTTATGGATGCTGATTGCACAGAGTGCAGGGCAGGGCACTGTACAAAGTACTCTTGGAATTCACAGTCTTAACTCAGGATATACACAAGCAAAACACAGAAACAACAAAATACCCCAATAATATGTCATATGGTAAATACAACATAAACAAAATCATAATTTTCTTCATTTTTATACTAGCTTGAGCAGAGATGGCTACTTTGAAGTTAGTTTAGTGTTCACAGTCATCCTAAAAGGTAAGCTAACTAGAGGTTTCTATAACCATTTGATTAGCATCCATACCAAGAGCAGAGGGGCTGATTTGCCTAAGTTGACACTAGTCTGTAAATGACAAATGTGCAGTGTTCTGACTGCACATCTAGAGTTCTCACACCCTCTCTAGGACTCACCCCCACAGGCCTGAAAGAAGGATGAGAGATTTATAAAGGCAATGTTCCCAGGAACAAGAAAATGTAGGACTAGGATTTAGCAGGACACAGGGAGAGGTTTGAAAAACCACACCCATCTGGATGTGTTGGGTGCAAGAAGCTGGCAAATCCAGTGCATGGGCCGTGGAGATTTTGTGGTGAAGGGGATTCTCAGGAGCATTTTAAAATTTGGGCAGAGCTGAGCTCATAAGTGCAAGATGAGGAAAGGGGTGTGAAGTGCAGAGCCTTGCCTTTTACTCTGGGTTCTTTGATTTTGTAACAGGCATCCAGAATAGAAAATCCTAAATACCTCTTCAGTTTCCCTCTTTTCCTGCCAGAACAGGAACAAAGTTCCAAGGCCTCGAGCTACATCAGGAATGTCTGGAATCAAGACGTGCTCTGCTCTCTGCCAGTCCATGAATCAGTTACGAGGCAGCTGTTCCAGTAACTTGGCTAATTAAATTAGAGTCCACTGAATGCTCTATTGACCTGAAGCTCACTCCAGTGAGCAGGCCCACTTTGAAGGTGACTATATTCAGAGCTGTTTGTTAACAGATTAAATAAAATGGACAAATAAGGTGCTATAGGAAAATGTCTGTCGATGTAAACAAGGTGTCTAAAGCACAGCTGTTAGAGTGACTTGTAGGAGACTTTTGTTTGGTGTCTGCAGTTGAGTTGTACCTCCTACCCTGCCAATTCATAAGTTAAAGTCCTAACTCCAATACCTCAAATTCAACCTTTTTTGGAGATAGGATTTTTACAGAAGTGATCAAGTTCAAAAAGATCATTTTGATGGGCCCTAATCCAATGTGATTTATAAAAAGGAGAAATTTAGACACAGATACACACAAAGGGAAGACCATGTGGAAAGAGAGAGGGAGATCATTCATAAGCCAAGAAGCAGCATCTGGAACACATCCTTCCCTCGGAGCCTCCAGAAGGAATCAAACTTGCAGACCTTGATTTTGACCTGGTAGCCTCCAGAACTATGAAACAATACTTTGTTTTTAAGCCACCTGACCTGTAATATTTTGTTATAGCAGCCTAAACATTTAGAAACATGAAACACAGAAAGACACCTGCATGAGGAGAACTTTTCATAAGAACACCAAAAAGAGCATCAGTTCTGAAGCAAACAAACCTGGGTTAGGACCCTGACTTTGCCATTACCTATAATTTGTCTTCAATCAAGACACTTAACCTCTCTGTACCTTGATTACTCATCTATGAAACATGAACAATGATATCACCTCACAGGGGTGTTGTTAGGATTAAGTAAGAAAACATAGTCTTTGGCTTATACAGGCCCTGATCCCCCACAGTCTATCAGCAAGCAGTCACCAATGTAAATTCTAACTACTTATCAAATACCACTGATAAGACGTATAAGCACTGTAACCTGATATTGCAACACCCTCTATGCTTCCATTCAGCTCTTTCTGCTCCACTTAGTTCATCACATATTTGATCTTTTCCTCTATCTCTGACTACAGACCTCAGCTTTATGCTCAGAAATCCCTCTCCTTCATTTCCCCTGCTGGACTTGGGCCAGAAGGGATCTCTTTTAGCAGGCCCTAGGCCTGCCTCACACCACCTCACTCTCATGCTCACTCCTCTGGACAACCTAATACCACCTTCAAGAAAAAAAAAAGAAAAAATTTACTTGTGTTTTTATTGCCTGGTTTAAAAAGCAAATAAATGTTAGTTAAACCCTCCCAAATCTACTAAAGAAAATAATCACGATCATAATAAAACCAAATAGAACCCCCCTCCACTAAAACTAATACTAGTAATCATATAATAGAGCCCCATTGGTCCAGAAATGTTGATAAATTGCCTGTTCTAATTAACTGCCCGTTCAAAGAATTAGAATCTAAACCAAACATATCAAACACCAAATGCACTGGTGGTTACTGGTTCAAAAGTTTTGCAGATTTGGCAGTGTTTCAGAGACACTGTCAGAGTCTCGATTACTGATGAAGGATTCTAAAAACAAGAAGTGGAGGCAATTTTTGCCACCAAGTGGCATGAATTTAAAACAAGTTTTATATGTGCATAAAAACACAAATATCCATATAGCCAAGAAAAGTTCTTCTGGGACCCTAAATCAAATGCTTCTTATGGTAGAGGAGTCACTGGTTACTTAGGAGGAGGCTACTCCAGTTCATACTGCAAAGGGACCACCTCCCTTCTTCTCCTTTGGGCTGCATCACTCATACATTCTGTGGAGTTGACCTGACATCACTTCTAAGTGTTAAGCTTTTCCACTCAGCTCTAAGAACACAAGAAACATTAAACACTATTCCTGCCTTCAAAGGAGGCAATTTAGTTGGAAAACTGTCTAATGTTATAGAATTCTAAATTATGTACATTGATTTTGAAGTGCTTAACACTAAAAATAGATGTTCTATGATCATTACCCTTGCTGCATGTTGTACACAGATTACCAAATTTACTCTTCTCATATATTGGGTCATGGTATTATCCCCATTTTATAAATGAGAATTTTGAGTGTTAAGAGAGAAGTTTAACTATCCCAGGACCATAAAACTAAGTAAACATAGACTTGGGCATGAAACCCACAGCCCACACAGACACTACTGCTCCAATACTACCTTTTCTACCCTTCTTACCTAAGTCCCTGTTGACTAACAGGCCACAGCTGAAGTCCTGCAAAGGATCAAACATGCTCCCTTCTATCCTATATTCTCCTTCTCTTTTTATCCCCATGTACTCTATCCATAGTTCTTACCCATTTCTCCTGAGATACAAAGAGATTTTAAAAACAGAATAAAGGCTTCTCTGGTGCCCTTTTCTTCTATTTTGAAGCTAACTTCAGGGAAAAGCAAAAAAGGTGGCGCTTGCTTTTGTAGGTTCATTGGAAGAATACTATTACTCTCAATGAGAGTGTGCTGCCTTTAGATCTGTTTCTCTTCTAACTAACCTACTCTTCGCTTTTGCTGCTTTGCTGATAGAAAATAGTAAGAAGACAAACAGAACCCAGAAAGTTAATATTCTGTTGAATTCTCAAAAATCCCCAGTTAAATTCTCATAGTTGTTGATAAAGTGAAACAACAGGCACTTGGGGTAAAGAGAAACAGAGAAAAAAATCAGAAGTACAACTGCCACATGTATATACCACAGTACTATCCAGGCAAATGAAAGAGATGGCTGATACTTTTCTAACATAAACAATAAGTTAACACAAGAATGTAGGGGATCAGGTCTCCATAAGTCTGCTGAATATCCAAATTTCCTATATTTTTTCTAATTGCCTTACACTTAGAAATCTAGTTGCCTCTGATTTTCATAAAGTTAAATATTCAAAGAAAAGAACTTTTGGACTGGGGTTGTGGCTCAGAGGTAGAGCACTCACCTAGCATGCATGAGGCACTGGGTTTAATCCTCAGCACCACATAAAAATAAAATAAAGATATTGTGTCCACCTACAACTAAAAAAATAAACATTAAAAAAAGAAAGGATCTTTTTATCCAAAACATCAGCTAGAAAGAACAATTGGTAATTGCACAATAGAATAAAAAAGAAATGGTATAGTCTAGGCACAGGCCCTGGTTTTAGGAAAAGTGTATTTCAAAGTGCACAGAAAAATACCAGAAATTATCTCATGGCTGTACCCTTTAAAATAAAGACATTATACTACTGTGGATAAAAAGGAATGTGGGGAGAGGGGCTTTCAAGATGAAAAACTTAACCTTATAATAAAATGATGACATAGTTTTTTTTTAAAGTACAGTTGTACAGCTGCAGATGGAAACCAGCAATAAATTCTATAACAAAAATCAAACCCCCCAATCTCAAAAAAAAAAAAAAAATCTTAACAGGCCATTCATAAGCAAAACTGTAAAAATAGTTTCAATATGGAAAAAATAATATCAGGGAGGTCAAAGCCTAGAATGTGCTGATATTTATAAAAACATTATTTCAAGAAACTTTATGAGGGGAAGGGATTTGATCAGTGAGGGGAAAAAAAGGGAAAAGAAAAGGGTTAACTGAAGCAAATAATTGGGGAAGAGGTCAGTTGTTTTTAAGGTATATAATATACTCAATATTCAGGGAATGGGAATGGAATTGACATAGGGTAAGCCTGAAGGGAGAACTGGGAAAGAAAGGGATACAGGAAGCTCCTGGGTACAGAAGTGAGGAGAAACACCAGAGATAATAATAAACAAAGTTCACAGACTACAGAATGAGCTCAAGTCTGAAATACACTATATGGCACTTGCTTCCGTGATCTAATGTGTTTACTTCTCTCCCCTCTTACCTCCTACTCACTCCCTTACTCTCCACTATTCTGAGCTCACAAATATACCACCCAACTTAAAGCCTTTGCAAGGCAGGCTTAATTGTCTCCAATATCCACATGGCTAGCTAACCTTCTCAAGATGGTACACTGACTCATCATACTATTTAGAATTGCCACTTGCTCCTGCTCCTTCTCAGAGCTCCTAATCCTCAATCACCCCTACAGGTGTTTCCCCCCCCCCCCCAGCACTTAGTACCTTTAAACATAGTATTTAATTTAAATTTTGTGTTTATAATTTGTCTTTCACTAGAATTTAAACTATAATAGGGGAATGGAATTTCTGTTTTGGGCTTGTTATTGTCATCCAGTTCTTAGAACAGTGCCTGCCACCCAATAAATATTAAGTGAAATGAATATACAAAGTCTTAAGCCTGTGGCACAGGAGGACATTGGTATTTCTGGCCTTGGTACTACTCTCTTCAATAGCTAAGACCCATTTACTCCTTCCCTACTCTCTGCGCTAAACAAAAAAACTAGGACACCTGATTTCTGAAGAGGAGTGAAGAACTTAAACATAGCTCATCAGAATTATTGCCCTCCTCCCCAACCTCTAGGCAGAGATTTCATAACTTGATTTGGAGACATCTAATGCTATTTCTAGTCATAGCTTGTGATATCACAAAATTCTTAACCAAACTTCTCCCAACAAAGTGAGGGATTTATCTAAATCATATAATAATTGAAATTCTCAAGCTGGGGCTTTGCAATTTTTAGGAATTTTTAGGCTTTGGCAAAATGCATATTTTTAGGAGACAATTATTACAAAACAAAGGTTCAGAATCAGTATTAGGAAGAATATAGGCATCAAAACAACACACAATTCAGAAAGATCATTTTATATCAAGACTTTCTGCACAAGAAGTAATGGCCAACAAGCTTACCTTCCTGCATTTCTGGCTATCTCCCATCACTAAGAAGTCACTACTATACACATCATCATTTATCCCTAGCACACACACACACAAAAAAGCATGGAGCTTGGACAAAATACTTCTTTGGGCCAGATTTTTATGATCACAAAAATACTCTAAGGTGTGCGTCTGTATATTTGTGTGCCACTTAGTACTTTCAGAAGATAAAATCTTGGGAAATCAGATGATAGAATGAAATGCCACAAAAAAGCTAAGAATCACCTCCCCTTAAATGTTAATCAAAGAAAACAGTTTGAGCTATCCCAAATGATTGTTCAGCAACATACTGAAGCTTACAGTATAAATGCTGCTCAGAGTCAAATGACCTTTCAAGAGCTGACCAAGACCAAAATATAAACTGAGGGTAAAATGGACAGGTTCTCTAGCTTCTGTTTCCACAGACCAGGCCTACATGCCTTGTGATACTTCCAGGCCTGAGGAAAGAGTGCCATCTGCAGGATCTCTGTTTCAAAAATTACTGGTCAGGTGACCAATTCAGCATTCACAGAGAAACAAGAACCACTATTAAATCCCCTCATGAATTTGGTTGTTTGCAGACTTGCCTTTTCAACAATTCTTTTTATTGCAATCTTGAGATACCTTTTTATGAATTTCATTTCTTAGTCACTTGTACAATCCTGACTGCTCTTAAAAAGAGGTTTCTTCTACTTGCCCCATAGATCCACTAAGTAAATTAAGACTCTTACAATTCCCTAACTCCCATAATCGACATACTTTTTCTAAAAGGTTCTCTCCCATTCCAACTCAGGTTTCCAATCAGAACAAGTACCTTCAAGGACCCTGTAAGAGCTGCCAAACCCAGCTCCCATATGTTCAATCAGATAATCTGTCCCTAATCAGAATGAACATCATCTTAATCATCAGCTATTAGCTGTCTCAGCCAGAAAACAGATGAAGTCTACCTGCTCTGTACCATGCTCATAGACTATTCATCAGAGGAAACAGTTCCAAGATTGAGCCTACGTGGCCCAAGAACTTTAGTAATGCAGTTTTCCATGTTGCTGGGAGGAGGAAAGGAGAATACCATATAAGAGATCCCACCCCCAAATTGTTGTACCTGTCAAACAATAGGAATAGCATCTATGAATAAAGAAATCTGTTGTTTTGTGTAACATCTTTGTGATAAATTTATTTCAGTTCTGCCCTTAGTTCACCACTCCCAAAAATGTGGAGAAGAGAATGCTACCTGAAATTGTGTGAATTTTCAAAACCAGACATTTTCGTTTAAAATAGCCCCTTCTTCCTCTCTTAAGAAAGCCCACTTTGGGCTGGGGATGTGGCTCAAGTGGTAGCGCGCTCGCCTGGCATGCGTGCGGCCCAGGTTCGATTCTCAGCACCACATACAAACAAAGATGTTGTGCCCGCCGAAAACTAAAAAATAAAGATTAAAAAATTCTCTCTCTCTCTCTCTCTCTCTCTCTCTCTCTCTCTCTCTCTGTCTCTGTCTCTCACTCTCTCTTTAAAAAAAAAAAAGAAAGAAAGCCCACTTTTTTGTTCTCAAAAAACTGAAGCTGGTTCAGACCATTTTTTATCTGTGAGTGCTCAGAGTAGGACCTGCAGAGTATAGACAAATAGCTTGTTGTTAACCCAGCTGAGTTCTATCATAAGAAATCTAGACTTCTTTGTTTAGTTCTTCTATGATCCTTAAATGGGAAAAGAAAGACCAAGCAACCAGAATGACTTGATTAAAGATCTTGGCTGAATCAGAACTAAGTACAAGAAGAAGGCGGCAAAAGGAAAAACAATGTATGTTTTTTGGGCAAGGAGATTAGAAGACTGAGGACAAAGAAATCAGGCCAATTATATTGGGAATGTCCTTCAGACAGAAGCTGCCTCAAAAACATGTAAAGATCACACCCCTATTTCAGGAGGGGAAACTATTATTTAGTACCAAGAGATATAATCCAGTGTCCTAGACAGATCCAGGATAACACCTTAAACATAATACATACTGACAGTGGAAACAAAGACTTAAAACAAAAATTGAGCTGACGAATCAGCTATGTCCACCAAATAAAGGATTAGGCTATAAAGCCCAGCATGGGCATCTCACAGCATGTACATTCCAAAGGAACATGGGCAATGTAAAACCCTTGACATTTGCTAAGGTACAGAAATAGCAGAGTGTCAGAATGAGGCTGATGGAGGACCTAATAAGAAAATAAAAGTCAGTTGAAACAGCAAAACTTTCCAAAACTTAAAGTCCTAAGGGACTTAGGAATTCTGAAAAAGTGTCAGATAGTATTACAAAGAAAGGAGATGACAAGTCAGTACATCTGTGAGGGTCATATACATCAATTTTTTAAAAGTACAGAAGAAAACTTTGTCTCTTTTGTCAAAGCCCCCTTGTTATCAAAGACACTCACCCTTTAACTCTGAAAGATATTATTTACTAGAAAGAAATATTATAGGTCTCCCAATTCCTGCAAAACCAAATATGGTATCCCTATCCACTCCCCCAAAAAAAATCTCTCATAAATTCTTCATTCTACGTCTTGGATTCCTTTTTCCAAAATCAGGGCCTAAAATTACAATGCATACAGTTCCCAGAGAGTCCTGGAATCAGCATAAATACTGCCCCACTGTTTCTTATTTATCAAAGGAGAATGCCTAGAAAGTCAACGAATTGAGGTGCTTCACTTGACATCTTAATATCCAGTTTTTCAACAAAGTCTCATACAGGCCAGGAGGTAAGACATCCTTATATAAAGTCAAGCTTCCATGAAATTCTGGTTCACCAAAACCAAAGGGTGATCCCAAGAAGTCTTGTGGAGTAACTACACCAAAGAAGGAATCCACAAAGTCAAGTTATGGCTTTCTCAGGAAGATCGAGCTACTTACCTTAGCAAGGGCAGCGGCTCTTCTTTCTGTGTTCTGGAACAAGGCACGAATTAAAGCTTTTACTTCACTGGAAGAGAATGCAGTTGCCAGCGGCCCTTTTCCATCTGCCCACCTGCAAAAAAGAAAGAATTTTGTCTTTGAAGTGTAATGATTTTAAATTTTATTTCATCCAAATGTTTTGTTTTACATGGAAATAAAATAAATTCTAGATATCCTTTCTCTTCTTTACAGATTTACCCATCAATACCTTAGATGTTCTGCTCATTGGCTACATCTGTTATCAGTACAGCTGGATAAAGAAACCAAGAGATAAAGACATGGCTATTAGCACTTTTACTCACTAAGCCTCCTCTGAACTTGATAATTATAACCATATTCTCTCAAGCCTTGGACTCTAACTACTTAAAGTGAACAACAGAGAAAACCTGTTTCAAATAAAAAAATATTGGTATTAAAAATATAAAAAGAATTCCCATAAATCAATAATGAAAAAACAACTTAATAGAATAAAGGACAAAAAATATGAAGAGGCATTTTACAATACAAGAGATATAAATTACCAAGAAAAAGATGCTTAATCTCATTAGTATTTAGAAGAATTAAAATGACAATGAGCTATTATTTTACACTTGATTATCAAATCTGCTAATTCCAAACACTGGGGAAATATGAAGAAACAGGATATATAACTATGAAATATGTGTACCACAGGATATATGGTGCAGCAATAAAAAATAAAGTGTAGCTATATGTGCCATTATGAATATATTTCAAAGACATGATATTGAACAAAAGGAGTAAGTTAAAAAGGATTCCATTTATATAAAGTTCAAAAGCTGACAAGTCTAATCTTTTTTATTGTTAAGACTATGTGTAAATGTAAAACTATAAAGAAAGGCAAGGGAATTATATAAAATTTAAGTGAGCAGTTACCTCTTAATGAAAAGCATTTGGAGAAGGACATATAGGGGTTTTCAAAGATACCATTTATATTTTTCTTTAGTTATGTAATAAACATATTAATATTTATTCTTTTTATTTAAACTGTGAAAATAATTATCCACACTATATTACTTCATATGTATATTTTACAATTAAAATGTTTAAATTATACATGAACTAAAGGTGGGTTTTGTGTGTGTGTGTGTGTGTATGTGTGTATGTGTGTGTGTGTTGGTAAAAAAAGTTCCAATTAGTTACTAGTCTTACATTTACTGAACTCTCTAGGAAGGAAAAAAAAAAATCTTCCTAAACAGAAAAAAGAAGTTGGGATGTACCAGTACTATAGTTTTTCGCATTAACAAGGAACTAATGATTATTCTCGGCTGCAAGAAAACCATTTAAAAGCAGCAAAAAGAAAAATTCCACTGCTCTCTGGAGCATATTGCCTAAAGACATTTTTCTTACCCATTAAGGGTTTATAAATAAACAAATTAAAACTTTGTAATAAATGTAATTAAAAGTATCCTGATGTGATTTTTTTTCCTAGTAGAAATCTCATTTATATTATTTTAGAATGGACAATATGTGCTGCAAACTACTCAGACTCATCTAGGATAACTGGTCTAATATATCTGGATATCTGCAGTAAATCAAGCTAAAGTAGACAGACAAGTGACTACAGAGTTGGAGATGGATAACCTTATGTCCTCTAAGGGAATTCTTTATGCAAGGTATACTTATTCATGAATCACTACCATCAACACAAAACCATTAATGCATGTATAACTAAGTCACCAAGTACAAATACTTGGGGTCCTTCATCTATCACTATTTTGCATAAGAAATACAGTTTATCACCATTTTAAGTAGAGATGTCCTAGTTCTGCACAAAGAAAACAACATATTCTGTAAGTATCATGCCCTCTGTATATTATGATATGATGTAACATACATTTATGGAGCATAGCCACATTAATCAATAGTGTTGGGCAAAAACATCATTAACTATATTTAAGAAAAGAATCCATTCCAGCATATAGCACTTAACCTCTAAAACTATTTATCCCCTGCAGAAAAACAACTGGTGAATCAAAAAGTGGTTTGATGCTGCATATTTCTTTAGTTATACATGGACACAATATTCTTTATTTTGTTTATTTATTTTTATGTAGTGCTGAGGATCAAACCCAGTGCCTCACATGTGCGAGGCAAGCGCTCTGCCACTGAGCCACAACCCCAGCCCTGATGCTGAATATTAAAGACATAAAAGTAATTTCTCTATTCATATACCAAAATCATTATATCCACTGTTGATCAAAGTGAATGAAAATTTCCGTTCAGTAGCCCAACGGAGTGGCACATGCCTATAATCCCAGAAGCTCATGAGGCTGAGGCAGAAGAATCCCAAATTCAAAGCCAGCTTCAGCAACTTGGTGAGGCCTTAAGCAACTCAGCAAGACTCTGTCTCTAATTAAAATATTAAAAAGAGCTAAGAATGTGGCCCAGTGGTTAAGTACCCTGGGTTCAATTCCCAGTACCCCCCCCAAAAAAAAATTCCATTCAGGTATAAAAAAGTTGTACTTATTATAAATACCAGATCATTTATATTGCATGCCAAAACCACGTTCATGATCCAAATAATATAAATGAGAAGTGTTTATATTTTATCAAATATGAGAAAGTAGTAATGAGATCTACATGATGATAGCCCATAAAAAGGCCTCGACTACTGAAACTTTTTCCTGAATAATAATAAGATACAAAGAAAACCACTGCTATCACTGTGAAGATATACACGCCTCTATAGAAGGGTTACACGCACCGATCTCCAATTTCTTGCAAGCTAGCTTGTAGCATCATCATCAGTTCTTTGAAAGGCATCCATTTTGACACATAGATGGGAACCTCTTCTTGATATTTCTTGTTCTTGCTTTCTTCAGACAGAGGTGCAAATACTTGGGGTCCTTCATCTATCACTGTTTTGCATAAGGAATACAATCTATCACCATATTCAGTAGAGATGTCCTAGTTTTGCACAAAGGGAACATAACAGAATTTGAACAATTCAGTAGTAGGGAAAGGGCAGAGCCATCTTCATTACAGGCTGTTCAGGTGGGTCACCTATAGCAATGTGCTTTCTACCCCATTTAATACACCTTATTAGATACTAGATTCCTTCAACTCTCTGAAAATATTCATGTAACTAGAATGACACAAAACACGTTTCAACAGTTTGTCAGTAATTTAGTTTGCCTACATGAAAGAGTTCATTTCTGTAGGAAAAAGTGGTATAGCATCTTGCAAAGCAGGGCATTTATTACAAATGAGGATTTTGTGAGTCTATGCTTTAGAGGCTTCAGCTGGCCAAGACCAGGCAATTTTCCTTGTAGGATCATACATAAAATCCCAACTGCAACATTTTCCAAAAAAAAGTGCTATCTGTATAAGACTTTATTCACTTTACTAAATGAAGGTATTAACTTGCAAATGCCATACAATACATCTTGGGACTACTGCCCAGTTTCTTATTTCCTCACTCATAATTTGCAGATGCTAGACTTGAGAAGCAGTACAATCTTAGTTTCTTGTCTAGGTATAAAAGAGATTACCAAGTCTCCAGCAAAACATAATTAAGACAAAACTGAAAAAAAATACAGCATGAGTCACATATGAAACATGAACAATTTTTTTCCACCATAAGTGTTGATTAAAAATGAGATTTCAACATCACTTTTTTAATAGTCACAATTTAATAGTCACAATAGCATTGCATCTCAATTTATATCTGGGGAGGCATATAATGGCCCTTACCTCAAGGGCAGTGATTCTGCTAATGATCTCAGAAATTGCTGTATTTAGTAAAGTCCCCATAGCCTTGCAATATATATTCACTGGCAGGATATCTTGCCACACAGTTCCAAGTCTCTTTAGTTGGTGCAGTACCTGTCAGAAGAATAGAGCTATTTACATAGGAGAGAGATAGTTGCAACTCACATTTTCCAGATTTACATTTATAATTAATGTGTTTCTGGGGAAAGAGGTATATGCAAAGATGAGGTAATAATATCTGCTTCTTGAATATTTAACCTTAATAATATCCCTGGTAGCTAAAACGTACCAGGATGGGAAAACTGCAGTAAAAAGATAAAGCACTTAAGAGATGAGCATGGATAAAAGCCTATATTTCAAACTTCTCCAATACAAGTTCATGAGTCAACTACAGACTTACTTAATTGTCAACTTAGTGTGTCAATGGAGAGATTAGCTTCCTGTTGTCTCGGTAGGGCAAAAGAATATTTTTAAACATAACTGTGAAAGGTATCTAGATTATCCAGTGGCGGTTATAGGAAATCAAGAAAGCTACTTGTTAGGTACTCTTATGCTTAAAAAGGTATCTAAGGGTAGAGTACAAATTTCAGCACTAGCAAGAGCCTCCCACCTGCCGGATTGCTTTACTTGCTGCAGAATAATTCTCTTCATCGTCCATGTTTGAAAAGTTCCTAGCACTTGACAATCTTTCCAGAAGTTCACCTTTCTGTGCCCGCATTTGGGCCAAAAAGCACTCTGTCCCTATGATAGGAAACCAAAACACAAAATTCTAAAAGATATATTTTTACACACTGCAGAAAACCAGTAGAAAAGGAGAGACAAGCATAAACCATATATCTGTTCTATCCACATGAAAACAATTGCTAGGTAACATCACAAAACTGTCCTAATAATATAGAAAAAAAATCACTAACACAGTTAGCCAAACCCACTCTTAGGAAAATAGATAAATCCTTCTCAATAGTTTGCCTAGAGTCTGAGTCAGCTAAAAAATATTACTTACATAGAAAAAGCTACTTATTATTGTGATATATCTATACCAGAGAAGGAAAAAGTCAAGAAGTGAAAAGCTAAGTGAATCATATAGATTCTCTGCTTTTCTTGGCCTATCATTATAGAAAACATATCAATTTAACCCACATTTCATTTCTTTTGACAATCGCAAGTAAAACTAAGGAAGATGTAAGGGGAGGGAGGCAAGGGAGAGCTGTCTTTGGTTTTGCAAAAAAATAAGCACTGGCATTAGTGAGCTATTACCAACAACTATCATAGTATAAATCTTATTGTGTCATTTCAACATAAATGATTTGGTGAATTCAATGCATATCAGCAATGAAGTCTGGAACTCTAATGTACCAGGAAATCATAAATAATGTCTTAAAAAAATAACGCTTCTAGAAAATCAAAAGGAAATCAGTAGAGGAAAGGGCCTAAGGGGAGGAAGGAGGGGAGAGAGGAGGGAAGAGAGGAGAAGAGGGAAGACAGGAGAAGAGGGAAGAGAGGAAGGGAGGGAGGAGAGGAGGGAGGAAGTCCTGAGGAGTATTGGCCAAATTACATTGTGTATTGTGTGCATGTACGAATAAGTAACAACAAATCTCATCCATATGTACAACTATGATACCCAAATTTTTAAAAAAGTAATGCTTCCATAAAGACTGCATTCATTTATAAAATTAAATAACCAGAAACATATACAAATTAAATGCCCTTCCGCTTTCAGAAACAGTGCAGGAACACCACCTAATTTCTAACTCCCTCATTTATAAATTACAAAGGTACTAGGCTGAGAAGCTGCATAATCCAAATTTAAGGTATCAATTACCAAGTCTTCTGAAGCCAGGTACAAGATCCACAAAAGTAGTAGTACCATCACAAAGAATGGAGGCAAGGCGTAATCTGAACTGATGCCCCAGGGTCAGCAAGTGGTGAGCAATATACATACAGTTATTATGGTGAATAGCAGCCAACTGGGGAAGTTTTTGAAGGTTCTCCCTAGGCAATGAGGAAGGGTAGAAAACAAACCATCTATTATTAAAGTCAAGGTTGATGACAAGTCACTACTACTCTAAAGCTGTCATGTCTCTATGCTTTAATAATTGTCTATTTTGTAGATGCTGAACATAATAAGATACAATCTCATCATTCCCACTCACATTCAGAGTTAGGTTGTTCTGCCTGTGTGACCTTATCCTACAAAACTATCCCAGTGATTAACAAACAAGAAAAATCAAGGGGATCAAAAGTTTACCTGAGTCAACTCTTTGTACTGGAAACCTAGCAAAGATATGCATACTGCTCTTAAAATTTAATTCTGGTAAATGTCTGTAACTACAGGTTTACTTCTCCTTTCTCCAAATTCCTATTTCATTCATGTAATGAAGCATTTAATATTTTCTAATTCACAACTTTTTAAAGCCACCTAGAGATTAGGGTCACATGGGAAATAAAGTTAAGCCAGGCGCTGTAGCACAGACCTACAATCCCAGAGCTTGGGAGGCTGAGGCAGGAAGATCATGAGTTCACAGCCAACCTGAGCAGCGGTGAAGTGCTAAGCAACTCAGTGAGACCCTGTCTCTAAATAAAATACAAAATAGGGCTGGGTATATTTAAAAAGCTCAGTGGTGGAGTGACCCAGAGTTCATTCTTTAAAAAAAAGAATGCTTTAAAAATTTTTTTCAAATAATAAGGGGAGGGAGGCGAAAGCAGAGTCCTTGGCTATGAAATAGCTTTCTTGACATTATTAAAAACATTTATAAAAAACATTCAAATTATTTCATTTAAATAACAGAACTTCTGAAGGCTTACAGTTGAGTAACCTTTCAGAACATAAAAGAAACCTTTAAAGCCCAAGACATTAAGTGAATAAATACAGCCTAAGATGCTACAGAGAGTGGCTAATCATACTTCACAATTAAAAAGCATTCCCTTGGGGCTGGGGTTGTGGCTCAATGGTAGAGCGTTCACCTAGCATGACGAGGCCTTGGGTTTGATCCTCAGAACCATATAAAAATAAGTAAATTAAATAAAGGTATTGTATCCAACTACACCTAAAAAATAAATATTGAAAACAAAATTCTCTTATATCTTATGTCCGAAAAACTATGAATGCCAAGGGAAAATGTAGTATGTTTACTGGATAGCACTGTGAAATATTGACCTTTCTGGGTTTTTCTGGCACTGAGAATTGAACCCATCCTGAGCCACATCCCCAGCCCTTTCTATTTTTTATTCTGAGACAAGATCTCACTAAGTTGCTTAGGGTCTTACTAAGCTGCTGAGGTTGGCCTCAAATTTGTAATCCTCTTGCCTCCTCCTCCCAAGTGAGAGTACAGGCATGTGCTACCACATCCAGCATCTTTCTGTTTTTCAACCAAGATAAGTAAGGCAATTCTTAAAATGTATAGGCATTAAAACAGGCAAGGCAATTTTGAGTTTTTAAATTTGCATTATTTACTGTAAGATTCTGTACCCTTATTAATAGTAAATATCTAAGTCCTTTAAAATGGTTCACTGCATTTTATTGTGAATTTCAGTAACCAAAATATCTTTGGTGAAAATATTAAAATAGTAGTTTTAAATAAATAAATATTTTAGACATACAACTATTATACAGAACTGAGATAAAGTAGTACTTACTTATGATATGTTGGTACAACATCATGGAACAAATGAAAGATATCCCTCACTGAGTAGAAAAGTTGGACAGCACTAAAAGGAAAATTAAAATTTAAGAGATATACATAAGGATATACTATAAATGAGAAAGAAATTTCAAACTAAGTACACTTCTAGTGAAGGTCATCAATTAAAAGTACAGTTGCAGGGAAAATCCACCTTGATCATTGCTGGAAAACACTACTCATCTAGATGGAAATATATTCTCAACCAGTATTTACTAACTAAATTGGAATTCTAAAAATTTGGATATATTAATAGTCTTTAGAACAGTAGCATTCAACCCAAAGCCTTTTTTCCATTTATCATTTTGTGTTCTGCAAGTACCCTCAGTATCCTTTTAGTTACAAATGGAGCTAAGCCTCAGGCAAATGTCACCTACTCACTGATACACACTGCAAAGGGCAAGGTATCAATAAAGGCACTCACTTGGTTCTTTTAGAATCAGCCTGACTTTCAGCTTTCACTTTTTTCTCTTTCTTTCCCAATGCAGAGAGATAAATCAACATTTTCTAGGGATAGAATCTAGCCCTCAAGACTTTTTGCCCTTTAAATTTGGTCTTTAAAACACCTCAAAATATTAAAATGCATTTTAAAAGAGCAAATATAAAACTTGTAACACTTCTCTCTACACAAGAGTGTTTTAACCTATATACCTTGAATAACACAAAGGAATTCCACAAATATTTAGGAAAACAAGTCGTGGTTGCTATACTCCAAAACACCTTCACTACCAATTATCATGATAACTGACTAAATTCATTCATTTTTGCTATATATATCATCTGAGGTTTGACAATGTAGAAAGAAAGGTATTGTACAGTAGGTGATTTTTGTTTTATTGGCACAATTATACATAGTAGTGAAATTCATTATACCACATTCCTATATGCATAATTTAAATCAATAATAGATAATTCAATCAATAAATAAGAGATAATTTAATCAATCTCATTCCCCAGTACCTTCTCTTTCTCTCCATTCTTTCCTCCCCATCTGCTTGCTCTACTCTACTGATGTCCCTTCTATTACTGTTATTTTAATTAGTGCATAATAATTATATATATAAATATAAATGGGATTCACTGTGGTATATTCGTACATGAACATAGCATAATATGATAAATTTCCTTTCCCAGTTACTTCCCCGTGTCCTCCCTTTCTTACTCCCTCTCCACCCCCTTGTACTACTCTGTTCAGTGGTTTCCCTTTATTTTCATAAGACCTCTTTTTTATTCCTTTTCTCTAGCTTCCACTTTTGAGAAAAAATATTGACCCTTGACTTTCCAAGTCTGGCTTATTTCACTTAGCCCCATAGCACCATGGACCCGGACCAAACCTTTAACACATGAGCATGTGGAAGACACTTATCCAAAACATAGCCAATGCCATCCAGGAGGAGTTTGAGTCATTCTTCTTCCACTCAGTTTAAAATGAATAATTTACTCATCTAGGGTTTCACAGCATTCTTGTAATCTCTTGTTATTTACTTGATAATATTATAACAATTTACCTGTCTCCCATCTAAACTAGATGTGAGAGCTTCAAGGCCAAGGTCCATCTTTTTGGAATTTAAATTTGCATATCTCAGAGTTTATAAAACTCAATGCCTAGAACATAGTAATTGTTTGCTAAATGGTATTTGAAGGAAGTAAAAATTCAGTTGAAACTCCTAGTACCCTTCCTGTACCCATCTAGTCTCAAGCTCAAAAGTTTTTTTCTTCATCATCTGATGCCTTTTGACCCAACTAGATCCAGGAAACTTCATGTTGATTTTCTTGAAACAGATGCATCTGAAGGGATAGAGAGAAAGATTTCTGACTATACACTATACATTTTGAATCCAACCAGAATTGCAGGCAAATATGGGAGGTGGTGCCATCAATCTGTATAAATCACCACCTAAGTCTAGCTCTTACATAAAATAAAGTGAAAACCCCAGTTATTCATATTGTTTAACTGCACAGTCCCAAACCAGCTGAGAAGCTATCACACTCTATAACAATTATGCAGACATAGGTTCAAAGTAAATGAGGAAAACCAACATTAATTTTTCCCATGCTAGGTCCAATTTGAATTGAGTTGATGGCTCATTGTTTTTCTGGGGTCTGTGTGTCTTCATCTTTTTCATCTGCCAAATGTCTGAGATTAGAAGTAGGCAGAAACAGAGACTCTTCCTCTTATATCTTGTTGTGTTGTGCCAGCTGAGTACAGCTCCACTTTATTTTTATTTTTTTGAGCATATGGAAATATTTTTATTTTGTTTTTGCATTACTGAGGATTGAACCTAGGGCCTTGCATATGCCAGGCAAGTGCTCTACCACTGAGCTACATCCCCAACCCTTGATCATGTAAGTGGAAAGGGTAAATATAATACAGTGGTTCTCAACATGAAACCCTGGGCCAGCAGCAGCAGTATTGCCTAAGAACTTGTTGCAATGCCTCCCCCAGGCCTCTTGTATCAGAATCTCTGAGGTGTGGCCCTGCTACCTGTGTTTTACCAAACCTTCCAGATAATTTTGATGCATGCTCATGTTTCAGAACCACTGTTAGAACCCTGCTACATCAACACCCAACTCTCACACTATGGCTAAGACTTTCATTTATCTTCCTTGCTTCCTCCCATCTCACTGGATCATTTTGAAGCAAATTCAGATATGTTCTCTTTTATCCATAAGTATTTTCATATGTGCTAAGGGCTTTTAATAAGAACAAAATAATACTTTATAGCATACATTTGTTAAATATCTGGGCCAGGCCGTTCATCTTTGGACCCTTCATCCTCAGACAATTCATTCTTAGAATATATGCAAGAGCCTTAATAGGATAGTTTTTGATCTGAAAAGAACTCACCTAGATAGAGTCTTTTTTCTTGAGGATAAGAATTTAATATTTAGAAATGGATGAGTCTGGTCATTATGATACATATCTCAGTCAGTTTGGGCTGCTATAACAGAATGCTATAGACTGGATGCTTAAACAAGAGAAGTTTATTTCTTATAGTTCTGGAGGCTGGGAAGTCCAAAATCAAGGTCCTGGCATATCTGGTGTCTCGTGAGGGCCCACTTCCTAGTTTTCAGATGAACACCTTCTCATAGTATCCTTACATGACAAAGAACAAAGAGGAAGCTCTCTTTTATTTTCTTATGAGGGTACTAATTCCCTCCAGGTTACCTTCATGATCTAATCACCTCCCAAAGGAAAGGTCCTACCTCATAATACCATCCACTGGGGTTTAGGATTTCAACAGAGGAATTTTGTCAGTTGGGCAAGGAGTAAATGCAAATCAAAGAAGTAAGTCCCAACCGAGGACCTGATGAAATGATTCTCCTTAAAAGAGACTAACTCCTTACAGTTAAGAAAGGTATTGTGCTACCTCCTATCCATAGGGTATGCAATATGGTTGTTTTCTGGAATTGTGATAGATTTACAGTTTATATCCATATTCCTCTGCCTCATCTTTGTTCCGATCCATTTGCATTTGTATGAATATTGGCTGAAATTAAGACCCCACATCATGGCCTTGATCTGATATTTCCTGAAGAATATAGGATTCAACCCACCACCCTGTTTTCATCAGCTTATTGTGCTAAAGTCTCTAAGGTAGACTGTCTCAGCATAGGATTCTGCTGTTGCCTGGTCTCCCCAAGTCCTTCTATACCCCACGAGTACTTATTAGATGCTGAGAAACTCAAGTGAATATTTGTTCTCCTCTTCTAATGTCTGTGGCAAAAGCTGACACTTGCATGGAACATGATTTGATAGCAATATCTGCAAAGTGTCAGAAAGGGGAGGGCATCAATACACTTAATTTACTTGGAATAATTCATTGCCTAACTGGAGTTTTCAGTGAGGGCAGACACATTCCACACTAAACTAACTCACCCACCTGGATCAGGAGGAATATAGTGAATCCATCTTTTGAATGAGATGTAAAACTGAGTTTCTTGCTTTCCTTAATGACTCCCTTGGCCCTTCCTTCCTTGAGATGGGGCATTCATTCAACCAGCTGTTTTTCAAAGAGGGGTATGTATGCTATTGACTGAAAGCTCCCATGTTATTCCCACCGGAGCCAATTTCTTTCACCATCTGCCCTTATATTGGGTTGTGTTGCTTGCTGTCAGTTTAGAGATATATTACACTTCAAAGCAGGAAAAAATGTACAGAGTTTTTGTGTGGCACTGGGGGTGGGTAGTGATTTTTCTTTCCTTCTAAGGCTGAACCAGTAGGAAGCCTGTTTTTACAAGGGATTGAAAGTAGAAAATAAAGAATAATTGCATATGGCAGTAAGGGGAATCCTCAGAATGGTCTACTGAGGTCACAGAGTCCCTTTGAGATAAATATTCAAGAGGCTCCCAGTTTAAGTGGCTCCACAGTGACCTCTCAATTTCCCATCTCATGCATCAGGCACCATGGTCAAAATGACTTAAAGTAAAGTTTGCCATGTTGTAGCAACAATCAGCTACAAGTTCTGAGATTTTGGGAGAGAATCCATTGGTGGGCTCCTCTCTTGTTAAGAAACAACCATCACTGATAAATGCTTAACATTGGCCCAGTGTCATTGGGCTGACACAGGACAGGAAGGGGACGAGAACTGGGGATCCCAGGCGAAACAGCAAAAGGAGCTTGGGGAGGAAGGATGTAATTACAAGGCACCTTCAAATAATTATGCTATTACTATCTAATTAAGAAGTGCCACTTTATACTTTAACTACCTGAAATTCAGAGATCACCTAGCAGTGACTCTCCACTGAGCTTTGGCTTGCCCCTGAAGGAAGGAAAAAAGGACACAGTAAGGAAATACTGGCTTTTGAGGGGGCTGCAAAGTTGCTGAGAAGGAGCCAGAAATGATCAGGAGAACTGTCATTTTCCTGTGCTGTCAAACTTCTTACTTTTCTGAGCCTCTTTGGAGATATCTGCAAAATGAGGAAAAGAACATACCCTTCCTTGACTTGCTCATCATTAGGCTGGTAAACAAATCAAGATCCAAATCTCTGTGAACATTTTTAATCATCTGTTCACATGGGTGAAATTGCTCAATATGCATTTGTTAATGTTTGCTTTCTTAAGCCACTGTACCCCTATAGTGCAGGGATGCAGGAGTTTTAAGACACATAGGTCCCATCCTCAAGTCCCTTTTAATCCAGTTGAAGACACAGAATGGAGGCGTTGTTTGATTCAGTCAGACAGTTATGCATTCATTCAAGTGTTCATCCTATTATTGAGCACCTGGTTTGTGCCAGGCATTATATGTAGGTACTGGCAACACAAAAATGAAAAAGAAACACATTCTGTCCTCAAGGGAACTGTTGTGGTCTTGGGACATGCAGAGGACAGCAGTATAAGCTTTCGAGGGAAGCTGAGAGTGATTCAGGGATGCAGATATTCTGAAAAGGGAACAATTTGCTGTGGGCCAGTTGGACAGAACAGCTTGAGGACAGGCCTCACCCTGGCCTCTGGAGCAGGAAGGAACAGGAGTCAAGTCTAATCTTTGTTCCAGCTAAATTTGAGACCCTGAAACACTTTGCCCTCTTATTCTCCACCTCATGTTTCACCTTCCCAAACACAAGCAATAAAACCTAATAGGAAAGGCATCATGTGGTAATAGAGAAGATTAATTCCCAATTTTGATTTTTTTTAACCATTTTTACTTGACTGAGTCAAACTTGCTGTGGAAGATGATTCATTACTATCTATTTTAAATCAAGATCAGGAAGCACAATGACACCCCAAAATGACAGAGAATGTATTTCAAGCGAAGAAATCTTAATTTTTAAACTTTCTTTTTGAATAATTTTGTTTTTCTTTGGAGAACATACAGACAAGAAAAGACCTAAAAAAATTGTTAAGGAATTCACTACTAGTGATGGAATCCATATATTACTTATGTAAGCAAAAACCAAAAAAGACACTTTTTTAAAAAATCAAATATTATAGAAGAATATTGAGTAAAATGAAAAATGTCTTTTTATATCCACTCTCACCCCAAATCTACTCCTGGAGGTAACCATTACTGACCTTCTTAGTCTCTTATTACATAATTATATGCACATATGAGAATAAGTACCTGTATATACATACATAAATGAAGTCGCCTGCCATGTGTATTATTCTACAATTACATCTTTTTTGAATTTAACAACATATCTCATAGATTTTTCCAATGATAGTCTACTTTAATATGCCTGAAGGAAACAGAAATTGAATCATTCATTTCCTTTTGTGTTCTGCTTTCCAAGGGAAGACCAGCTTCTTTCATCCATATCTGATCTAGCCTTCCAATGAAGCAATAATTGCTGTCCAGGTCAGGGAAATGGGGCAGAAAGGAAAGGGTAAAGGTATCAGAGTTAATATGAGCCACAGTGAGTTCCCAGGTTTTTAAATTTGGCCCAAATACAGGAATGGAAACCAGACCAAAAAGTAATTCTTGAAACTTTCAGGCAAACTTTGATCAGCTGACCTCAGGGAGTAAGATAGTACTGACCTCAAACTGATCACTATCAAATCCATATTTATTGATCTGCATGTGAAAAAATGTGCAAGAGCTTTAGTGATGTTCCTTCCGCTATCTCCCCTGTACTGCAGGAAGAAAAGAGGAAAAAAGAAAAGAAAAAAAGAGGAAGGGAGAGATGAAAAGAAAGGAGGGGAGAAGAGGGAGTCCGGGAGTAGAGGGAGAGAGGGGACAGAGAGAGGGAAGTAGAAAGGGAAGATGGAGGACAGAAAATCTTGTATCTGGCCTCTGCCCTCTGCAGGCTTATAGTTGAGTTCCTATGGTGTCTCTCTTGTGGAAAGACTGGAGGCTCATGTTTTCTCATCCCTCCAGGAACACAAACATGGCAGAAAAGGGTTTATTCTGAGTTTACTCTATGTTTATCTGGTGTTTATTAGATCTGGACTCCATATTCAAACCTTTCCCCTCTGGAGTAGGATGAGTCTTTGGGGAAGCAGTCTTTAATGTATTTAGTTTTAGACCCAATTAACCTGAGACCTTGCTATCCGTGGGCCCTTATCTCCTATTCTTTTCTCATCTCTCAAAACTCAAGCAATCAAATTATAAAGGAGAAGCATTGGGTTTTGTATCCGAGAAGATTAATTCTTGAATATACAAGGTATGTTAGTGCAGTTGTAGAAATAAACAGGACATCTGAACCTTTGATGAAGCCTCACTCAGTCCAGGAAGAACATAAGAAAAATACCACCCAGGGATTCTAGGGAAGCTAGGGTATGCTTGGGGAGCCAGTTCCTGGCAGAGAATAAGGTACACTCAGATGGGATTTTGAATGAGATTTCATGAAGTGATTACCTACAGGGTGTGGGCAGGGCTAAGGGAACCAATGAGGGTGGTGTGGAGGTATGCAGGGTGACTAGTAATGGTAATCAAGAAAAGGGAAAAGAGGAAAAAAGAAAAAGTAATGTGAGCCATTACTAGTCTTGCCATGAACTAAGAAGGAGAGTGAAGAGTGTTATCAGAACCTGGTGAGAACTGAGGCCACCTAGAGGGCAGGATACTGCCAATACCAGAACCCAGCCCTGAAGTAGAGAGGGAACTGGGAAGAAATACTCCTGTACACCTCTTGCCTCACTCCCACCTCTCAAAGGTGCCTCCTGATGGCTGAATCCAACTGGAGCCAGATGGAAAAGGAATCTGGAGATGAAATCCATAGAGTCAGCACCTCAGGGCACAGAGTGAAATGAAGAAGGTCAGAGAATGAATCCTGGTGGTGGTGATGATAGGCCAAACATAGAGAATAATCATGGTTTTAAACTAATGGAGATTCAGATTGGAGACCGAGAGGTCAGGGCAGGGAAACTTGGCAGAGTTTCATGAGGCTCAGGATCAAATCAAAAGGGCAAATAGTGTTGTTCATTTTACTCTGGTGTTCTTAGAGCTGGAAGGATGCAGAGTAAACCACTTGTCACTGATTTTCCACAGGCTAGAAAAGAAGTCGGGAGGCCATTCTTCTGCCTCAAAGGAGGATAATGCTAGACTCTTCCAGGGAGATGGGAGGTGTGGAACTCTTTACTTACATACTGTGATGAGATATGCATTCTGATTCATCATCAGCCATCTAAAGGAACCTAGAAAAAGTAATTTCAGTTATAAACACTTGAGCATTTACTAAGGGACTGTTAAGGTTTGAATGTGAGGTGTGAAGTTCATGTGTGAGACAATGCAAGAAGGTTCAGAGGAGAAATGATTGAGTTATAAGAGTCAACCCAATTAGTGTTTTAATTCCCTGATAGGGATTAACTGAGTGGTAACTGGAGTGGTAGGGTGTGGCTGGAGGAGGTGGGAATTGGGGCGTGGATTTGGGTATATATTTGTATCTGGCAAGTGGAGACCTCTCACTCTGCTTCCAGATCAAAACATGAGCTGTTTCCCTCTGCCACGCTCTTCTGCCATGATATCCTGCCTTGCCTGGAGCCCCGAGGAATGGAGACAGCTTTCTATGAACTAAGACCTCTAAAATTGTGAGCCCTTGAATAAACTTTTCCTCCTCTATAATTGGGCTGGTCAGATCTTTTTTAATCACAACAGCGAAATAGATGACTAAAACAGGGACACACAGAATTTTAGACTTGTACTGGATACAGAGATGGGCAAGATATTGTTTTTGTTTTCTTTTCAGAAGCTTTTCCTGATGAATGAAGCAGATAAATGCTAGAAGATTATAGTTCAAGGTGGGAGGGGATCAGTGCTCTAGAAGAGGTAAGTACAACATATTATGAAATTAAGAACAAAATTGGAGGTTAATTTTGATTATGCATATTAAGGAAAGCAGAGAGGTATTTCAGTTAGGTCTCAAAGAAGAGGAATACAATGAGTTGGGGAGCAGCAGAGGAGCACAGCTCATGCTCAGAAGGATGTGGAGAGCTCTGGGATGGTTGAACTATGCAGAGGGAGGTTGAGGGCTGTAAGAAATGGAAATAGAAAAGACTCTTAGGGCTAGATCACAG
Source organism: Spermophilus citellus (assembly GCF_964194105.1). Lineage (NCBI taxonomy): Eukaryota > Metazoa > Chordata > Mammalia > Rodentia > Sciuridae > Spermophilus > Spermophilus citellus. The sequence goes on along the minus strand of NC_138183.1, from coordinate 156,712,885 downwards.
AGTAGTGGGGCTAAGGCTGCCGGTTGCCTGTTCAATACTTTCTCCTCTTCATCCTTACTGCTTCAGATTGGAGAAGAGTTTCTTAAAAGTCCATGTTAAAGACGTGGTCCCTAGGATGGCACCTTCAGGAGGTAGTGGAACCTTTGAGAGATGAAGCTTTCTGGGGTATCCTTAGGTCACACATAGGGTGTGTCCTTGAAGGGGATTGTGAGATTCCTGCCCCTTCCTCTTTCTCTTTGCTTCCTGGATCACGAGGTGAGTGATATTGCTTTCTCACACATTCCTCCCATTATGTGCTGCCTTGCCATAGACCCAAAGCAAAGGAGTCAAATGGTCATGGACTGGAACCTCAAAAATTATGAGCTAAAAATGAATCTTTTAAAAATAAATTGATTATCATTTCTGTTGTAGTAATGAAGAGCTGACTAGCATACTTACTAACAACACCCTTTTAAAAATTTTTTTGGAGTGGTATATGCTCATTCAAAACCATGAACCTCCTCAGGTGCCTTCTCAGGTGGAGGGGCATCCCCTGGCTAGTTCTCACCTACAGTGCACCAGCAGCCATCTACTGGGTCAGGTTATGGGAAAGCTATTGCATGACTGATAAAAGGGACTCAGTTGGCCCACACCTTTTGTCTTCTGCTCCTCTCTCTATCTCCATGTCCAGAATGTGAATCCAAGGCCTAGAGGTAGAACAGACATCTGGGGACCTTGAGGCAAATGCCCATGCTTAGAAGGGCAGAAAAAGAATGCAAAAGAACGAGGGTCCATGATGATTTCCTGGAGCAGCAGCATCTGTTTTGAAATGCCTACCTCCTCACTTCTTCTCACACATGGAAAGAAGCCTCCACAGTTATCATTTCACTATATGTAGCTGAATAGACCAGTCTATGCCTGTTGCTGGAGTTTATGGCATAGGATATTGGGATCAATGAATCCTGTTAAATGATAGGGTAGACCTGCCATGAGGGAACTTCACCTCTGAACATGAAAATGAATTTCCAGAGCTGGCATTAAGTCCATCTTTATCCCTGACCAGCCAGGTGACTCAGGGTGACTCACTTAGTTTTCTGGGAACAGCATCATCATTTTAAAGGTATGGATTTTAGAAGGTCCCTGATGTTTCATCCAGGTTCATGGTTTGAACTTGACCAACCTATTAAGTTGACCAAGATGGCAGGTGGAGATGTAGAGGCTGGCAGCAGAAGTGAGAGTCCAGAGAGAGAAAGCTGGTGATAAAAGAGACTCAGTGTGTGGTTATTACACTTGGAAAGGTAGAAAATAGTTAAGAAATTGAACCAAGGGTATAAAGAGGCAGGAAAAGGAGTTGGTTGTAAAATCAATGGGTCTCTCAGATCACTTGGATGGAGGCTGTGCTAAACAGAGAAGTCGTAGTGGATTAATCTGAAAGGTGACTAAAACACAAAGAATGTAAAAGGACCAAGTATTCTTCAATATTACAAAAATTTTGAATAGATTTTTGGAGATGCAGAAATAGTGTGTGGCCTTATCTCACTCTTAGGAAGTCATAGATGCAGAAGCCAACAATAATAAAAATAACTTTGATTCATGTCACACTTTCCCCCTCAAGAACCCAATGCATGTTTATATAGTTGTTGCAAGCTTATCATTGCAACGCCCTTGCACAGGGAAGAAGCCAGGAGCATGCTATCTCTCCCTACTAGATTGACTAGAAATGTTGTCTGAAGAAGCAGGGATCTGACCAGAGTGCCAAGGCCAGCCAGGGACAGAGCAGAGCAGAGATTAAGCCACTGGGGCTCTTCTGGCCCTGCAAGATATGAGAAAACCTGGGCTCTGGATTCTCCCCACTCAACATACTAGTGACTACACAATGCATGAGTTAATAAATGATCTCTTTGCCTCGTTTTATTTCTTGTGTCCAATCTAGATGTGCAAGTCCTACCAACAGCTTTATAGTTCTACATGGAAAATAAAAGCAGGGCATCTCTGCCTCAGTTTCCTGCACCGATGGGGTGCTGAGTTGCTGCTTGGGATCCCTGGAGGAGTTCTTGCCTTAACTTGCTCTTCATTTCCTTACCTGCTGATTCTGTCTATTCTGAAAGTTCAGGTCTCTATTTCTATTTTTTTTTAACCTACATTTCAGTTTGGTCAAATCTCATACACAATTCCCTTCCCAGATCTCTCTTATAAACAATGGGGCATAACTGGTATATTTTAATCCCAAAATGGCATCTGAAAGTGCTCTGCAATGCCGCCAAGCCAGCACTTTCAGAAGCATCTGACGATATTAATTTCAGTCTATTTCCTGAGGTTTGCAGGAAACTAAAATGTAGAAAGTGCTGTGGCAAAAAATTAAAGCTTCATGGAAGGGGAAAAAAAAAAGGAAGATTGACAGGAAACGAGGCTTCAATAGGACAGCTTGCAGAGTAGTGCTGTCCTCTTTTCTGCATATCAACATATGCATAGGGAAAAATAGCTCTCTCCCCCTTGCAGCTCTGCAATTGGGAATGGGCTTTGCCTACACACGGTAGGTAGGTAGCAATTGAGGGTAAATATACACAAGGGACTGAGCTCTAGGTCCTTTTGACTGAGCTGTAAATCACTGTTGGTGACCTGACTTCCATTACAAACAAAGAGGCATCTGATTTTGTCCATTAAAAAAACATCTAAGGACATACTGAGATCAGTTTTTCTACAGCCCATGATTATTTGTGCTACTTGATTTTCCTATCTCCCCCTCCCTATTTTTGTTTTTAATACATCTGAATCTGATATTTTAAATTCAGACCTTTTGGGGAAGAAATTCCTTCTAAATTTTCCATGTCAATGATAATTTAAACTCTACCCCCAAATATAGTATCTTTTATTTGAAAAGCATCTTCCCTTGTCTGTTTTCCTTTTCTTCTGATGATAGTGTCCTGGTTTACTTGACTGCTTGAAGCAAGCCTTCCCCAGCTGGACTTCTTCCAAGGGTCTCTTCCTGTTTTTCGCCAGTAGGTGGACACAGTCCTGTTCAGCACATATCCAAGATTGCTAGCCTTTTTTTTTTTTTTTTTTTTTTGGATTTGTTTAGGAATGATTATTTATTACAGTATTGTGTATTCTTGTTCTGTTTGAACTATCATTGCCCTCAGATAGCCCTTGTTCTTATACCTGCAAGGGCTTCTGGACTCTCTTTTTTGATTCTTTTATCCTGTTAAAAATATATATATATATTTTTTTTAATTTTATTGTTGGTTGTTCAAAACATTACATAGTTCTTAATATACCATATTTCACAGATTGATTCAAGTGGGTTATGAACTCCCATTTTTACCCCGTACACAGATTGCTGTGTCACATCAGTTACATTTCCATTGATTTACAAATTGCCTTTCTAGTGACTGATGTATTCTGCTGTCTATCCCATTCTCCACTATCCCCCCTCCCCTCCCCTCCCCTCCCCTTCTCTCTCTCCACCCCTTCTAGGTCTATTCCCTAAAGACCTAACAAGAGCATGCTACAGGGACACTGCTACATCGATGTTCATAGCAGCACAATTCACGATAGCAAGATTGTGGAACCAACCTAGAAGCCCTTCAATAGATGAATGGATTAAAAAATGTGGCATTTATACACAGTGGAGTATTACTCTGCATTAAGAAATGACAAAATCATAGAATTTGGAGGGAAATGGATGGCATTAGAGCAGATTATGCTAAGTGAAGCTAGCCAATCCTTAAAAAACAAATGCCAAATGTCTTCTTTGATATAAGGGGAGTAACCAAGGACAGGGTAGAGACGAAGAGCTGGAGAAGAAGATTAACATTAAACAGGGATGATAGGCGGGAGGGAAAGGGAGAGTTAAGGGAAATTGCATGGAATTGGAAGGTGAGCCTAAGGGTTATACACAACTACAAATAAGAGGAAAGGAGGAGTAGGAGAAAAATTATATAAGTGGAAGATTGCTAGCCTTTTGACCAGAGAACCTTGCCTGGACTTAGGAAACTCCATAAAGAATTAACACGTGAGTGCTTGGTTGGTCACTCCCAAATTTTGTGAAGATAAGGGGAAGGACAAAATGCCATATCATGCCAATGGGAAAAATGGTTTAGCTTCTCACCTGCATGGGTGACATGATTTTAAAAGCAACATCTAATCATTTTTATCTTCTGGAGCTGTCTTTGCTTGTTGCTATGGGATTGGCAAGGGCGAGATGACAGAACCTGGAGGTGCTTGTAGGTCTGTGTCTTTGGGGATGGATTTTAGGGAAAGACCAAAGAGCCCTTGAAGTCCTTGCATGAGGCACTGGGTCCCACAAGATGGGCATTCTGAGGGACCTACATTGTCAGCAAGTGAGTTTATAAAGAGATTTCCTAGGGGAAGCAATGGAGGAAGGGAGACCTTGTAGAAGGCGCCTGGGTTGGGTTGAATTGAGACATGACACACCCTGGAGCTAGATCTTCTCTGGCCTTTCTGTATTGCAGCCCAAATGACACTTTCTTTTCTTTTCTTCAAATTTATAAGTGCAAGACATGCCCAAATGCCACCACGGATAGTGTTAAGCCTGTTATGGTTTGTTGTTCCTGAGACAAGGTGAGAGGTGAGGTGGTGAGAAAACAGTTCTTCCTCACCCCTAGCTGTAAGTCTGAACTGAGACAGCGAATCCAGTTCAGCAAATGCCTGGGACTGTGATGGCCCCTTTAAGGACATAATATATTTATTATCTCTATCAAATATCCCAGTACATGTGGGCTGTTTCTATTACAATCTCTGTGGAATGAATGAGAAACAGAGGCAGTGAGAGGTTAAGTGATTTTCCCATGGCCAAGTGGTAAAGTGGGAGGGATGGGGGATTGGCAGCCACTAAAATCCGTTCTCAGGAAAGTGCATGATTAATTGTAAACTGCTGTGCAAACTTTGCTTCTTCTTGTTATTCTCAGATTGGAAGCCAGGACGTGTGATGAGGAATAACAATGACAATTAGGTTGGCTGAGTGAATAAAAGACTTTGGAAAAGTCCCCTGCATTCCTGTGGCCTTTGTTCCTCTGTGGTATGTGCCCAGATTATGTCACTGTGTTAATCTGAATCCTGATACTGCATTGGCAAGCCACGGTGATGAGCGACATGGGAGACAGGGGGCCAGGGCCTAGGGTGGCCCTCAGAGATGTCTGCAAGGGGAAGGAGGGAGGGGCTAAGTGGCTTCTCCAAGGAGTGGAGAAGGAGGTTTCCTTCGGAAACTGAGCGTTCAAGACTCTGAGGAGCTGGATGGAGGTGTACCTACATCCCTGGCTCCTGTCTCACCTACCTGCTCAAACATTGGGACATTTAGTCCTGGTTTGATGGTTACTGGCACAGAAGTTAAAGGCCATTGGGGAAGGGGGAATAGAAAGCTTTTTCTGAGCTGAAAAGTAAGTGTGGGTTTGGCCTATTGATCTGAGCACAATAGACAGTTTTCATAATTTGACGCCTATGTTGTCAGACACACAAAGCCATTTGCTCCATCACAAGTGCAGTAAATACAATTTGGGAGTGTGTGAGTGGCAGGGGTGAGCCAAGAGAAGGGACAGTGGGTGGAAACTGAAGTTCAGAGTTTGGATGAAGGAGCTCTCAAGATTCCAAACACCTTATGACTCTAGCTAATAGCAATGCATTTTTAATTTAAAATTTGCCAAGAGAATTGACTTTAACAATTTCCACTACAAAAAAATGTGTGTGGGGGGGGGGAGTATGTGAAACAATGCATATGTTAAATTTGCTTAATTCAGTCTTTTCACAATGTATATATATATTTTGAAACATAATGTTGTGTACCAAAAATACATACAACTTTTGTCAATTAAAAAAGGGAGAAAAGTCCCACTATTCCCTTTATTCGAATCAGTTCTCTAAAAACTGCTATTTTTATAAAAATGTCATGATAAAAGAAAAAAATCTCACAATAGAAAACAACCTTTTTTTGAAAAATATAAACAATGTAATTATTCTGTGCTTTTCTGTAATATTTTTGTCATCATCATATAAATATATGCATATGTTGGAAAAGCTGAAAATTCAAAAAAGATTCACTAAGATTATTAATAATAAGATAACTACTTGAAATTTGCTATGTTCTAATATTTTCCTATGTACAGTCTTCAACATAATTGAGCTAAAAGATTGCTTTATATTATGAATATTCACCCATTAAAGAGTCTATGTTTTTTTTTAAAAAAAAATATGTAAACCTTATCAAAAAGCTTGTATTTTCAAGTTATCTTTTTCAGAGCAGATTTGGGCCACTCTCTTCTACTTCATCCAATAATCCAGAATCATGGCTTCCACAAACACCTCTCTCATAAGAGCTTGGGGGACCGTGCTCGTCTGAACTGGTTGTTCTTGGTTTCAGATGCTCTGGGACTTATATGCCTCCACCTTCCTTGGAGTATTCTAATGGGAGCTGGGTGCAGCACAGTTGCCTGCGAGGGACCAGCTGTGGTAAGTCTTAGAGGCTGACTGGTGATTGAGTGTTCTGTGATCTCCCATAATGAGCTGCTTCTATTTGGGACCAGGGAAAATCATTTTAAAAGCTGAAACCTTTTGAAGTAACAAGTGGCCACTTTTTTCTCTTCTCATTTCAGCCATGCTGAGTTTTAGTTCAGAGAGGTTGCTAAGGGACCTCTCCATCATAAGTCTGGAAACCCTCTATACTTAAAGATTATTTTACAGATTTCCTGAAAGTAAAAGGAAAATAGGAAGAGTAAAAACTTGATGTTTTTCAAATGCTTGACTTTTGAGGCACATGCCAGTGCTATAATTTCTGCAGGAATATTTCTGGCAAGACACTTTCCTTCTTATTCCCCAGTACTCCTTCATTCTGCCACTCTGACTTCCCAAGCCACAGTCCTTTTACCCCCATACATTGGCTCAGGATTCCCACTTGACTTCCAAACTTCCATTCTTTTTCTTGTTTATTATCACATGTCCCCATTATATTAGAGGGAGACACTAGGCTCCATCTTGCAGAGTCTGGGAACAAAGACCCTACAGTAGATGGGGAGAAATCAGCTGCTAGAACGGTCACTTCATGACTAGGGAGCATGCATAGGGTAGACCTACACTGCCCAACATAGTAGCTACTACCCTCGTGTGGCAGTTTATGTTTAAATCAATTAAAATGAAATAAAATTAACAATACTCAAACCAGTCACTTGTCAAGTCCCTAAGAGCCACATGTGGCTAGTGGTGACTGTACTGGATACTATAGATTTTAGAGACCATTATTTCTATCAGTACAGAAAATTCTATGGGATAGAATTGGTCTAGTTTCTTTGCACAATCAGATTTAAGCTGGTGCTGTAGGGATAAAGACTTTTATTCAGAGTTTGTCCCTTATGAATGAAAGTCACAGAAATGGTCAAATCTTGTTTTTCTAACAGTAATACCATTGAGTGGTGTAATCCACAGATGAAAAAATTAATAGTGTTCCTATCTATGTCTCCAAGTCCTAATGAAAGATGAAGGAACTTTACTGTATTTGGAAATAAATGATTGGGCATCAATTGAGCATGGTTGTGATGGGGCAGAATTGTGTCTTTCCCCCAAATTTCTGTGTCTAAACTCTAATCCCCAGTGTCACTGTCTTTGGAGACAGGTCTTTGAGAGGGTGAGAAAGGTAAAATGAGGTCATAAGAATGGGATCCTGATCAAATATGACCAATGCCTTTATAAGAAAAGGAGGAGACACAGAGCGTTCTCTCTCTCTCTCTCTCTCTCTCTCTCTCTCTCTCTCTCTCTCTCTCTCTCTTCTCTCTCTCTCTCTCTTTCTCTCTTTCTCCTCCCTCTGCCCTTGAACACAAAGATGTCACATGATTATTGAGTGCCCAGCAACAAGACAGAGGGTGTACTGACCCAGCAAGACAGCCCTCATCAGAAACTAGTCATGCTGGCACACTTATATCTGACTTTTGGCCTCCAGAACTGTGAGGAAATAAATTGATGTTGTTTACTGCCACCCAGTTTATGGTATTTTGTTATGGTAGCTTGAACAGACTAATATAGTAAACTTGTATTTGGGTCATTGCTACTAATAATGGCCAGCATTTGTATAGCATTTTGCCAGGTGATTTTAATGTATCTTGTTTGCTTCTCACAAAAGCCTTTGAAGTTGCTATTAATATTATGATTTTAGAGATGAAGAAATAGAGAGCTGAGAATGCTTAAATAATCTGGGGTCACAGTGAGACTAGAACTCAGGGCTCTGAACCCCAGGCCTGTTCTCTGGCCACTCCAATATATTGTTTTGAATGTCTGTGACTGTCCAGAACAGACTGAGTCTGGCAACTCTGAACATGAGGGCTTATTCCTGGCTGTTCTCACACTTGGATATGTTCAACAGAAATAACTGAGGGATCAAGAATGTGCAAATCAGTATCACAAAGTTAACAAAGAATTTGTTTCCAGAAAATTAAAGAATATAATCCTACAAATACACTTTAAAAACATTTACTTGCAAATGCCATGATTTTATTCCCTTTTATTGCTGAGTAATATTCCATTGTGTATAAATGGCACATTTTTTTAAAATCCATTCATCTACTGAAGGGCATCTAGGTTGGTTCCACAATTTAGCTCCTGTGAATTGTGCTGCTATAATATTGATGTGGCTGTGTCCCTGTAGTAAGCTGTTTTTAAGTCCTTTGGGTATAGACAAAGAGAGGGATAGCTGGATCAAATGGTGGTTCCATTCCCAATTTTCCAAGGAATCTCCATACTGCTTTCCATGTTGGCTGCAACTATCTGCAGTCTCACCAGCAGTGTATGAGTGTGCCTTTTCTCCCACATCCTCGCCAACATTTACTGTTGTTTGTATTCATAATAGCTGCCATTCTGACTGGAGTGAGATGAATCTTAGAGTAGTTTTGATTGTATTTCTCTAATTGCTAGCGATGATGAACATTTTTTCATATATTGGTTGATTGATTGTATATCATCTTCTGAGAAGTGTCTGTTCAGGCCCTTGGTCCATTTATTGATTGGGTTATTTGTTTTTTTTTTTTTGGTGTTAATTTTTTGAGTTCTTTATATACCCTAGAGATTAAAGATGTGTGAGGGGTTGGACGGAGTTGGAGGAGTTAATGCTAAGTGAAGTTAGCCAATCCCCCCAAATCAAATGCTGAATGTTTTCTCTGATATAAGGAGGCTGATTCATAGAGGGGTACGGAGGGGGAGCATGGGAAGAATAGATGAACTCTAGATAGGGCAGAGGGGTGGGAGGGGAAGGGAGGGGACATGGGGTTATAAATGTTGGTGAAATCTGATGGTCATCATTATCCGAAGTACATATATGAAGACACGAATTGGTGTGAATATACTTTGTATACAAGCAGAGATATGAAAAATCATGCTCTATATGTGTAATATGAATTGTAATGCATTCCACTGTCCTATGTAAATTTAAAAAGTTAATAAAAAATGAAGAAAAAATAAATATTTTAGTGGCTAAATTAAAAAAAAAACACCAAATACACTTAAAAAACAAAACAAAAACAAATTGATGAGGACATGAAGAAATCTACAAAAGAGGAAATTCCAAGAACCAAAAAATAATTTTAAATGTAAAAATTTGTTAGTAAAAAATAAAAAATACATGTTAAAACAAAGGGAGGTCATATTTCTTACTATCTAGTTAGAAACAAAGTGTAAAATTCTTGTAATATCAAACATTGGAGAGGAAACAGGAACAGTCATAAACTGGGGATACAAGCATAACTTAGTGCAGGCTCCTTGGAGAATAATTCATCAATATCTAGTAAAGTTGAAGATAAACATGACTACATTCCAGTGTGTGTTTATCTAACTTTTAAATGTCCATTCTAGAGAAAGTCTTGTACCTGTAGCAAGCAGATATGTTCAAAGTCATTCATTATAGTTTTATTAGTGATCAAGAAAAATTGTACACAGTTAAATGTTCATCAATAAAGTAATGGATAAATTGTAGTCCATTAATATAAAGAAATATTCTCTAGCAGTTAAAATGGGCTAGATTTACATACATTCAATGAAGATACATTTCAAAAACTTGATGTTGAATGAAAAAGGCAAGTTAAAAATACGTGTGCAGATATCATTTATATAAAAATTAAGAACAAAACATTACATATGGGTTATAAATATATAAGTAGTAAAAATACCAAGGTTATGGTTTGGATCTGGAGTGTCCCCCAGATACTCATGTTTCCAGAAGTGGGGCTTTGGGGATCATATGATTGGATCATGAGGGCTCTGACCTTGTCAATGGATTGATTCATTGAGGACTGAATGGACTACTGGGAGGAGGGAGTAGTTGGGAGAAGCGACCACTGGCAGTTTTTCCTGGAAGGTTACCTTGTCCTGCGGCCCCTTCCCCTCTCTGTTTCCGAGATGCCATGAGCTGAGCAGCTTTCCTCCACCATTCCCTCCTGCCATGCTGTTTTGCCTCGCCTCAGGCCCGAAGCAATGAAGCTGGTGGATCATGGACGAAAACATCTGAAGTGGTGAGTCAAAGTAAATCCTTCCTCCTCTAAATTGTTCTTGTCAGGTATTTGGGATAAAAGCCGACTAACACAAGACGTAATCAAAATCTCCCTTCAAGATGGTGATTACTCCTAGGAGGAAGGAAAATGAATGGTGTAGATGAGGGTTCAATTACATGTATTCTTATTTTGAAATTCTTTCTAAAATGGGTAGAAAAAAGGCACTTAATGTGTCAAATGGTTTGTACATGAGTATATGTTAATCATTCTCTTTGCTTATTTATTGATTTAGTACTACAGGGGGTTGAACCCAGGGGTGCTTGACCACTGAGCTACACCCCCAGCCATTTTTATTTTTTTTTTTTATTTTAAAAACAGTTCCTGCTAATTTTTGAGATAGGATGGCCTCAAATTTATGATCCTCCTGCTGCAGCCTCCCATGTATCTGGGATTACAGGTGTGTGTCACTCAATGCATCCTGCCTCTGTGCTTTTATATGTATCTAAATTTTTTCATTATTTAAAATCTCAAGACACTTTGCAAGATGGGTGCCATCCTGACCATTTAATATTTAATATTAGCACTCTCACCCTACCCTAGCTCCCCTCACTAGTACAGAAAGAGGCAACCAGAGACATTGCCTTCTAGGGGCCCCAGAAAGCTGAGGGCATTCAGGGGTATAAATTCTAGGTGGGAAGCAGGATCAAGCACCTTGCCCACTCTGTGCTAAACAGACTGAGCAGGGAAGAAGCTGTCTCTCTCCACATAGACTAGAATTTGCTCCATGACTTACGATTTGGCTCTAACATTCACTTAACATCCCCAAAAAACAGACTCCAAACTTCAAACTTCAAACTAATTTTTAAAAGCAATTACAGTGTGAGACTCAGGCAATTATTTTCTTGAGTCTCCAGAAAGCTTGATATTGCTAAAAGTGGTTTATTTTATGGGGATAAAAGAATAAAAAAATTAATTAGTGGTTTTCATCAGTCACCCAGGTGACACACAACTTTTCCTTTGAAAAACAACTGGGGACATCTTTGCCATTCAACATTCCCCCCTTCATCCCTGCCTACCTTCTCCCTACTCTGGTTTCTAGGATCTCCAGAATTTTCAGAAACAGTTGTGTGATGTGATTGAGTATCACATGTTGAGTACATTTTACTCATCTTCCTAAAATCTGTCTTTTCTAAATTCTTGACAGCTGACCAACCACTGAGTGAATAAATGCATATTTACTTAGTGACCAATATGTGTCAGATATTTGCTCACTACTTATTTCATTTGATTTTATTGGATTCTTATAGTAATTCTCTAATATGGGTGTAGCCGTTAATATTTTCCCCATCACAGAATTTAGAAAACTGAATCTTAGAAAGCATAAATGACTCACTGCACTGGATCTCAGTGTAACATCCTGGGTTACAGTTCTGGATCTATTAATCATGACTTATGTGATCCTGTTTGGATCACTTTACCTGCCTTTGTTTTTTATTCCTGAAATGAAGGGGTGAGGTTAGATGATGTTCAACTTCCTCCTAATTCTAAGCTCCATTCTATGGCAATTTTATTATACAAAAAGAACAGAAGACACAGCTTATCTTTAACATCGTAATTTTTTTCCGTAATTCTTTGTGGTCAACAATTCAAAGAAGAGTTGGCCAACTGAAAAATGATCAGTGAACACTAAATGTCCTGGTCAACCAAATGCTCAATAGAGTCATGATTTCTTTGGGTGGGCCTCCTAGCTGGCTGTCTGTTTTCTGAAATACTGGTGCATTTGTCGATCAGCCTCTGTTATTACAATTACTGAACGTGTATTAAACACAATGAATTGAGAGCTATAAAAGACTTCATGCACATTAAACAGTTGAAAAGCAATACCTTAAGCTGTGTCACATATGTTACTTTAAAATACTCTTAATTCAGAGATGAAGGGATCTCCGGTCATAAAACTGGGGTATCAGTTCCTTTCCTTCTAGTCATTTGTCCATGGTGCCAAGTTGATATCAGGACTGAAGTTGGATAATTCAGGGTCTGGGGAAAAATACATTTTTTTAAAATGGAAGGATGGGTATCTATTTACTTCAGTGGTAATTCTGGCTTTAGTGAGACTGTAGGGGTTGAACTTGAGTGCATCCTAAAGAAGAGGAACAGTCTGTACATTGTAGCAGAAGGTGGTGTGTGTGGGGGGGAGAGGTAGAGTACTAAGACCTAAGTGGGTCTTGATAAAGGCCAAATAAATGCTGGAATAAGTCTTACCTGAATGAAGAAAAAGATAACAGGGGGATGGTCTATAATGAGAAATGATGTTTGTCACTATATCATACACAATGTCAGTTTAAGAATAAAGATATTGGCATTAGGCTACTTGAATGGGATTCTGGCTCTTTCATATACCAGCTTTTAACAGATCATTTAACACCTGAACTTTAGTTTCCTCATCTATAGTATCTACTTCATAGAATTGTTATGAAAATTAAATGAGAAGATCCCTTTGTCTTTTAGCCTCCAACATTCAATATATGTTCTTTAAAAAAATTCCTCTTTTAGCATTAAATTATCAATAAAAGTTATTTACTACTGACATAGGACTAGGGAACATGGACATTGCCTTCAGAGGAAACTGGTGAAGATTTTGAATATGTTGATTTTAGGGTACCAGCAGAATGCAATTGGATTTAAATAGAAGCAGGAGGATGGTTTGGAGGTCATAATGATGATCTGGGTATGAGGTAATTGGGTCATGGCTTGGGATGATGTTAATGAGAATAATAAGGGAAAGGGTAAAAGGGACAGACATTTCAGGATTTAAAAATTTCATGAGTAAAGAGGACAAAAAAAGATATATGCGTCAAAAATGACTTCTAGTTGTTGGACTCAGCCTACTCGGACAGAAGCATCATTGAATAAATGGAGAAACAGGTTTTAAGGAAGAACTCACCTGGGATTTATTAATCAGTGTTGAAGGTATGGTGGGCCATCTCAATGGATCTCTCCAGGTGGCCATACGAACCCTGGGCTGATGAGGGAGAACTGACTGCATCGATTATTTGAGGGGCAATCCTGTATGCCCTAAATTTCATTTGTATACTTCTTACATTTCCTCCCTGTGGTATTGTTTATGAAATATTTTACTTCAATTTGACTTAAACTGATTTATTTGGCTTCCCCTAAGCAGTATTATCTGTGAAATCTCAGACTTTATATGCCAGTTACAGTTTGTCTAATACACATTAAAATAAAATCATAACGGTTTAAATAGAAATATTCACCCATATACCTCCTAAAATCATTCCCAGTACCATCATTGTTATACATATATTTTTGTGAAACAGGAATAAAAATGAAAATTAAAGCCACAGAAAACATTGATTTTTCTCCTCAAAACAGAATAACAAAAAGATCAGAAAGCTAAAGTGAGGGGGGAAATGTGGCCAAAGAACTACAAAGAAATGAGTGTGGGAGAACCAGGGTAATGTAACGTCAGGCCAATAGGTTGAGGATAGAGCAAAAGTGTGGTTGTGTGAAAATTTCAATAAAGGATGTTAAAAAGTTGCCATTATCTAGAAGAATTTTGAAAAAGCCATGATATGAAGAATCAAACAACCAAACACTGGTAAGGTGGGTCAGATTCTGGATATATTTTGTGTGATTTGCAAAAGAGAAGAGAGAAGAATACCCTCATGTTTGGGGTCTAAGCACTGGGAATATTATAGCTATTATTAACTGAGTTATGGAATATTCTAGATGGTCCAAATTTGAGAGTGGATGGGGAGATTAAAAATTCCAGTTTGAACATGTTGAGTTTGAGATGTATATTAGTTTTCTGTGAGAAGATTTAGAGAAGATGGTAGGCTAAATAAACCTGAAGTTTGTGGTTCAGGAATAGAGAGAGAATTTGGGAACTTCAAAATAGAGATCACTATAATTAACTTCACAAAACTAAATGCTTTTTTGTATTAGAATAAACTTGGTAATGCTATATAACAAATACACCCCCAAATCTTAGTGGCTCATGTCTTCAAATTTTTCTTTCTGATTTAGGCTGCATATTCATGTGGACTGACCACCTCTGATCCACACTTCTTCACTCCAGGAGCCAGGCTGATAAAGCAGGCAGAGAGAAAAGAGAGCTCTGGAAGCCTCTGCATTGGCAATGAAATGTTCCTGTTCAGAAAAGACACTCCATTCTCACTCACAAATCACTGGCCAGAACTAGCCATATGGAATCAGATAAGTCTAAGGCATTAGGAAGTACAAGGGGAAACTAGATCCTACCATGTTCCCAAAAGCCAGAGAGTAGCCATATTTGGAATACTGAGCAGTAATGGTCACCAAGGGAGAAGGCAGGGTGGCTAAAGGATGAGCCTTACACTTGTAAGGAAGCACTTGTACATTCAGAAGTCCAGGGGGAGAGAGGAGCTAGTAAGGAGACAAGAAGGAAAATGAGCTTTTAGTTTGCTGAAATTCCAGTGAAGCTTTCATCATTTGGACTCAGAAATTTCAGAGAAAGAAACAAATGGGTAGAGGTAAGCAAAGTCATGAAACTCCACCAAATGAAACAAAGAAGAAAGGGGAGAGAAAGGAACTTAGAGTTATGTCCAGAATAAAGTACATCAGTACTTTGCACCACATCAAAACAACTGAGAGGCCACAAACACAGGGACAAAGAGTTTCAGCTTTCAAGGGACAAATAGCTCCAGCTGTTACCTTGGATCATATTGCCAAGTCTCCTGACCTCAGTTTCCTTATCTGAAAATGGGTCTTCTCTGAAAATTACATAACATATTGCCTAGTGCAGATCATGTGGGTAACATTCAAGTTGAAGCTGGAGAGTCACCACACTGGTAGGAGTATGAATTGCTTCAGCCACTTTGGAAAACTGGCAGCATCCAGTTAGATAAGAGCTTAACAGATGTCTAATATAGGATCTGTGATTACATCTCTCCTGTGTTAGTCAGCTTTCTATCACTGTGACAAAATGCCTGAGATAATCAACTTAAGAAGAAGAAAGTTTAATTTGGGTTCATGTTTTCCGAAGAAGTTTTGGTCCATGCCCATTTGGCCATGTTATTTGGGCCCCTGAAGGCACAGTATATCATGGTAGAACTGCTTGGTTGGGGAAGACTGTTCTTCTTATGGAAGATGGGAAGCAAAAAAAGAGAGAGGATGAGCTGGGGTCTCAATATTCCCTCCAAGAGCCCACACCCAAAGACTTAACTTCTTCCTTAAGACTCTACCCCTTAATGGTTCTACCACTTCTCTGTAGTGCCATGAGTTGGGAATCAAGCCTTCAACACACGAGCCTTTGGGGGACATTCAAAATCCAAACTATTGCACCTATGTGTTTATAGACCTATGAACATATAAATAGTCCTGTTTAGGACTTACAAATAGTCCTAACAAGAAACAACCACCATTGAATGGTTAAATGAGTTATAGTACATGTCATATAATGTTACTACACCACAATAAGAATGAACACTGTAAATTACATGGATGAACCTCACAACATATGTTGGCAGACACAGAGTACATTCTGCATTATTCCATGTATATAAAGGACAAAAACAGAGAGAAATTAGGATAGCTGCTGAGAGAAGTTAGGATAACTGTTACCCATGGGAGAAGGATGCGTTCCTAGACTGGGTTAGAGGTGGGGTTGGTGGGTAAATTTGTGCATCTGAATTGGGAAAATTAAGCCCCACAGATGATGTGCATTTCTGTTAAAAAGGTAAAATCAAATTGAAGGGAAAAAAAAGAAAGAATAAAATGTATTTGAGCCTATAGGTAAAATGGGTTTACCTGGTTTGTGCAGACACGGGATCCCACTTACTTTATAACTGCCAGTTGCTTCCTGCTCTGCCAAAATGGCTGGTTCCAGCCGCAGGAGTAAATATTTGTATAAATAGGATGCATATCATTTGGTGTGATTGGCAGTTTAATTAGGTACATGTCCTTTCACTGCCATTGTAATTAGATTGGTGGAGAATCCAGAAATTCCAGGTTGTTATATCTGTCTCTTGATTGCTAGATTTAAAAAAAAAAATGTATTTATTGAGGTTATTTACAAGCTGGTGGTCTTGGCGTGGGGAAGGCTGTACTCTCACTGCAGCTAATCTTGTTATGTTAACAAGGAAATTGCAATGCTAAACAAAGAGGTAAAATGGGAGGAACTGCCCCTTTACTCCTTACCTTTTCCACTGAGTGTCAGCTAGTAGCAAAATAAGGGCTCCTGGAACATTAAAACCAGCCTTGAATATAAAAGCACCAGGAAAAAAGCAAGCAAAAGCCCTTGCCAATTTTACAAGGCAATCTCCCTCTCCCTCCCTCTCTCCCCACACATCCCCCACCCCCCGCTTTTTTCTCTTTTTTCCCTCTGCAGTCAGTTTAAAGTGATGTTGTGTCTCTAACTGTTGCTAGACATGAACACAACCCAGATCCAGTAGGGCTTCTCCAACAAGGATGAGTGTAGACACAGATGAGATACTGAAGGGCCACATGGTCCTGTCCCTGTCTGAGCAGGGTTGTTTGGAAATCCTTGCTCAGGAAGCTGTTCACCTGAAGAAGCCTGTCAGGATGGCAAGGAGGGTTTGTTATCTTCCTTTGTCCACCCTGACCCTTCTGGACTCAGCCTATGGTCTCAATGAGTTGATTTTAGTTTCCAAATTTAGGATTTAGGCAATTTCTTTTTTTTTTAAAGAATTTTTATCTCAGATAGTTTTATTTAATTTAGGGTAAGGAATTAAAATCCCATACTTCTTCCAGAATAAACTAAAAACCTGGTTTTGAAATTTCTATGGAGATTTCAACTTAAACCTACACACTTTATAAATATATGACTTTTAGATATTAGCCAACAATATACTATTTGTGATACTAAAGGTACACATGGTAAGCCTTACATGTTGAATCAGAAAATCTTTTGGAGAAGAAAACACAGAGATAAATTTTATCACTAATTCTTAGCTACTCATCATTACATCTTAAACCTAATTTTGATCCTGTCCTCGATGGTCACAATGTTCCTTTCTAAATCACCTTCAACACTGACTTGGAGACAAAGGCAATCTGTTCCATTCATGGAACACTTACTGAGAGCTTACTATGCATCAGGCACTATGCTTGGTACTACAGATAGGGGAATGAATAAGAAACTGCCCTATCTTAAAGGAGTTCATATTGACACAGAAGGGCAAAGATATAATAATGAATGTTAGGGGATAAAAATACGTAGGAATTATAAACAAAGTACAGAGAAGAGAGGAATTGGCTTTAGAGGTGGGAATTCCTAGGAAAGTTTTCCTTAAAAAGACAATGACTGAATTTGGTTTTGAAGGATGAAGATAAGTTTACCTAGTATGCGTATAGACAGAAAGAGTGCAGTGGATGTGGCACAAACACTTGAAACAGACTAGCACATTCTGGGAACAGAGGGTAGAGGCTTGATAGGTTGAGACAAAATATGCCTGGGAAGAAATCTTGGGCATTATCCTGCAGGTGGAGGTTTCTAAGTAGACAGCATGGTGGAATCTCTCTGGCCCCAGTGTGAAGGGAGGACTGGGTGTGTGCCTAGAGATAGGGATGCTATGCCCTCGAGGAAGGTTGGAATAATCATTAAGGGGTGTGGTTGTGTGAGTTTAGGCTAGCAATGATGAGAATGTGGACACTTGGAAATGATAGGACAATATGAAAGGCATTTAGAAAAATTGACAACAATATTTTGCGAGGAGGTGGCTGAAATATAAGCTACCTCCCTGCAAAATATTGTTGTCAATAGCCTATACTTCAGCTCACTTCATGCTTTCACAATATTTAGTTGGCTTCTCTTCATCTATAATCATGCAGCAGTACTACCCAGAAAGTCAAAACTCCCAAGCAGTCTTTTCAAACCTAGAAGGTTTCTAAAGCACTTGTTAGAAGGCAAATAGAAGAACCTGGAATATTTCCCTCCATCTGCTCTTTGAGCCTTTAACAGGGAGCTGCTAACTAGGTATAGCATCATTTAAATACTTTTCTTTGGAACATCTTGAGTGCATGATTTGACTTACCTTACAAAATTCCATTTGTGTACCTAAAGATGTATTAAAATATGGGATCTAAAAACATATTTTTAACAAGACAGAAAAATGAGCAATTCACAAATGTATATTAATGGGCTTATTTATTTCTTAATTGCAAAGAAAATACTTCTGAAAAATCCATTTTAGATAGAGAAGTCAGGACTCTTTGGATTGCAAATAATAGAAACACTCAAACCAGATGAGGCCCTAAAAGGAATTTATTAGTATGAATGGCAGAGATAAAAAGCGTGGCTTCTTCCAGGCAAACAGTGTCATCAGACACAGTCCCTATTTCCTGGCCCTCTTCTCCAGGTTCGTTACATCCTTACCATTCATCTATTGGTCCCAAGATGGTAGCCAATCATTATGTTCCTATCCACAAACCTGGGTTTATTTTCCAAGGTCAAAAAAGACCCAGACAGTTTTGGTATTCCAGAGAAAGTAAAGAAGATTTCCCCAGACAATATAGACTAGGAGTGAGGAAATCATTTACCAAAAGAAATTCCAACTACTGGTGCCAAAAGAGAATGAATGACAAGCAGGTGAAGACAGGAAATATCTGCTCTATTAGGAAATTCAAAAATTCTGAGAAGAGCAGGAGATTCTATGTTTATTGAATCTACTGCTGTCTACTCAGCGGCTTGCTCAGTAATAGGAACATAATTCTTTTTTTTATTGATTATTTAAAGCATTACATAGCTCATGATATATCATCTTTCATACATTTGACTCAAATTGTGTTTTGAACTCCCATTTTCACCCCAAATACAGATTGCAGAATCACATCTGTTACATATTCACATTTTTACATAATGCCATATTAGTGACTGTTGTATTCTGCTACCTTTCCTATCCCCTACTATCCCCCCTCCCCTCTCCTCCCCTCCCATCTTCCCTCTCTACCTCCCCTGCTGTTGTTCAATTCTCTCCCTTTTTTCCCTCCCCCTTGCCCCTCATAACCTCTTATAATTTTATGTATCATTGAAGGTCTCCTACCATTTCCATGTGCTTTCCCTTCTCTCCCCGTTTCTCTCCCCCCATTCGTCTTTGTTTACTGTAGTCTTTTCCTCATGCTCTTCCTTCCTGTTCTGTTCTTAGTTGTTAGATGCCCCTCAATAGATGAATGGATAAAAAAAATGTGGCATATATACACAATGGAGTATTATGCAGCACTAAGAAATGACAAAATCATAGAATTTGCAGGGAAATGGATGGCATTAGAGCAGATTATGCTAAGCGAAGCTAGCCAAGCCCTAAAAAACAAATGCCAAATGTCTGCTTTGATATAAATAGGAACATAATTCTTACTCACTAAATATTTGTTGAATGAGTGAATGGAAAAATGAATGCATGAATACAATATGTTCTTTCTGTCAGAACTGCTACCAGACTTCCTGAAGCTGAGAGATGTAACTGTCCCTGGGTCCTATGGCTGTATCCATCTCTCATATGTTCCACATCATTTTCTTAGGACTAGGTCATGTGGTACATAACAATTTTTTTGGTGAATGATGAACCATATATTTTATATGACCATGGTCCTATAAAATTACATCACCTAGTGATATTAAAGTAGTCACCTTAGTTGGTCTAAGTATAATCTAGGATGTTTGCACAGTGACAAGATGAACCAACAACACATGCCTCAGAACACATCCCTATTATTGATGCATCACACTTAATTTCCAAGGTCAAAAAAGAGCCACACATTCACACAATGCTTTCCTTAGCTATTTGCTCATCTGTATCTCCTCCACTAGACTAGAAACCCAATGAGGACAGGGGCTGTCTTTCCTGTTCGAATTTAAGGACCCAGTACAGCTCTGGCACAAAGTCTGTCCTCACTTGTTAATTGTTTCATGCACGAATGAATAAATCAAAAACTAACAATTAGAGACAGCTATCTTGAGTCCTTCAGAATACTATAGTTTCTTCCTCTCTTTACTGGATTCATTCAATCAATATACCCTAAAACAGTGACTCCAGATTTATTTGTACATCAGAATACTATAAGGGTATTTTAAAAGAAGGTCTAAAGCTCAAGATATGCTCCAGACCAAATAAGTCACAATATTTGGGGGATTAGACATTGGCTGTGTTTGAAGCCAGGTGACCCCAAAATACAGACAACTTGGCAAAGTGCTGCTCCATAGGTTTACTCAGAAACTTAATGAAATATACTTGGTATCATAATTGCCTCTTCTGGTGGCTGCTATGGGTAACTCCTTGCAAACACTAGGACCAGTCAAGGCACTTCTTGAGATTTTCTGCCCTGGTTTAGGGTATATCTCCATAGACATGAAAAGGTAGAGAATGGATGTCTATTAAGCTCTAAAATTTAAACTTCTGGTTTCCTTAGTTCATCTGCTTCCCTTTATTCATGTTGTGGCAGAAGAGTGAGCTGGGATAGACTGATAATCGTAATAACCAATAAATTGGAGGCCTTTGCTTGTTTGCATTGGCCTCTTTAAAGGTCAGGTGAAGGTAGATGGTGAGTGAATGAACTCAGAGTTTTGTCTCTCAAACGCTCACCTCCATGCAGAGCAGACCTTAAAATTTAACCTTCAATTATGGGTTAATCTTCAGAAACCATAGAGAAGTTCTTATGGCTATTAAATATTTGCCATCCAAGGTGTAATTGATGGACTAACATTGTAAACTTATATGGGGCTTCTTGGAAATGCAGACTCTAAGGCCTCATCCCAGACCTAGTGAATCAGAGTCAACCCTGTGAGAAGACCTCAGGTGGCATGAGTGCACCTTCATGCTGAGAAGTACTGCCTTAGACCAAATCAAGTTTCTAAGTTACCTTAGAAAAATCAAGTTCTGACATTTTCTTTGTTGTTCAGGAAAAAGTCTAAAAAGTCTAAAAATCTTTTGCTGTTTGTGGGGACTTTAACTACTTTGTGTCTCTACTGAAAAAATGCCCCAAGATATCTAAGTCCTATTGCTTGTAAAAAACTTTTAGGACTTTTGAAACAGTGACAATCCTTGAGTTGATGTTTAGATGCCTGAGTCTTTGCATTTGGCTAGGAGAATTCTCAAATCTTTATTTGTAGCTACACTCACACTGCAGAGAAGCTACATACACCTATACTGGAGGGACCATCCATCATAAACCTCTCCAGTACTATAAGGGTACCCTCGGTTAGCCAAGCCCCCCTCCCCCCAAAAATCTGAATGTAAATGCAATAAACATAAATCTGTTCTTGGGTGGAGAGATTATGGTACAACCAGGACAAGGCGTAGAAATGTGACTAGCTTGATTGTAGAAAGAGGGGATCAAAGAGGTCAGAGGCCAAAGATTAATATTTAAAGCTAAATCCAGGTAGAATGGGAAGTGTTGGTGGGAGTGGGGATAAGGGATTGGAGGCAATCAGAGAGAGGAAAATGGGAACAGTGTCGAGTGGTAAAGGAAGACTCCAAGGCCCTTGGATATGGAATCCAGGGAAACGAATGTCCCCCAGCATTGAGTATTGCCTAGAGATCATGAGGAATGACCAGATGGAAGGACCAATGTTCTTGGAGAACTTTGCTAGAAAGGCTAGTTAGTCTGATAATGAGGTGAGTTGTAACAAGAAGGTAAATTTCTGCATTTAGACTCTAATCTGGCTTAGTTATAAAGCTCAAGGTATGAAGGAGGCTGCTTGGGCTGCCATAGCACAGACTGATTTTCTTAAACACATTTATTTTCTTCCAGTTTCTTCCAGTTTCGGAAGTAAGAAGCCTAAGATCAAAGTGTTGGCAGTGTTGATCTCTTCTGAGTCCTTTCTCCTTGACTTACAGATGGCTGTCTTCTCACTCTGTCCTCACAAGCCAATTCTCTGTGTGTGGGTGTCTGTGTCCTAATGTCTTTTTAGAAACTATTTTTATTGGTGGATTATAATTAAGCGTAATCGTCGGCTTCATTGTAATATATCTAAACCTGCACATAGGATAATTTGGCCTAATCTCCTCTGAGAATACCAGTCAGACTGGAATAGGGTCTGCCTGCAGGATTTTGTTTAAACTTGATCACCTCTTTAAAGGTCATATTTCCAAATACAATCTCGACTTTATTCATGAAAAAGTTGAAACCAGAAGGAACTGGAATTATTTTATCACAAAGACTCACAGTGACAGTGTTGGAACTGGAACCCAGGACTTCCCATAGCTTTCCACTCCAGCAAGCACCTCCCTCTGAACAGAATGCAATGGAAAGGAGACAGATTTGTAGGGCATCTCTTCTGGAACTTAAATGTGCATGCAGGTCATTGCGGATCTTATTAAATGCAGATTCTGATTCACTAGTTCTGAGGTAGGACTTGCCATTCTGGGCTTCCAGCAAGCTCTCATGTGTTGCTGTTGCTATGGAAATGGTTCTCCAGGTATGACTCTGGACCAGCATCACCTGGGAGCTTCCTCGAAATGTAAATTTTCAGACCCCATCCCAAATGTATGGAAACCCTAGTGCTGGTGGTGGGACCCAGCAATCCATTTTGGTAAGTCCCCAGGGTGACTATTTTTGTTCTAGAAAAATTTTATTAACCTTGTTTTGCCTCAGAACCACTTGATGGATTGCAAATGCAGACCAAATGAATCAGCATTTTTGATGGCTCTATGTGTGCATTTTGGGGGGTAATGTGGGCAGGCTACATTTTTCTAAAAAAAAAAAATCCCATTCTACGTAATATTCCTAGGAATCTTGGTTAAAGAACTGCTATTGTTAAGTGTCTCCGAAATCATTCAGATTGAAATCAATCATTGCAAAATGTTATATTTTTAGCCAACTGTCCAGTTAGCAAGAGAACTTTCTTTTTCCTCCCTCCCTTCCTCCCTCCCTCCCTCATTCCTTATGCCTTCAACCATCTTCTTCCAACAAGTTTGTTCTGGACTTCAGATAACACCTGCCATTAGCAGAATGTCACTGAGCTGAATTTCATCATGTCTTGACACATTTTCTTGGCAGGTCCGAGATGTTCTGTGGCTTGTCTTTATGTTAAATGAGTTCTCATCTGCCTAAGCTATTAATAGCTTGTCCTTTCAAATTATTTTTGTCTTTTACCATGCCAAGAACCCCTTCCTCACTTCCACATTCCCCTTAGCTCAGCAGGTTTGAGGGAGGGACAAGTCATGCTTAGGATATCTTACTTATATTGCATACATATGATGCTTAACATAATAAAGGCAGAGACAACATCAGCATGATAAGAATTAAAAAATTTGATAATATTCAGTGTTGGTGAGGTTACAGGGAAACAGCTACTCTTATGTATAACCAGAAATCTTAAATAGCATAGCCAATTTGAAGCATGATTTTGTTGTTGTTGTTGTTTTGTTTTGTTTTGTTTTGTTTTTAAATCATCTACTCTTTGGCAATTTTATTTCTAGAAGCTTATCCTATAGAAATACCTGTATAATACAAAAAGATAAGTGAAAAATAATGTGCATGGGTGTATTTATAATGCTCCAAATACTGGGAGCTACTATAACATTTATCATTGGAATAACTGTTAAATAAATTGTGGTATATTTGTGTACTTGAATATAGTAAGTATTGGAGAAAGCTGAAAGGATGGACCCAGAGTTCCAGAATGTAGCCCCTTTGGTAAGGATGCCTCAGAGAAGTTGGGTTTCTTAGATGGCTGCTCAGGGCTCCAGAGAGAGCATTGGATGAAGAAGGTAGCTGCTTCATGGCCTTTTAAGACTTAGCCTTGAAAGATGCAGTGTGACTTCTGCACTACTCCATTGGTTTGAAGTAGTCATAAGCCAACTTAGATTCAAAGGGAGGGATGTAAACTCTGCCTTTCAAAGACAGGAGTGTGAAGAATTTGTGGCCATGTTTTATAACCATCATGCCATCTTTACCTCTAGGGAATAAGAAGCGGAGGAAGAAGATCTTGCTTTTCATTTTACATCCTTCTGTACTACTAGATTTATTTAAAAATTGCCCATGTTGCTTTTGGGATTATAAGAGAGATGAAACAAAATAAAAAATTTAGAGAAATGGAGAGATCAGTGCAGAGTTTTGCAAGTGGAGGAAGGGAAAGAGAGAGGAAAAAAGGTGGGAAGATAGGAGAAGCGGAGATGGTGGTGGATGGAGGAGACAAATGTGGGATTGATGATCATGGAGGTGGCAATTTGGCCTTATGCATGTGCTGGGCACACCTCGGATAATCTTGTGCCTCATCCCTATTATCTTCCTGCCCTTGAAAATCTTCATCTTTTTTTTTTAAAGAGAGAGGAGAGAGAGAGAGACAGAGAGAGAGAGAGACAGAATTTTTTAATATTTATTTTTTAGTTCTCGGTGGACACAACATCTTTGTTGGTATGTGGTGCTGAGGATCGAACCCGGGCCGCACGCATGCAAGGCAAGCACGCTACCGCTTGAGCCACATCCCCAGCCCCAAAAATCTTCATCTTTTAAGGAACATCTCCAGTGCCATCTTCTCCGTGTGATCTCCTTAGTCCCCTCTCAGCCAAAGTGATTTCTCCCTCCTCTGTATTTCCATTGCATTTGCATGAATTGACCTGCACCCAGCACCTAGCTGGTTATCTTTGTATACTTTTATCCCCTTCTAGAAACTGTGCTTAAAGGTTGACATAGTGTTTTGTTAATTTTCTTTATTCCTACAGTCTCTAACACTACATCTTACCGTGGGCAGTGGGTGTTTCATAAATATTTCTTAAATTAAAAAAATCTTTATTTAACAAACACTTATACAGTATTTACTGTGTGCTAGGCAATGCCCCCAAATAGTGGCTCTTTTACTCTCATAACATCTCTGTGAAGCAGGTGCTATCATTACCTTAATTTCACAGAAAACAAAATCAGTAGGTAAAGAGGTCAAAGAGCAAGGTCACAAGCCTAGTTAATGGTTGAACTTGGAGTCAACACAAATGACTTCCTTCACCCATGCATAAGATATTTCTAGATTTCCCCTCATAAAAGTCAAGAAAATGTTTTATTGTATTCTTCAAAAGATACCAGCAACCTGACAGACTTGAAGTTCCAGGTATAAACAACTCTCTGGGTGGACAACAAGTAAAGGGCACAGAATGGTACTGGGCTAGTTGATTGGAGTTTTAGTCATTTAACCTTCTATGTTTCTTCATTGACCTCAGCTTAGACTAGACAAAATCTCCCAGGAAGTAAGCTAAACTCCCAGGACTCTGATCAATTGTCCATAAGATCTATAGAGAGAGTATTACAAAAATGTCCCAAGAAATCACTAAAAGAATAGAACAGAAGCTCAGGAAAGGGCCAGAATGTGGGCAGGGAAAAAATTAAAAATATATATTTATTGGTAGAATGTGAAGCATTCCTATGATTGAAAACTCCTAAATAATGAGGTCAGACCTTTACTTCTACCAACAACCTATCCTCTCAGTGATTGCAGAGCCACTGTTATATGAAAAAAAAAAAGTAATGTATTTAAATGTTTGTTATCATGGCCTGTATTACAAGGGATTTGGGCAAGCTACCAATCGACAAAATGCTGCAAACTTGGAAGGAAATGGGGGAGTCAAACAGTTTCATTGGATCAAATTCAGTTTCATTTGGAAGGGAGGAGTTTCATTTGGAAGGAGGGATTGGGGCCATGGTTAACTCCAATCTTCAGATGCTTTTGTATGAAGTTTTAGTTCTACTTTGTCATGAGGCGGCATAGAGAGACAATAAAAAATATCAGAGTGTTGAATATTAGCCCTCTTGCTTGCTTATTGTGTTCTATCATCTAAATAACTCGGTGCTAATTTCTAACATTCAACATTTATGCACTTCCAGGAACTCATAAATGTCACATCAGGCTGCCTCTTGGTGAATTTTTAATCAAGGGGGAGAATTTCAGCTACAAATAGACTGAGAACCAAGAGGCCCAATATTGATCGGTCAAAGTGGCACTTATGAACTTGAGGTTGAAGCCGTTTGGATAAAAGGATGCTGGGCTTTCTTTGGCTCCAGAGACATCTTTTTCCATCAAGTCCAGGTGAGTATTAGACATCCCCTCAGAGTTATTGAGCAGCAACAGCATCAAATAATGTGAGGTCTACTGAATGCTCATACTAATAGCTATAAGCATGAGAATAAATGCTGAATCTCTGGCTCAGGTTGAATGTCATGTCATTTAGAAACCCTCTGGGTGTTACACCCCAATTCTAAAGCACGCGGTACCATTCTTCCTCACTTAGGGCAGTTTGTGTCCTTGGGTCAGGTGAGCCAGGTTTTCAGCTGTGGCTGGGGTCTGGCCTCTGAGTCTGAGGCCTTGAATCGTCCTCACAAAGATACAGAGTGATGCTTGTTATGTCAGGGATCACTCAGCCCAGTGAATGATGTCTCTCACTAATGCCAAGCCATGAATCATTGGTCTGTGGTACTGTAAAATTAACATGCGCCGCTATAAATAACTCATCTGTAATGGGCTGTCATTGATGGCTTTTTGGAAAGGTTTGACTCAGGAGTAAGGGTTTTAATGACTGTAATTGAAATTAGATGAAAAGCATCGGTATTGGGCTTTTTTCTGACCCATGCGAGGACAAATTCCATCATATGTCAAAACAATTATGTTGTGTCAAATCTGAGGGACAGGATGCCACAGCGCCTCTCCTCCAGCACCTTCAACTGCTGTCTCCTGAGATGTCACCCGGTGAGTGACAGGGCACACGCTGGCTGCTCCTCGCCGCTGTTCCTTCACAAAGGGCTTTGCCATCAGGGAGACAGGCTGTGCTAGAAAAGCATCACCACCCCAACTCCCAGGTTGGAGCCATTATCAGTGGGAAGAGTCATTATTATTAATAACAAGGACTGTCCTTTGTACAGAGGAATATGGTTTACAAAGCTCTTTCACTGCCATTATCTCATTTGCTCCTCACCAAGGCCCCAGGAGGTAGGTTGGACGCTATTGCTATTATCATCCTCCCATGGATGAAGGGATGGAGGCTCAGAGAGCTAAGTGACTTGCCCAAGGTCACACAGCTAGTGAGTGAGAAAGCAGGAACCGGGGACCTCTGATCCAAAGCATGTCTAGCCCCAGCGCCTCCTAACTAGGTGTTCTGGTGGATGGTATCAAGCGTCTTTCTCCTCCTATCTTGCCAGCATGTTTCTGGTGTCTATGAAACACTTGTTTCAAAGTCATCCTGAGAGACCTGGCTTCTTTATCCTTATTAAGAAAACTCAAGACAGCTGAAGAAAAATGTAAATGTGGTATGTTTTCCTCCAATTGATACTAATTCTAAATAGCTTTTGCTAGTATAATTTGAGTCCTGAGTGGAAGTTCTAAGAAAGTTGGCAAAGAGCGTTTGAAAGAGGCCAGGTGGTGCTTCAGTTGGCTCTTTTCATTCTGCTTCTGGTGTAAGAGAGAACTCCAAGAGCTTCATTTCAGGTGGGGCTGAATGCTAGGAGAGTGTTGGGTAAAAGCTCTAGGATTAGGACTCAAGACCTTCAGGGATACCCCTTTGCCATAGATTAGCCACCACTTGGTTTCTTGAACTTAGAACCAGCCCCATGTAGAGCTCCCGGTCCCAGACTGCAACCTAAGAAGATAGGGTCTGAAGTCACTTGCCAGGCCCTTCAGCCCTGTGGTGGATGCTGCCAGGCCTTGCTCTCAGGAGGCAGAAAACCTTAGAAGCAGCAGAGAGCATATGCTTCAGCCATTATCTTCTGAAGCTCAGGGCCCCAGACAATTAGGCGGAGGAGCTGAGCCCACTGTGTGTGCCTCCAGCCCTAACATCTCCCCAACTGAGCCTGTACCACGCTGGTGGAGGTTTGCAAATGAACGCGCAGCATACCTTTGTTCATGCAGCATGTCACCATTCCCCACCTGGAGACAGCTCAGCAATCCTCCTGTGCAAAAATAACAAGTCCCACATAGGATTGCGTACATGGTCTAATTACACGTAACAAAACATCTCCTCTCAGGAGAGAAGGAGTGTTTGGTAGTAAATTAAGAGATGCAAAAAACCACTGCCAGCCGTGCTGATTAATCCAGCTCTCTAGCAATGGGGAAGTATCCTTGAGAAATGGGTTTGCAGTTTGATGATAATTATATGCCCACTATGGGGGCTTTTCATGTGTGCTGGCTGTTCTGTGGAGGGGAGGGAGTGTGACTGGATTGGAGACTGCAGAGCCGATTCATTCAGGGCTGTGTTGACGGAATGGAAATTGCTCCAAAAAACACTAATACTTATTAAATGGATAAAGCATC
Organism: Spermophilus citellus; assembly: GCF_964194105.1. NCBI lineage: Eukaryota > Metazoa > Chordata > Mammalia > Rodentia > Sciuridae > Spermophilus > Spermophilus citellus. Next base: position 156,684,181 of record NC_138183.1, on the reverse strand, counting down.
AGGGAGCCCACCTGCATCTGCTCCCAATGACTCATGCTCCTGTCTCAGATGGGGCTGCATCTATGCATGTTAAAACCTATATCCTGCTTTTTCTATAAATTCGTGGATTTATTTCACTTTTCTTACTCCTTGCGGCACTGAGCTCACAGGGCCACTCTGGGCTCCAGCCTATGGGGACCTTATCTACTAAAGTGAAGGTAGAGCGAACACTTTAGAAAAAAAAAAAATGAAAAACATGCATACAGCTAATTACAGCCAAACAGATGGGAGGAGGGGGTTTGGAGAGGGGAATATGCATATAAACATGCATAGAGCTTTATGGTAAATCAACAGATGAGCATCCATGGCAATATGGGCATCCATGCAACAAAGGGCATTCATGTACACATGGACATCAGTGAAAGGATATGCATCCATGTATAGATGGGCATCCACACAAGGCAAGAGAAATGCAGAATGGCAGTTGGTAAATAGAGCACATAGAATGCAGACATGTCAAGCTCTCAAATGAGATAATATACGTAAATTTTTAGCTTTGCCACTTCTTAGCAGAAACTTGACTTTCTGAGTCTCCATTCTAAATCTGCAATGTGGGACTAGTAATTATTTCTTCCCTTTTACCTCAGGGGGTTGTTGTGGGGATCAAGTAGGAAAAGCAACGTGAAAATGCCTTCCAAATAGGAAAGCACTCTGCAAATGTCACTTATCCTGATATTAGCACAGCATCTAGCACAGAGCAAGCAACTAATAGATAAACTCTTTGATGGACTGGTAGACAGATTTTAAAGAGTAAGAATAGAATCCTTTGAATCATTAGGAAAATTCAAGAAGATTTGCTATAAATCCTGAATTTTTTTAATATTTATTTTTTTCATTTTCGGTGGACAACATCTTTATTTTATTTTTTTATGTGGTGCTGAGGATCGAACCCAGTGCCCTGCACATGCCAGGCGAGTGTCCTACCACTTGAGCCACATCCCCAGCCCCTAAATCATAGATTTTTAATGCAATTTTTAAATGGTAGGGGACAGAGTCATGGTAGGAAGAGCAGACTGTAGAGAAGAGAACATATGAGGGGAAATACATATTTTCTTAGCTGGAATCATAGTAGAGTAGAAGTTGAAGCAAATAAGGAAAAGGAAGATTAATGGAAGGCCAATAGGTTAGAGTTTAAGTGCTGGGGTGGAGATTTCTTTTCAGCAAATAGCTGATTGCACAGGCAGCCATCCATCTATGCCAAGATAGGCATCGATGCGAAGAGGGATCTATACAAAGATAGGCATCCATGAAAGGAGGGGCATTCATGCAAAGATGGGAGTGCATGCCATGGGGGGTATTCATGTTCACATGGACATCTGTGAAAGGCTATGCATCCATGCATGGATGGGCATCCATACGAGGCAAGAGAATTACAGAGGGAAGTTGGAGAACAGAGCACATAGAATGCCCGCATGTCAAGCTCAGGTACAGAATCTCGAACTCTAGAGCTTCCAAAATCTTTTGTGGTAGTGACGATTAGAGGTTAGTGGAAAGGGACTGGGATGGGAACAGATAGGTTGATAATGAACTAGATCTCTGCTGTTTCCTGATAAAATGCCTCTTGGAGATTCCCAGGACCTCCAGAAATGGAGCAGTTCAAGGACCTTAGTCCGGAAGCAGTAAAATCCCTTGGGAGACAAAAACAGCCTGTGGACTTTCCAGGGAAGCCGCACCCCCATTCTCTGGTTTAACATGTGTACTTCTCTACAGAGTCTGTAATCTGTGAAGATGAGAGAGAGAAAAAATACATTTCCACTACAATAGAGAAACTTCTGTGAGAAGGGAGCTGTGTTTTGAATGTTTTAATACACAGAAATTGACACCCATCTACTTCCCTATTCAAAAGCCCTCTCTCCGGAACAGCATAACGATGCTTTCTCTTCTATATTTTCCTTGCATGCTGCCACGAACTGCTGTTGTGAAGCAAATCCTTCTGTTGCAATCCTTTATTTTTACCTCCCCCCACTTTGTAAATCTTTCTTTCTCTAGAAGATTAAAGTGTGGTAAAAACTGCTAAGTGACTAAGAAATGGACCCTTCTGAGTCAACAGACCTGCCTCCACCATGTATCTTTGAGTCATGGCTGCTAACATTTCTTGACACAATCCAGTTTTTCTTTTGATTTTTTTTCCCTCTTACTAGCAAGTCTTATTTGAGAATTTGGAAATATTTGAGTATTTGGAAATGGTAGATTTTGTCCTGATTCACATGAACTACCTTTAGCATCCCCCAAGCTTCCTGTCAAAGCAGAACACAAATATGACAGGATTTGCTAACTTCTTGGCAGAGCTTGGATACCGCTTTGTTCCTGCTGTCAAATTATTTTTGTGGGGACATCGACCCTACTCTTAGAGTGCCTCTAAGAATTCTAAGCATCCACTCCCTGCATGTCCTGATCATGGTACAGAGAGGACAGGGTAGATTCAAGATCCTCTATTTCCCAGCTGAGATGGTTGGACCAGTCACTGGACCTCTGAACCTCTAGTGTTTGCTAAGCAGATAGAATAAAAAAATATGGAACCCATAGGACATTGGGTGATAAAATTGTGAAAATGTGTGTGCTTGCTTGCATTCAAAGGTCTTTTAAAGGGTGTAGATTCTCTTTCCTCTTCTCCTCCTCCCTCTTTTTCTTCGCCCCCCCCCCCCGCCCTTTCCCTTTCTTTGCAAGGGCATATATCATCTGTGGTAGGTACCTAAGAGACCAACACCATTGATTGCCTCTGGAGGGGATGGAAGATGATATAGAAACATGAATTTACTTTTCACCATACCATCTTTCATACTAAAAATTTTGCCATAAGCATAGACTACTGATAAATATTATCCAAAACATGCATATTTAGAAATTTGGAGTCCCTTACTCTTAGATTTTTTTTTGGTGTCCTCTCTTCCTTTCAGGGTTTGACAGTGTCATTTTGAAAGAAAGAAAACTCTGCATGTGTTGGTTTCTGTTTTGACAAGCCTAATACTGACTGTGGGACTTGTTTAGTGTAGAAGGCCTCCAGTTCAAGAAACTCTGGGAAATGGACTTTAAATATTAAAGAGTTGGACAACTGGGTAGCCATTTGGGAAAAGATAAAAATGGATTCACATCTCACACCCTCTCCCAAAATAAACTCCAAATGGATCAGAGAATTCAATGTAAAAAAATGAAACCATACAACTACTGGAAACATGGGTGAATTATTTTATTTTGGGGGTCTAGAAAAAATGTTTCTAATCATGACTCAAAATCCAGACTTAATAAGAAAAAAGATTAATAAATTTGACTATATTAAAAACCAACATTTTGCATGATGAGACAATTACAAAGCTGAGAAAAGTAACAAACTAGAAGTATATGTAATATACTTCAAAGATAAAATCTTGTCTCTCTACCACCTAAAAACATTTGAAATCAGTAAAACCTGAAAACCTTAAACATGAGCAGAAGAAGCAGACATTTCCCAGAGAAGTATATGTCAGTGAGCTTAACACATAAACTTCACTGAAACTTGTTTACAATTAAAGAATTGCAAAATAAAACTATTCTCAAAATACTATTTATTGCCTCTCAGGTTGGCAAAATTCAGAAGGTTGACAACATAGTTCAATGAGACTGCAGAGAAGCAGATTCTTTTGTATATCACCGATGGGAGTAGAATTATCAGTCTTCATGGAGAGAATGTGACATATGTAGAAAAGTTATGCATTTACCCTTTGACCTTCACAACTCTTGTTATTTACCATGCAATACATTTCCACAAATATGAACTCCTTTTGATAAGGTTATGTATTGAGATGCTATTTATTGTATGAAAACATTGAGACCAACTTAAATGCCTATTTATAGTAGGTATGTTGAATAGCTTTTGTTACATTTACAAAATAGGGCACAAACACTGTGAAAAACAGTGAAGAAGCTCCTCATCAATTGATATTGAATGATTTCAAGGAATGGTTATTAAAAGCAAAAAGCAAAGTGTGAAAGAACATGTATAGTACATTGCCTTTTGTGTAAGAAATAAAGAATCAAACGAAAGAAAACCCCATGTATTTATTTGCTTATTTTTTTCTAAAAGAAAGGCAGGAAGTATGAATTGGTATCTAAAGAAAGTTGTTGCCTGTTAGGGTGTGTGGGAATAGGGTGACAAGGATAGGGATGGCGGTGACACTTCTCTGAGTATAGCTTTTAATATAATTTTGACTTATAAATCCTATAAATGTTTCATGTATGTTAAAATATAATTAAATCAAATCAGTAAGGGAGAACATAAAGCAAATCTTAAAGCTGAATACAAAATGAAACAAAGGAAGCCAACCACATATCAAATTGACAACCATACAGAAAATAAATAACTAATTCAAAAACTTTTGAACACAGTGTTCTTCCTGTGAATCCTTAATAAGTGATAGTTGAAGGAAAAAAAAAAAGGGGGTCTGTACAGTTATCTCAAATTTACCTGTAGGTTTCCTCTTGGAAATAGTATGGGAATGATGATTCTAGAACTATTTTGAATATGTTGAAGATGAGCACATGAGTTAAATCAATGGAACCAAAAGCATATGCAAATATAGGATGAGAAAGGTGAGGAAGACTCCTGTGAATTAGGATTTGAATTAGAGGAGTCAGTCTGTATTCAGATTTACCCATCAAAATGGCCTGGAAGCAGTAATGCCAGTAGCAATCAGCTCACCTAACCACCTGGTCTTACTTTCTAAATATCATTTCCCATTTAAAAAAAAAAAACCCAGGCTCCCTGGGAAAATGACTAATTACAGGAATGGAGCCTGGAACATTTTGTTGCACCAGAAAGCAAAGAATAGCTCAAAGACGGATGATCACTTGTTAAAAGGAGACATGAGCTGGTTGAAGGGGTTCCCACTAGCCAAATTTGAGACAATGTGAACATCAAAAAGAATAATGATGGAAGTAGGTTATAACACAATGAAAAGAAATAGAGTCCAAAGTGTTATTTAAAAATTAAAAATGTTGAAAAGTGGTAAAATCCACATAAGTTCTGTAGTGTAATTAATCACACAGTGCCTGTGTCAATTTCATGGTTTTGATAATCTACTATGTAAGGTGTTATCAGTAGGGAAAGGTACATTTGGGGAACACTGGGCCTTTGTGATATTTTTGCAACTTCTTGTGGGTCTATTGATATTATAAGATAAAAAAATAACAAAAGAGGAAGATAGTGTGGTATTTTTAAACAGAAGAATGTCCACTTATGTGTATGAAAGAAATAATTAAATTAGAAAAGTCACTATTTACAACCATCAGTGCAATAATTGATTCAGGCAAAGATAATCAAGGGATAATAAAGCCACCAGGTAAAAGTTATCAGAGAACAGGATACTCACCTCGTCTTACCCCATAAACTATGTCTCACTGGTAAAGGATTAAAAGAACCTTCATAGGGAAGACATCTGGCAGGCATCACCTTAGCCAAACAACCAAAGGAAATGACTGCCTCACAAGTTCTGGCTCCTGAAATTTCTTCACCATGTAGAGTCATTATTAGTACTGGACAAGATGGTATTTGGAATTTCCTGATAGATTGGGATGAAAAATGTGCAACACAGTCTAGGTAGCACTTCTACCAAAATACCTAATCTGAAGACAGTAATGAGGAAACAAACACACAAATTTAGATTACAGAAGACTCTACAAGAAAACTAGCCTAAATTCCAAAACTCCATGAAAGATCAAAAAGGAAAAGAAAGTGGACTATTTTTTATTAAAACAACTACAGAGAATAGCAATTACATGCAATATAATTATTTTATTGAAATCTTGATCAGAAAAAAAATGTTGTAAAGGACATTATTAAGATAACTGGAAAGATGTTTATACGGACAGTTTAATTGATGATATCTTGAACCCTTTTCTCTTGAGAGTTCAGGAAATATTGTGCTTGTATAGGATAATGGGATAACTTTGAGAAAATACTTGCTAAATATTTCAGGGGTTGAAGTGGTCAAGATATCTGTAACTCATTTTCAAATGATTTAGCAAAAATATTCAATAGAAAAATGCATAGATGAGGGAGGGGAGAGAGAAAGAACTCATGCAAATAGAGCAGAACTTTAGCAATCCAGGGAAAAGAAAGGCTTATGAATTTCTACCAAATAATATTTTAGCTTTATATGGTTTGAGAATTTTCAAAATGAAAACTTAGGAAAAGTACAATAAATTAATATTAATGCATTTATGAATTATCTCTTTTCCTGTATTCAAATTGGAATTCATCTTCTTTCAACTCACCCCCTCACCCAAAGCTCAGCTGCTTAGGACCTGCCGTGATTTGGATAAGCTTCCCCCAAAGGTCATGTATTAAAAACTTGGTCCCCAGGGTGGTGCCAGTGGAAGGTGGAGCCTTTATGGGGTGAGACCTAGTGGGAGGTCCTTAGGTCACTGGGAGCATGCCCTTGAAGGTGATTATGAGACCCTGGTCCCTTCCTATGTCTCTCTCATTCACCTCCTGGCTATGGGTTGGGGGTTTGCTTTGCCACATGCTCTTGCCTTACCATGGGCCCAAAGCAATGGGGCTGATTGATCATGGACTGAAAACTCCAAAATTGTGAGCCAAAATGTACCCTTTCTCTTTATAAATTGATTGTCTCAGATATTATAGTAATGGAAATTATAGTCATGGAAATCTAACACAGGGCCTTATGTTCCAGTGGGGCCAGGGCCTCCAGCAACAGCAGAGAGGGCTTGCCACCTCCTGCCACCTCTGGGCTACACTGCCACACCAGGTGGAACCATTAGTGGAAGCTGCTTGGCTCATCACTGAACCCAAGAGAATGTCTGGGGAGCATCTAGGCCTCTGTGGCCTAAGTCTTACTGAACCCTTCTGTTGAGAGAGCTGATGCCTGAGACTGCAAACTGGTGTAACATGGAAGATTTCTGTTCCATAGCAAGAGCTGCCCCAGTCTTTCTTACAAAATGGAGGACTGCAAATAGAGTCGATGGTTTCAAGGAGGGTCTACACCTGTAGATGGATCTGTTATAACCAGAATATTCAAGTAATGAGCCACAAGTGTCTAACCAGCCAATAAATCAAACAAAAAGGAGACGCTTTCGCTCATTCAATGCGTGCATTGGGTTGCTTGCTTTGTGCAATATATTTGAGTTTCACAGATAAACTTAAGGCATGACCCTTGTCAGAAAAGAGTATATCATGTATTTGGGGAATACAGACTCCTGCCACACAATAATTGGTAAATGAATGATAGCAATTCTCATATTGTAGAATTGAGCTGTGGTGCACCTAACCTAACTAAGGAATCATATATATGAAAGGAAACTTCATAGATTAGGCAAAACATTTTTTTTTACAGTTTTAAAACTATTTCATGTTGTCCTGCAAATTGAAAATAAATCGGGAGCTAGGGTCCACAATAATGGAAGGATGGAGGGTAGAACATTTGTTGAAAGTTTTATTAGGCTACATTCAATTTTCTCCCTTAGCTCTTCAATAAGGTTGGGATGACCATCACATCCTTGTGTGTATTGGGATTTTTCTGATTTTAGCATTGAAAATAATGAATCCTTGAAAGCCCATAGTCCTGGGTGAATTGGATAGTCACCCTGTGGCCCCCTGAGTCTTACACCAGTATCTTTAGTTATGAAGGATCCTACCTGGAAAGCAAGTTCAGTGACATATAATCTCTGAGAATTTTGAAAGGGATGCAGAGAAAAGAAAAGGAGAAAAAGAGCCAAGCTCCTTTTGAAATTTTCTTTAAAGATGAGACCCAGAAAACAGTGCAGTGGCCAGAGGGGTTGACCTTTCCTGCCACTGACCCTCACTGCTACTCTGTCTTCCTCCTGGTTGTTCTCCCCTCTCCATTAGTACCCCCAAATTCTGTCACTCTTCAGGCCCAGTTGAAATCACATTTTCTCTTTAGAATATTTTTTTCCAGAACTGGGGATTGAACCCAGGTCCTCACACATCCCCCTCCATTTTTTTTTTTTTTGAAGCAGGGTCTCACTGTGTTGCTCAGGCTGGCCTCAAACTTGTGATCCCACAGCCTCAGCCTCTGGAGCAGCTGGGATTACAGGCCTGTGCCACTGTGCTCAGAAACATCTGTCTTTTAAGTTAGGTAAGACATTATTCAGGATCTAAAAAGATTCTGATCTCACAGTCCAAGGAATCTTGAACCAGAGTTTTCTAAAGTGTTTTTCTATGACAAGCTCTAAGATAAGAAGTTAGACAAACAATGTCTCCCCAAAATGAAAGATGTTACTTAAGTCATGTGTGTGTAAGAATTATAAAATGGAACAAATTTTAAGGAAATACTGTTGTAGACTCTTCTTGGGAGGTATTTATGACATGAAGGAAATAAGGAGGTCCCCTGGAGAAAGCTTTTCCTTGATGCCTTGACACTAATTTATCATTATAACCAAGCTCCATCCTTATTCATTTAAGAATGATTAAGAAGTAAAATCAGCCAGGTGTGGTGGCACATGCCTGCAATCTGAGCAGCTTGGGAGACTTAAGCAGGAGGATTGAAAGTTCAAAGCCAGCCTCAGCAATTTAGCAAGGCCCTAAGCAACTTTGCAAAACCCTGTCTCAAAAGAAAAAAGGGCTGGTGATGTGGCTCAGTGGTAAAGCACCCCTGGGTTCCATCCCTAGTACCAAAAAATAAAAATAAAAAAGTAAAATCCAGTTAAAATATGTAAGTGTCCTGCGTTCCATCTCTTCTATTCCAGCGTGAGCACGTGCACACAAACGCATTATGTGTTTTTTTGTCCTCTGTGCTGAATTCACCTGCACTCTCTATAGTATTATAGATAATAAAATCCTGTAGTCAGGGATGGTAGGGACCTTTAAACATGTAATAAATATGTTGCATGTTGACCTCTGGAAGCACAGCATCTAATGCCTAGACACAAGGACACAGGACATTGCTGGATTCAAATGAACAGTTCCGATCTCAAATTCTTTGCCCCTCTCCTTGAATTGCTGCAAGGAGTGGGAAGATAGAGCACAGAGTAAAGTTTCCCTTATGCTTTTGCATCTGTGCCAGAGACTTCCCAATGCTCTTCTCAATCTGTTCTCTTCTGTGCGCGCCTCCTGAGCACCTGCCTGCTGGGCGCTGTTGCAACATCAGCACCTCCAGAGGCTGAGTTTCTGCAAATGTCTGCCCACAGCAGCTTCAGCCCTGCCTATGCCTGTGGGGTCCCAAGGTGAGAGGCAGAGGGTGAAAAGTCAAGGACAGAGGTGAAAGTGGGGTGAAAGACTGGTGCTGGAGGCTCCAGTAGAATTTTGGTGTCGGAAGAGAGTGACTGCTTTTATTGCATCCTCTTGGCTTTTGCTTTGAAAAATGCAGAACTCTGAGGTTATTAAGGTGCTATTGTATCATTGACGTCTTGGGATACTGTGGTGAGTATTCAGGTGTCATGTATAGAAGTGAAGCAGCACAAGTGCTTTCTTCAGCCCCTGGCTCACTGAGTAACTTTCCACTCCCACTTTAGACGTATCACCAACTGCAAAACATAGGAGTGTTACTAGCTGTAACTGAGCACTGCCAAGTGGGGTTACTGGGCACATGTATTGCTTCCTTTAATGACACCAGCACTCCAAAACAGCCATTGCTATCTTTCTTTACAGCTGAGGAAATCCTAGGCCTAAACCCCAGTGAGCAGTGAAGTCAGGATCTAATTGTAGGATGACCTGCAGGTGCTCTTTCCCACCAGGTGTGGAGCCCCATCAGCCCTGGGCTATCAGGGGTACTTCTTTCTATCAAAATCCAAAACTGTGGACCCCATTCCTCATAAGCTGAAAATGGAGATCATGTCTTTTAGTTGTTATATAACATAGTCTCCTTAACCGTTAACCAGGGCTGATCTTTCCATTTCTTTTCAAATAAGTCAAATCAAATTATGTCTATGTGAGCCTTTAGAATTTAGGGAAAGAAAGTGGGACCAAGGCTGTGGGTGTGAAGGAGAGTCCACAAAGTCCCCCCAGAAGCCCACCCCTTGTCTTCTGAATGCCTATTAGACTCACTGAACTCTATTGCAGATTTCTCCTGGAGTTTGGTGCCAGATAAACAGACTCTCAAATTCCTTACATGTTATGAGGCATTGCAGATGACTCTGTATAATCAAATATGCCATTCCACATCTCATTTGTAATTTCACAATTTAGCTCTCTTCGCCATTTAAGCACATATAGAGCCTCTAGAGAAATCCTTATTTTTTTGCTAAAGCTTTTATATGTGAGCTTTGTGCTGATTTTGGTCTTTGCTGTGTCTAATAAGATTCTTGCAAAGTTTTCTCACTACAAGAGGCTTTATACAATTTAAGGAACCGTGGAAATAAGCCCTGGCCTATTACAAATTAAGGTAGGCCCAGTAAGCATCAGGCAGGAGGCCCAGATAAGAAGCTGAATGTTCTTCAGCTCTTATGTTTGTGTCTGATGTGACTGGATCTCTGGAGAATGCTGCAACTGCTCAACAATTATGCAGTGTTTGACAATTTACAAAATATAAATGTACTGTATTTGATTTGAGCCTCACAATACCTAGTAAGTGAGGCAAGGCAATTATTATCATCCCATTGTACAGAGGAGGAAACAAGTTTGTAGAGGTTAAGCAGCTTGCCCAACCCATGAAACTTGGATAATTAAATAATTATTTACAGAATTAATTATGTTCAAGGTAGGAATTGAGTATGTATCTTGTGATTAGAAGTCCCATGTCTTCCTGCTAATCTAGAGGAAGTACTTCAGAGTTGCTGAGTTTTGGTTTTTGGGATGAGGTTGTGGCATGTGATTCTATTATGCATTTAGTTCTTGAGTCCCTCAATCTCTGCTTCCACCACCTGCCCCACCCAGCCATTGCCAGCTGGATCACTGCCACTATCTTGGGAAAACCCAGTAAATGAGAACTGGACACCAAAGGCAGAAGGTAATGAGAGACCAGAAAAAGAGGGAGACAAATCCAGTATTGCACAGAGTGGAATTTATTGAGGACTTATGGACAGAAGTGTGTCTTGGGTGTCAGAAAGTTTGGAGGAGGATCCCTGCCTCTCAGGGCAGGAGGATGAGGTTTACATGCTAAGCTAGAGAAATGTGGCCCACAGCCCTCCAGAATGAACCTGGACTTTCTCAGAAATGATTAACTGTGAAACATCAGTTAAGGGATGGTTTGGGTGTCTTTTGGCTGGTGCTGAATGTTCAGCTGATTATCTTGATAATTTTGTTGATCACTGAGGGTTTGGAATGCATGCTAGGGTCACCTGGCAAGCCCGATAGTGGTTATGACCAAGATGATTGTAGTCATGTCAAGCTATATCCTTATGGCCACATGGTCTTAAAAGTGTCCTTTCTTCTGGTCTTGTCCCACTTGGGTCTAATCTCCACATTGCAGCATAAATGATTTTCTTTAATAAAACTTTGTGATGGGCCAGGTGTGGTGGCACAGGCCTGTAATCCCCACGGCTCAGGAGGCTGAGGCAGGAGGATTGAGAGTTCAAAGCCAGCCTCAGCAAAAGTGAGGCACAAAGCAACTCTGTGAGACCCTGTCTCTAAATAAAATACAAAATAGGGCTGGGGATGTGGCTCAAGTTCAATCCCTGGTACCAAAACAAATAGACAACAACAACAAAAAAAAACTTCATGGTGATGCTCTTTTGCTTTAAACACTTTATTCACTTCCATGATCTTCAGAAAAAAACACTCAACATACCTGTCATGTCCTCCAAAGTCTGCATGAACTGGGGCTGCTTATTTCTCCACACTTAGGTTTTGGGACCCCTGCCTGTTGAATCTGAGTGTCATTCTCTTCCCACCACCAAGCTTTCTCATTTGGGGATCTTTGTTCTCTTCTCACAATTCATTGTTACCTATCTTCCACCTCATTTTCTTCTTTGACCATGTTTGACAATTTTGGTCAATTGCTACCAGCTCCCCTGCAAAATCTGTTTATAACCTATTACTATTACTGGTAGTGACAATCTTTGTTTTTGCAATATGATTTAGGGTTTATAACATGCTGATATCACTACTGATGATAATGTAATAAATGGGTAGGGGACAGTTTAATAAAAAATGAAGACACTAATGCTAAGAAATTTAACTATTTCCAACCCATGGGCCAGTGCTTAGAAATCTCAGATTCTAATGCACACAAAATCAGGCAACTTGTGTGCATTGATTATCAGCTCCTGCAAAGCATGTTGAGAAGCATGTCGAGTCATGTATATAAGGTGCTACTGAAAACTGGGCTCATTTCCTGGATGAGAGAGACTTGCCTGAGAAGCATTTCTAGGCGTTAGGAGGGGAGGCCAAAAGAAAGGGAGGAAGACGGTGCTCCTGGAACCACCAGAGCATGGGCTCATTAGCTTCTTCCAAACAATCTCTCTTCTCTCCTCTGTCCCTGCCCAGCAGAATTAAGTCAGAGGGGAATTTGTGTGGTAAACTTACACCTGCAGGGACATGATCTCAGCAGACAGAGTTTGCTGTTCTATGCTGAGTCATGGGGGTGGTTCTTCTTTCTTGGAATAATGGGGAATCATCATTCTTTGGGGGGAAAACATCAGTGTCCCCAACAGTGTTGCCTAAATGACATGAATGCCACATCACATAGCTCCGATTAAAATCCTAACTTACTGAAGTCTCTCCTAACGGATTTCACCACTCATTTATTACTTTCTCAGGCCACTCATGCAGCCACCACGAGTAATAAACTGCATGGGAGTCAAGGAAGATCGGGACATAACCCTACAGGTGGTTAACAGTTCGTCATTTTAAAAGAGGAAGAAGTTATGTGAAGATCTGAAAGTAATCATTCAAGCCCATGGCAAGTTCTACCTTCTACAGCAAAGTAGAATACAGAAGTTACCAGACTTCAAACTTGACAGAGCTGCCGGATGATGGGAGGGAGGGAAGAGACAGACAGGGAGGCTTCCCAGGAGTCTGACTGGAGCAGCTGAGTGGGCAACTGTGTCATTTAATGAGACGGGGGGTTAAAAAGCAAGTTAGGTACTTCTTTCTTTCCTTTGTTCTCCTTATTCTTTCAGGTTTGCTGATCAGTGAGGTTCAGAGCACCTTGAAATTGATGTTTGTGGATATTTGAGTGTGGAACATTGAAGATACAGATTTGGGATCGATCAGCCCACAGATGTTCAATGATACCGCGGAGTGGCTAAGATCACCTGGGAGAGAGTCTAATGTGGGAAGAGTTTCATCTGAGGTGGCTGAGGACATATTGCTCATTCCAAAGCCAGAAATAGACTCCGGAGAAACTGAAGTTCCACAGTGGTAATTGGGAAGGCAATGGAGTGTATCGAATCCAAAGTTCGAAGCAAGGACAAAACGAGGAACAAGAGGCACCATCTAGAAGAGAAAGAGCTAGTTAAGTGCCCAGGAGGAGGAGAAGATTAGGCAAGGGATAAAGAAATTTGGGGGCTGAGTGTATTGCCCTAGAGGAAGCTCTGGCTTCAAGAGGTCCTGTCACATGATGTCTGATGCATGCTTGAAAGAGGTCATGGCCCTTTGAAAAGAAGGGCTGGGCTGGGCACTCTCAGGTGGTCCTTGTATAGCTAGCTTAAAGGAGAAGGCCTTCATATTTGGGCTCTAGTGAGCACCTTGTGCCCAGCCTTGGTTTCCCAAGATCATCAAGCTTTGGGATGCTGTTGACAAAGTCAGTTGGTGATATCAAAGAGGGAAGGAAGGCAGTGCAAGATTCTTTGGCCCCTCTTCTAGAGAAGTCACTGACAAAGAAGTCTAGACTGGTTTGCCAGAGTGAAGTGTCAGTGTTGCCTCTTGGTAATGATAAATTCATTCTCCTACTCACCTTGATGGTGCCTGGTTGGTTCCTTTGCCAGAGTACTCTTCCAATTCTCCTCTGTCTTAGACTCACAGCTTTTTGAGGTGCAGGGATAAGTAATTCCATAAATCACAAGTTATTTTACTAAAAGTCCTGGACACTTTCTTATTCATGCTCTAGCAAACATACCTCCAACTCTCAGTTCCTTAACTCAATAAATTTTATTAGTTAAGGACATCAGGCAAAGGTTTGGATCAGGGACCAGCAGCAGTGACTTCACCTGGAAGCTTGGTAGGATTCGGAATCATGGATCCATCCCCATCCTACTGAATCAGGAGCTATACTTCAGAAAGATCCCCATCTGGGAACCACTGCCTTGGATTATTATCGACTAGGGAGCCAGATAGTTCCTCTGTCAAAGGGATAGAGAGGAATCAGACTTGATGAGATAGCAGTCTGACCTGCTTGGGAATGACTGGACTGTGCCAAGCCAGGTGAAGTCTATTCCTGAAATCCCAGCATCCAGGTGCTCAGAGCACAGGTTGTGGGAGCCAGCCTTGGCTCCTGACCAGTGCATTATTCAGTTAGACTGTCCCTCTCCTCCTATGCCTGGTTATGCGGGGGACAGACAGCAGGGCAGCTGATTTCCATTTGTTCAGCTTGCTTCCTTGCCTATACTGCCTGGGCTTGCCAGTGAGAAGGAGGGGGATGGAGCCTCTGCAATAAGTCCTATTATCAAATGGGAAATCCATGCAGTTTTTTTTTCCCTCATGTGGCAACCCAAAGAGCTGACATTAAGGGGATGATTATCCTCGTTTTGGTAAAGCTGTTTTGTTCACCCCCACACCTATGTTCAAGGTTAATTCTGTGTTATTTTCTCCCTGCAGGCCTGTGCTGAGTGCCACAGGGAACAACATTTAACAACACCAAGTAGGAGAGGCAGAGAGAGCAGCGTTAACTCCACATGGAAATTGGCTTAGTGTTGTGGTAGGAGAATGTGTGTTTTTATGGTGTTAACTGTGAAGGAGCGAAAAGCAGCCAGGGCTCAGGAGTGCCAACGCGACTCCTTCCCAGGAGCCCTGGAAAGCTGGAGCTGCCACAGGGTGGCTCCTGGCTGCTTCCTGTTGTGGAGATTGTGCTGGAAGGGGTGCCAGCAGGGAAAGGAAGGAAGCTTTGCTTTAGTGGGGTGATGGCTCTTGGGCAGAGAGAGTATGAGCAGGGTTGGGCTGAGTGCATGAGAGTGGGAGGATGGGGTGGCCAGCACTCCAGCCTGCCAGCCCTGCCTCCTAGGGTGGAGCCATGTTGGACACCTGGGCCTTCATCCCATGGACCACCAAAGCCAGAAACAGTCCAGCACGTAAGGGACAGGAGGCAATTACATACCCAGTCTGGCAGTATCTTCTCATTCAAAACCTTCTTCCCTTGATTCTTTGGATAAAGACTCTAGGTTTCCCACCCAATATTCAATCTGCCTTCTTCCTTGCTAACAGAGTGCTGACTTTTATCCTGAGGGGCAAGGTGCCAAGTCAAAAGATGCAGATTGCTGGCCTCCCTGGCAAGTGGCTGTGGCCAGGGATGAGAACAGAGGTCATCAGGCAGGGCTCACAGGCAGGGCTCGCAGGCAGGTCCTTCAACAGACAACTCAGCCTTAGAGTGCGTCCCCTGGGCTCTTTCTCCTTCTTTCTGCTGAATCTGTACACATCTACTTGTATTTTGAGGCAAATGTGGTGACAGAATGACATGCATGAGATAATAAAGCAGCCATTTGGGAGGACACTAGATAGATGACTACTCTGCCTATTTTGGAACTTCTGCCTCAGATGCCACTTGTTTGAATTTTCTGTACTTGCAGGGAGCTCTTCTAAGTGGTCTACCTTTTCATCCATGCTGCTAGCATTAGGTTGGCCAAGGAAGTCTATTTGCTCTAACAAACAACTTTTAAATCGTGGTAGCACGACCCAGTAGATGTCTGTCACTTGCACCAATAGTGATGGAGAAGTAATGGGTTGGCTTCAACTTTCTGGGACCCAGGGGGCCCTTATTCCCTTCTGTCCTTCTCCCCTGAACTATATGTCCTCCACAGTCTTTTTCTGCAGGTAGCAGAGGGAGCAGTGAGCAAGAAGAGCACATGGGCGCTTTTGGATGGGCCAGCCCCTGATGAGGTACACTGCGCTAGAATTCAGTGACAGGGCCACAGAGGGAGCGAGGAGGTGCAATGTGGTTACATGCTCAGAAGGGCAAGGAAGTGAGTTTTGGTGACTATGTCAGTGTTTCCCAAAAACATTCAAAGAAGGAGCGAAGGAACGAGAGAAAGGGAAATAAGAAAAAGAAGAGGAGAGGGAGGGGAAAGAAAGAAAAGGAAGAAGGGAGGGAGGAAAGAATAAATAAAGAAGATCAGTAAATGCTCTGTTGTTTTCTAGAGGCAATGAAAGCATGTTTCCTGAGACCCAATGACACCAAGGAGTCTGGATCCAATGCCATGGATTCCAGAGTGATTTACCTGTTACCTGGTCCTCCTTTCTCCCAGGAGGGTTTGCCCTGTAGCTGCCATGAAGCCATGTGGAGTCACTGCCACAAGGAGGCCAGCCTGGAGGAGGCTGCTGCACTCCGGGTGACTGGCTCACAGGCTAGATGGAGCTACATTTGAATCCAGATCCTTTGCTGTAATCACCCCTGTGGCTGACCTTGGGCAAACACCTTCCTTTTTCTGAGCTTTGATTTCCCTGTGTCCTGGTGGGTAAAGTAGAATAATAATTCCTGCCTTCTCCCCTCCTCCCCCTTCTCTCATTAGAAGTAATGTAAAGCACCTGGTCCCGAGACGAGGCTCAGTAGTTGACAGCTGTTATTTTCCTCTCCTCCAGCCTTCTCTTTAATTGGCTCTTTGTTATGTCTGGAGAAAAGCTTCACATGTAAGGGGTGGGACCTTTCTCTTTTGGGCTCAAAACTACATTTCCAGCTTCCTCTCCCACTCCAGGCTTTCATCTACTCCTCATTTCCCCTTCACACCTGGACTCCTGCTGTTTTCTAGACCTGCCAGACCCTTTTCCCATGTTGTGCCTTTTGCT
Source organism: Spermophilus citellus (assembly GCF_964194105.1). NCBI lineage: Eukaryota > Metazoa > Chordata > Mammalia > Rodentia > Sciuridae > Spermophilus > Spermophilus citellus. The sequence continues at coordinate 156,667,317 of NC_138183.1, read as the reverse complement.
TCCAACATGGGGTCTCTCAGCCTTGGTGCTACCAGCATTTGGGGGCAGGAAGGTTTTTGCTGGGGAACTGTTCTGTGCTTTTGAGATGTTTAGCACCATCTTTAGCTTCTACCTGCTAGAGGTCAGTAGCACTCTCCTGCCCACAGTCATGACAACCAAAAATATCTCCACACATTACCAAATGTACCTTGGGGACACGATTTCCCCCAGGTGAGAACCACTATTATAGTGTCTTACTCTCCCTTCTTTCTCTGGTAAACTCCTACACATCCTTCAATGCCCATATGCCATGTCAGTCCGACTGTAAATCCTTCCTTGTCTCTCCAGAAAAAATAAAACGTTAACTTCTGGGTCCTCTGTGTTCTCATGACATTTCATTTTAACTTTTGCTTTAGCATTTACTTCTGCAATTATAATTCATTGGCCCAGTAGACCTGCTGCTGCCTTGTACATTTTCTTATTCCCAGCACCCAGGACAGTGTCTAGCATGTAGCAAATTAAAATTAAAAAGTTACATGAATAAATCAATGACTGCTGAGTGAATGAATGCCTTCTCAAAAGGTGGATTACTGATGAAGACTAATTGGAATAGTGGAAGTATTGTCCGGTTGAAATTAAAGCTAGAAACACAGGTGAGGCTGGGGACTTGGGTGGAGTCACGGGGCCATATTACTGATGGGGTGCGGTTCATCTGCTCCAATCATCTTCAAGGAGGCAATGGAAAGAAGCTAGGGTGTCAGAAAGGAAGGGTGAGTAGGATGACTCTGGGGCTTGGGAAGGGTGCAGAGATCTGAGAGGAAATCTGGGGAGCCTGTGACTGCTTTGGGTAAAAGGAAACACAAATATGAAATGGTGAAGCTACAAAAGAGGTGTCAGATAAGGGCTAAGGGAACCACTTCAGACTGGTCCACTACAAGAGTTCAAAAGAGAGGGGTGTCCAGTTGGGCTGGGCTGGCTGGAGAGGAAGGGGCTTCTGATCAGAGCCCTTGATATCTCTTTGATCACACATTATACCACAATAACACACTCCCATGCTGGCTGCAGTCCACTCAGCTTGCCTCCTAGCTATTCTTCTACATGCATGGTGTACTTACCTCAGGGCCTTTGCATGTGTTGGTCCTCCTTCCTTCCATGTCTTCCCATGATGCTTAATGTGTTTCCTCATTTCATTTGTTCATCAGGCCCTCTGACCACTGTATCTACTATCAAATCCCTCCTACTTGCTCCCTCCCCTTTATCCCACTTTATTTTTTATTTATAGCCTTAAATATTAATTTGGTTATCTACTTCCTAGTTAAATACAATTCTCATGAGGACAAGAATTATTTTGTTTTAGTCATTGCTGAATCTTGGTGCCTAAGTCACTGGCCAGCACAGTCAATGCTCAACATGTGATTGCTGAATAAGTGAACCAATAAAGGAAGGCCTTGCAACAGAAGGAGCGGTGAGTGTGAAGCCAGCAGGTGAGTGGGGATGGAGGAGGCTGGGAACTTGGGGTCCTTTCCAGTGGTGCTTCTCATCTCCTCACATGGTTTACGGGGAGCCAGGCCTCCTTCCTCAAAAGCCTGCAGGCAGAAGGGAGGGCAGGAGGATTTACACTTGGCCTGCTAATTCTGCTAAAGCAGACGCATTAGAAAAGATAATTGCAAAGTATCAAGTGCCATGGAAACAGTTATTAATACCAGGGACTGGGGCTCTGATGGAACTGGTGCTCGCTCTGGCTCCGAGTAACAGCCAGCAGTTCTGAAGCTCATCCAAAGCACTTGGTTTCTTGGACCCAAAATCACAGTACTCAGTACACAATGATTTAGTGCCTTCTGTCAGAGCATCTCAAAGCATGTCACCAGCAGTCACCCTGCCCACGTCCTTGGGAGGAGGTGGCACTGAGCAGTGGGTGCTCAGTCCAGTTTGTTTTTGACTAATAAGTTTCTGGAAGCCCGTGTCCCTTTTCCAGCTCCCCAGCCTTCTCTCAGACAGCCAGTAGTTCTTTGGCTTTGACATGTCTCTGGGCTGCCCATTTGCTCTTCACGGCCAGGAATAATAGCTTCTCCCTGCCCCCCAATATCAAAACTTGCTTCCTGCCCTCTTGTTTTCGATGCTCACGAGCTCTGATAGGATAAGGAGAGAAGTCTGTGGTTCTACCCAGTCGTGACACTGGCCAGTTGTGGCCCTCACGTGGCCTAGGGAGCAATCAGAGCAGTAGCCTTCCTCTCTGATGGACACGTGGATCAGGTGGGGTAGAGATGAAGGGGGACAGGGAGATGCACTGGAGGCTGTTTATTCCATGTGGCACCTCCTGGGATGGATGCGTGTTTACCCATCTCCAGGCAGGCTGGATTCCTCTTACCAGAGTGGCCGAAGAGCTGGTAGGTAGGAAAACAAGAAGTAGGTAATGTCAATGGGATGCCAGAAATAGGAGCTGCTCAGGACAGCAGTGAGTCATATTGGCCTCTCACATTTTTCCCCAAGGAAGGAAGAAAGAAAGATATTCATGTAAGCCGTGTACTCAGCAGAAATCAGCAGGCACAGTGATGCATGCCTGCGATCTCAGGTGCTCAGGAGGCTGAGACAGGAAGATCATGAGTTCTAGCCTAGCCTCAGCATCTTAGTGAGACCCTGTCTCAAAACACAATAAAATAAAAGAGGCTGGGGATATAACTTGGAGGTAGAGTGCTTCTGAGTTCAATACTGCAAAACCAACAAAACAATGAAACGAAAAACAGGAAAGGAAAAAAACAAACAAACAAGAAATCTCCAAGTGTCTTAGTCACTCCTGTGAACACTTGTTTCTCAAAAGGCAAGCAATATGTTCTCTTGCTGTCATTGGTCAAGATTCAGCAAATCTGTTGCCTTTCATGAAAATATTGTAGTCCCAGAATGGGCATCTTAGCCCATTTTCTATTGCTATAATAAAATACCTGATACCAGATACTTTATAAAGAAAACGGTTTTTTATTTTTTATTTTTTTACCTCCCAGTTTGAGATTCAAGAGCCTGGTGCTGGCATGTGCTAGCCTCTGGTGAGGACTTTCTGGCTACATCACAACATGGCTCATGGTGTCAAGGTGGGAGTGAATACAAGAGGGAACGTTCATACATGATGAAGGAAGCCAGAGGGATTCAGGAGTCAAATTTGCTGTTTCTGTAACAACTGGCAACAGGGCTGGGTAGCTGTGTGGTCACAAGGCTTGGAAGAAGGTCTCTGAGACCACTCCCTGACTTGCTTTGATTCCAGACTAGGTCATGTCCCCTGTAGGGGCATTGACTGCTGCGTTTGATTTTTGCAATCCTGGGGATTGTACCCAAGGGCTCTTTACTACAGAGCTACATAGTGCGATGATGCTCCTGTCTCGTCCTCTGGAGTTGCTGGGATTATACACGTGTGCCACCATGCCTGGCTTGCACTGTCCTGGCTGTGCTTCTGTGTTTTGCATTGTGTTGTGTGGGACTGCCAGGATGCTACTGAGGTGCCTCCAAATTGTGGCTCCCAACAGTACTGGTCTGAAAGGTGGGATCTAGAACAGACTCTGTCCTTAGTTTGCTTTGAACTTGGGTGATCTATTTCATTGGTTTGGGCTGTTCATTTTCTCTTGAGAGGAATGATATTGGATTGAAGAAGCAAACCCAAAGTGTCTTGGGGATTATATCAAATGACCAGGTGTAGACAATGCCAAAGCTCCTAGCATGTGCCTTTCTTAAATGCAGGTGCTCTCATTTGCACTTCAAGTTTGTGGGGCACATTTTTATGGGCTTCTAGCTTGAGGCTCATAGGCAGAATATTTGCCAACACTCCAACAGGCTCCAATATTCCATAATTACTATGAAGAGGCACTGGGGATAGCGCTGAACTCCAAAGAAGGTAAATGGCTATCAATCTATGGTCTAAAGGAAGCTACTAGGTTTTGTATTTTCATATAAGAGGAATGAAATAAACAACTGGACACCTTGGATGTTCTTCCTGTCATTGTGGGGACTGCTTAGCACTTTGAGAAATCATGTGATTTATGGATCAGAAATCGGGGCTCTGGTGCCCATTTGTCAGGGTTCAAAGCTTAACTCTGCTCCTTTACATCTGTGTGACCTTTTGTAGCTCCTTTAACCAGGCCTCTGTTATAACTTGGATAGGTCACTTAGCTAGACCTTCCTTATATTTCAATTTTCCCCAACCACAAAATGGCAATAAAAGCGTACTTACCTCATCGCATTGTTGTGAAGATCAAATTGATGGGTCTAAATAATTAATCTTGAGTTAGGCCTGATGCAGATGAACAAGTGTTCTATAAATGCTAATTGTTTTTCATTGAGATGACCTTCCAGCTCTGGTGTGTTGGCACCAATAGGATAAGCGAGCAATGAGCAGTTTTGTAGAGCTGATATTTACAAATCAATGGCGACTGTCACAAGGCCTTTCTCCTCCATCAAGCGGATCATCAAATGGCTTTTGCTCACAGCCAAGAAATCCCTTCCATAGATAGCACACTTTAACACACACCATCTAATTAGGTTCCTTGGAGGGAAAGGGGCAAGTAGTACCTTCCTTATTTTACTAAGGCAGAAGTACAAGTTCAAGGAGGTTACATAATTTGTTCAAAGTCACTCAGCTGGCAAGTGTTTGAGGCAGGATCTGAGTCTATGATAGCTAATTCCCTTGACAGCGTCCTTTCTACTTTACAAAACTACTTTTCTACATGTTAAATAGTTGCTTATGATGCTGCTTAATTAACACGTTGCAGTGAGGGTCACTCTGTGGAGTCACAGTTTCTTTTAAACTTACCCAGGGCATCATTTCAGGTGCCTCCTTTAGAACTCTGGTTTCTAGGCTCCAATCTGAGCCCACTGAATCAAGATTTCCAAAGGAGAGACTAGTAATCTAATTGTATACCAAGCACCCCAGATGACTCTTATGTTCAGGAATAGTTGGGAAACCCTGGGATAGATGATTCTGCTAGGAAAACTCACCAGTCGGCTTTGTACTCGGTCATATACTAAACCATCCGCACTGGGAACATCTAAGCAGGGGTGGGGAGAGTGTCGCTAGCTTGAAGGAATAAAGCAACAAAGTCCACAGCTTATTAATGCAATTCACCAAATAGGTGCTAAGTCCTTATTTACAAGCAAAGTGGCTGTTGAGTCTTGCGTGGTGTGTCAAGAATGTCATATAGGAAAATAAAAGGCAGCCAGTTATCAGAGCTGCAGAGCATTTGGTGGTTTCAAACAACTTATATGCTTGCTTTCCTGCCCTACTTCCAAGGAAACGCACTGACACCAGGAGAGGATGTTATCTCTGACTGTTAGACTTTGTTCAGTCTAACATTGCAATTAGCTTTAAGCTATTTTTGGCCAATGAGATTTTGGGACCATCTAAAGAATACAGGGCAATATGCCAAGAGCTTGGGGTATGCAGTAAAGGCTATGTCCAGACTCAAGGAGCCTTCAGTTAAGTAGGTGAAACAATAGTTTCAGTACAACATTGTAAGATGTAATTCAAGACAATTATAATCCTATAATTACCGTGCTACAGGCAGTGGTTAGCTCCCTCTTCAGTTAATGGCTTCTGACACTTTGCATGGGAGAGGATCCCCTGTGAGTCTCCATACGCACCCTAACCTACACTAGAGCTTTCTACGTTCTGCCCTTTTGCTCCTGCTGTGTTTAGTTGGCAAGGATCCTCTTTCTCTATCTCCACTCATGACAATCTGTCAAGGTTTCAAGCTCAAATTAAATTCCACTATAACAAAGTGATTCTTACTCTTTTCAGTTAGATGTGATGGGCACATCCTTTGAATCATCCAGTGATTCCTTGCTCATGGCTCTGCATTCTCTCCCCAGCTCATATTGTCTTCTTTCCCTATAACCTTACCACACTCTCAACCTCTAGATGCCTGGAGCTGGTCTTGCTGGATTTCACCAGTAGATTTTAGCAGAGAACCCAACCCACAGCAGAGGTTTTATAATCATATAGTTCATCACCAGATTATTTATAGAGTACATAGATGCTATGAACCCATACTCTGACCCTTGGTGTGGACTACGTTAGCTGGCAGTTTTAGGTTGTACCAAATGAAAATCTAATTCCAATAATTTTAACTAATAAAGGGGATTTCATAGTTCACATAACCTCAGACTCTATGGGGGTAGTTTTGCTAGTTTCGGGTTCAGGAGAACAGAGTTTATAAATGTTGTCAGGAATCCATTGTCTTAGCTTGGCTTTCTTTCCATGTCGATTGGATTCTTGGGTTGACTCTTCCCATGTGGGAAAAGAGATTATTTCCAACATTCTTAGACATATGTTCTACCTGCTCAGTCATCTCAGAGGAAAGAGACAACTTCTTTCCTAGTAATTCGGACAGAAATTCCAGAACTGCCTTCCACTTTGAATCTGATTGGCTACTCTTGAATCCAAAGGTCATAAACTCTGCCCACCAACTTGAACCCCAAGAATCGAGAGTGGGAGCAGGTGTATACTCTTATGCAGGAAAGAAGGGGAATGGAGGGGGATGGATGCTGAGCAGGAAAAAAATAGCAGCTGCCCAATCCAGGGTTATTTAAGTTTCCACAGGAAAATACTCAACTACCAAATTATGTTCTTTAACACTGATTTCATTTCTGGTGCTAAACACATTGTAAAAAATGCATGCAATAATCATAAGATGAACCATTCCCAAAGCATGTGAAAAGCTGAGGGTGCCTTGTCTTCGCTAGGGAATATACATTTGGAATCACAACACATGCAAATTGTTCCTGAAGAGGTAATCCAAGGTGCATGCAAGGATTCAAGGCTGTTAATTGCAGTGATATTTATATAGAATGGCAACATAGTTGGAAATAGCAAATATCTAATATAGAGAAATGGTTAAATACCTTATAGCATGGCCATTAAAAATGATGTTCCTGAAATGTACTGGATAGAGAAAAATGCTCAGGGAATTATGATACAAAAAAAATGTTAAGATGCAGAAGTATTTATATGTTATAATCCCAAATTTGTGTGAATATACATAGCTATAGTAAAGGCTGGAAGAAAATACTCAGATGTGAAGAGTTCTCTGAATGGTAAAATTACCCGTGAATTTTCCCCTTCCTTTATACTTTTCTGTTTCCCCAATTTTTGCTCAGGAACAGTATTATTTCATGATTTAAACAAAACATGTTTTGTATTTTTAAATGCATGCTTCAGTACAACTGGAAACTGAATTTATGATAACTGCAAAGTGGGACAACCCATTCTCTCTGGGACAGAGCCCAGAATACACATGGAAAAGCTCATTTTTGGCTTGCCCTGCCCTGGGCTAGGCGAGAGGGCACTACTGAGTCCCTGTTATTTCCATCTAGTGCGCTTCCCCATTGTTTCTCATTTGTCCTTCAGGACAGACACTCATCCCCATTCTTATTTATTAAGGGTAGGAAGTAAAGAAGGAGAAAGAAAGGGCAGGGGGGTGAGAGAGAAAGAAATAGAGAGAACCAAAATCTTTCCCCGCTTAGGACCGCAATAAAGGAGCATATGTATCAACTAAAAAGATTCCTTGGCAACAAAAGCTTTTTAATTGAACACAGTCTCTTCAGCCAACTTATGTAAATTCTATCCCAATTTTGGGCATCTATTTTGAGCACAGAGAGAAGCGGTATGAATCTTGCCCTAAAATTGTGCTCAACAGAAGGGGTGACGCCATATGGATGCCATGTTATGGGAGCCTGTCACCTGCTAACCGAGATGAGAAATTACAGGTTATAATCGCCTTCCCGCTGTCTGAGAGCCTTGGTGGGCGGGGCTCACTTTGGGCATCATGCTATGATGTGACAACCTAATGCCTGCCTGGGGCCTTGCAGCCACAGGTGTGTGGGAAGTCAGGGGGTGAGGAGGGGTGAAGGATAAAGGAAGCTGCAGGCTCTGGCTGGGGGGAGTGACTGCTTCTACCCGCAAGGGGCTGGATTTTCTTCTGCTGACTGGGAGTCTCTGGCTCATCCTATTAAACCACTGCCAGCAGAGTCAGCAGGGTGACCCTTTGATGACAAGACTGACCTTAAGTAACCGTTTCACAGGGACCATGGGAACTGGGAGGAGAGTGATGTACTCATTGCACTGGGGAAAATGGGGAAAGAGCTAGGGAAGACTGACAGCCCTTTGAGTATCCTCATCTATGGGGACTTCTGAGCACCACTCACCCTTCTCTCTGTCTTAGGAGAAAGATGGGTCCTGTCCTGTGGCCACTTCCTTCTACCATGGAATCTGCAGGAGACTGGCTACAAGTCAGAAAGCAAATTTTGGGTAGGAGGAACTGCAGGGTGTCACTTTGGTCCATAGGTAGCTTCTAATAAATCTGGAGATTTTCTTTGGAAAGGCATTTGCCACAGATAAATGCTCATTAAATAAGTTGCAGGAAAAAAATAATGTGGGCACATTTTGCATTTATTTTCTATGCATAACGGTTTTTTTTTCCTCTCAAAGTCACTTCAATTCATAGGCTAAAGTCACAGGCCAATTCAATTTCAGGTGTTTATTCTTTCCCTTTCCTTGCTCCTTAAGTAGATTTAGAAGCTATTTAGGCTAGTTGAGCCCACAGAGTTAGCACCACTGATGTGCTGACTTTGGACTGTCTGGGTTGTAGGATGCATAAAGACAGTGGTACAATTGCTTGCTGTAAACTATGAGCTCCTAAAGGACAGGGCTCTATGTAGAAAGCTATTCTAGATAGAAAACCTGACTCAAGATTGCTGGCAAGAGATATAGCCAAATAAATGCTCACACAATTTCCATAGGCCCTGCCCACTTTTGCATGCATGGAGAAAGAGAGAATGTGTGAGGTGTGTTTGGCAAGGGTTGGGTCCAAGGGTTAAAGTAGCAGGCTAGCAATAAAGTCAATTGAGAATCTGCAGGCCATTTACTTCACCAATATCCCTTTATTTTCTCTCTAGGATGCTCGACATGTAGCAGTTGATTAGCTAATTCAGTAATTCCAAAGATGCCGGAATACTCCCTGATCTTCTTGTTTCTGCTTTGCTTGACTGAAGGGTATTGGGGTTTTAAGAGGAATGATATCGTCTATCTAAATAACCCACCTGGTCTACGGTAGATATAGCCTTCCTCCCCTCCCTTCCTCCCTACCCTCTTTCTTCCTTCCCTCCCCCCTTCCATTTTTCCCCCATAAATATTCATTGAACATTTGAACATTTACTGCTCTCTAGGCAACATAGTCATTTGGAATAAAAAAAAAAAACTGGGTGAGGCATGCCTGACTTCAAGGAATTTACAGTTCTAAAGAAGGAAGCAAACAACCAAATCAATAGTTATGCTAGATTGGTGTGCACTTATGTGGACATATACAGGGCATGGTGGGAATATAGAAATGAGATCTCTAAGTCAGATTATCAACCCCTAAAAATAGCAAATGAAGTTCTAAGATGGCTTATAGAATTGTGTGTGTGTGTGTGTGTGTGTGCGCACACATGTGTGTATGAGACACAGAGAGATACATAAAGACACAGACACACACAGAGGGAGGAAAGTAATAATTTATACCAATGTAGTCTTCTATGATAGTTCCTGTGTTCAAAGTTGCTTTGAGGGAAAAATTGAGGAAATATATGTGAAGAACTCATCCTAATGCCTTGCGTCTAAGAATTCTCAAAAACAGTAGTTATTATTGATGATCATCTATTGATTGTACTATTGAATCTTATTTATTTATTTATTTATTTTTTTTGTCAGCACTAGGATTGAATCCAGGGATTCACACATGCTAGGCAAGCATTCAACCACTGAGATAACCCCCTCCACCTACTATTGAATCTTATATATTGTTCAGTTAATTTACTAAGAGAACCTAGTATAGGTTAGGCATTATGTTGTGCCCTAAAGAAACATGAGGTCTAGAAAAGGATATGGATACACAAATAATTTATTGGCTGATAGAAAATATGCATAAAAATAGAAACAGGAAAAATTAGGGCAATGGTATAGAAAAGGAAATGCTTAAAAGAATTGGGACAATTTGAAAGGGTTTTAAAGGATGAATAGGAGTTTACCAGATGAAGAGGGACACAGAGCAGGAGGGGAGGGCCTGTCAGGTAGAGAAATTAATCAACATGGTATACCCAGGGAACTGCCAGAGGATTGATGAGAAGAGGGGAGTAGCAATTGTTGAGGATAAAAAGCCTGCCAGCAATGGAATAACATTTTAAACAAATTACCCCGTGGTAAGAAGCCACTGGATGCATATTTCTATTATCAAACTCATCCAACTGTATTGCAAGCTATCTATATTTGTCTTCCCTAAAGGATTGTGAACTCCTTCAATGAAGAGATGTTTCTTATTATTTTTTTTTACCCCTAGTGCCTAGCATATACCATGTACTCAATATCTGTTGAATGATAGATCAATTAAAATCAATTCCTGAGGGAAATTTAGGTTTTCTTTAGACCATTTCAGAATTGGGTGCTCCTGTTGGGGTCATTCACCTGTGAGTGTCGAGTGGCTCTGCCCCGCATCTGATGAGAAGAATAGGGTGAGCTGTTTTAGCCACCAGAGGAGACTAACTGTGTAGCATTTAGTAACCACCTAACAACAAGGTCTTGTGGGGTGCCAAGGGTGATTGAGGGTGACCATGGTGCCCTTATCTCAGTGTAACTTTATTGAGGTTTAATCTATTTGGAAAGGCCTTGCTAGGAAATGGAATCAGGCGGCCCAGGCAAAAAGGCAAGTTCTTCAGTCGATAAATATGGAATTGAAATTAAATAAAATGGGACAGACTTTCCGTCTCAGGGACAAGCTTTGACACATCCCAGGGGAGGTTCAGAGGGAGGTTCAGAGGGCAGGGCTCTCCCCTGCCTCTCAGGTGGCAGGACAGTTAAAGCTGACTTTCTCACCCACCTCCTTGGCAAGTGGAGATTTGAAGGACTGCTGATCGTTGGACAGATATCCCTGCCTTGGAGAAAGTCCCCAGGAATGCCCCTGCATTCTGCACAGACTCTAAGCTCCTTGAGGGCAGCAGGAAAGCAGGCCCACCTTATCTACTGTTCTATCTGTCTTCAGGGTCTGGTGTGGTTCCTGGCATTTAGTAGCTGTTCCCTAAATGCTGGAAGTGTTGAATGAATCAAATTAACAACTAATGCTTGTATCCAGTTTGCTATGTGCCAGACACTGTTTTCTGGGCTTTGCTGGTATTAAGTCACTTACTCTCCACAGCAAACCTATGGGATAGGTGTTACCATGAAGCAGGCTGAGCATCATCTGAACCTAGCTACGATCATGCTGGCTACCTCTTGGGCACTCTCTTGGGTAAATAAAAAGCAACTTATGGTGAAGATAACATCTTCATGGTTGCTTCCTGACTCTAGCCACATGATAACTGGGGAGGATTATCTAATGGCTCTCAGGGATCTGGTTCAGACAGAGAAAAGTTTATGACAGGCAGCTGCTGCAAAGCTGGACAAGTCTCAGTTTCCCAGTAGCGTGATCATATCGATGGTAAACATGCTCCTTTCCTTGAAAGCAAAGCCCTCTCTGTGCTGAGCCATGGGGCCAAGCGTGCACAGGAGCCTCTGGGGAGGGCAGAACACCCTAGACAGTTAATGCAAACACAGCTGCTATCCCGGGTGGAGAATGGTCTCTTAGTAGCAATTGCTAGGATTGCAGGCAAATCAGTCTCTTGCAGTGTCTGATGAGCAGATCCCCACTCTTTCATGTATTTCCTCCTCCCCATAAGCTTCTCCCTGGGCCTGAGGGCAGAGTGGGCTGGCTTCTGAGCAGAGTGCAGGCTCTGTATCCTGCACTGCTTCCCTCTCTCTCCCCAGGAGAGTGGTGGAGCATGGGAAGGCTTGAACCATCTTTGTTAGACACAACTGTAGTGTCCCTGTGGCTGACCTCACCTTGGTGGAGAGCAGCAATGTACTCCTGTCTCTTGCTTATCCACAAACATGGAGGGAAGCAGAGGTGTGTCCTGTAAAACAGTGGGCAATTCAAGACCAATTTGGCCTTGGGGTGCATTAGTTCATTTGTTCCATGTGTAGCACGAAGGTTTACAGATGGACCACAGAAACGGTTTATTTCTGAATCTATGTTTTATGAAGGAGAAAAGGGAGAGTTCGGAAGGAACTGGTTTGATGACACTTTTCATCTAGTAGTGGACTTCCAGTCCACTGCTCATTCCAGTAAACTACTTTGTTTCTTGAACATAAACAAACACATCTCTACCAACTTTTTTGGAATCACTGCCCTCGACGATCAGGGTGAAGAAGGTTTGCTGAATGCTTCAGCCAAGAAAAACCCAGAAGTCTGCGTTGTTCTGTAGGGAAATCACTTTCCTTTGAATTTGCCATCTGGGAGGAGACCAGCCATGAAATGGGGTCTCTTTTTTCTAGAGCTCTTGATGGCACAGAAGATCAGGGGGCTTTGGAGCCAGTCAAGCTCAGGCGTGTATTCCAGTTCTACTTCCTTACCTGTTGGGCAACTCTGGACAAGGGAGTCCACTTTTATGACTTCAGTCTCTTTAGAAAATGTTAGTGACATACATTGCCTCTCTGTTCCCTGTTCCCTTGGTTTGGTTAACCATGAACATGTATAAGACACAGTGAGCTGGGCTGTCTGTGTGCTTTATTTCATCCTCATGATTAAAAACAATTTTAGTGAAATTGGTACTACTATAGTATTTCTTGTATAGGAAAGTCCAAGGTTTCAAGAACTTAAGGTTCAGAGCCTGGTTGGACACTTGGCTTTTGTCTGCTTTGATGCTCTCTTGCTAGGCAGGGAGAATCCTGCCTGGAATGACAAAGTGGTTCAGTGACTCTCATATGGCTAGAGAGACAGACGTGTCAACAAAGGTTTACAATCTAGTATGTGATCAGGCTCTTCAGGATTTGGGAAGCACTTGTCCCAGAATGGAAGACCGGATACATCTTCCAGGACAGATGTCACCTGTACTGATTTGGAGGATGAACAGAAATAACCCTGTTGCAGAAGGTAGGATACAGTTGTGGATGTTCCAGACATTCCAGATAGAAGACATGTTTTAAAGACCTGGCGATGTGGACTAGGTCAGCACAGTTTGAGGAATTACAGATTATCATGTGCAACTGGAGTGGGGATGGGGTGGGGATACAAAGAAAGTTGGCTCAAAGTCTGATTTCAGTGTACTACCTAGCCCACGTTAAGGAGGGATGATCTGGATCCTAAAGCATTGCGGGCCCATGAATATTCTTAGTAGGGAGTGACATCATCAGATTTGAGTTTCAGAAAGATCACTACCACCACCCAAGGCTTCTGCTAGAATAGTCACAACCTAATCACAAAACTGTTTCAGATGGTGGTTGTGCATGAATCCAAAATAGTACACAAGGCAGCTCATTAATAGTGTTTCCAACATCCTACCTGAATGATTCTGCTTCAGCTACCTGAGATAGTGCATCCCTTCCTGGCCTCATCATAGACCCAAGGCTCAGTCTGAGTGCCATTGCAGAAGCCCCATTCTGGAATGGGACAGAACAGGCAGGGTGGGAAGCCAGGTGATGGATACCTACCTAGCCACAGTACTTTCCCTCCTGACTCAGGGAGCCTGAATCTATGGACCTGCAGGCAAGGGTACCTCGTGTCTGGGCTCCCATCCATCTTTCAGGGAACAGCTCAGTTGGCCTATTGCTGGAGGTGCATCTGCATCTCTGCCTAATTGAATTCTCATCTTTTTAAAAATATATTTTTGTGCTGTTGCCTAGAGGCATTCAGGTAATGGGTGCATTTTTAATAAAGCCAATAAGTAAATAACTGTATTTTCTCCCCAGGAAATCTAGAGGGACTAGAGTTCTATTGCAGCTTTAAAAATGGTTATACTTGGAATAAGAGTAGGAAATATTCACACACAGACTTTCTGGGTGATTCATTTGTATTGTTTAAGATGGGCTCTTGCTAAGTTGCTGCTGAGGCTTGACTTGAACTTGCAGTCCCCCTGCCTTCACCTCTCAACCAGCTGGGATTATAGAGTTGTGCCACTGAACAGTTCTGGGTGATTCTTATTGTTATTCTTAGGACAGAATGGACTCGGCTGTCACCAAACACATTCACAAGTCAGTGTGAGAGTTCACAGGGCTAGGACTACCCTACCCCAGACACCTGTGGGTTCACATGCTGGCAACTAACCCCCTCTAGTGTTGATTAAAAAAGTTTACTTGAAGGTTTGATTCCCCAGCACCAAAAAAGGAAAAAAAAATGGGGGAGGTGCTGGGGATTTAGCTGACTGGTGGAATGCTTGCCTACCATGCACAAGGCCCTGGGTTTTATCCCTGTAATACTACTACTACTACTACTAATAATAATAATAAAATTATTTGTTGCTGGAAGAATAGACCCTGCAGGTTTAGGTGGACAATCTTTGAGTGGATTACCCTGTCTATCCCCACTCTCTGTGTTTCAGGTACACAGGGATGAGATTCCTGTCTGGAGTTTCTTAATTTTGTGTTCCGTGGAAACTCAGCTGCACGTTTGGCAACCTGCCCCTGTGCCTTGATGCTCTTCATCACACATGTTCAATCCATTCTCTCTTCTATTTCCACTCCAATTCCTCTTGTTTTGGATCAAGCGTCATCTTCTCTGTGCCCAACACTAGAATTAGTTCTCCTTGCCTTCAAATTCTGCTGCCCTCAAGGTACCAGTGACTTGTATTAGAGATGCGCCACCTGTGCTATTATTTAGCTTTTTATGGCCACAAAAGATCTCCATGGATGAGATGGCAACGGATGTTTTGCTTGTGGCAGATGGTCCAACTTCTCTATCCCATGGAGCTGATAATCTGCAGCAACCTGCACTTTAACCCTTGCCATAGGAGCAGCTTGGATGCGGGGTGACCTTTCTTCATGCCTACCTCCTACCATGTTGTCCTGTCACCCCCAGTCCAAATCTTCTCTGCCAACTTTCTAGAAAATCCTGAGTTCCCAGCTCTGCCAAACCCAGTGTGAACTCTCTGCATTGGCCTGAAGGATTCCAGCCTAGTTGCAAACTTATTTCAAATTGTGGCAAGCATGTGGCTTAAATGACATTAGAGGATGGTTGTCTTCAGAGCTTTGTCCCATGGTTATATATTGTTTCTTGCTGTGTCCAGCTACATGCACTTTGAGAAAAAGAGAGGAGAAGGACCCTGCATTAAAAAATAGTAAATCTCTCATCCGAGAGATTAGAACTTCATATAGTAGTTTGGATCCATTTTAAAGATGTGGTAGCTAAGACAGCCAGGCCTGTCCTGCCTGTATTTCAGAAGGACCACAGAAATCAAGAAACTCAGTTTCTGAACTAGACAGGCTTTCCCTATTCCTTTAGGTCCCTGATCTTTTACACTTCATATTTTGCTAATGGAAGTAGATTGATTGAAAGTGACAAAAACACTGTTTTGACATGTTGGGTGAGGATTATAGACTGTAGTTTCTGATAAGCCCTACTGGAGCCCTTCTTGGTCAGATGTGGAGTAGCCCTTCCTGAACTCTCCATCAAACCCCCTGCTGATGCTGTCAACTATGGACTTAGGAGCAGATCTTTGCAAGTTTCTCTGGGACCTTTAGCCTGATGCGTGTCCTCTCTTCCACCCTTTCCCCTTCTACCTACAACTTCTATTTCACTTTCACCCCCTCCAATTTCTTCTTGCTCAGACTTAACGATGTATCTCTGGACCTTTCTTCCAGGAAACAGATGTCAGTAAAGGGAAAATTGCAGGGTCCCGTTGCCTGCAGAAACTCTTCAACAGAATCCCAAAGAAAGCTCCGGGGCTGATGGGGAAGTGATTTATAATCCTAAACACAGTTTCTTTCACTGTTGTTTCCAGTTTCCTGCATCACAAATGGCTTTGCATATTAGCATTACATTGATGACATTCAAAACAGGTGCAACTGCCTATAGCACAGCTGCCTCAGCCCACTGAAAGCTTCAAGCCGAGACCCTGGGTGCGTGAACCTTCCTTCCGATAAGCTTCAGAGCAGGTGAAATCATCATTAAAGGAAAATTGACTTGTAAGGACTTACAAGATTCTAGTCATTGCATCTAACCACAAAGAAAAGCGAGGCGGCGGCGGCCAAGGGAATCTTCTTTAAAAATGTATTCAACAGAACAACAGAAAAGAAATTGCTGTCTCAAGAGAGTGGCATGACACAGCTCTAAGATGCCAAGAAACAGACTGTACATATTCTCCGGAAATAAGGGTTCTCAACCTGGAGCTGGGGTCTGGGAGAGAAGCAGGGTAAGGCCCTACTTTTAAAAAATGGGGCAAGAGCTTATATGAGGGGGAAGAAAGGAACCCTAGGAAGTTCTGGGATATTAGATGAAGAGCCAGTTTAGCTAGCTTTGGAAACTAACATGTAATCCCTCACAATTTTGGATCCTAAAGGATAATTTCTGAGATGTCTTCCATTAAAAAAGAAAAGATCTAAAATTTTTCACAAGGGCCAACTGGACCTCAGTAGTTTAAAACTTAAAGTGGCTCTGATCTGACTTCCATATGTAATTTGGCCCTCTGTTTATCCTGAAACTACCATTTATTGAGCACTCAAAAATATGCCAGTGGCCAAGAGTATTGCTTAGTCTTCACAATGATGGTATTTGACAGGTATAAATGTCCTCCATTTTACAAATGAGTAAATTGAGGATCAGGGTAATTATTACCTGTCCCAAATCATACAGTTTGAAAGAGGCAAAGCCTGGATTTGAACACTAGCTGCTGCCCTGAAAGGACTTACCCCTTTAAAATAATTCTTTTTTTTTTTATTTTTGAGAATAACATAGAATTTATTTCTCAACCATAAAAAGCGAGATAAGAGGGCACAGACAAATCCTTTTGCATAATCCCCTTCTTTCTCTGGCCCAAGTATAAAGAGCAAAATGATATTGCAAAATGACAGGGGCTAAGTAGACGCTCTGTTTAGCACAACTTTAGAAACCCTGTTTTTTTTCAAAGTTTAGCAGTATTACTGAGGTGTAACTGACACACAACCAAGGGTGTGTGTGTAAAGCAGTGAGCAAAACACTGATTGGTCTGGTCTTTTTGTTGACCGGGGCACCAGGGCAGGGGCTCCTCCTCCTCCCAGAGTGGGGGCTTAGGGGGTTCAGTTCTAACTGCTGGGTCAGAGGCACACCTTCACTGCTACCCAAGCTATTCTGGCCCACAGGAAGGAATGGGATGGAGGGTTCTGCAGAACTGTCTGGTCTTAGTCTTCCTTTGTATAGTTCCGAGCTGCTCTGCTGTCCCCTTGGTGTGGGCTGTACTTGAGGTGAGGAGTGGGGATCTTCAGGGATCCCCTGGTCCAGTGCCTTCTATTTATAGATGAAGAAGCTAAAGCCTAGAGAGACAAAGAGAATGAGAGCTCAAAGAGCATGACAACCCAGTTTTAATGACCTGCTGATGTGTTTTTAGGACGACCCCTTCAAAAGTTTATGCTGCAAAACTTGATCCTGGTCCCTTCTCCAGTGGGTGTGAATGGGTGAGGAAAGGTGAGAGAAAGATCACAGGAGAGAAGAAGCCAGGAAGTCCTCACATATAGATGTGGAGACAAAGAGGGTCAACACTGTTTAAGCAAGGGGACTAGCATCTGCATTTTAGCCTGTTATGTGCACCAGGCCATTGGCTAGGGCTGCAAAGGTGCTCATCCACACATAAGTATATGAGGTCCAGCAGAGAGTCCCCAAGATTTTTCTGTGTACAACAAGGGACAACACAGCTATATGTGAGAAAGGAAAGTAACAGTATGCTGGTGACACACTTTAGGGAGGAAGGTAGGGCTTCCTGTGGACTGGAGTCTGCAGGGCATTGTCACATAGGAACAGGGCTTAGGAGACTCTCTACAGGGACACTGTCCTCGTGGTCATTATGTTTCATGAAGTAAACCAGGCAGAGAAAGACAAGTACCACATGACCGCATGTGGAAGCTCACAAAGCTGATCTCACAGAAGTTGAGAGTAGAATGGTAGTTTCTAGAAAGCCGGGGAAAGTAGGGTGAGGGGGATATGGGGAAGGTTGGTCAACGGGAACTAAGCTACAATAACAGGAGAAATAAGTTCTGGTGTGCTATCACACAATAAGGGGAAGAGAGATCATGATAAGGTATTATGTGTTTTAAAAAAGCCAGAAGAAAGGATCTTGAATGTATTCAACAGAAAGAAATGATGAATGTTTGAGACCCAGATATGCTCATCCCCATTGGGATGCTACCCAATGTGTACATGCACTGGGACACCATGCGGTGCCTCATAAATAACTACGATTTTTATGTGTCAACTACAATAATGAAAAAAAAATGGGATGGACTGAAGGGCCTGATCTGGTGTTCTCTTGAGTATCACAGTTGCATAGCTGTCACTAGAGGTCAGAGTGACCTTGACCTCCATGTTAGATAGAAGCCCCCCCCCCCCGCCTCCCTGCCCCCAGCAACACCTGTACCAAGACTTTTTCACTGGGCATGATGGTGTTCCTGGATGGATGGACTTTCCCCTCCTGAGTCTCCTGTGTCTTCTTGTAATTACATCTGTGCAATGCTTTGGGGTTAAAGGTTTTCTTGTATCCACTACCATAATTCTTCTATCCATTACCAGCTTGTAAGGTCAGTATCATGGTTGTTACAGCAGTCAAGGACAATGAGGTTAGGGGGCCTGACTTGCAGATAATAAAGCCAGCCTTAACTTTGTGTTTTCCAGGTCCTTGCCTGAGATCACACAGCCTTTCTGCCTCCCTCCCTGGTGCTGACTGCAATTGCTCTGCCAGATATGTGACCAAGTGAAACCTGAGTCAGGCCCCCAGGTGACAGATTAGCTGGAGTGACACACCTAGGATGGGGGCAGGGGATCATGGGGGGTGCTGCCATAGCACAAGTGGCTGCCAAAGCCCATGTACACATACAGAGGTCACTGAGGGAGCATACAATGTTTTAACCAAGGAATTGAAGGAGATTTGCTTTTCTGATAATCCTCATCTTAATTAGTATCACTTTCAAAAATGGCCTGCTGTACACTTGCTTCTGCTGAAGCCTGAATTTCAATCCTTGCAGGCCCTGATGCAGTCTCCTTCCTGCAGGCTGAGTCTGCCCTGTTGCAGGAAAAGAAAGTAATTTTGTTTCAAAAGGCTTGGGGAGGTCTCTGTCTTTCCCACAGAGAGGAAAACATAAAGAGAAGATGGTCTACAAGGTTCCTCCTCTCTTGAGCCTTGGCCCAGTAGCAGTAATTACACAGATAAGTAGATGTGTTTAAAAATTATCTTTCCCATGTACTCCCACCTCACTTCCCAGTGCCCCCTGGGGTCCTGTTCACCTTTCAGACAAATAATACAGGCTGAGGTCCTGCCCAGACTTACCCCAGCCACACCTCACAGCAGCTGCTTGAGACTCAACAGATTCAGCTTCCATACTTCCCTGGGAATTTGCAGGACCCTCTTCCCAGGGACTCAATGTAGCATTTTAGAATCTTCCAGAGGAGAAGAACAAGATAACAGCAATCTGGAGGCTGGAGGGGTGGCAGGGCAGATCAGTTCAAACCACAAAATCTATCTGAAAATAGCAATATTAATTGCATTTGCTTATTAAAAGGCAAACCCCATGCCATGCACTGTTCTAAGCACTTCCCCTGCACCTAACATTTAGTTGTTGCAGACTCTGTAGCCTGGATCCTGTTATTTTTCTTATTTTGGAAATCAGGAAACTGAGTCGCAGAAAAGCTGAATAATCTGCCCCAGGAAACATGATGGTGGTGATTGGATCCCAGGTCCGACTCCAAATTCATGTTCACATCCACTTAGCTCTGTGGACCCCTCAGTGTGTTGTGCCCCCTCCTCAAGTGCGCTTATCTCATCTCCTGACCTATTTCTGCTCCTTTTCTGGCTTACATCATTTCCCTCTTGGATCAGTATCTTCATCATCTCAGCAGGTGGCAGGCCCTTCCCCTTTGACCTTGGCAGGAAACAGCATTTTAAACCTTTAAAACCTTTTAGATTTCGTCGCCCTCTGGATATCAAAGCTCATAATTCCATAGTTCTCCCCCTCAGGCTCCTGCTAGAAGATGAGACAGAATGATGGCTGTCAGAGCAAAGTTCCAGCATGCTTCTCCTTGGAAGCACCTTGGGTGGTGCAGGGTGGAGGGCTCCAAGGCAGAATTCCATCTACAGCACCATATACCCACAGCTTACTGTGATAATGAGAATGTTTATTTCACTGCTAAAAGAAAATACTTAAAAAATTGCATTTGAGCACCCACAAATTAACTCAGCTCATACTATTAATGTTAATGATGAACCCCTCCCCAATAACACTTGTCTTTTAGCAGAGACCTTTTGTTTAATGAGTTGGGTCGAAGGCAAGTTTCATTTGTGAATTCCAGATACTGTAGTGAGTCTCAGAAAGTGTGATATTCATAGTTTGGGGGATTTTGCAGGATCCTAAAAATGGTGCCACCCTTGGGGAGGTAGCACTCTCCCATTTCTACTGTGCATGAACAGGCGGGAGCAAGTGGGGGCATGCTGATGTGTACTGACGGGCTCTTTCCCACCTGATCACAGCAAATCTTCAGTTTGGGCCTCTGTTCTGGGTCCTTGTGCTTCCTGGGGGTGGGGAGGCATTGGGTACACATCTGTTTATTCCTCTCTCTCCTGCATCCCAAGCAACTTCCCATAGGCCACCTCAGCTCTGCCTCTCCACCTTGTCAAAGAAGAAAGCTATAACCATGTAATTATGACATCCTGGGGGTAATTTTAGGTATAAGTCATTATTCTAAAACAACCGATGCAATCCCCATTTGCCAGCACAAAGAGATGATTCTCACTAGCCTGAACTCACTGTCAAACATGCCAGGAGAAATAAAAAGGTGCTAATGCAATATCGCCCAGAAATAGAAAATAAGATTAGAGGCGATGCTTGAGATTTCAGGCTGAGTAGGTGGAGTGGGGGGGACAGCACAGGATTTAGTTACCAGCACAACTGTCAGACAAAAAGCCTCTGAGGTCATTAATACCGGAACCTTCATTAAGACAAGTGGATAAAATTAAAGGGTGTTTGGTGAGGATTTAATTTTTCCTGGAGGTCTACAGTCTCTGAAGGGCATCTAGAGCTGGCTCTGAGGCTGAAGTGGCAGGCCCTGGAGAGGGGAGTCAGGAGATGGGACCTCTCCTTCTTCTTCTTCATCATCATCATCATCATCATCATCATCATCATCTTAATGAAGCCCACTGAGGACAGGCTGTATGAAGGGACCTTGGCCAAGGCTGACATGCTGCAAAATCAGAGAACTGAGTCCCCTGAGACCAAAGCCACATCCTTCAAGACAGCACACAGTTTCGCCATAGCTGAAACAGCTCAGCCCAGGTATGGGTGGAGCAAATGGAAGGAGGAGGCTTTGGCGGGCACTTGAGTTCTGAGGTCAGTCTCAGGACTCAGAGCAGGCTGTGGGTGGTACCAGTGGAAACATGGACACGGGCCTGACTTTCAGCAACGTTGGGAAGCAGGCAAAGGCCATTTTGTGCAATGTCTCATTACTGCTTTGAGGGGACATCTCTTTTCTCAGGTGCCCTTTCCTCTCCACATTCCAGCAGTGTCTTCATGCCAGATGGTTGTCACAAAGAATCTAACATTTAAATTCCCTGAATGTGGTGAAATGACTGGAGTTCAAAGGTTTCAAGCAGCCCTCCCAGGAATGTATACAGCTGTTGAAAGACATTTTTAAAGCTAAAAAGGACTTATAATCCCAAAGGAATATGCCTTAAATGATGGAACGCAGGTGTGGTGCTTGATCAGGGAGGAAGGCATGGGAACCAGGTTCTTTGCTGTACTCTGAATACTAAATTGTGGGAGCAGAAGCCAGAGCATTAGCGTCTGGTCTCTGCCTTGCGGCAGGATTCTGGGTGAGATGCACTTCTCCTTGGGCACCCCTTCATTCTCAGTACAGACTGGAGCAATGACACTTGCTTGAGTTCTTAGCCTAGAAAGGGGTTGAAGAGGGAGAATAGGTGTGCTAGGATTCTTGAAGGAAAACAAGGAGTCGAGTTTTCCTCGTGTGATGATCCAAACGGCTCCTTTTGTAGTCTCAGTGTTGGGGGGGCTTTACCAGAGCTAAATAAATCCAAACAAAAGTTCTCCCTAGGCTTCTTCATTTGGGGAAGAGCTGGGGCCAGGAGAGAAATGTGTATTGATTTTGCATAAATGGAAAACCAGAGACCTAGAGAGGGACCGGGGCCTTCCAGGGTCACTGAATAGAACACAGGGTGACATCCTCTGGTTCTTCCTCATGTGTCTTGGAGCTGAACACTATTCAGTCCTCACTAAGATTCATTTCTGACTTCTGGTCTAGCATTTAGTTGTTTAAACCATGTTCTGTCAAAAAAAAAAAGTTACAGTCTGGCTTTTATGGAGACAAGTCTTTCAAACACAGCACCCCAGGGATATGG
This sequence comes from Spermophilus citellus, assembly GCF_964194105.1. Lineage (NCBI taxonomy): Eukaryota > Metazoa > Chordata > Mammalia > Rodentia > Sciuridae > Spermophilus > Spermophilus citellus. Next base: position 156,644,931 of record NC_138183.1, on the reverse strand, counting down.
TGTGCCAAGCTGTGCAATGCCTAGCCTGGCGGTGTCCAGTCCAGCTGGGAGTTTTTTAAAATGCAGAAGCCCAGACTAGAATCCACATTTATGGAGCTGAAATCTGAATTTCGATACATTCTCCAGGTGATGTTTACCTTGAAGCCTGGGAAACACTGGCCCAGAGCCCTGGATATGGTGTAAAGGAGATGGACACTAGTCTGGGGATCTCTTGGGTCCCAGTTAACTTCTTCTGTGGAGGTGGAATAATAGCTTCTCCGCCGCTTAACTCACCATGGTGCTTGGGAGATGGAATGACACAATAAACGGGAAAGTGCTCTGCGAGGCTCGAGGCCCACAGCACTTAGGAAATGTGTGGCATTTTCATGCTCATTGGCAGCTGGCCTGGCCCCACCCCAATAGCCATGGAGTCCTCTTCAACTACCCAGCCAAATTAATCTATTTCTCGCTCTTGCTCCTATACCTTCTTTGAAACAACATCAATTTTGGTTGCTTTCATCCAAACTGCAAAGAGCATTTGAATTCATATTATTGCCTTTAGTGAGATTCCCTATCCTTTGCCTCCATTTTTTTTCCTTTTTCTTTCTTTTTCCGACACACATTTGCCGTGGTGCTTGGGACCTGGTGCAGAGGAGATTAGCGTGGTGTTCAGCCACTGGCCATGCCTCTGAGGAGAAGAGCTTTCTGTTTATCTCTTAGAAGCAGATGCTTTGGATTTTATCCCTGGGGGAATTTATCAGGGTGCCCTGAATTCATTCATTCATTCATTCATTCTTGTATTCCTCCCCACTCTGTACCCATGCATGCGCATGCACACACACACACACACACACACACACACACACACACACACACACAGATCCTTCTACACGTCAGCCATGGCAACATTGTGTGCTGTGTATTCGGTGGCTGTTTTTCATACAGGGCCATTCTGGGATTGTCTACAGTTTAGTTCTCATTCCTCTGAGCACATCCTTGGGTCTGGTGTCTTTGCCCCATCAGTGGCAGCCTGGGTTGGCCTGGATCCTTGCTCTTGTATCTATTCAATGCATGTGGATCTCTTCCAGTCCTTCCAGTTCCTTCATCTGGCCTGGTATTTTCAGAGCCACACCAGTGTTTTCATTTCCTTTCACACAAGTGTATATGCTTAGAATGACTTGCAATATACACAGGAAGTCACTGCCCATTTGCACAGAGTTCTTCTATGGCTTTCAGCCTAAGTGCATGTGGGCCTGCACTTTTAAATGCACTGTTCTCACCATGAGCACGTTATAATATAAATGTGTGACTAAATGATTGATTTATAAGTGATTGATCCATATTTTTGTCACCATGAATGGCTGCATATTTAGTGAGCAGGTATGAGCATTTATATAGGTGTATAAGCACATGTCTGCAAGCATTAATGTGTGCTTATTAATTCAAACATAGTAATCGCTTTCTGTGATGAAGGAACTAGGCTGTGTCATTTAAGACCTAGATAGGGGCTTTGCTTGTAAGGAATTTTACAGTTTTCAGGAGGAGATGAGATACTACCATGTAACTTTAATCCCAATTTCTAAGTAACAAGGGTCAGGAAAGAAACAGATAAAATGAGATCAGAGAAATACAACATTGCTTTCCTCTGGAGATCAGGTATGACTTCTAGGAAGAGATTTGAACAAGAGATGTGTATTGAACACAGTGCTCATTGTCACTACGAAAGGCTGCCTATTAGTGAGAAGCTATGAGCATTTATACAGGTGGAAATGGAAAGGAACACTCTGGCTGAGTGAGCCCTGGGAACAAAGGTGAGCTAGGAGTGCTGGTGGTGAGGAGTGGCCATGGTTCAGTGGGGCTGATGCACCCAAGGCTGATGAAGGGATCCATGGGAGATGTGGTCAGCTCATGTTAGATCATGGGGACTCTGGTTGCAGATTAAGGAAAGTAAATTTTGGAACTGGTGAAAAGGAGAAATGAGTTTCTGAGATAGGTAAGTAGAAGGTCAGCTTTAGGAAGGTGGCACTGGTAGGGATTTTTAAAGTGAATTAGAGATAGAGAAGACTAGAGGCCTCAAGAGCAGTAAAGAGGATATTATAGCCCTCCCAAAGATGAAAAATGAGTGCTATTGTTTGGAGCTTGAATGTCCCCAAAAGGCTGATGTGTGGAGAGCTATGCCTCCAACAGGCCATATTATTGGGAGCTGGTGGAATGTTTTGGAGATGGTGCTTAATTGGAAGGAAGTCCAGTCTTTGGGGACATGCCCTTGAGGGGATCTTGGGACTGCAGCCCCTTACACTGTCTCATTGCTTTCTTTTCTGCCATGCATTTTCACCATGCTTTTCTGCCTTCCCACAAGTCCAAAACAACAGGGCCACACAAACACAGACAGAAACCTCTAAAACTGTGATCTGAGATAATTTTTTCCTCTTTTAAATTGTTTACCTCAGGTATTTTGTTACAGGAATGGGAAGCTGACTAATATAATGAGGGTCTGCTGTATGGAGGTGGCAGTAGTAGATAAAGAAAGTGTCATGAAGCCTATATTGACAGTATTTGAAGAGAATCTATTGTAGTGGAGAAGGAGGAGGAGGATGAAGGTTTGGAGCCTGAGGTGATGGAAGTGTCCTAACACACAGGGAGTGCAGGTGGGGCAGCTCATTGATTTTTCTGATGGGATATAGGATGAATGGTGAGTTCAGTTTGTATATACCAAGTTTAAGATAGTGGTAGAAACATCTAGATGGAGAAGTTCAGCAAGCCTTTGGATATTTAGAAGTGGCACTTGGGAATGATTTCAGGATTGAAGTTAAATTTGATCATTGTGTTTATAGAGAGATAGTTAAAGCCTTCCAAGTGAATGGGTTGTTAGGGGAGAACACACACAAAAGAACTAAAGAATGGTTGGTGTAACTATCTGCATTTAGAAAGAAGAAGAAGAACAACAACAACAACAACAACAAAGAGAATAAGGAGAGAGACACACATTTGTGTATTTTTCCCAGTTAGAACAAGCGTGCACACACTGTTTAGATTGAAATGTGCACATATACAGATAAGTAATACATTTGATTCCACATAGTTGGAAGACAACAGGAAGGTGGTAGTTCTTCAGTGACCAGGAGAAAAAGGATAATCAGTGATATCAAATACAAGGAGAAGACTCAGGCATACACAAAACAGCTAGCTGGTTTTGGTGTGCAGGTGGGATGCTCACAGGGTACAAGCAAGAACATGGGGTATGTACACACAGGTGTTCATACACACATGCCTTTAGATGCACGTTCAAGTATTTGGAGAAGAACTGTAGGAGCAGGGAGTAGGGAATAAATGGGATAAAGTCATTTATGGGAGAGACTTGTGATAAATCGGAGCAGATATACATTAAACTGAATATTTTCTTGATTGTTATGTTGATTCTTTAAATCCTTAACTTGGGCTCTGAGCCTTTACTTGATTCTGTGTGGTGTGCTCAGCTAATTTGACTTCATTTTAGGATCCTAGTCTTTCATTCGGTGTGAAATTATTGGTCACTTGCTTTGGCCCAGATCTCTCTTATGTCAATGAGAGCCTTTCAGTAATTAGGCTCTTGATTATGAAATTCGCTTTGAACAGAAAGCTGGTCAGAACTTTTAGCTTGTTCCAGAATATCATATATACATTGAATGATGGACACAGTACTTGATCACCAATTCAAATTATTTGCTTTAAATAGGAGAGACTATATTCTACTTACTTTTCTGGATTAGGAATCACCTTACCTAAAGTTAGTCCAATACTCAACTCATATTGAATGTCAAGAGGATCTATTTGAGGACAGGAAATCAAGGCAAAGGATCATGATTAGCAATAAATAAGATGATAAAGTTAATTCTCAATAACATACCATCACTTTTCCTCCCTTATATTCCATTTGATTTCATTTCTCTTTCAGACCTTTATTTTCTTACAGTTTAGATAGAAGTATAATCTGAATGAAATCGCAGTGAGGGGAGGGATCAGGGGATGGAACTCCAGTCAGTACTTAAATGCTGCTCCTCCATGAGATAAGGGAAGAGGATGAGATGACTTGACTTATATATTTGTCATGTGCACTTTATTCCCATCATTGTTATTTTTCACCTAATAACTATTTACTAAGCTCACACTTGTATGCATCTGCCAGAGTCCTCTCTTCCTCCTTTCTTCCCTCTCTCCCTCTCTTCCTCTCTCCTTTCTTTCCTTCCTTAATTCCAAAACATGTCCAACATTCTGGTTTTAAAATCTCATTTCAGTTTATACAAAAACCAAATTCAAAGAACCTTGGTTCCCCTTCCCTACCCACTCCGCCCTTTAGGGACCATGTCAGGAATTTTCAGCTAATTTCCCTTATGGTATACCTGGGTTACATGGTGTGTGTGTATGTGTGTGTACGCACTCACATATGTATGCACATTCGTAGGAAATGAAATAGATTTTACTTTACAAGCATGTAACAGGTACAGTATTTCACAGCCTGCTGGTTAGTAATGGGATTTTTCTACCAGAGTCTCCTTTTCTGAATCCTGAACTGATTAACAGATGCAAATCCTATACTGCAGGCTGGTGAAACTGAACCACCCATGCCCATGTATCTCTAGACAGTATACACATGCACAGAGTCACATACACACACCATTTTCATTAAAATGGATGCACGTTCATATTACTGCTACATTCACTTCTAGATAGTTGGACATTTTTTATTTTGCCGTTTCAAAAGGCATTCGGGCAGGAATTATTTAATAGAATAAAAGGAGTTTCAAAGGGATCAAGTACTAACAGGGGAATTTAAAGTCAAGTGTTATCTTCCAATAGAGGAGAGGTTCCATCAACCACGGGAGAGAATGATGGTCATTCCTGCCATTCTTCTCCTTTAGGTGTCCAGCTGTCTCTATCAAGTTCATGTTCCTCTAGGACCAGCCTGGGGCATTCTTCCATGACTTTTACCCACCCCATTCCCCAACAGAGCTCTTTTAGCAGCGCAAATTCCAGTTATGATTCTGTAATAATTAGGTTGTGTGGCTGTTTACACAAACTCCTGCCCTCCTTGCAAAGGTGAATTTCCAGAAGACAGGCCCTGGCAGTAGGTAGTTTCAATGGACCCTCTATGCAAGAGGTGAGGGATGATTCAGCACTTTCACTGCTGGACAGCTCTGGGTGGACAGCTCTGGGTGGACGCCTCTGACCTCACCTTTCTGTGCTTTCCCTCCTTTCCTCTGTGGGGCTGCAGCCTCAGGGTCAGGGCCCTGATGGCTGCAAATGTCAGTAAGTGAGCAAAGAGACTTCTGCAGAGTCTCAGCTTCTCATTTTGTGTTCATTCACAGCAGTTGGCTCTTCTCCTGCTTCATGATGACAAAAGTGACACTTCTGATCATGCATTATTGGAAATCCCTAAGTAAGAATTGAATATATATGAGATTTCATCTTTTATTATTGCCATTTACTTCTTGCAGTCATTTGTCTTGGAACTTCTCAGAGGAGAGTATCTTCCACAACTCTCCGGTCCCTTATTGCTCTAATCACTGTTCTCTTGTTTTTCTCTTCCTGAGATGAAGGGGAGGACTGTAGTAAGGAACAATGGAGACATACAGGATTACAATGCTGTCAAAATAACTTATCTTTAACATAATCTGTTTTCTATCCTAATTCTGCACGTGTTTGATCTGTCATTGATCCCTGACCAATTTTGCTCCTGAGAAGTTTGGGGTAAAACAATTTTTGCATGAAAAGGTGCTCAATATCATTTATCATTGGGAAATATAAATACAACCATATTGGAATTTCATCTCACATCTGCTAGAGTGGCTTTATAAGAAAAAAAAAAAACAAGGGGTGGGAGACAAGACCAGCTGGCAAGGGTGTGGAGAAAAGGGAATGCTTGCACATGAATTGCTGCAACCATCATGGAAAACAGTATTGAGGTTCCTCAAAAAATTAAAATTATAATTATCATAGGACCCATCCATCCCCCTCCTGGGTATATATCTGAAGTAAATGAAATCAGTATCTTAGAGTAGTAAAGGTTCATTGTACCATTTTCACAGTAGCCAAGATATGGAAACACCTTAAGTGTTCATTACTGGATGAATAAGTAAAGAAATCATGGTACATATATAGAGTTGGATATAAAAATGAAGGAAATCCTGCCATTTGTGAGAACATTGATGAAGCTGGAAGATATTATGCCAAATGAAATCAGCCAGGCATAGAAAGACACATATGATATGATCTCACCTATCTCTGTGTGTTAGCCAGCTTTTTTATACTGTGACAAATACCTGAGAAAAGTAACTTGGAGGAAGGAAGATTTATTTTGGCTATATTTCTTAGAGGTTTCAGTCCATGGTTGACTGGCTCTTTTGCTTTGGGCCTGAGGTGAAGCAGAATATCATGGTGGAAGGGCATGATGGAAGAAAGCTGCTCACCTCATGGCAGCCAGGAAGCAGAGAAAGGGATTGGAAGAGGCCAGGAAAAATATATGTCCTTCCAGGAAACACCCCCAGTGATCTATTTCCTCCAGCTATGCCCCACTGCCTACAGTTTTCACCACCTCTGATAATGCCAACAATTATGAATCCCTCAACAGATTTACCTACTAATGAGGTCAGGGGCCTCATGATCCAATCACTTCCGCAAACCCCCATCTCTGAACATTGCTGCATTGCAGACCCAGCCCTCAACACGAGTCGGTGGGGGACCCTTTTTTTGTGTCTTAACCATAATATTGTGGAATGGAAAACTGTCAAACCCAGCAAAATGGTGGGTTCCAGGTGTTGGATCATAGTAGAATTGGGGTGATGTTTGTCGAAGAGTAACACCTTTTAGTTAAAAGTTAAACAAGTCTAGAGGATCTAATGTAGAGCATGGGTGCTGATGAAGTTGTTAATTAATTTGATTGTGGTAATTATTATACAATGCATACATCTGCCAAATCATGTTGTATACATTGAATATATTCAAACTTTGTCAATTAAACATTTTGAGATTAAAAAATAAAGGGGGGCATAATTAGTAAGACTTAGAAACTTCTCTTGCTGTGAAGTTGATGCCTGGCTGGGATTTTCAAATTGTCTCCATGTCCTTGAGTCTCTTTCATATTTTTGACCTACCCATTATTCATAAAAGATCTCCGAGACACTAAGCATGCTGCCTGTTGCTCCTAGCAGAGGCCAACAACTCAAAATAAGTCATTATTTTTAATGGCCAACCTAAGTTTATTGACTCACTAATAGAAGTGTAGAATATTAACTAAGAGAGGTCATTTCCATTTTTTGGTTGAGATGGTCAGACCACAGCCATTCACATCTTTTAGGGAAGATGAAAGTAGATTAAATCTCCTTGAGCAAATGGATGCTGAAGAGATCTAAAACTATTGTGCATGAGAATGGCTGAATAAAGTGGAGTGTCTGCTGCCACCATGTTAATTGTAAAATAACAAATAGACTGACCAGTGGACAAGAGACAGGACACACTCTATATGGCCAGCTGTTGGGGAAAGTTGGAGTCAGGGAGAAGATGTTCTTGAAGGAGTAGATTTAGATTTAGTACAAGGAAGACTTTCTAAGAGTTGGAAGTGCGCTGAGGTGGAATACTGGGGAGGGTGCCCCCCAGGGTGGTTTCTGAAGACAGGCTGCAGGAGCCATCCATAGAGATCAGTGAGCACCAATGGAAGGCTGGAGCAGGTGACCCTAACACTTTACTTCTTGTCCTGGGAGTCTAACTAAAATAGCAACAACCACTCAGTCCAAAGAACAGACACACACCTGCTGTGTCCCTCCAGAATCATCTTACTCCTTCCAAAATGAGGCCCAAAGATAGGATTTTTCATTCCCTGACATTTGAGGTCCACATGAAACTTATTCCCATAGCCAAGATTCTGATCTTTTCTGAGATGAACTCAGATAAACTGTTTGCCAGACAGCTGGACTAAAACTGAAGGGTAAGGAGATAAGGCCCAAATGAGGAAGGCAGCAGCCTCACCTTCTGTTAACTCCCATCCCAAAGTGAGAAATCAGTGTGCTCAGCTGCAATTCAAAGCAATTAGTCTTTGTTCCCACATGTTCTCAAACAATGACTTAAAGAAGCCCAAATAAACATTTTCAGAAAAGAGAGCAAATTTGTATTACTTAACCCAAGGAATGCAAACAAGTGTAATTAAAGCGAATACCCATAAATAAAGTAAATACATTACTTAGGAAATTAATTAATTAGTGTTTAATTACTATCAATTACTAAAATCACTACAGAATTACTTGTAGAATGGATTGGATCTCTTGCTCCTATTAATAATTTCCATTGCTAATTGTATGCAATTGTATTTTCTTTTCTTTGGGTGCATCTTAGCAGAGCTAATAGGAGGAAGGAACAGCACAGTGAACAATGACAGGAACATCTTTTTTCTTTGCTCAGTAAAACACAAAAATGGTTTGAAAAATATCTGCCTAGTTGTCAAAAGCCGGTTCAGCTAAGGAAGGTGCCCAGGAAGAAGGTATCTGTGGCACAGGGTGATCTGTGCCATTCCATGGTGAGGGTGAGAACAGATGTTTGTGGCAGGGCCTAAGGTGGAGGATGTATGTGTTTGTGTGTGGGTATGTATATGTAGAGATGAGAGAGACAGGTGTTAGAAGGTTCAATATCTGCACTTATTTCCAGGATGCCTATACCCATGTATAGGCTGGCAGATGGGCATCACTACCCACAGGTCTGGCCAGGTGAGGGAATAAACTTGATATTTACCTGGAAGATGGAGTAATAATCTGCTTTTTGGTGAAGAGAACATCCCTAATGTCATGGTCCCCAGCAATTTTGACACTAGGTGGTGAGTGGCAGAAACAGATGCGTATATATGAGAGAATGAGAATAAAGGGTATCTACCAAAGGAGTCCATTCTTATTTTTCTCTTCATACAACATCCCCTTTACCTCTCTCTACCCTCACCCCCTCTGCCTTTCATGAACATTCTCAAACCTGTTGTTTTTTTGAGAGAGGAGAGAGAGAGAGAGAGAGAGAGAGAGAGAGAGAGAGAGAGAGAGAGAGAATTTTTAATATTTATTTTTTAGTTCTCGGCGGACACAACATCTTTTGTTGGTATGTGGTGCTGAGGATCGAACCCGGGCCGCACGCATGCCAGGCGAGCGCGATACCGCTTGAGCCACATCCCCAGCCCTCAAATCTGGTTTTGCTTCTAGGCTTCTCCACCTGGGAAACCCTCAATTTCCCCATCTGTAAAATGGGGAAAATCATAGTACCTGCCTCCCAGGGTTACCGTGAGAGTTTGGATCAGTGGGTGGCACATGTCAACAATATCTGAAATATTATATTGCTACTACATGTTAATTTGTAGAACAGTTGAGGGAATGTACATGATGTGGAGGTGAAATAATTAGGGGGATGGGAGGGGCAATTTGAAAAAGAGAAAAGAAGTTGGAGAGGAGAAATTTGTGTAATAGGGTTCTCCAGAGAAAGAGAACCAATAGAATATATATATATATATATATATATATATATATATATATATGTGTGTGTGTGTATCTCCTACACATACACTCACACACACTCACACACTCACACATACACACATAATTTCTCTTTTGAATCTCTGTGTCCTAGATGGCTCTCTTTTCTTCCAAAAGTGATACAGGGCCTTACCCTGAGGTAAGGGGGTACATGGAGCTGTTCTCTAGACTGTCTTCTGTGCTCTCCATGTTGTTTAGTCCTCAATGTTTTTTTGTTTACTCGTTTGTTCCTTCAGGAAATGTGGTGGAGAGGACCATTCCCTGCTTTTAAGGAGGAGAGCCAGGTGACTGCTAAAGCACAGCAGGTAAGTACCATGAGCTTTTCAGAAGAGGGTAAAATAGGTAGAAGGTGAGATCTCTGGGAGGTTTGCAAGGGGGAGACAACCCCAAGCAGAGGCCTGAGAACAGGTGAATGAAAAAGGGGTATCAAGATCCCTCTTTACCAGATGAGGAAATCGACAGTCAGAGACGAGTGAGTTGCCCAGACCCACATAGTTGGCGAGGTTTTGTCAGCATTGAGATTTAAGTCAGGGTCTATGTGACCCTAAGGACTTGAATTGTCTCACAATGACATTCTTTCTATTGTCCCTCCCCATCTCCCCTGGGAAGCAAAATACCCCTACCTCTTGTGCTCCCTATTTCCAATTTTTGTGTGAACCCTAAGCACCTGTAGCAAAGGGTGAGTTGGCCCCACTACCTGGGGTGCACTCCTGGCTCTGCACTGTTTTAGGGTGTAACACTGGATACATAGCTGAGTTTTTCTGAATTTAACATAAAATACAAGCCTCAGAACTGTGTGAGGATTAAAAAAAAGAAAGACAGACATTTTCTTTGTGGAAAGCTTAGCATAGTGCCTGCTACATAGTAATTATTCAATAGATGATAGATAATATCATTATTGTGGATGCTAAGCCTCATTTTTTGGTCTCAGTTGATTGTTATTAAGCCAGGCTAATGTGTTGCCTGATGAGGCATTGGCCTAAGTTGTATTTGCATTTTAGATGGAGACACTTGAAGATAAAAATTTACACTGTCTTTAGAAGAGCACCCATCTTCCTCCCTTCCCTGGGAGGGAATAAAGAAAGATTAGACAAACCTTTGTGGCAGGCCAGCTGCAGGGAGGTGCAGATACTTTTAAGTTATGCAAAAACAAAACTCATCAAGTTGCCAGCCACGCACAGTGTTAAGTGATTTGCCCCCTGAGCAGAAACCTATAAGATACCTAGAGTAAGAGTTCCTGAGAAACCTGAGCTTTCTCATTTGTACCCCTTGTCTCCTATCCTGTGCCCATAGTAAAGAAAAGAAGGACCAGCAAGAAACTAGCTCTTTGAAATGTCAGAGTCTTAGAGGTAAGGGCCACTTGCCCCAAAGCATTTGTATAGCACACCCGTCCTAGGAAGCTTATCCCAAACCTCATCCTCTTCAAGCCCCCCTCACTGGGGAGGCTGAGTTGCCTCTGCAGGTGTCTGTGCAAATGGGAGACCAGCAATGGTCATTAGTTTCCATTTGCTGAAATCAGCAATTTAATCCTAACCTAACCAGAGCCTGTAATGTCCCCCTTCCTGGACAAAGGCCCTCCCCCAGAATGATTGAGTTTCACAGGGAGCAATAAAGCAAAGGGCTTCTGCTGAATCAGGTGCTAGACTCTCAGGCCTGTAAATCATCCCCCTTGGTTCTTCGGGTTGGAGATGATATCTTCACCACAGCCCTCTCTTTCCTGCTATTTCCACAACCCCAGCTACTAAGGAGATACCCCTAGGTAGCATATCCTTTCCAAACTGAGAACCCAGCCTGGTACTGGGTCCCCATTCAAAACACAAGCGGCAGGAGAGTGTTCATATGAAATGCACACATTGCAGATTGCCAGATACGATTGGCCTCAATAAACCCATAAGTTGCTCGTGGTTGTACATTCATGGAGGGTCTGAGAACAATGTGGAAACCAGATCATTTAGAGGAATTCCAGTCCAGGTGTTCTCAGAGACTCAGGCCCCTGAATAGGAGAGCAAGGATTGTACAATAAATTCTCCAGAGACCTTTCGCTTTCTGGGGTGTGTTCAGTAAAGGCAGTTGGTTAGGATAAAGCAGAGAGCTAATCAGTCAAGAGATTTCCTTTAAATGGAAGTTTTCAGAATCTGGTGTTTAGTGAATGTCAAGCTTGAGAAAGAGGTGAGATGGACAGAAGCTAAGACCCTCAAATCAGGGCTTCTCTTTTTATCCTCAGTTTGACCTAATAGACTGTACATGCTAAAGCCAGTCACTCTCCTCCCTGAAGTAGGACTTGGTTCTTGTCTGGGGAGCCCAGCTGCAGAACAATGGAGGGTTTGAATGTAGGGGACCAGGTAAGCCTTGACTCAGGCTGACCTGAACCTCACTTTTCTGCCCTATAAACTGGGGGTAGGGATGGGCTGCTTCACTAGTTTATCTCTACCATCCTTCCCAATTTAAAAGTTTATTTGACCTCTAGGAGGCAGAGAGCCTGGAGTCCCTGAAGAGCCACGGAGTGAGAAAGAATCCCTGTTCTTGGTCCTAGGTGCCAATCCACCTGCAAAGTCTTTTTGGCCCTGTCTGTAAGCTGGCCCAGGAAACCTGCCAGGCTTTTTTTTTTTTTCCTTTTTGGTGGGATATCCCAAAGCAAAAAGGCTGCATCAGCAGAAAGGACAGTCCCTTTCTCCAGCTGCTGCAGCAATCTCTCAATGCAATGCCCTGATGCCACCTTCACCTCCCAGTTTGCTTATCTGTGTTCAGAGGCTGGCCAAGGAAAAGCACTCTGCTGGCAGAAAGTCAGCTTCAAGTCTTAGCTTTGGCAAGCTCTGTGACCTTGGGCCACTTGGTACTACCTTGTGGGGTTGCTCCGTGTCAGGACATAATACTGGAATACTGGAAAGGAGGAGGTGCCAAAACTTGCTTTATAAAGAGTTTATAAAGTTTATAAAGGTGGCTCCGGGAGAGGAGGGGTGATGTCATGGCCCAGGTGAGGTGGTAAGCAAGGTCTTCATCCCATTTATCCCTGCATCTCCCACAGGCCTCACGCAGTCAGACAGCTGCGCTTGACATCAACAGTGAGTGCATAAATGAGTCAACACACTTGGCTTGACCACATGGACTTCTGCTACCTTCTCAAGATACACTTGTAGGAGAAGCATTTCTGGAAAACACCTTTTTGGCTCACCAAGGACAGCTACTTCAGAAACTCCATTGTCCCTTACAGGCATCCTGGTTTCCTCGTTCTGTCCCCACTCAGCACTGTGGAGAGCTTTCACCTGCCCTGGGTCCTGAGGGTAAGCAGGGGACTGAAAGCAGTCTATGAGAGATACCTTGTCAGCTTTTTCCTCCCAGAGAGGGTACATGGCTTCTTGGCAGGTGTGGCATCCTAGTCCTGAATGGCCTCTTGGTCATCTAAACCTTACTTAGGGAGATGAGGGCTAAGTGAATCTGTGTTTAAGGAGGCAGGAGATCAGGGTTCTAGCACCTTATATCTCTGAGAGGCTTTGGCATCTTATTTTCCTGAATCATAAAAATCCAAAGGGGTGTGTGTACATGCTTCCAAAACAAAAGGAGATTTAAAATGAACTGCAGTTACTTTTTGCCAAGTGTGGATGTGTGAAGATTGTTGTGTCTGCCAGCTGGGTAGCCAGACAGCAGAGTGGACTTGTCTAATTAAGAACAATTGCCGATAAACCAATTCTTTCTTTTTATAGGACAATTAGAGTTTGTATGTATATGTGGGTGTGTTTTAAATTCTAATTTGATTTTGCACATTGTTCTGCAACCAAGTTAATTCCTTGCAACCTTTTTAGAGGGTGCAAATTTTTCATAAACTATAAATAGAGTTATTACTGTTTTATCAGTCATGCAAATAATCCGAGATCCATCTATTCATCTGTTCACATAATTCAGGCATAAACTGCATATAATTACTCGTTTGATGCCTTCAATCTGATTTACTCTACTGGATCCCAAATATGACTTTTAATTACTCGTGTACTATTTTCTTATACTATTTCTCTCTCTCTCTTTCATGTTTGACTGTTAAAATCCTTTCTAGGGGGGCTGGGGATGTGGCTCAAGCGGTAGCGCGCCCGCCTGGCATGTGTGCGGCCTGTGTTCGATCCTCAGCACCACATACAAACAAAGATGTTGTGTCCGCCAAAAACTAAAAAATAAATATTAAAAAATCCTCTCTCTCTCTCTTCTCTCTCTCTCTCTCTCTCTCTCTCTCTCTCTCTCTCTCTCTCTCTCTCTCTTTAAAAAAAAATAAAATAAAATCCTTTCTAGGCTGCAAGTACAGTTCAAAGATGACTTCTGTCATTTAGATGTGATCTTTTGAACACTTGTATTTCCACTTTTATTTCTCACAGCATCTAGCATAGTGCTTTGCACTGGGATGTTGAAACTGAAGATGGATGAGTAGATAGGTAGAGAGATAAATAGATACAGTTTTCAATAAATGAGTGCATGACAATCCAGTCTCTCCAAGGACAAAAGCATCTAGCCTCCTTACTCCGGCATACACCACAGTTCCTGGCATAGATAACTGGAGAGAAAAATGGGCTCAGAAGGCAAGTCAAATCCATATGGGACCAAATAAACTCAGGGGAGGGCTATTTACTCACAAGAAGGGAGGATATCATAGTTATCATCTTTCTTCCCAAGGCCTGTGATTTGATTGGCCATAATTGCCTGGGGAAGTGTTTTTACATTCTGTTTTGCAAATCTTAATCTTCAACAATTAAGGAGGAAAACATCTGCCACCCACAGTATGGGGCAGCAAGGTCTCCATGTGACGGATGAAGTACAGGGCTTCTCAGTTCAGCTTTGCTCACCAGAGACAGCAGTGGGTGAGCTGTCTCTGGGCTGTGGAATCCAGGTCAGGAGACCTGAGAGAGCTTGCTGCCCCTCTGAACAATTAGACTCCGAGCAGCACATGCTGTACCTTGTCCAATTAGTCTGCAAGACAGCAGAGGCCTGGGGCTTTAATTGCCTAAATGTCCTGTTTGGGTTCAGAGTGGGGAACGATTTTAAATATGGTTTTTGGATGGCAGAACCTTGAATTTTAAGTGAGTGGTGTTTCAGGGGGTCCTCTGACAAGTCAAAAGTGTCAAGGAAGAGAAACCCTTTTTGGATCTCAGCTCCATCTCCTGGTCAGTTTTACCCAAGAATCGCCATCAGAGGATGGTATCATTGTCTTGTCCTTTGGTTCCTCCCAGAGAAGTCTTTTGTGGTGAGAATTTATATTCCTCTCCATTAGCAATTTTGTCATCTTCCCCTTAGTCCACGCCATGCTAGCAGAGAATAACATAAGCTAAGTTCAGTCTCTTAAACACCACATGCACGACTTGACCACTTATGACTATAAAAAGATGTCACTCAATATGATCAAACATACGCAAGCTGTCAAATCACCTAGATTTTATCTCTAAAATATTTCTCTCTAGAATGCTTCAGTCTCAGCTTCCCAGTTGGCACGCCTCAGTTCTGGACAGATTACTTCTTGTAGAGATTAATGAGATAAACTTTGCCTGGTCTTCCCACCTCCTAACTTTCCCGGCTCCCATCCAGGCTTCACATTTTTCTTAGAATTTTCTTTCTGAAGTGCACATCAGCCCCTGCCCAGTCACCTCCAATGGCTCTTTGCTGTACTTTTGTGCTGCGTCATATCGTGGCTCTACCCTTTCTCTCTCTGACTCTCCTTGCATTATCCGAAAACATTTATAAGCCAATCCAATGGAGACAACCTACTGTCTCACATTCCTGGCCTTATTCCTTTATGCTAGACATGCCACATGGAATCCTCTTGTTGGTGCATCAATCATCCAGCTTCTGATCCATCCTTGAATGTCTGTTTTAAACCACCCCTCCCCCTGGTGCCTTTCCAAAATCGTACTAACTTGAATACTTGCTCTCTCTATCTGATCCTGCTTTGATGACATATTGACTTCACTTCATCTTTCTGAGACTCCTTTGTGTATTTGTTGTAGTTCCCTAATCCAGTGTTTCCAAAGGGTCTTCCTGGAACACTAGACCCATGAGATAACACACTAGTAAAGAATTTTGTAAATTAAATACATTGGGAAAATGCTGCAAACATTTTTCTCCTGGCAGAGTTTTATAAGGCATGCTTAGCATTGTAAAGATTCAGAGAAGCTGTATAGTGAAGAAATCTGTGTGCTTTTGTTTAACTCAATGCTTCTGAAATTTATTCTTTCGCAGAACACCTTTTTCATGTCACACCTATTAACTAATATTCCACAGAAAGGGCTCATTTTGAGAGATTTGTGTATTTCCGAGTCTTTGAGAGTAGGGAATCTTGTATATCTTTCACTCTCCCATAGTATCAAAGGACAATGCCTGTATATAATAGGTGCCCAATAAATGTATGCTGAAATAATTGTTACTGGCATAATAAACTATTTGGGCTCCCTCTGAAAGGAATTCTTAATCCTGGCTGTGTAATTCTTTTGTTGTGTCAACTTGAACAAGTCATTTTAA
This sequence comes from Spermophilus citellus, assembly GCF_964194105.1. NCBI lineage: Eukaryota > Metazoa > Chordata > Mammalia > Rodentia > Sciuridae > Spermophilus > Spermophilus citellus. The sequence continues at coordinate 156,628,924 of NC_138183.1, read as the reverse complement.
AGTTTTGTTCTTAATTCTAGGGCATATTTTCCAATTCATAGAGTTAGGAGGTTTTAGTAGTTGCAGTGGGGTACTGATGGAAGATAGTAACATGGGTTGGGGCAAAGGAGTAACAGGAGATGCTAAGAAGAGCATCTCTGCCTGTCACGCTGAGATGACCTGAATTTTTATCTTATTGCATGATGATGGCCGAAGCTGCCCTTTTCTGAGCAGTCAGGGTGTGCCAGACACTGAACATTTTGCACACACTGTCTTACTTTGTCTTCATAAAATCCCAGGAGGTAAGCATGACTGTTTTTATTCCATAAATGAAGAGACTGAGGCTTGAGTAACACAGTCCCAAGCCCAGTTTCTTAACGACCATGCTGGACTTGCTCCCTGTGCCAAACATGGGGCCTGGGGGATGTCAGCTTCCTCCTTTCTTTCCTGTCAGTGTTGTGTAGTCCGGTTACTTTCTCTGTGATTGTTGGAGTGCAGCTTTAAACTATGTGGGTGACCAACATTCCTCTTCTCAACGTACTTAACACTACTTGGGGAACTAGTGGGAAACATTAAGAAGAACACATTGAGCAGGGGAGAAGCCCATGGATTGGCTGGATGCCGGTGTCCCCCAAATTCACATATTAAAATCTAACCCCCAGTTGGATGGAATCAGGATGTAGGTCTTCAGGAGGTGATGGTGGCGAAGGTGGGGCCTTTATGAATGGGATTAGTAGCCTTATATAAAAGGCCAAAAGAGACCCCTCCTTCCATCATGTGGGGACACACATGAGTTAAGTTCGGACTTTGAACCAGGAAATGGACTCTTGCCAGTCACTGAATCTGATCTTTCTCTTACAGAATCAAGAGCTATGAGAAATAAATTTTTGCTATTTGTAAGTCTATCTATGATACTTTGTTATAACAGCTGGTGTGGACCAAGATGGCCCACATCCTGGCGTTTGGTCAATTAAACATGTTGAATTATAGATCCCTAGAATAGTCTAAAATCCTTACATTTATGCACAAAATGGATGAAGGCTTTGTGACGTCTGAAAGGTATACAATCTGGGGGACTTTCTAAAAACAACAACAAAGAGAATGCAAAATCAGAACATAAAAATCAGTTAGAGGGCCTAGGCATGTATTCTTATAAGTGAGAGGCACTGACATTGAAGATTTTAATGGCATCCCAGCACATTCACGTCTGTCTGTCCCAAATATAAAAGCTAGCATTGAGGACCTTGTAGAGTTTTGAAAAGTAGATGACACTTTGCCTGTCTGGAGTGAACTCACTCTTCTTCTGTAAACATGGCTTGAGAGGAGCTACAAAGCACATGGTGAGTGACCACGCTAATTTGTTGCCCTGCAGAGATGCTGAGGAAAAACTGGGTCATGTGCCAGATTAGATCACCATTGCTAAGAATAGAACACAGGCCCTTTTCACATGGATGTCACTTGTCCTAGCGAGAACACAGGGAGAAGGTGTCATACTCATATCAAGAACAGATAGCCTTATGTTAGCCTCCATATTCATAGTTCTGACACTTATAATTATCACAGTTAGAAATACAGAGACTTGACCTTATCCAGTCCTTCCTGAGCAATTGGCTATTTCATGGCAGAGGCATTGGGTTTGGCTTTCTGTACTTACCTGGAGAAAAACACTTGTAGAAGATGACCTAATGCCTATAGTGGCTCAGTGGCTAATTTAGGGGTCATCTCTGACCTCTCAGGATTTTCCTCCCAAGACTTTTACATTGATGTCCAATTAGTGAGCAAGATGCCCATTTGGGGACATTGCAACTTTCATTTCAAGGATGCTCCAGGGGAAACTTCTACTAGGGATGCCTCCAAAGAAGGAAATCTCCCATACTGAATTTATCCAGTTCCCTTTCTAAACCTTCTCATGACCTTCCTGAACGTCATGAAAATGTTACAGAAGATGGATCAGATGCAACCAGAGGGTGCAAACTGGAGGGCTCCTCTGCAATTTCGCTGCCCTTGGCTCATTTCACTTCCACCACCAAAGTTTTCCTAAAGTTTGAGTCCTATAGGCTTGACGTGTATTCTGTGGATCTTTATTCATATTTGTAGGATTGCTTTAATATTAAAAGAGGAGAGAGAGAGAGATTGACATGGAGATTGTAGGCTCATAAAACATTCAAGGGAACTTGGAGATTGTCTGGTTCACCTTCAGATTACTTTATTTTTAAAAATTTTATTTGATTGCTTTTATGCTAAAAAGATGTAAGTTCAATCTGACCATATTATGGAACTTTAGAAAATGGAGAATATAAAAATAAAATCATTCATCATCTTAATGCCCTTTTGTAGCCAATGTAATCAATTACCATATGCATATTTTACAAACTTGTAATTGTAGTAAACAGATAAGGTTGTTTCCTTTTATTTTTGTTTTTAAACTTAATAAGACAGATGAGGTCACTGAGGCCCTAAATCCCCAAACTATGTAATATCCACCACTCACGGTACTTATTTTTATATTAACCAAGACTATGCATCTCATTTTCTTTTATTTCTCTCTGGAGGCTTCCTTGGCGGTTCTCACTCAGTGGATAGGCTCTGGAATGAGACAGCCTGGGCTTACCTACCCACTTGCAAGCAGGGAAGCACGGGATATGCTCCTTAAATTTTGTTTGACTCTGTTTCGTCATCTGTAAATAATACATGTCGACACACATGTGCCTGGTTCCCAGGTTTTCTGTCTTGCAGGTTCAGCCACTGAGAGCTCTGGCCACTCCAGAGGAAAGTTCAAGATAAGTGCCAATTCAGCTGTGTGGCATGAGGAAGGACCTATAGACTGAACCCCAGGACCATGTTCTTGGCAACCCAACTCCAACTTTGTCACCCACTGCATGTCTGTGCTGCACTGGCCCATCAGGTGATTCCATTACTTCCAGGACCCTGATTCCCAATGCAGCCTACTGGGCAGCACCTCGAACTGGGTTCAGAAGGATACCATGCCAGGAATTATCCCACCAGGAGAGATGAGCACTGCCACAACCTCACCCAGCGGCCTTCACTGATTACTGAAGGTCCAGTGGACCCAGAAAAGGCCATGGGCAATGCAAGGGGCCCAAGGAGCACCCACTTGGGACAACAGTCCCAGGTGAGGCTCCCTCCAACCTCACTCCTCCAGGTCCCCACTCACTGATATTTTGCCCAGTTCAGAAGCAAGCCCAGAACTCCACCAGTGAGGAGGAGGGACAGTTCTTAATAGCTGAGCATGGAGGAGCATGCAGGGCTGCTTAGTGGGTTATGGGAAGCTTGAGCTTGAAACCTCACAGCTAACCCTGGCAGGGTGCCCTTCCATCCAGGAAAAGCCAAGACCCATGACAACTGGAACCTCCAAAGAGTGAATGCTGAGTGGATCTCTGGGTCTGTAGGTGTCTGTGTTGGATTGGACTGGTGAAAGGTAACATATCTTACACTGTAGGAACAGTAGGAGGACTAGTATTGTCCCCAGAACAGCTAAGCAATGAAGACAGTCAAACAATTGGAGAGCTAGGGTTGTGGCTCATTTGCAGAGTGCTTGCCTAGCACGTGGGAGGCACTGGGTTCAATTGTCAGCACTGCACAGAAATGAATAAAGGCCTGTTGACAACTAAAAAAATAAATTTAAAAATGGGAGAATCTTGATAACCAAAATTCAAAGGAAGCAACCCAAATATGAATAAAACTCAATTTTCTGAGCACACAGCTGGGTTTTTCTGTTTTCCACACAAAGAGAAAGGACACAGAGGGTAGCATTCCCTCCCAGCCTGCCCTGCTGAACCCCTCAGCCAGACTCTGAGGGATGCTTAAATGCATTCTCAGCAGCTGTTCCCTCCACTGTTCCCAGAGGAAGTGCAGGAAGACACACAGGCCATGATCCCAAAGCTGCCACCACCTGCAAATGCTGCTCAGCCAGGAAACTTGCCCCCCAGCAGTTCCCCTTCTGACTGGCCAGGCCCAGTAAGGACAGCAGACAGAAGTCTGACAGCTCAGGGGCGGGGCATGGGCTGAGGGATTCCTGCCATTGCAAGAGCTCCTAGCTGTCAAACTAAGCCCCGCCCACCCTCACCAGAGCAAGGCTAGATACAAACCCTAGCTCACACCTTCAAGGGAGGACAAGGTGTCCTTGCCCAGCCCCAGCAAGCAAGATCCTGGAGATGCCACCACCACTTGCTCCCCTGCTGGTGCACCGCCTATCTAATGACATTGCTTTCATCCCTTCCGAGATGACCCGGAAACCTGCATGGGTCAGGAGGTGGACCAGCGGGATCTGAATCATCTCCCAGTGTCAGCACTCAACAGTCCCCCCAGGACCCACGCACCCACCAGGCACGCAGTTCCCTTGCCTATTTCATCCGCATCTGGTGCACGCACCTGGACTTTGCACGTGCATGCAGACTTTGAACAGGCACGCGGAATTTGCAAGCGCGCGGCTGTTCCTGGCGCAAGCCTGCCTCTTTTCCAGTATTGAGGGTTTTCCTCACGCGCTTGCGTGTTCTCCACTCATTCCTTCCTCAGCTGCGCCCTTTCAACAGTCTGACAGATCAGGGGCGGGGCATGGGCTGAGGGATTCCTGCCATTGCAAGAGCTCCTGGCTGTCACACTAAGCCCCGCCCACCCTCACCAGAGCAAGGCTAGATACAAACCCTTGCTCACACCTTCAAGGGAGGACAAGGTGTCCTTGCCCAGCCCCAGCAAGCGAGATCCTGGAGATGCCACCACCACTTGCTCCCCTGCTGGTGCACCGCCTATCTAATGACATTGCTTTCATCCCTTCCGAGATGACCCGGAAACCTCACTGGGTCAGGAGGTGGACCAGCGGGATCTGAACCACCTCCCAGTGTCAGCACTCAACAGTCCCCCCAGGACCCACGCACCCACCAGGCACGCAGTTCCCTTGCCTATTTCATCAGCATCTGGTGCACGCTCCCGGACTTTGCACGTGCATGCAGACTTTGCACAGGCACACGGAATTTGCACGCGTGCGGCCGTTCCCGGCGCAAGCCTGCCTTTTTCCACTATTGAGGGTTTTCCTCACGCGCTCGCGTGTTCTCCACTCATTCCTTCCTCAGCTGCGCCCTTTCAACAGTCTGACAGCTCAGGGGCGGGGCATGGGCTGAGGGATTCCTGCCATTGCAAGAGCTCCTGGCTGTCAAACTAAGCCCCGCCCACCCTCACCAGAGCAAGGCTAGATACAAACCCTTGCTCACACCTTCAAGGGAAGACAAGGTGTCCTTGCCCAGCCCCAGCAAGGGAGATCCTGGAGATGCCACCACCACTTGCTCCCTTGCTGGTGCACCCCCTATCTAATGACATTGCTTTCATCCCTTCCGAGATGACCCGGAAACCTCACTGGGTCAGGAGGTGGACCAGCGGGATCTGAATCACCTCCCAGTGTCAGCACTCAACAGTCCCCCCAGGACCCACGCACCCACCAGGCACGCAGTTCCCTTGCCTATTTCATCCGCATCTGGTGCACGCACCTGGACTTTGCACGTGCATGCAGACTTTGCACAGGCACGAGGAATTTGCACGCGTGCGGCCGTTCCCGGCGCAAGCCTGCCTTTTTCCACTATTGAGGGTTTTCCTCACGCGCTCGCGTGTTCTCCACTCATTCCTTCCTCAGCTGCGCCCTTTCAACAGTCTGACAGCTCAGGGGCGGGGCATGGGCTGAGGGATTCCTGCCATTGCAAGAGCTCCTGGCTGTCAAACTAAGCCCCGCCCACCCTCACCAGAGCAAGGCTAGATACAAACCCTAGCTCACACCTTCAAGGGAGGACAAGGTGTCCTTGTCCAGCCCCAGCAGCTAGAGCCTGGAGATGCCACCACGACTTGCTCCCTTGCTGGTGCACCCCCTATCTAATGACATTGCTTTCATCCCTTCCGAGATGACCCTGAAACCTCACTGGGTCAGGAGGTGGACCAGCGGGATCTGCATCACCTCCCAGTGTCAGCACTCAACAGTCCCCCCAGGACCCACGCACCCACCAGGCACGCAGTTCCCTTGCCTATTTCTTCCGCATCTGGTGCACGCACCTGGACTTAGCACGTGCATGCAGACTTTGCACAAGCACGCGGAATTTGCACGCGCGCGGCCTTTCCTGGCGCAAGCCTGCCTCTTTTCCAGTATTGAGGGTTTTCCTCACACGCTTGCATGTTCTCCACTCATTCCTTCCTCAGCTGCGCCCTTCCAACAGTCTGACAGCTCAGGGGCGGGGCATGGGCTGAGGTATTCCTGCCATTGCAAGAGCTCCTGGCTGTCAAACTAAGCCCCGCCCACCCTCACCAGAGCAAGGCTAGATACAAACCCTAGCTCACACCTTCAAGGGAGGACAAGGTGTCCTTGCCCAGCCCCAGCAAGCAAGAGCCTGGAGATGCCACCACCACTTGCTCCCCTGCTGGTGCACCGCCTATCTAATGACATTGCTTTCACCCCTTCCGAGATGACCCGGAAACCTGCATGAGTCAGGAGGTGGACCAGCGGGATCTGCATCACCTCCCAGTGTCAGCACTCAACAGTCCCCCCAGGACCCACGCACCCACCAGGCACGCAGTTCCCTTGCCTATTTCTTCCGCATCTGGTGCATGCACCTGGACTTTGCACGTGCATGCAGACTTTGAACAGGCACGCGGAATTTGCATGCGCGCGGCTGTTCCTGGCGCAAGCCTGCCTCTTTTCCAGTATTGAGGGTTTTCCTCACGCGCTTGCGTGTTCTCCACTCATTCCTTCCTCAGCTGCGCCCTTTCAACAGTCTGACAGATCAGGGGCGGGGCATGGGCTGAGGGATTCCTGCCATTGCAAGAGCTCCTGGCTGTCACACTAAGCCCCGCCCACCCTCACCAGAGCAAGGCTAGATACAAACCCTTGCTCACACCTTCAAGGGAGGACAAGGTGTCCTTGCCCAGCCCCAGCAAGCGAGATCCTGGAGATGCCACCACCACTTGCTCCCCTGCTGGTGCACCGCCTATCTAATGACATTGCTTTCATCCCTTCCGAGATGACCCGGAAACCTCACTGGGTCAGGAGGTGGACCAGCGGGATCTGAACCACCTCCCAGTGTCAGCACTCAACAGTCCCCCCAGGACCCACGCACCCACCAGGTACGCAGTTCCCTTGCCTATTTCATCAGCATCTGGTGCACGCTCCCGGACTTTGCACGTGCATGCAGACTTTGCACAGGCACACGGAATTTGCACGCATGCGGCCGTTCCCGGCGCAAGCCTGCCTTTTTCCACTATTGAGGGTTTTCCTCACGCGCTCGCGTGTTCTCCACTCATTCCTTCCTCAGCTGCGCCCTTTCAACAGTCTGACAGCTCAGGGGCGGGGCATGGGCTGAGGGATTCCTGCCATTGCAAGAGCTCCTGGCTGTCAAACTAAGCCCCGCCCACCCTCACCAGAGCAAGGCTAGATACAAACCCTTGCTCACACCTTCAAGGGAAGACAAGGTGTCCTTGCCCAGCCCCAGCAAGGGAGATCCTGGAGATGCCACCACCACTTGCTCCCTTGCTGGTGCACCCCCTATCTAATGACATTGCTTTCATCCCTTCCGAGATGACCCTGAAACCTCACTGGGTCAGGAGGTGGACCAGCGGGATCTGCATCACCTCCCAGTGTCAGCACTCAACAGTCCCCCCAGGACCCACGCACCCACCAGGCACGCAGTTCCCTTGCCTATTTCTTCCGCATCTGGTGCACGCACCTGGACTTAGCACGTGCATGCAGACTTTGCACAAGCACGCGGAATTTGCACGCGCGCGGCCTTTCCTGGCGCAAGCCTGCCTCTTTTCCAGTATTGAGGGTTTTCCTCACACGCTTGCATGTTCTCCACTCATTCCTTCCTCAGCTGCGCCCTTCCAACAGTCTGACAGCTCAGGGGCGGGGCATGGGCTGAGGGATTCCTGCCATTGCAAGAGCTCCTGGCTGTCAAACTAAGCCCCGCCCACCCTCACCAGAGCAAGGCTAGATACAAACCCTAGCTCACACCTTCAAGGGAGGACAAGGTGTCCTTGCCCAGCCCCAGCAAGCAAGAGCCTGGAGATGCCACCACCACTTGCTCCCCTGCTGGTGCACCGCCTATCTAATGACATTGCTTTCACCCCTTCCGAGATGACCCGGAAACCTGCATGAGTCAGGAGGTGGACCAGCGGGATCTGCATCACCTCCCAGTGTCAGCACTCAACAGTCCCCCCAGGACCCACGCACCCACCAGGCACGCAGTTCCCTTGCCTATTTCTTCCGCATCTGGTGCATGCACCTGGACTTTGCACGTGCATGCAGACTTTGAACAGGCACGCGGAATTTGCAAGCGCGCGGCTGTTCCTGGCGCAAGCCTGCCTCTTTTCCAGTATTGAGGGTTTTCCTCACGCGCTTGCGTGTTCTCCACTCATTCCTTCCTCAGCTGCGCCCTTTCAACAGTCTGACAGATCAGGGGCGGGGCATGGGCTGAGGGATTCCTGCCATTGCAAGAGCTCCTGGCTGTCACACTAAGCCCCGCCCACCCTCACCAGAGCAAGGCTAGATACAAACCCTTGCTCACACCTTCAAGGGAGGACAAGGTGTCCTTGCCCAGCCCCAGCAAGCGAGATCCTGGAGATGCCACCACCACTTGCTCCCCTGCTGGTGCACCGCCTATCTAATGACATTGCTTTCATCCCTTCCGAGATGACCCGGAAACCTCACTGGGTCAGGAGGTGGACCAGCGGGATCTGAACCACCTCCCAGTGTCAGCACTCAACAGTCCCCCCAGGACCCACGCACCCACCAGGCACGCAGTTCCCTTGCCTATTTCATCAGCATCTGGTGCACGCTCCCGGACTTTGCACGTGCATGCAGACTTTGCACAGGCACACGGAATTTGCACGCGTGCGGCCGTTCCCGGCGCAAGCCTGCCTTTTTCCACTATTGAGGGTTTTCCTCACGCGCTCGCGTGTTCTCCACTCATTCCTTCCTCAGCTGCGCCCTTTCAACAGTCTGACAGCTCAGGGGCGGGGCATGGGCTGAGGGATTCCTGCCATTGCAAGAGCTCCTGGCTGTCAAACTAAGCCCCGCCCACCCTCACCAGAGCAAGGCTAGATACAAACCCTTGCTCACACCTTCAAGGGAAGACAAGGTGTCCTTGCCCAGCCCCAGCAAGGGAGATCCTGGAGATGCCACCACCACTTGCTCCCTTGCTGGTGCACCCCCTATCTAATGACATTGCTTTCATCCCTTCCGAGATGACCCGGAAACCTCACTGGGTCAGGAGGTGGACCAGCGGGATCTGAATCACCTCCCAGTGTCAGCACTCAACAGTCCCCCCAGGACCCACGCACCCACCAGGCACGCAGTTCCCTTGCCTATTTCATCCGCATCTGGTGCACGCACCTGGACTTTGCACGTGCATGCAGACTTTGCACAGGCACGAGGAATTTGCACGCGTGCGGCCGTTTCTGGCGCAAGCCTGCCTCTTTTCCAGTACTGAGGGTTTTCCTCACGCGCTCGCGTGTTCTCCACTCATTCCTTCCTCAGCTGCGCCCTTTCAACAGTCTGACAGCTCAGGGGCGGGGCATGGGCTGAGGGATTCCTGCCATTGCAAGAGCTCCTGGCTGTCAAACTAAGCCCCGCCCACCCTCACCAGAGCAAGGCTAGATACAAACCCTAGCTCACACCTTCAAGGGAGGACAAGGTGTCCTTGTCCAGCCCCAGCAGCTAGAGCCTGGAGATGCCACCACGACTTGCTCCCTTGCTGGTGCACCCCCTATCTAATGACATTGCTTTCATCCCTTCCGAGATGACCCTGAAACCTCACTGGGTCAGGAGGTGGACCAGCGGGATCTGCATCACCTCCCAGTGTCAGCACTCAACAGTCCCCCCAGGACCCACGCACCCACCAGGCACGCAGTTCCCTTGCCTATTTCTTCCGCATCTGGTGCACGCACCTGGACTTAGCACGTGCATGCAGACTTTGCACAAGCACGCGGAATTTGCACGCGCGCGGCCTTTCCTGGCGCAAGCCTGCCTCTTTTCCAGTATTGAGGGTTTTCCTCACACGCTTGCATGTTCTCCACTCATTCCTTCCTCAGCTGCGCCCTTCCAACAGTCTGACAGCTCAGGGGCGGGGCATGGGCTGAGGTATTCCTGCCATTGCAAGAGCTCCTGGCTGTCAAACTAAGCCCCGCCCACCCTCACCAGAGCAAGGCTAGATACAAACCCTAGCTCACACCTTCAAGGGAGGACAAGGTGTCCTTGCCCAGCCCCAGCAAGCAAGAGCCTGGAGATGCCACCACCACTTGCTCCCCTGCTGGTGCACCGCCTATCTAATGACATTGCTTTCACCCCTTCCGAGATGACCCGGAAACCTGCATGAGTCAGGAGGTGGACCAGCGGGATCTGCATCACCTCCCAGTGTCAGCACTCAACAGTCCCCCCAGGACCCACGCACCCACCAGGCACGCAGTTCCCTTGCCTATTTCTTCCGCATCTGGTGCATGCACCTGGACTTTGCACGTGCATGCAGACTTTGAACAGGCACGCGGAATTTGCATGCGCGCGGCTGTTCCTGGCGCAAGCCTGCCTCTTTTCCAGTATTGAGGGTTTTCCTCACGCGCTTGCGTGTTCTCCACTCATTCCTTCCTCAGCTGCGCCCTTTCAACAGTCTGACAGATCAGGGGCGGGGCATGGGCTGAGGGATTCCTGCCATTGCAAGAGCTCCTGGCTGTCACACTAAGCCCCGCCCACCCTCACCAGAGCAAGGCTAGATACAAACCCTTGCTCACACCTTCAAGGGAGGACAAGGTGTCCTTGCCCAGCCCCAGCAAGCGAGATCCTGGAGATGCCACCACCACTTGCTCCCCTGCTGGTGCACCGCCTATCTAATGACATTGCTTTCATCCCTTCCGAGATGACCCGGAAACCTCACTGGGTCAGGAGGTGGACCAGCGGGATCTGAACCACCTCCCAGTGTCAGCACTCAACAGTCCCCCCAGGACCCACGCACCCACCAGGCACGCAGTTCCCTTGCCTATTTCATCAGCATCTGGTGCACGCTCCCAGACTTTGCACGTGCATGCAGACTTTGCACAGGCACGAGGAATTTGCACGCGTGCGGCCGTTCCCGGCGCAAGCCTGCCTTTTTCCACTATTGAGGGTTTTCCTCACGCGCTCGCGTGTTCTCCACTCATTCCTTCCTCAGCTGCGCCCTTTCAACAGTCTGACAGCTCAGGGGCGGGGCATGGGCTGAGGGATTCCTGCCATTGCAAGAGCTCCTGGCTGTCAAACTAAGCCCCGCCCACCCTCACCAGAGCAAGGCTAGATACAAACCCTTGCTCACACCTTCAAGGGAAGACAAGGTGTCCTTGCCCAGCCCCAGCAAGCTAGATCCTGGAGATGCCACCACCACTTGCTCCCTTGCTGGTGCACCCCCTATCTAATGACATTGCTTTCATCCCTTCCGAGATGACCCTGAAACCTCACTGGGTCAGGAGGTGGACCAGCGGGATCTGCATCACCTCCCAGTGTCAGCACTCAACAGTCCCCCCAGGACCCACGCACCCACCAGTCACGCAGTTCCCTTGCCTATTTCTTCCGCATCTGGTGCACGCACCTGGACTTAGCACGTGCATGCAGACTTTGCACAAGCACGCGGAATTTGCACGCGCGCGGCCTTTCCTGGCGCAAGCCTGCCTCTTTTCCAGTATTGAGGGTTTTCCTCACACGCTTGCATGTTCTCCACTCATTCCTTCCTCAGCTGCGCCCTTTCAACAGTCTGACAGCTCAGGGGCGGGGCATGGGCTGAGGGATTCCTGCCATTGCAAGAGCTCCTGGCTGTCAAACTAAGCCCCGCCCACCCTCACCAGAGCAAGGCTAGATACAAACCCTAGCTCACACCTTCAAGGGAGGACAAGGTGTCCTTGCCCAGCCCCAGCAAGCAAGATCCTGGAGATGCCACCACCACTTGCTCCCCTGCTGGTGCACCGCCTATCTAATGACATTGCTTTCACCCCTTCCGAGATGACCCGGAAACCTGCATGAGTCAGGAGGTGGACCAGCGGGATCTGCATCACCTCCCAGTGTCAGCACTCAACAGTCCCCCCAGGACCCACGCACCCACCAGGCACGCAGTTCCCTTGCCTATTTCTTCCGCATCTGGTGCATGCACCTGGACTTTGCACGTGCATGCAGACTTTGAACAGGCACGCGGAATTTGCATGCGCGCGGCTGTTCCTGGCGCAAGCCTGCCTTTTTCCACTATTGAGGGTTTTCCTCACGCGCTTGCGTGTTCTCCACTCATTCCTTCCTCAGCTGCGCCCTTTCAACAGTCTGACAGCTCAGGGGCGGGGCATGGGCTGAGGGATTCCTGCCATTGCAAGAGCTCCTGGCTGTCAAACTAAGCCCCGCCCACCCTCACCAGAGCAAGGCTAGATACAAACCCTTGCTCACACCTTCAAGGGAGGACAAGGTGTCCTTGCCCAGCCCCAGCAAGGGAGATCCTGGAGATGCCACCACCACTTGCTCCCTTGCTGGTGCACCCCCTATCTAATGACATTGCTTTCATCCCTTCCGAGATGACCCGGAAACCTCACTGGGTCAGGAGGTGGACCAGCGGGATCTGAATCACCTCCCAGTGTCAGCACTCAACAGTCCCCCCAGGACCCACGCACCCACCAGGCACGCAGTTCCCTTGCCTATTTCATCCGCATCTGGTGCACGCACCTGGACTTTGCACGTGCATGCAGACTTTGCACAGGCACGAGGAATTTGCACGCGCGCGGCCGTTTCTGGCGCAAGCCTGCCTCTTTTCCAGTACTGAGGGTTTTCCTCACGCGCTCGCGTGTTCTCCACTCATTCCTTCCTCAGCTGCGCCCTTTCAACAGTCTGACAGCTCAGGGGCGGGGCATGGGCTGAGGGATTCCTGCCATTGCAAGAGCTCCTGGCTGTCAAACTAAGCCCCGCCCACCCTCACCAGAGCAAGGCTAGATACAAACCCTAGCTCACACCTTCAAGGGAGGACAAGGTGTCCTTGTCCAGCCCCAGCAGCTAGAGCCTGGAGATGCCACCACGACTTGCTCCCTTGCTGGTGCACCCCCTATCTAATGACATTGCTTTCAACCCTTCCGAGATGACGCTGAAACCTCACTGGGTCAGGAGGTGGACCAGCGGGATCTGCATCACCTCCCAGTGTCAGCACTCAACAGTCCCCCCAGGACCCACGCACCCACCAGGCACGCAGTTCCCTTGCCTATTTCTTCCGCATCTGGTGCACGCACCTGGACTTAGCACGTGCATGCAGACTTTGCACAAGCACGCGGAATTTGCACGCGCGCGGCCTTTCCTGGCGCAAGCCTGCCTCTTTTCCAGTATTGAGGGTTTTCCTCACATGCTTGCATGTTCTCCACTCATTCCTTCCTCAGCTGCGCCCTTCCAACAGTCTGACAGCTCAGGGGCGGGGCATGGGCTGAGGTATTCCTGCCATTGCAAGAGCTCCTGGCTGTCAAACTAAGCCCCGCCCACCCTCACCAGAGCAAGGCTAGATACAAACCCTAGCTCACACCTTCAAGGGAGGACAAGGTGTCCTTGCCCAGCCCCAGCAAGCAAGAGCCTGGAGATGCCACCACCACTTGCTCCCCTGCTGGTGCACCGCCTATCTAATGACATTGCTTTCACCCCTTCCGAGATGACCCGGAAACCTGCATGAGTCAGGAGGTGGACCAGCGGGATCTGCATCACCTCCCAGTGTCAGCACTCAACAGTCCCCCCAGGACCCACGCACCCACCAGGCACGCAGTTCCCTTGCCTATTTCTTCCGCATCTGGTGCATGCACCTGGACTTTGCACGTGCATGCAGACTTTGAACAGGCACGCGGAATTTGCATGCGCGCGGCTGTTCCTGGCGCAAGCCTGCCTCTTTTCCAGTATTGAGGGTTTTCCTCACGCGCTTGCGTGTTCTCCACTCATTCCTTCCTCAGCTGCGCCCTTTCAACAGTCTGACAGATCAGGGGCGGGGCATGGGCTGAGGGATTCCTGCCATTGCAAGAGCTCCTGGCTGTCACACTAAGCCCCGCCCACCCTCACCAGAGCAAGGCTAGATACAAACCCTTGCTCACACCTTCAAGGGAGGACAAGGTGTCCTTGCCCAGCCCCAGCAAGCGAGATCCTGGAGATGCCACCACCACTTGCTCCCCTGCTGGTGCACCGCCTATCTAATGACATTGCTTTCATCCCTTCCGAGATGACCCGGAAACCTCACTGGGTCAGGAGGTGGACCAGCGGGATCTGAACCACCTCCCAGTGTCAGCACTCAACAGTCCCCCCAGGACCCACGCACCCACCAGGCACGCAGTTCCCTTGCCTATTTCATCAGCATCTGGTGCACGCTCCCGGACTTTGCACGTGCATGCAGACTTTGCACAGGCACACGGAATTTGCACGCGTGCGGCCGTTCCCGGCGCAAGCCTGCCTTTTTCCACTATTGAGGGTTTTCCTCACGCGCTCGCGTGTTCTCCACTCATTCCTTCCTCAGCTGCGCCCTTTCAACAGTCTGACAGCTCAGGGGCGGGGCATGGGCTGAGGGATTCCTGCCATTGCAAGAGCTCCTGGCTGTCAAACTAAGCCCCGCCCACCCTCACCAGAGCAAGGCTAGATACAAACCCTTGCTCACACCTTCAAGGGAAGACAAGGTGTCCTTGCCCAGCCCCAGCAAGCTAGATCCTGGAGATGCCACCACCACTTGCTCCCTTGCTGGTGCACCCCCTATCTAATGACATTGCTTTCATCCCTTCCGAGATGACCCTGAAACCTCACTGGGTCAGGAGGTGGACCAGCGGGATCTGCATCACCTCCCAGTGTCAGCACTCAACAGTCCCCCCAGGACCCACGCACCCACCAGGCACGCAGTTCCCTTGCCTATTTCTTCCGCATCTGGTGCACGCACCTGGACTTAGCACGTGCATGCAGACTTTGCACAAGCACACGGAATTTGCACGCGCGTGGCCTTTCCTGGCGCAAGCCTGCCTCTTTTCCAGTATTGAGGGTTTTCCTCACACGCTTGCATGTTCTCCACTCATTCCTTCCTCAGCTGCGCCCTTTCAACAGTCTGACAGCTCAGGGGCGGGGCATGGGCTGAGGTATTCCTGCCATTGCAAGAGCTCCTGGCTGTCAAACTAAGCCCCGCCCACCCTCACCAGAGCAAGGCTAGATACAAACCCTAGCTCACACCTTCAAGGGAGGACAAGGTGTCCTTGCCCAGCCCCAGCAAGCAAGAGCCTGGAGATGCCACCACCACTTGCTCCCCTGCTGGTGCACCGCCTATCTAATGACATTGCTTTCACCCCTTCCGAGATGACCCGGAAACCTGCATGAGTCAGGAGGTGGACCAGCGGGATCTGCATCACCTCCCAGTGTCAGCACTCAACAGTCCCCCCAGGACCCACGCACCCACCAGGCACGCAGTTCCCTTGCCTATTTCTTCCGCATCTGGTGCATGCACCTGGACTTTGCACGTGCATGCAGACTTTGAACAGGCACGCGGAATTTGCATGCGCGCGGCTGTTCCTGGCGCAAGCCTGCCTCTTTTCCAGTATTGAGGGTTTTCCTCACGCGCTTGCGTGTTCTCCACTCATTCCTTCCTCAGCTGCGCCCTTTCAACAGTCTGACAGATCAGGGGCGGGGCATGGGCTGAGGGATTCCTGCCATTGCAAGAGCTCCTGGCTGTCACACTAAGCCCCGCCCACCCTCACCAGAGCAAGGCTAGATACAAACCCTTGCTCACACCTTCAAGGGAGGACAAGGTGTCCTTGCCCAGCCCCAGCAAGCGAGATCCTGGAGATGCCACCACCACTTGCTCCCCTGCTGGTGCACCGCCTATCTAATGACATTGCTTTCATCCCTTCCGAGATGACCCGGAAACCTCACTGGGTCAGGAGGTGGACCAGCGGGATCTGAACCACCTCCCAGTGTCAGCACTCAACAGTCCCCCCAGGACCCACGCACCCACCAGGCACGCAGTTCCCTTGCCTATTTCATCAGCATCTGGTGCACGCTCCCGGACTTTGCACGTGCATGCAGACTTTGCACAGGCACACGGAATTTGCACGCGTGCGGCCGTTCCCGGCGCAAGCCTGCCTTTTTCCACTATTGAGGGTTTTCCTCACGCGCTCGCGTGTTCTCCACTCATTCCTTCCTCAGCTGCGCCCTTTCAACAGTCTGACAGCTCAGGGGCGGGGCATGGGCTGAGGGATTCCTGCCATTGCAAGAGCTCCTGGCTGTCAAACTAAGCCCCGCCCACCCTCACCAGAGCAAGGCTAGATACAAACCCTTGCTCACACCTTCAAGGGAAGACAAGGTGTCCTTGCCCAGCCCCAGCAAGGGAGATCCTGGAGATGCCACCACCACTTGCTCCCTTGCTGGTGCACCCCCTATCTAATGACATTGCTTTCATCCCTTCCGAGATGACCCGGAAACCTCACTGGGTCAGGAGGTGGACCAGCGGGATCTGAATCACCTCCCAGTGTCAGCACTCAACAGTCCCCCCAGGACCCACGCACCCACCAGGCACGCAGTTCCCTTGCCTATTTCATCCGCATCTGGTGCACGCACCTGGACTTTGCACGTGCATGCAGACTTTGCACAGGCACGAGGAATTTGCACGCGCGCGGCCGTTTCTGGCGCAAGCCTGCCTCTTTTCCAGTACTGAGGGTTTTCCTCACGCGCTCGCGTGTTCTCCACTCATTCCTTCCTCAGCTGCGCCCTTTCAACAGTCTGACAGCTCAGGGGCGGGGCATGGGCTGAGGGATTCCTGCCATTGCAAGAGCTCCTGGCTGTCAAACTAAGCCCCGCCCACCCTCACCAGAGCAAGGCTAGATACAAACCCTAGCTCACACCTTCAAGGGAGGACAAGGTGTCCTTGTCCAGCCCCAGCAGCTAGAGCCTGGAGATGCCACCACGACTTGCTCCCTTGCTGGTGCACCCCCTATCTAATGACATTGCTTTAATCCCTTCCGAGATGACCCTGAAACCTCACTGGGTCAGGAGGTGGACCAGCGGGATCTGCATCACCTCCCAGTGTCAGCACTCAACAGTCCCCCCAGGACCCACGCACCCACCAGGCACGCAGTTCCCTTGCCTATTTCTTCCGCATCTGGTGCACGCACCTGGACTTAGCACGTGCATGCAGACTTTGCACAAGCACGCGGAATTTGCACGCGCGCGGCCTTTCCTGGCGCAAGCCTGCCTCTTTTCCAGTATTGAGGGTTTTCCTCACATGCTTGCATGTTCTACACTCATTCCTTCCTCAGCTGCGCCCTTTCAACAGTCTGACAGCTCAGGGGCGGGGCATGGGCTGAGGTATTCCTGCCATTGCAAGAGCTCCTGGCTGTCAAACTAAGCCCCGCCCACCCTCACCAGAGCAAGGCTAGATACAAACCCTAGCTCACACCTTCAAGGGAGGACAAGGTGTCCTTGCCCAGCCCCAGCAAGCAAGAGCCTGGAGATGCCACCACCACTTGCTCCCCTGCTGGTGCACCGCCTATCTAATGACATTGCTTTCACCCCTTCCGAGATGACCCGGAAACCTCACTGGGTCAGGAGGTGGACCAGCGGGATCTGCATCACCTCCCAGTGTCAGCACTCAACAGTCCCCCCAGGACCCACGCACCCACCAGGCACGCAGTTCCCTTGCCTATTTCTTCCGCATCTGGTGCATGCACCTGGACTTTGCACGTGCATGCAGACTTTGAACAGGCACGCAGAATTTGCATGCGCGCGGCTGTTCCTGGCGCAAGCCTGCCTCTTTTCCAGTATTGAGGGTTTTCCTCACGCGCTTGCGTGTTCTCCACTCATTCCTTCCTCAGCTGCGCCCTTTCAACAGTCTGACAGATCAGGGGCGGGGCATGGGCTGAGGGATTCCTGCCATTGCAAGAGCTCCTGGCTGTCACACTAAGCCCCGCCCACCCTCACCAGAGCAAGGCTAGATACAAACCCTAGCTCACACCTTCAAGGGAGGACAAGGTGTCCTTGTCCAGCCCCAGCAGCTAGAGCCTGGAGATGCCACCACGACTTGCTCCCTTGCTGGTGCACCCCCTATCTAATGACATTGCTTTCATCCCTTCCGAGATGACCCTGAAACCTCACTGGGTCAGGAGGTGGACCAGCGGGATCTGCATCACCTCCCAGTGTCAGCACTCAACAGTCCCCCCAGGACCCACGCACCCACCAGGCACGCAGTTCCCTTGCCTATTTCTTCCGCATCTGGTGCACGCACCTGGACTTAGCACGTGCATGCAGTCTTTGCACAAGCACGCGGAATTTGCACGCGCGCGGCCTTTCCTGGCGCAAGCCTGCCTCTTTTCCAGTATTGAGGGTTTTCCTCACATGCTTGCATGTTCTCCACTCATTCCTTCCTCAGCTGCGCCCTTTCAACAGTCTGACAGCTCAGGGGCGGGGCATGGGCTGAGGTATTCCTGCCATTGCAAGAGCTCCTGGCTGTCAAACTAAGCCCCGCCCACCCTCACCAGAGCAAGGCTAGATACAAACCCTACCTCACACCTTCAAGGGAGGACAAGGTGTCCTTGCCCAGCCCCAGCAAGCAAGAGCCTGGAGATGCCACCACCACTTGCTCCCCTGCTGGTGCACCGCCTATCTAATGACATTGCTTTCACCCCTTCCGAGATGACCCGGAAACCTCACTGGGTCAGGAGGTGGACCAGCGGGATCTGCATCACCTCCCAGTGTCAGCACTCAACAGTCCCCCCAGGACCCACGCACCCACCAGGCACGCAGTTCCCTTGCCTATTTCTTCCGCATCTGGTGCATGCACCTGGACTTTGCACGTGCATGCAGACTTTGAACAGGCACGCGGAATTTGCATGCGCGCGGCTGTTCCTGGCGCAAGCCTGCCTCTTTTCCAGTATTGAGGGTTTTCCTCACGCGCTTGCGTGTTCTCCACTCATTCCTTCCTCAGCTGCGCCCTTTCAACAGTCTGACAGATCAGGGGCGGGGCATGGGCTGAGGGATTCCTGCCATTGCCAAGAGCTCCTGGCTGTCACACTAAGCCCCGCCCACCCTCACCAGAGCAAGGCTAGATACAAACCCTTGCTCACACCTTCAAGGGAGGACAAGGTGTCCTTGCCCAGCCCCAGCAAGCGAGATCCTGGAGATGCCACCACCACTTGCTCCCCTGCTGGTGCACCGCCTATCTAATGACATTGCTTTCATCCCTTCCGAGATGACCCGGAAACCTCACTGGGTCAGGAGGTGGACCAGCGGGATCTGAACCACCTCCCAGTGTCAGCACTCAACAGTCCCCCCAGGACCCACGCACCCACCAGGCACGCAGTTCCCTTGCCTATTTCATCAGCATCTGGTGCACGCTCCCGGACTTTGCACGTGCATGCAGACTTTGCACAGGCACACGGAATTTGCACGCGTGCGGCCGTTCCCGGCGCAAGCCTGCCTTTTTCCACTATTGAGGGTTTTCCTCACGCGCTCGCGTGTTCTCCACTCATTCCTTCCTCAGCTGCGCCCTTTCAACAGTCTGACAGCTCAGGGGCGGGGCATGGGCTGAGGGATTCCTGCCATTGCAAGAGCTCCTGGCTGTCAAACTAAGCCCCGCCCACCCTCACCAGAGCAAGGCTAGATACAAACCCTTGCTCACACCTTCAAGGGAAGACAAGGTGTCCTTGCCCAGCCCCAGCAAGCTAGATCCTGGAGATGCCACCACCACTTGCTCCCTTGCTGGTGCACCCCCTATCTAATGACATTGCTTTCATCCCTTCCGAGATGACCCTGAAACCTCACTGGGTCAGGAGGTGGACCAGCGGGATCTGCATCACCTCCCAGTGTCAGCACTCAACAGTCCCCCCAGGACCCACGCACCCACCAGGCACGCAGTTCCCTTGCCTATTTCTTCCGCATCTGGTGCACGCACCTGGACTTAGCACGTGCATGCAGACTTTGCACAAGCACACGGAATTTGCACGCGCGTGGCCTTTCCTGGCGCAAGCCTGCCTCTTTTCCAGTATTGAGGGTTTTCCTCACACGCTTGCATGTTCTCCACTCATTCCTTCCTCAGCTGCGCCCTTTCAACAGTCTGACAGCTCAGGGGCGGGGCATGGGCTGAGGTATTCCTGCCATTGCAAGAGCTCCTGGCTGTCAAACTAAGCCCCGCCCACCCTCACCAGAGCAAGGCTAGATACAAACCCTAGCTCACACCTTCAAGGGAGGACAAGGTGTCCTTGCCCAGCCCCAGCAAGCAAGAGCCTGGAGATGCCACCACCACTTGCTCCCCTGCTGGTGCACCGCCTATCTAATGACATTGCTTTCACCCCTTCCGAGATGACCCGGAAACCTGCATGAGTCAGGAGGTGGACCAGCGGGATCTGCATCACCTCCCAGTGTCAGCACTCAACAGTCCCCCCAGGACCCACGCACCCACCAGGCACGCAGTTCCCTTGCCTATTTCTTCCGCATCTGGTGCATGCACCTGGACTTTGCACGTGCATGCAGACTTTGAACAGGCACGCGGAATTTGCATGCGCGCGGCTGTTCCTGGCGCAAGCCTGCCTCTTTTCCAGTATTGAGGGTTTTCCTCACGCGCTTGCGTGTTCTCCACTCATTCCTTCCTCAGCTGCGCCCTTTCAACAGTCTGACAGATCAGGGGCGGGGCATGGGCTGAGGGATTCCTGCCATTGCAAGAGCTCCTGGCTGTCACACTAAGCCCCGCCCACCCTCACCAGAGCAAGGCTAGATACAAACCCTTGCTCACACCTTCAAGGGAGGACAAGGTGTCCTTGCCCAGCCCCAGCAAGCGAGATCCTGGAGATGCCACCACCACTTGCTCCCCTGCTGGTGCACCGCCTATCTAATGACATTGCTTTCATCCCTTCCGAGATGACCCGGAAACCTCACTGGGTCAGGAGGTGGACCAGCGGGATCTGAACCACCTCCCAGTGTCAGCACTCAACAGTCCCCCCAGGACCCACGCACCCACCAGGCACGCAGTTCCCTTGCCTATTTCATCAGCATCTGGTGCACGCTCCCGGACTTTGCACGTGCATGCAGACTTTGCACAGGCACACGGAATTTGCACGCGTGCGGCCGTTCCCGGCGCAAGCCTGCCTTTTTCCACTATTGAGGGTTTTCCTCACGCGCTCGCGTGTTCTCCACTCATTCCTTCCTCAGCTGCGCCCTTTCAACAGTCTGACAGCTCAGGGGCGGGGCATGGGCTGAGGGATTCCTGCCATTGCAAGAGCTCCTGGCTGTCAAACTAAGCCCCGCCCACCCTCACCAGAGCAAGGCTAGATACAAACCCTTGCTCACACCTTCAAGGGAAGACAAGGTGTCCTTGCCCAGCCCCAGCAAGGGAGATCCTGGAGATGCCACCACCACTTGCTCCCTTGCTGGTGCACCCCCTATCTAATGACATTGCTTTCATCCCTTCCGAGATGACCCGGAAACCTCACTGGGTCAGGAGGTGGACCAGCGGGATCTGAATCACCTCCCAGTGTCAGCACTCAACAGTCCCCCCAGGACCCACGCACCCACCAGGCACGCAGTTCCCTTGCCTATTTCATCCGCATCTGGTGCACGCACCTGGACTTTGCACGTGCATGCAGACTTTGCACAGGCACGAGGAATTTGCACGCGCGCGGCCGTTTCTGGCGCAAGCCTGCCTCTTTTCCAGTACTGAGGGTTTTCCTCACGCGCTCGCGTGTTCTCCACTCATTCCTTCCTCAGCTGCGCCCTTTCAACAGTCTGACAGCTCAGGGGCGGGGCATGGGCTGAGGGATTCCTGCCATTGCAAGAGCTCCTGGCTGTCAAACTAAGCCCCGCCCACCCTCACCAGAGCAAGGCTAGATACAAACCCTAGCTCACACCTTCAAGGGAGGACAAGGTGTCCTTGTCCAGCCCCAGCAGCTAGAGCCTGGAGATGCCACCACGACTTGCTCCCTTGCTGGTGCACCCCCTATCTAATGACATTGCTTTCATCCCTTCCGAGATGACCCTGAAACCTCACTGGGTCAGGAGGTGGACCAGCGGGATCTGCATCACCTCCCAGTGTCAGCACTCAACAGTCCCCCCAGGACCCACGCACCCACCAGGCACGCAGTTCCCTTGCCTATTTCTTCCGCATCTGGTGCACGCACCTGGACTTAGCACGTGCATGCAGACTTTGCACAAGCACGCGGAATTTGCACGCGCGCGGCCTTTCCTGGCGCAAGCCTGCCTCTTTTCCAGTATTGAGGGTTTTCCTCACATGCTTGCATGTTCTCCACTCATTCCTTCCTCAGCTGCGCCCTTTCAACAGTCTGACAGCTCAGGGGCGGGGCATGGGCTGAGGTATTCCTGCCATTGCAAGAGCTCCTGGCTGTCAAACTAAGCCCCGCCCACCCTCACCAGAGCAAGGCTAGATACAAACCCTAGCTCACACCTTCAAGGGAGGACAAGGTGTCCTTGCCCAGCCCCAGCAAGCAAGAGCCTGGAGATGCCACCACCACTTGCTCCCCTGCTGGTGCACCGCCTATCTAATGACATTGCTTTCACCCCTTCCGAGATGACCCGGAAACCTCACTGGGTCAGGAGGTGGACCAGCGGGATCTGCATCACCTCCCAGTGTCAGCACTCAACAGTCCCCCCAGGACCCACGCACCCACCAGGCACGCAGTTCCCTTGCCTATTTCTTCCGCATCTGGTGCATGCACCTGGACTTTGCACGTGCATGCAGACTTTGAACAGGCACGCAGAATTTGCATGCGCGCGGCTGTTCCTGGCGCAAGCCTGCCTCTTTTCCAGTATTGAGGGTTTTCCTCACGCGCTTGCGTGTTCTCCACTCATTCCTTCCTCAGCTGCGCCCTTTCAACAGTCTGACAGATCAGGGGCGGGGCATGGGCTGAGGGATTCCTGCCATTGCAAGAGCTCCTGGCTGTCACACTAAGCCCCGCCCACCCTCACCAGAGCAAGGCTAGATACAAACCCTTGCTCACACCTTCAAGGGAGGACAAGGTGTCCTTGCCCAGCCCCAGCAAGCGAGATCCTGGAGATGCCACCACCACTTGCTCCCCTGCTGGTGCACCGCCTATCTAATGACATTGCTTTCATCCCTTCCGAGATGACCCGGAAACCTCACTGGGTCAGGAGGTGGACCAGCGGGATCTGAACCACCTCCCAGTGTCAGCACTCAACAGTCCCCCCAGGACCCACGCACCCACCAGGCACGCAGTTCCCTTGCCTATTTCATCAGCATCTGGTGCACGCTCCCGGACTTTGCACGTGCATGCAGACTTTGCACAGGCACACGGAATTTGCACGCGTGCGGCCGTTCCCGGCGCAAGCCTGCCTTTTTCCACTATTGAGGGTTTTCCTCACGCGCTCGCGTGTTCTCCACTCATTCCTTCCTCAGCTGCGCCCTTTCAACAGTCTGACAGCTCAGGGGCGGGGCATGGGCTGAGGGATTCCTGCCATTGCAAGAGCTCCTGGCTGTCAAACTAAGCCCCGCCCACCCTCACCAGAGCAAGGCTAGATACAAACCCTTGCTCACACCTTCAAGGGAAGACAAGGTGTCCTTGCCCAGCCCCAGCAAGGGAGATCCTGGAGATGCCACCACCACTTGCTCCCTTGCTGGTGCACCCCCTATCTAATGACATTGCTTTCATCCCTTCCGAGATGACCCGGAAACCTCACTGGGTCAGGAGGTGGACCAGCGGGATCTGAATCACCTCCCAGTGTCAGCACTCAACAGTCCCCCCAGGACCCACGCACCCACCAGGCACGCAATTCCCTTGCCTATTTCTTCCGCATCTGGTGCACGCACCTGGACTTTGCACGTGCATGCAGACTTTGCACAGGCACGCGTCATTTGCATGTGAGCGTCGGTTCCTGGCGCAAGCCTGCCTCTTTTCCAGTACTGAGGGTTTTCCTCACGCGCTCGCGTGTTCTCCACTCATTCCTTCCTCAGCTGTGCCCTTTCAACAGTCTGACAGCTCAGGGGCGGGGCATGGGCTGAGGGATTCCTGCCTTTCCAAGAGCTCCTGGCTGTCAAACTAAGCCCCGCCCACCCTCACCAGAGCAAGGCTAGATACAAACCCTAGCTCACACCTTCAAGGGAGGACAAGGTGTCCTTGCCCAGCCCCAGCAAGCGAGAGCCTGGAGATGCCACCACCACTTGCTCCCCTGCTGGTGCACCGCCTATCTAATGACATTGCTTTCACCCCTTCCTAGATGACCCGGAAACCTGCATGAGTCAGGAGGTGGACCAGCGGGATCTGCATCACCTCCCAGTGTCAGCACTCAACAGTCCCCCCAGGACCCACACACCCACCAGGCACGCAGTTCCCTTGCCTATTTCTTCCGCATCTGGTGCACGCACCTGGACTTTGCACGTGCATGCAGACTTTGCACAGGCACGCGGAATTTGCACGCGTGCGGCCGTTCCCGGCGCAAGCCTGCCTTTTTCCACTATTGAGGGTTTTCCTCACGCGCTCGCGTGTTCTCCACTCATTCCTTCCTCAGCTGTGCCCTTTCAACAGTCTGACAGCTCAGGGGCGGGGCATGGGCTGAGGGATTCCTGCCATTGCAAGAGCTCCTGGCTGTCAAACTAAGCCCCGCCCACCCTCACCAGAGCAAGGCTAGATACAAACCCTAGCTCACACCTTCAAGGGAGGACATGGTGTCCTTGCCCAGCCCCAGCAAGCGAGATCCTGGAGATGTCACCACCACTTGCTCCCCTGCTGGTGCACTGCCTATCTAATGACATTGCTTTCACCCCTTCCGAGATGACCTGGAAACCTGCATGAGTCAGGAGGTGGACCAGCGGGATCTGAATCACCTCCCAGTGTCAGCACTCAACAGTCCCCCCAGGACCCACGCACCCACCACGCACGCAGTTCCCTTGCCTATTTCTTCCGCATCTGGTGCACGCACCTGGACTTTGCACGTGCATGCAGACTTTGCACAGGCACGAGGAATTTGCACGCGCGCGGCCGTTCCTGGCGCGCGCCTGCCTCTAGTCCAGTATTGACGGTTTTCCTCACGCGCTCCCGTGTTCTCCACGCATTCCATCCTCAGCTGCCCCCTTTCAACAGTTGTGACAGCCGTTCCTCCTGAAGCTGCGTGAGCCACGGAAGAAGGCCTTCTGCGATCAACGCTAGAATTAGCCACTAGCGCCTTCGCTGAGACTCCATGGAGACTTCTCACAGCAAGTGTTGTCCCTCACCCCTGCCCCTGGCGCTGAGGGCCAGAGACCTGCCAGAAGGGTCCCACCAGAAGCCCGATCATGGGCCCCGCCGACATCCCTATACTGGTGGGCCACTAAGGGCTTCCTGGGCTGTGCGCAGGTCGTCTTGCCGCCATCCTGCAACTGCTCCTCAGCGGTTGCGAAATGTGCCAGCTGGGTGCTTTTCCAGGGTCCTGAGGGCCCTTGGATCTTTTCTCGGAGTCTTGGATATTGCCTCCTCCCTTGGCATGCCAGGTCTCCTGAAGAGGACGCTGCTGTCAACTGCAGCTTTCATGAATTCCTGCATCCCAGGCCGCAGACTCAGACAGCCGCCTTGTAGGGTGCAGGGGCAGGAAGTGGCTCCTTGCCAGCTTCCAGCACCCCAAGAACCCTGCCCAGGGAGGACTGTGATCACAGCCCCTGGGGACAGTGGCCAAGTGGTGGCTGAGCAAGCAGAGCACCCTGTAGACAGAGACCATCAGAGGGGGCGCCCTCAGGTCACTGGAAGAGCATCTGCTTTTAGGCCCCTGGGGGCCCATAGCTGTGTGCCTGCCTTTGTGCTCAGGCCTGGGCCTCTGTGGAGTAACCTCTGCACCCAGAGCTCCCAAGACAGAGCTGAGAGCTCCCGGGCCATCTGCATGAGCTCCTGCCCCAAAAGAAACCCCATCAGCAGCTCCTACAGCTCCACGCGAGGTCTGCGAGCCCTGAAGAGGAGGGCTCCAGACCCATCCAACGGGGAGCCGCCCCTGGGATGTTCTTCATCCCCAGGGATTGCCCCAAAGAAGGCCCAGGGTGAGAAAGTGGCAGAAGGCAGGGCGGGACACCCACTTCCCAAGAAGAAGTCCTCACCCACGGGAGACACCAGTGGGCCACGGAAACGCAAGTTTCCTCT
The DNA here is from genome assembly GCF_964194105.1 of Spermophilus citellus. NCBI lineage: Eukaryota > Metazoa > Chordata > Mammalia > Rodentia > Sciuridae > Spermophilus > Spermophilus citellus. Next base: position 156,602,851 of record NC_138183.1, on the reverse strand, counting down.
CCTGCAATGCCGCCGAGGGGAACCTCTGAAGCTGCCACCACCTCTGTTACTGGCCTGTGTAGTGACTGCTGAAGACCTAGACAGGGAGAAGAAGAAAGCTCTGCAGCGCATCAACGGTTTTCTGATGGGTGAGACCCAGGTCATTGGGAACAGCTGTGCCATGGCCCCACAAGCCCATGGGGGGGTCCCCTCTCCACCGGGAGGGGCCAGGCCTCTGGCATCAGTGGGCCTCAGCCAGACCTTTCCCCATCCCCCCAGCAGCACAACCATGGTGGCCCACACCCCAGTGTGGGTCAGCTCTGCTGTCTCTTCCCAGAGCCATCCTCCCATCACCAACCTTACAGGACCGCTCTCCCCCAGCCTGCCAATTGCTGCTTTGGCCCTTCCTCCCAGGCCCTCTCTCAGCACATTGGCAGGCTTGGCTGCACAGCCAGTGGCCCCCTTTGGGGTCACACTTTCGAACACCACTATGCCTTCACAGCCCCCACATCTGGGGCCTCCCTCCACCTTGGGTAGGAGCTTCCGGCGCTCTCACCAGGGCCCAAAGCCCTACTGTACACACAGGCCCTCACCTGTAGCAAGCTCCAGCTCTCCAGCTCCAAGGGTGCGAGGACACATTCTGCAGGGGAAGCAGCCTCTCACCCCTGGAGCCACCGTCTCACCCAGTTCTGGGGTTCCTGGTGGGATGAAGCCTGGAGCCCCTAGCTTTGTCAGCTGTCGTCAGCATGGACACGTAGGAGCTCCAGGTCCAGGGGGGGCAGCTCCGATGCCACCCTTGAGCGTGGGCAGCCTAAACTACTCAGCCCTTGGGTCTGACAAACAGAGAAACTCCACTGTGGGTCCTCGTGGCAGCACCCAGACACATGCAGTGACCTCAAAGGCAGATGGGAGGAGAGACTTGTCCTTGGGCCGTACATCACGCAAGGAAATATCAGGCTCAGAAAGTAGAGAAACCCCCAAAACTAGAGAGCACCGTGGGGCAAGTTTGGGAAATGACACCTCCAGTGCCCCTAGCCAGAGCACCACCATGGCACCCAGAAAACCCACAAAAGAGGGTAAAAAAGGGCAAGGAAAGAGTGGAGTTCCTACCCCGAGTGCCATTCCTCAAAGCCTGCCCACCCAGAAACACCAAAGCTCACCTCAGGGGACAAGTACTACAAAGGGTATCTCTAGTTGCCCTTCAGTCCCTGGGACATCAAGGAGATCAGAGAGCCCAGACTTGCTTCCTGACCTCATGTCAGCCTTTGGGGCCTGGTGTAGCTCCTCCCAAAGAGGAGAAACCCCAAGCAACAGGCAGCAACAAGGAGCAATGTTGGAACAGAACACCTCCAGTGCCCCTAGCCAGAGCACCACCATGGCACCCAGAAAACACACCAAAAAGGGTAACAAAGGGCAAGGAAAGAGTGGAGTTCCTACCCCGAGTGCCATTCCTCAAAGCCTGCCCACCCAGAAACACCAAAGCTCACCTCAGGGGACAAGTACTACAAAGGGTATCTCTAGTTGCCCTTCAGTCCCTGGGACATCAAGGAGATCAGAGAGCCCAGACTTGCTTCCTGACCTCATGTCAGCCTTTGGGGCCTGGTGTAGCTCCTCCCAAAGAGGAGAAACCCCAAGCACCAGGCAGCAACAAGGAGCAATGTTGGAACAGAACACCTCCAGTGCCCCTAGCCAGAGCACCACCATGGCACCCAGAAAACACACCAAAAAGGGTAACAAAGGGCAAGGAAAGAGTGGAGTTCCTACCCCGAGTGCCATTCCTCAAAGCCTGCCCACCCAGAAACATCAAAGCTTACCTCAGGGGACAAGCACTCCCACTGAAAAGGGTATCTATAGTTTGCCTTCAGTCCCTGGGACATCAAGTAGATCAGAGAGCCCAGACTTGCTTCCTGACCTCATGTCAGCCTTTGGGGCCTGGTGTAGCTCCTCCCAAAGAGGAGAAACCCCAAGCACCAGGCAGCAACATGGGGCAAGTTTGGAACAGAACCTCTCCAGTGCCCCTCACCAGAGCAGCACCGTGGCACCCAGAAAGGACACCAAAGAGGGTCAAAAAGAGCAGGGAAAGAGTGGAGTTCCTACCCCGAGTGCCATCCCTCAAAGCCTGCCCACCCAGAAACACCTAAGCTCACCTCAGGGGACAAGTACTACCACTGAAAAGGGCATCTCTAGTCTCCCTATGGCCCCTGGGACATCAAGGAGATCAGAGAGCCCAGACTTGCTCCCTGAAATGATGTCAGCCTTTGGGGCCTGGTGTAGCTCCTCCCAAAGAGGAGAATCCCCAAGCAACAGGCAGCAACATGGGGCAAGGTTGGAACGGAAAACCTCCAGTGCCCCTAGCCAGAGTACCACCATGGCACCCAGGAAAAACACAAACGAGGTTAAAAAGGGGCAAGAAAACAGTAGAATTTCTGCCCTGAGTGCCATCCCTCAAAGCCTGCTCACCCAGAAACACCAAAACTCACATCAGGGGACAAGCCCTACAAAGGGTATCTCTAGTTTCTCTTTGGTCCCAATGACATCAAGAGGATCAGGGAGCCAAGACTTGCTCCCTGAACTCATTACAGCTTTGGGGGCCTTGTGTATCTCCTCCCAAAGAGGAGGTACCCCAAGCAACAGGCAGCAACAAGGGGCACAGTTGGTACAGAACACCTCCAGTGCCCCTAGCCACAGTACCACCGTGGCACTGGGGAAACACACAGAAAAGGGAACAAAGGGGCAAGGACACACTCATGTTCCTACACTGACTGCCATCCCTCAAAGCCTGCCCACCCAGAAACACCTAAGCTCACCTTGCGGGACAAGCAGTACAGCCAGTAAGGATACCTCTAGTTACCCTTTGGTCCCAATGACATCCAGAGGATCTGGGAGCCATGACATGCTCCCTGAACTCATTATAGCTTTTGAGGCCTTGTGTATCTCCTCCAAAAGAGGAGGTACCCCAAGCAACAGGCAGCAACATGGGGCACAGTTAGAACAGAACACCTCCAGTGCCCCTAGCCAGAGCACCACCATGGGGACCAAGGGACAGAAAGCAAGGCACACTCCAGGGAAAGCAACGTCTGGTGTGGCCACAGTTACTGCCATCCCCCAAAGCCTGCCCACACAGAAAGGCTTAAGCTCTCCTGGGGGAACCAGCACCACATCCTCAAAATCAACCTCTACTTTGACGTCCACCCATAATGCATCTATGAGGCCTGGGAGCCCAGACTGGCTCCCAGATCTGATCTCTGCTTTTGGAGCCATGGTCATCAGCCCACGTGGAGAAACAAGAAGCGCCAGAAAGCGCTAAGAACACACTTGGGCTTTAACACCTTCAGCCCCTCTACCCAGGTAGGACTGACGCTGCCTAGATCCCAACAGTCTTCCACTGCCCCCATCTGGGCCTCAGCTGGCCCTGCCTCCACTCCATGGGGCCACTGGGCATCCTATCACCTCTACCATAGGATGGTGAGTCTGGCATGCTGTAGCCCTTGAAGACTTGTGAGGGCACTCAATTTGGCCAGGGCATCCACCCCAGTGAAGCTCCATGTGTCACTCAGCAGGAGTGAGACTTTTAATATCACAACTTTGAAACTTTTCAAAATAATTGTGAGATTTAGTGGGGTTATATGGGATTTTGTTTCCCCCTTTTTATTTTTAAAATTGTAGAAAAAAGTTGATATAAACTGGACCACCATTAGCTTTAGAGAATGGCCCAGCACTGTACAAGTATTTAAACAGCAAGAAGTGACAATACATATTTTTATTTGGCCAGGAAAATTAGCAAGAGTGACCTGTGATGCAAGGGAGGATTGTTAAAGTCCATGCTGTCGAACCAAAGAGGGCACCACAGCAAAAGGAGGCCTAGATTTTTGTTGTTTTGTTTGTTTTTATGAGTCTTATGATTTTCCTTTGTCTCTACTAATGGGCTAAGCAATAAAAGTATAAACTGGGGCCAGTATAGATACTAAAATACAGAATTACAACTTGTTTGTCTTATAAGTAATCACCTTATTATTATAAATTACCTTCAGTTGTTACATTAAAATTTGTACTTGCATAAGGCTTTACGAGATAATAGTTTTGAAACTTGTAAGGATACTACAATATAAAACTAATAAGAGTAAAAGATTTAATTTTATAATAGTTATAAATTAAGGAATATAATTTTTATAATTTGAAACATTTACTTATTTATATATAGTGTTTTTGTTTACTTTAGGAATAGAGTAATCTTTATGACAAAAGCCTATCTTCTGAATTTAATTTTAAATAAACTTGAACAATTGTCTTATCTTGGAATGATATGAAAGAATTTTAACTTAGGTATGGTGGCCGCTTGTTCAATCTTAGGCAAGATGTTTTGATTTTGAAACTAATCTTAATTTTTTATTTTATAAAAACGTATACCTAATTTAAAAATTAATATTAATTAGTGAACATAATTTATCATTATGTAAAGGTAAGAGAGCCTTTAATTCCCTCTTAAGGGAAAGAGGCAAAACATTTTTAAACTTTAAATAAGCTAGGCTCTCTTTGTTGTCTTTTAGAGATATATTTGAGTTGACTTCTCAGGAGAACATAAAATTTTATAACATTTCTCGGTAGTCATCATGAACCATAGAGTGAAGCTGCTTGAAGAGGTATCCCATCGGCTTATAGGAGGGTGCAGTTGGCTGAGCGAGGAGGCCAGTGGTGATACCCTGTCTTTCATCCATAACGAGGTGGAAAGGGTGTTTAGGGTTAGGAAGAGAGAGAGAGTGTAAGAATATGTAAGAGCATTCCTGAGCTTGTAAAAGGAATTGGCTACTAGCTTAGGGGAGGTGAGGGTCCAATGAGGGGGTCTCCTTAGTGGCCTTGTATAAGGGGTTGGTAAGAAGTGCAAAGTGGGGAACCCAATGCCTGAAAAAGTCTGCCAGACCCAGGAAAGAGAGGATGTATTCCACTGTTTTGGGTGGTTGTAGGTCATGGAGAGCTTGAATTCTGTCTGATGTGAGGCTTTTAGAGGTTGAAGTGAGAAGTGTACCTAAATAATTAACTGAAGAGGTAGTAAGCTGGGCTTTGGCTGGAGAGGCCCAATAGTCCAGGGACCCCAGGAGATCGAGGAGCTGAGCAGTGTGAGTTCACAAGCCTTGAATGATGAACCGCATAGAAGGTCATTCACATATTGTAAGAGTGTGCTGCCCCAAGTGTGCTGTCACAAGCAGTTAGATCCCATGCCAAGCCTTGCCCAAAGAGATAGGGGCTGTCCCTGAAGCCTTGGGGTAGGACTGTCCAGGTCAGCTGATGATACCTTCCCATGTGAAGGCAAAGAGCTAATAAGAGTCAGGATGGAGGGACACAGAAAAGAAGGCATCTTTAAGATCCAGGACAATAAAGTGAGTGCTCAAAGGGGGGACATGAGAAAGAAGAGTGTCAGGGTTGGGAACCACCAGGTGGATGGGACTAACTGTCTCATTCATTAGGCGAAGATTCTGGACTAAGTGATAGGCTCCTGAGGGTTTGCATCCTGGCAATTTGGGAGTGTTTCAGGGGGAGTCAGTAGGAAAGCGGGGTCCCTGGGCAAGTAAGCAGTCTATAATGGGTTTAAATTGCTCCCTATAGGTTTTGGAGATGGGAAAATGGTCTTGAAGGGTCAGAATCATCTGTCTCATCCACTAGGGGCCCCACTGCCCACACTTTGCCCTTTCTGAGGTGGCCTCTTCTTTTTGATCCTTTGTGCAGTTTGTGAGTCTTGGGCCAATCACCATCACAAACATCTTAAAAGAGAGTGCAGGCCTGGCATCAGAACACCTGGGCCAGGAAGAACAAGAAAAGAAAACTCACTTGTTTTTGAACCTAGGGAAAAAATCACTTCAAGGGTGTAACATATTCTTGAGGCATTGGTGTCATTCTGCTTTGACAGAGGAAGAGTGCCCCCTGAGTACATCTTCCCACTTTCTGGAATTGGGATGGCAGTAGAGTGTTTTCTGTGTGAACAAAAAACTTAATCACAGTAGAATACACTAAGATGGTTATTCTGCACCTATTTTATAAATTTCATGAGAAAAAATCAAACGGTCATAACTACTACCCAAAGTGGGGGTGGGGGAATGTAGTATCCAGGAGCAGCTCTTGGTTGGGTCATCACCTCTAGGATTCCAGCTGTCCTTTAGCTTGATTTGGATCACTTCACATTTCTACCAGGACACTTAATTTACTGAGAGCCATGTTGCCTGCCTCGGAAAGGTGACACCTGTGAAGACTTGTGTTGGAGTTTCTTTTAGGGCTTCCTCCGATGCCATCAAACAAATATCTTGTGGCATTTTGTCTCTATTAAAGGGTAGGCTAATTGACAAGTCCCCTCTCTCCCCACCCCCCAAAACAAGCAAACAGTGGTTTTATGTGAAATGAGATACCTCTCAGTTTTTGAGAGCTGTTCCATTCTCTTAATGACTGGTTGTCTCAGTTGTTGGGGTTAGTATCAAGACTTCCGGGAAATCTTTATCATTTTCCCCATATTTTTACTGATGCAATATGGCTCAGTTCCCCTACCCCTACCACTTGGTCCCTTTTCTCTACTCATCTTTCCCACATTCCTTTTCCTTTTTGTTCTTTATTTTTTTTTGCATATCAGAGAAAATGTACATCCAATATTTGTGCATCTAAGTTCTTTGGGGATGTTGATGTGTAGGTTTTTTTCCTTGATGTGTCCTTATCTGGTTTGGGTATATGTGCAATGCTGGCTTTATAAATTTGGAATGTGTTCCATCCCTTTGTATTTCATGGAGTAATTTCAGGAGTTTTGGCATCACTTCTTCAAAGATTTTCGGTAGACCTCAGCTGGGAGTCCAGCCAGCCCTGAGTTTTTCTTTGTTAGAGACAGTAATGAAAAGCCTTCCATCTCATTACAAGTCATTGGTATGTTTGGGTTTTCTTTTGCTCTGGATTCAGTTTGGGGAGATCCTATTTATCTAGAAATGTATTCATTTCTTCTAGGTTTTCCAATGTATGGGAGAACAAGTTTTCAAAATAGTCTCTAATGATCCGCTGGATTTCTGTGATATCTATGATATCTATAATCTCTAATTTTATAAACTTGGCTTTCTCTGCTTTTTTCTTGGTTATTTTAGCATGGGGGCTTTTAAATCTTGTTTTCCTTTTTAAAGAAACAACTGTTTTATTGGTCCTTAGTGTTGTTATGTTTGTTGTCAAGTTCATTCATGTTGGCTCCGATTTTATTTCCTTCCTTCCTTCAGTGTTTGCTCCTCCACCATAGCCTGGATTTACATCATTTCCCATTTACACAGTGCATGCTGTTGGCTTCCTCAGTAGAGGGCGCTGAAGTGACACCGCAGGAAGCAGAGGCCTCTTGTGGTTAAGCTACTGCACCATTGCTCTGTGATGCTGGTATGAGTCCATGTGAGGGCAGCGTGGATCAGGTGAGGAGATCCTCAGATCCTGAGTGAGGCTTTGGTCTCCAGGAAAATTTCCCAACACTTTCCAAGCTGATCTTAGGTGATGGTGCCCTCCTAGTGAATGGTCCAACTGTAGTTGGAGGCACCTGACCCTGAGTTCAGAACTTGGCAGTCCCTGGCTCTACCCATGCCCACCTGAGTTGTAGCACACCAAACACACTGCCCTTACCAGGCACATATTCCCAAGGGTCCCCCATCCCTTTCTGTTCAGAGGACACTGTGAGAGCCATGGCTGCTGCTCCCTCAGGTAAGGAAGGTCAAGGTGGGCTGGGGAGTGGACAGCCCTGGATGCTCCTACCATGTGGTCACCCATGCCCACCGGCTTGTCCCCTAGAGATGAAGACCTGGCATAAGGCAGAAGCTGCTGCAGAGTATTGAAGCTGCTGCTGACCTTGAGGAAGAAGGTAGGTGCAGGCCGCACATCTGGGAAGGCACAGCCAACTTGGGTGGGGGCCAATGGTTCTTGGAGGGGTGCTCCCTGGTGACAGGAGCTGCCACACTGTAGGCAGGCTCACCCAGGATGAGCATCTACCTCTGGAGGGCTGGAGGGATGACCCATGTGTTTAGGGTTCTGGGGCTGGAGGTATGGGGTACCTGTGGTGTCTTTAAGCTGTGTGCAGGGGTGGATGCAGTGTGAAGATCCTCCAGGTTGGGGGCACACCTTGAGGTGTCTGGTTGGGACCCCCTGTTGTGCAGGAACAGTTGTGTGGGTCTCAGTGAGGGGGCCTTAAAGGAGAGAAAAGCTCCTGGGGACAGGTAGGCCTGTTTGGGGAGGACCATGTTGAGTGGACCTGCCAAAGAGGGCCCAGCATTCAGCAAAGGAGAGGTTCAGTTTGGGGACAAAAAGACTCCCTCCTGCACACACACATTCTCAGTACCCAGAGCCACCACCACCAGGAGACAGAGGCCACTCCTTGGGGGTCTCAGGTCTGTGGACTGCTCCATTGGCAGGCAGCATCCCATCATCTTAACCACCTAACACAGGAGAATGACAAACAGACTTCTGCTGCCCTGCTGCCCATTTACTGTCCCTTGGGCCATGGTGGAGATTAGTTCAGCCTCTGGATGTATAGCTAGTCACCTCTGAGGTCCCTGTAGAGGTAGGGAACATTTAGAGTGGCCGGGCTGAGGATGGCATCTGCAGGTCTGGACTGAGTGTGCGTGGGTACACACATGGCTGTGTGTGTGTGTGTGTGTGTGTGTGGTGTGCATATGTGTGGAGTTTGGGCTGCAGTGTGTGAGTATGAGAATGTATGTGCATCTGTCTGCAGATGTCCAAGTGCATTTCCAGACATTGCATGTGAATCGGTGTGAACAGTTTTTGTGAGTCTGTTTAGTGTAATGCATGAGTATATATGAATAAATAAGGCTATGATTTGTGTGTGTGTGTATGTGTGTGTGTGAGATTTGCCCTTCTCTTGTCACCCCCACCATTGCTCAGCCTGGCACCCCTTTGCAGCCATGTTTGCATCTTGTGAGCTGTCAGCTCGAGATCTTACAATGTGTAGACATTTGGGGCCAGCCTGGTCTGTCTGTCTGTCTGTTGTCTGTCTGTCTGTCTCTCTCTCTCTCTCTGTGTGTGTGTGTGTGTGTTAGGGGTGGCATCATGTGGTGGATGAACTGAACACCACTGAGGCTCCCCTCCTCGTGCAGATGCAAATTGAGCACTTACTCACATGCTTTCATTGAGAGTACAATCCAGTCTGAGGACAGGTAGATAAATAATAAGTTCCAGGGCAGACATGAAGGTCAGAAAGACAGGGAAAGGGCTCACCAGAGGTGGTGGTCAGCTTGGCCTCGCTGAGGGGATAATGTTTGAGCAGAGCGTTGAAGGAAGGGAGGACATACACTCCTTCAGGAAGGGTGTTCCTGGCAGAATTATCAACACCTACAAGATCTTGAGCTGGGAAGACAGAGTAGCAAGGTGGCCAATGAAACCAGAGCAGAGTGAAGGAGGAGAGTGATGATGCTGTCAGAGAAAGAACAGGGTCCACCTTGCAGAGTCTCGTGGCTGCTGTGGTCTTTGGCCCTCACCCTGGGTAAGATGGGAGCCCTGGGGGAGTTTGGACCAGAGGAGGTACATGGAAGTATCAGGGACCAGTAGGAAGGAAGCACGGTCACTAGGGTGTCAGGCCAAAGAGGAAACTTGGGCCTATTCTTTGCAGAATTTTGCCTCTGGGCTGGGAACCCCAGGCTCAGCCTCCACTTTTCAGCATTCAGAGTAGGGGTGGCAGAATCCTTGTTCATTGAATGGGCACAGAACTTCCAAGAAAGACATTTCTGGGTCCCTTGAGTCCTGTAGGATTGACTCAGTTGAGCCTGTGTGTAGGCTCATGGGGGCAGAACTTCTCATGAATAATATGTCCCACCCATACGATGTGTTTTGAGGCTGTTTCAGGACTCTGGCAGCACAGCTCCTGGGAGCTTTGGATAGTGTCGGGTGTCTGGTAGCCTTGATCTTCCTGGTTATCAATAGTGAGAGTGGCAAGAGGGGCCTGGCTTTCTTGTTTGCTTGTGTCTCCTGTGCCATGCTGTTGGGTCTCCCTGCAGAAGCCTCATGAGGTGCTGTAGTAGCTTGGGGGAGGATTTTGTCATGGGTTAACAAGTAGGAAAGGGCACTTTTGTCACCCCCATGGGCCTGCAAAATTGCTAAGGCTTCAGGCACCTGACGCAACAGGACATGGCCTGAGCCTTGTTCCCAGGCCTCTGTCCCTAACAACCATGTGATTCCTAAAAAGTCCCTGCTCACATCCCCTGTCCCTGCTTTCTAAGCACAGGAGGTTCTAGAGCTGACCACCACCTCTGGTGAGCCCTAGGTTCTAGCCACCAGCTGGCACCACGCTCTGTGACCGGTCCTCCCTGGAATTTGCCAAGGCTGTACTTAAGATATAATAAAACAGCAGCTGATAAGGCTTGCTCCCCTCCAGGAGGCCTAGGATTCAGTTAAAGACATCCTGAGTAAATAAAGGCATAAAAACAAACAAACAAAACAAAAAATTACCATATGATACCTAGCTGTTCAATAGACAGTCTCATTTAAGCACCCCCATGCTCTGTGGAGTGAACAACACACCTTCACTGGTGCATTAGAAAACTGGGACAAGGACATGGCAGGTATCTTGCCTAAGGTCACAGAGATAGTGAGTAGTTCACCCAGGGATCTGGCTGCAAACCGTGCTTTACATTGCTCTGCAGCTGCAACCAACAGCCCACAGGCAGTTGTGACCTATGCTGGGAGTGTGAGTTGGAGTTGGCAAAGGGCCAGAGTTTGAATCAGACAGTCCTGGGTTCAAATTGTGGTCCTGCCCATTTAGTAGCACCTGAACCTCTGGAATGACAGTCTCTTTTCTCTTGTGCAGCAGTGTTGCTGACCTGTTCTAGTGGTGCCATCTGTATGCAGGAAGGACTGCTTCGCTCACTCCAGTGGGAGCAAGATGGACTCAGCTGCAGGGGGTCAGTTTCTGCCCTGTGCTCACAGATGACTTTGCAGATGCTCTCAGAGCATGAGCTTGATCACCTGGATAAGCCCTTGGTAGGGGTGCCGCAGGCCCCAGAGCTGTGCTATATGTTGAATGCAAGGGGTATTTCTTGATGTCCAAAGGGAAAAGCTCTTTGGGGGGAGCCTCCTGATCCTGCCATGGAGTTGTCCTGAGCCCTTGGGTGAGGGGTTTCAGAGTTCTAAATTCAGATGGGTCACTGTGTTTTTCTTTTAGTGGTATGAGAAGATGGAAGATCTATATTTTTATGCTTTTTCTGTTCCTGATGTTTTAGGAGCTCAGATTGTGGGTGTTCTATGGAATGCAACAGTCGCTGCCATACTGAGGCCACATTGAAAAATCAGATAGCTGAGGCCCTAGGAGTCAGACACTCAGTGATACTTGGGTCTTTGAAAGCATTCCCTGTAGTTATTCTTCAGTCAATCATGCTTAATTAGTAGACTAGAATTATAGAATCTTCAGTTCATCAAACATCAATCCTAAGTGCTTTGCCTTGTCTCATATAATCCACAAGGCTGACTTCCTCTTGTGTAGGTGAAAGTAGCAACTCCTCTTTACTAGGAAGGAAGTTGAAGCTCTGAGGGTTTAAGGACTTGAGCCAAGGCCAGACAGCTATGAAGCAGCAAAGCGGTCCACCTTTCAAATTGGATAAACCCTAACACTGTTAGCTAGATCAATAAGTAAACAAGCATAAGTTTACAGGAGAAAGAAAGGCTGACAAGTGGATTGCTTTGGATCACATGTTTGGGAGTTGTGGGCTGAACACAACAGATTCAGGCACAGCTTTATCCAGAGGTTGCAGTGTCATCATCAGGACACTGCCTCGCTCCATCTCCCGACACTGCCTTCTTTGCCCACCCTGTCTCTGGGGGTGGTGGCATGTTGCCAAGCAGCTTTAGAGACACAGTCTTCTAGTTTGGCATTGGAGGAAAAGACAGTGTCCTAATGATGATAGTGAAAGTCATGGGCCAGCCTGGGTCACTGCTTCTTTCTGCCCATCATGGTGGGATGGATTGATCTCAGTGGTCAAGCCTGGAGGGGCTGAATCATTGTGTGAGAGAAAGAAAGAGTCACCAAAAATATTCAAGGGTAAATGATGAGACAGGGAGATGAAAGCCAAGCAGGCAAGCCACAGATGTCCCCACTGAAGGGGTGAGAGCAGCCGCATTTAGAACACAGCCCCTTGCAGTAGAGGTGGCTGATTTTGCCCCTGTGCCTGTCTGTGGTCTTAAGTGCTGCCTGCAGGCTTACTATTTGCCAGGTGTCCACTGGATCATGTGAGCAGACCCTGATATTGTACAAACAGACACCAACTGGCTGCATGGACAGAGCATCCTCAGCTTTCCTGGGTACCTCCAAGTGTCCTGAGTGCAGTACCCAAGCCTGGCTCAGATTGCCCAGGTCTTAATCAGTGGAGGCAGTTGTAACTACGACCATCAACTGTGTGGCTTTGAAACATCAGAAACTGATTTCTCACAGATCTGAAGGCTGGCAGGCCAAGGTCAGGGGGCCAGGATGGCAGAGTACGGTGAGGGCCCTCCCTCAGGTTGCAGCTGACCCACTTCTCATTATATCCTCACCCTATGACTTTTCCACAGCTTCCAAGCCCTCCTTTCCAATCCTGGGGGAGCTGTGGAGACAACAGTGAGCACAAGGAAGGCCCCTACCCTCTTGGAGCCCACAGTCTAGAAGGAGAGACCGAGCGAGGACAAGTAAACTGATGAAGAAATAGGATGAATTCAGAAATGGTTGAGGAAACAGAGGAGAGAGAGGGTCAGGGTGTTCCTAGGTGGCAGTCAGAATGGGCTTCTCAGAGGAAGTGTCATGAGCGCTGAGAGCTTATTGATGGACAGGAGCTGCTGGGCCAAGAAGTGGAAAGGGCAGCTCAAAGGTGCTCAGGCAGCAAGCAGCTGGCAGCCTCTGAGGGAGCAGGGGTGGAATGGAGATAAGTAGGGACAGCCCAGGGACAGAGAGGGAGAGGTGGGCCACCCTAAATCTGAGTCTCCCCTCAAGGCCTTCTGAGGAGGTGTCAGGCAGGGCTTCTGAGCTGTCACCATCAGACAGCTTCTCTATAAAGACCCCAAAGCCCCTTGAAGACCATGCTGTGCTGAGCTTGGAGAGAGGCAGGTTGGGAAGGAGGTGCTGGGTCTGTTTGCCCCAAGCTCTGGTTGCCTGCCCTCAGCCTCTCCCGGTGCAGAGTGACAAAGCACACTTCTTCCTCCTCTTGTTTTTTACTTGATAACTTTTGAGAGAATTTTTAAGCTCAAAATTGAGGGGAAGAATAGAGATTTCCCAAATGCTCCCATCCCTGCCCAGCCTCTGCCTCTGTCACCATCACTACCCACCAGAGAGGCACATTTGTTCCAGTTCAGAAACCCACATCATTGTCACCTAGAGTCTGGAGCTAACCTTAATCTTTCCTCTTGCTGATGCACATTCTGTGGGAATGGACAGTTGTAGAATGACATGAACCCACCTTTGGCCATGACCATGATGTTTCCTGGCTGTGATCTGAGGAAGCAGGTGCGTTGGCCATCAGGAAAGAGCAACCTGAATCCATGTGGAGCTTCACTGATGCAAAGTGCAGTCTCCTCACAGGCCTGATGGGCCTTGCCTTCCTAGGTCAGCAGCCTCATTGGAAGCTTGGGAATGGTAAAAGTGGGACCTACATTGCATGGGTGCTATGAATCTTTGGGCTTACACAGGAAGCACTCACTTCCAGGAGGCACCCATAGGGGTTTGTTGAATGAGTGAATAACGGTACTCTCTTCCAGACTTGGTGTGGGACAACCTGGATTTGAATTCCCACCCTGGCACTTGTAGCTGAGTATTCTGGGGCAAGTCATTTCATCTGACCATGACTCATTTTCCTCATCTCTAGAGGGGGGATATACCCATCACCTTGAGTTACCATGAAGAGTTGAAGAAACCATATCCATGAGCATGGGCCAGAAACACAGTGGTAGGTGGTGCTACTAAAACAAATGTATGCACACTTACTATGCAGCAGCTACTGTCTTCAATTCTTGAAAGGTACTGCATTCCTCCCCAAATTTGGACATTCCTCAGAAGGTGCTGGAGCTGCTGTGTAAAAGATGTGTATTGCTTCCAAGCCCTGGCACATGGCCATCTCCTGCGTGGTGCTGGGAATTCTGGGAACTCAGTCAGCTCTGGAGAAAGTAGTGTTTTCAGAGGAGCATCCTGCCTGGATGTTTAGAAAACCGAGTAGGATGAGCCCAAAGAGTGTCTGCCTCAGGTCTGGTTCTGTGTAACTATAGGCAGCCTATAGCTCTGGCCTTACCCTGTGGGCATATCCCCTCCCTGTGAGAAAGTTCTCTGCCTCGGGCCTCACCACTCTGAGGCTTCAGGAAAAACAATTTCCACATTTAGGAAGGAATCTGTGGATTGCATCTGGGAGCATTCCAACCTGCATGTAGCCAGAATAGGGACACCTGGGGAGAAACGAATAGGGTCCTGGCCCTGAAGAGCTAGGCAGTAGGTGGTTTGGCTCAGTCATCACTCAAATGTATGTGTAGCACCACCATGGGCCATCATTTGGCCTATTCTTTAGGAATCAATGCAGACAAACCTACTAGTCCTCCTGGAGTTCCAGTATTGTCAGGAAGTTAGTCAAGCCCACCAGCCATCTTGGCAGATGAGGGGCACAGGATGTTAGAGGTGTCAGCCTCCTCACCATCTCTAGGTATAGAAACCTGCAGCCAGATGTTTGTGAGGAGTAGCTTCAAGGAAAGAAGGGGGTGTTCTTTGGGCCAGTCAGGAGGGCTCCTGTTTCATGGGGAGCTCTTATAAATGATGGCTGGGCAAATCCCAATTTCCACCCTGTGTGATTTCCTGCAGAGGACTCAACTCTGGGGTTTACCCTGTAGAAAGAACATATTGTTCTGCATTTGATTCTGGGCACCAAAGGAACAGAGTAGTGGTTGGGGCCTCAGAGCCAAGCCCTGTGTGGATCCCTTTCCAACACAGCCAATCCAAACCCAGGATGCCACTAGTTATCTGTACAGAGACCGGAGAGCAAGTGTGGGGAGCCCCTTACCCACACATGTGCCTCACAGGTTGCCCTTTTGATCTGGTGCATGGACTTGCCTGGCTACTGTTTGGGAACCCATGATGCAGGGACCTTGGGAGGTTCCAGTTAAAAGAGAGGCCCTGTCCATCATGACTCCCTGTTTCACTCCACATTCCACAGCACCCTCTGCTCCATCATCAAAATGCAGCTGTACCTCTATCCAGAACATTTTTGAGGTCCCAAGACTTGGACAACCTGAAGCTTCTCAGGACCTTCCTGTTGATCATTATGCCTGAATCAGAGGGGAACTTCCATGTGCTTCCCCAGCTGAAGAACACAGATCCTGTAAGTCTGAGCTCTCTGATGATGGGGTCTGGGGTGGATGAGTGAAGGTGTGTGCAGAGGAATCTCAGCTGGTGCCCCTGGGATCTGCCATATGTTCCCAAGACACACAACTCTGACATCCTTCAGCTGGTGGAACCTAGTCTGGGAAGATGGCCAATTGTGGAGGAGGGCCAGGACTATTCTCAGAGGCAGGGTTCTAGTGTGAATTGGGAAAGGCCCAAGGAAAGTCAGTCATGTTGGGTGTTTTCTCCTGCAGCTCTAGCACCATATCAAGTGATATAATTGCCTCCAGCAGCCATGGCTCAATTTACTTGCTTACATTTGGGGGAGCATATCATCACATTCCCTGTGAAGGAGAAGAAATAGCCCTCAAAATCAGAGGTTGGTCCTCCACCAGCATTGACCACACAGGAGGATATGGAGCCACCAGTGGCCACTGAACCTTCAAGAAGAGGAGGAAGCTTAGCTGCCAATAAGCAGGTCAGTGGATATTGAACATTACCTTCCACTTGGTATATGTGTATGGTACATATGGTGCTCCAAGCTGCCATCCCATCCTCTGAAAGAGAACCACCTTTCCTGGCAGCAATATAAATTCAGGGTCCAAAACAATAGAGGCAGGAGGTCAAGAAACTATTAGGCCACAGCCCTCCACATCTCCTAGAATCTATCCTCACTTCCCCAGTTCTGAATTTTCAATGGCATCTCCCACATGTGAGCTCCTGAGCATTACCCAGTGCCATGACCCCCAGCACAGCTATCCTTCCCCTCCCCTCTGAGATTATCGACTTTATTTTTTCTGATGCTAATTCTTATGGCATTGTAAGTATTTTTAGTGACATTCTTTTATGTTGACCTAAAAGTGCTTAATCCATTCACCAGGCTGTGCCACCACCAGTACTACAAAGCTGCTGATGGAGCCCATGTAGAGCTCATAGGTGCTGTGAGAGAGGATACAAACAGGCCATCCAGGAGGAGGTGAGATAGATGCCCCTGTTATGGAGCAGAAGGGACTGCCTAATGAGTGTTGAAGATTTCAGGCCATTATAACTCATACTATGATCTACTTTAACTGTCATGTGGCACTACAAATCCTTCTCATATAAGATGAAAACCTTAATATGTACATTCTTCTTGCTCCACAGATCATGGCTCACCATCATCTTTTTCTTCAAGACACAATATTGAAGTTAGAACCGTTAATGACTCAGTAACGGTCTGTATTGTTGACATAAAAAGAAGAGTCTTACGTTTTGCACTTCAAATAAAAAGCTGTGCATCTTACACTACTTTGTCACACTGAGAATGCAAAGGAAATGTTCAAGAAGGAAATTAAATTGCTGCTCCAGGGCATATGTAAATGACTAGAAAGCAAAAACAGCCTTATTGCTGATCTGGAAAAACTTTTTATATTCTGAAGAAAATAAGAAACAACCCACGTTCTATGAAGATGAAGTCAAATCCAGATAAGGCCATCACTTTAGATTGTTATACTGACAAGAGAAGTGAGAAAGCTGCATAAGAAGTTTGAAGGTGCCAAAGTTTGGTCCATTATGTTTTTGGCAAGAGGCCCCTCTCCATAAAATAAAAGTGCAAGGCAAAGAAACAAGTGCCCATGCAGAAGCTCTCGCAAGTCATCCAGAAGGTCAATCTTGGGACAGAAGCCTCAGAGTGGCTCCTCCAGGCAACTGGTATTGCTCCTGGTAGGGCCTGCCTGCCCACGAAGCAGGGCGCAGGACCTGGTGGTACCCAGACACCTGCTGAGGACCTTATGCTGCCCATTCCAGCAATGCCTGGCATTGGCCTTGAGTCCACCAGGCTGCTCACCTAATCCTTGAGTTCACCCTGCCCCTCCCTGAGTTGCAGCCTCTGAGGGATGAGTAGGCCTGCTGCCAGCTGGGGCAGCCTTGGGAGAAGGCCCCCACCCTCCCCAGCTACATCTCCCCTGGGCTGTGGTAGCAGAGTGCAGAGGTGGGAGGTGGGGGGGCCTAGAAAATCCTCACCCTCCAAGTGCATCCCTGGGGCGGGACAAGGGTGGAGGGCACAGGTGGCAGTGGGAGTCTAAGAGCAAGCAGTTCTCTGTCTTGGTCTTCTGCCACCCCCAGCCACAGAAATGCACTTTGGGCGTGAAGATGTCCTAGGACCTCTGCTTTCTGCACCCACAGTCCATGCAAGATGTGGCTGGGGATGGTGAGGTTCACTCCCAAGACCGCCCCAACCTAGCAGACAGCCTAGTTCCTCAGTAGAGAGGCTATATCAGGTGATGGGGTGAGCAGACACACAGTGGGCTCATGGCCAGAGCGAGACATGGCAGCTCTGGGAAGTATAAGGTCCTGGGCAGCTGCCTGGGTACCACCGCCTCCCGCATTCTTCTTCCTGAGCAGGCCAGTCGACGAGGCGCAAGACCAGGGCCTGGAGCCTCCACCACAGAGGACATCCCATCTACTGGTTACCTTATCACTCTGACACCCACTATCCCATGCCCTTGCTGCCATGCCAGGCAGGAGCTCTTTGCTGCAGCCAGCCAGACTCCCCACATGGCCACTGGATGCCACCTTCACTGTCCTGCAGCTGGACGCCAGTTACTTCTGCAGGATCAAGATGCTCACTGCTGGACGCTGCCTGTTGTTGCTGCCCCTGCTTCTGAACTCTTATGGTGCCACCACCATTGTGCAGCTCTCAAACTTCCAAACTCCAGATGAACTCCAACACTGCCCACCAAGGCCCCAGTGTCATTGTACTTTACCCCACACCTGGTGCCTGACCCCTATACTGAGGCTGGACCCCTGATGCAGCTGCATGTTGCTCCCGCCCCTGCCAGACTCTGGAGCTCCACCCTGCTGCCACCAGACTTTAACATGGATAATAGACAGTGACACTCAGTACTGGGGCCAACTTCATTGCAACTGCCAGAGTTTGGTGCATTATGTTTTTGCCAAGAGGCCCCTCTCCATGAAATAAAAGTGCAAGGCAAAGAAACAAGTGCTGATGTAGAAGCTCTTGCAAGTTATCTAGAAGGTCTTGCTAAGCTATTCGATGAAGATGTGTTGTGCTTTACATAGTAGGTGTCCACAGAAGCTCATGGGTGAGCCAATACAAGAATTATCAGTGAAATGATTCAGTTCTGAGAGCTTTAACTCAATCAATGGTTAATTCACCTGACAGATATGAACAGGCAGCAGGCATGGAAGGGCATGTGCTGGACCCCTCCGAAGACTGGAGGTATAGTTGGCACCTGCAAGGGCATCTACTGGCTGTGAAAGAAGTCTGGTTTCTAGGACTGAAGCATATAGAAGCCAAACTCAGCGTTCCACAGCAGGGTTTCTTTTGGAGGTTCCCAGTGACCAGGAGCAGTGTCAGAATCCTGTAGCAGGGGCATCCATCTGTGGGGAGAATGTCAAAGAGCAAGCCTACGTGTCTTAAGGCAGTCTGAGGAGCCCAGATGTATCAGTAGCAGGATGGAGAATTGGCCTCAGGCTTGGAGGACAGCCATGGGCAGGAGCCTGGGCAGTGAAGCCTTGGCGTTTGGAATCTGTGGAGGTATTGGTGTCTGAAGTGCAGTTATGGCAGTGGTGGCAAAGGCAACTGAGGAGTCTGTAGGTGGCAACGTCAAGCCAGGCATCCAGAGAGTTGCATTCTCATCCTCTGGCAGTAGCAGGAGTCTGGCCCCAGTGCAGTGATGGTGGCTGCGGCATCACTGGTGGCCCTGTGGGGACTCCAGTGGCTTCAGTATGGAGCTCTGTTAGCGGTGATGGTGACAGCTTGGGACAGCAGGCTTCAGAGTCAGAGGGCGACTGGAGGCTGTGATGGCCTCTGCAGTGGCTCCTCCAGGCAACTGGTATTGCTCCTGGTAGGGCCTGCCTGCCCACGAAGCAGGGCGCAGGACCTGGTGGTACCCAGACACCTGCTGAGGACCTTATGCTGCCCATTCCAGCAATGCCTGGCATTGGCCTTGTGTCCACCAGGCTGCTCACCTAATCCTTGAGTTCACCCTGCCCCTCCCTGAGTTGCAGCCTCTGAGGGATGAGTAGGCCTGCTGCCAGCTGGGGCAGCCTTGGGAGAAGGCCCCCACCCTCCCCAGCTACATCTCCCCTGGGCTGTGGTAGCAGAGTGCAGAGGTGGGAGGTGGGGGGGCCTAGAAAATCCTCACCCTCCAAGTGCATCCCTGGGGCGGGACAAGGGTGGAGGGCACAGGTGGCAGTGGGAGTCTAAGAGCAAGCAGTTCTCTGTCTTGGTCTTCTGCCACCCCCAGCCACAGAAATGCACTTTGGGCGTGAAGATGTCCTAGGACCTCTGCTTTCTGCACCCACAGTCCATGCAAGATGTGGCTGGGGTTGGTGAGGTTCACTCCCAAGACCGCCCCAACCTAGCAGACAGCCTAGTTCCTCAGTAGAGAGGCTATATCAGGTGATGGGGTGAGCAGACACACAGTGGGCTCATGGCCAGAGCGAGACATGGCAGCTCTGGGAAGTATAAGGTCCTGGGCAGCTGCCTGGGTACCACCGCCTCCCGCATTCTTCTTCCTGAGCAGGCCAGTCGACGAGGCGCAAGACCAGGGCCTGGAGCCTCCACCACAGAGGACATCCCATCTACTGGTTACCTTATCACTCTGACACCCACTATCCCATGCCCTTGCTGCCATGCCAGGCAGGAGCTCTTCGCTGCAGCCAGCCAGACTCCCCACATGGCCACTGGATGCCACCTTCACTGTCCTGCAGCTGGACGCCAGTTACTTCTGCAGGATCAAGATGCTCACTGCTGGACGCTGCCTGTTGTTGCTGCCCCTGCTTCTGAACTCTTATGGTGCCACCACCATTGTGCAGCTTTCAAACTTCCAAACTCCAGATGAACTCCAACACTGCCCACCAAGGCCCCAGTGTCATTGTACTTTACCCCACACCTGGTGCCCGACCCCTATACTGAGGCTGGACCCCGATGCAGCTGCATGTTGCTCCCGCCCCTGCCAGGCTCTGGAGCTCCACCCTGCTGCCACCAGACTTTAACATGGATAATAGACAGTGACACTCAGTACTGGGGTCAACTTCATTGCAACTGCAACCAGACCCTTGTCACTAGGGCAGATGAAAACCCTCATGGCTGGATGCATCTGTTGTTACAACCACTGTTTCTGGATTCTTCCACTGTCACCGCCACCATGAGTAGGAAGCATGGAACTCCCAAATCACAGCTGCATGCTGACACCGCCACAGTCGTCCCCACCCCACGCCAATACTCAACTCCTGTCTTTTGAGGCCTGATGCCCTGTGCCCAAAACAGCTGTATGCTGCTCTTGCCACCATATGCCACCATTTCATGATGGTGCCATTGCAGTGAATTGACCCCAAGGATGCTTCTCTGCTCAAGATGTATAAGAGCCAGGAAACTG
Source organism: Spermophilus citellus (assembly GCF_964194105.1). Lineage (NCBI taxonomy): Eukaryota > Metazoa > Chordata > Mammalia > Rodentia > Sciuridae > Spermophilus > Spermophilus citellus. Next base: position 156,582,160 of record NC_138183.1, on the reverse strand, counting down.
ATCATTCTCCATTACAGTCACGTCACCAAGTTCCACTGCATGCTGCCTGCCTTTTGTCACCCCAGGACCAGCCACCAGTCCTTAGGACCCTTGAGGAGTTGTGGCTCTAACTGAGGGAACTCATCCAAATAAACAAGTGAGCACTTTAAATAAAGGCTGCATTCCTCACAGCAGGCAGTGGGTGGGGCTAGGTGGGTCCAGCTCACTGGTGAGAGGGTGGGGTTAGAGCCTGGTAGCTGCTGGCCAGGTCTAGACCTGATCCTGTAGGGCAAGATAGAGAGGGATCTCTGGCTGCTCTTGGAGTCTAGCCCTGGAAGAACCTTCTGGTCCTTTCTCCTGAACTTTCCATGGTGTCTCCTTCCCCTACTCCTCCACTCTTCCCTGAGGAGACTCTGTGTCCTTGACATAGGGTCATCTGGGCACAGGGTCTCTGGGCAGTGGTGTGAGGCCCCAGTACATTGCAGCAGGCTGGAGACAGCCAGACTGGCCTTACCTGGACTTGTAGGAAAAATAGCCTATTGGGAAAATACCCTCCTAGATCTACCAAATTTAGCCTAACACTGGCTTCTTCCAAGAGATTATCAAGGAAAGAAAAATATAAGTAAGCAAGTCTGTCTGGCTAAGTGGTAGTGTGAGGAGAAGTAAAGACTTCAGATTGGGTAGAGCTGGATTTAAATCCCTCTTAACTGGGTGACCTTGACCAGGGTGCAGAACTAGGTACAACCTTGGGTTTGCATCTGGTAAAGTAAAGTTGGTGAGGAGCATAAGCCAGGGGTAAAATTAAGCTGTTGAGCAGTACCTAAACTTTGGGAGCCAGGAAGGCATTTGACATGAATTCCATGCAGAAATATATTCTGAGATTAAAGTCAACCCACTTAGAGGTGCACCTTTGGAAGGCAATTGACCTGTGAGCAGGCGATTGAATTTACTTCATTTTTTAGATGAAATGATAATATATGGAAGATCATAAGCCAATGTTGGGTCAGGCTTGTGAAATTATAGGCTGTTTTCAAATTTGTTTAAAGTTACATTGAGTTAAGTCTACATAGTTCAAGCCTCCTGGGATATCCCCCACCTCTTGTCACACCCCCACATAGAGTACTATCTACAATCCCTTACTCTAATTTTTAGAGTGTCACCAAATATGTCAATGCATGTATGTACATATGCAGAGATATACATTATGTAATACTTTGTTCCTTTTAGCCTGCTTTGGAACCTCCTGAAAATAAAATCTCTTATTCTTACGTACATTCTTTTGCAGCTTTCCCTCCTTAACTTGTACCCCTTAAGCTGAGCATCAGGAAGAAGGAAACACCAGAGAAACTCAAAGATCCGAAGGACACCAACCCTGCTCAAGTCACTCTGGAAGCTGACTAGCCTGAATGTGCCCAAAGCTAGAGGGAACATCAGCCCTGCTTCAGCCACTCTGGGTTGGATGTACAAGGTGAAAGATATACTAGCCAAAAGGAAAATGGACTGTTTCACTCTTTAAGACAGCTCTTATACTGTCATTGCCACCCCTTACTCCTGTCATATACAGAGTCCCTTGTTTTGTCTTGACTCTAGGACTGATAACAATCAAACACATAGTTAATAATATCAGAAAACAAACACATGTACCAGTTCAATCCTGAAAGGGCATTGCAGTTGAGATCCAAGCTCACTATTGGGAGGATGGTTTCCTTTTCTTGGTGGATTCAAAAGCTTAATTGACATGGCATGGATTGTGCTATGAACTTGTGTATTGCTTCCATGTTTGTTTCCTCTTTTCATTAAAACTAGTGGTTCTACAATAGAAGCAGGTTTCTTTTTTAAAAAAGAGAAACAACAACTATGATATTACATCATATAAACCTTTAAGCCAAGAAGATAATAATGCCCTTTGACTTAGTGGATTAAATAATGAGCATCAAAGGGGATAATGCTGTAGTTTCCAAAAGACTCCCACCTTAATTGTAACACAAAAGTCTCTCTCCTAATCAAGAAAAGATTATTTTAAGAAGTCAACAAAATTTCCAGAGCACTCATTGTGCTTTGAGCTCCTTTTTGTTGTAAAGGCCAGGTTTCTCTTTCTTGTAAGAGTTAGGCCTGCAGGGCTTGGGTTGTGGCTCAGTGATAGAGCACTTGCCTCGCACATGTGAGGCCCCTTGTTCAATTCTCAGCACCACATAAAAATAAAGGTATTGTGCTCATCCACATCCTAAAAAAAAAAAAATCACCAATCAAGTTTTTTGATGTGCGAAAATTTCTGTTTTCTGTGTAAAAAATTGTGAAACCTCTGTCCAACCTATGAATGTGGAACAAAGTTAAGTTATATTAAACATTGTGCTGTGTAACCACCCACTGAAATCTTAGAGAATTTCCAGACCTGGGGTCCAGAGCTTGTTTGGTGTTAGCTCCTCTGGATTGCTGCAGCTTAAATAAATCTGCTTCCTCCAAATTCCTCAGGTGTCCAGACTCATCTTTCCTGCATCAACGCCGCCTACTTGAAATGCTAGAATGTCCTAATTTTTGAAGGGCCTGAAGAGACAGTCTCTCAGACTCTGTCACAGTATGAATTCTAGGAAAAGTAATTCATCACAATGAAACTAATTTCAGGTTTCATTATAGGGACTTCCTGGATGTAATATCAAAGTTGCATGATAAAACTTGTGTACGTCTATTGAGTTGCCATAATATACCCCATAAAGATATATAAATGATATATTTGAATAAAAATTTAATCTGGGGGAAAATATGATTTGTGAGAAATCTAAAGCCATGCTTGCATTTTGTGTTGTTTTAAATATTATGCTGTAATAATATTGTATTTTATTATTACATTTTTAAATCTGAAAAAAAAACATCAGAATTTTGTATCATAATATTGTCCAAAAGGGAAAATTTTATTGATTAGAACATATGCTTTCCTGTTTTTAGAGCTAACAGTTGAATTAAAGTTTTGCACCAGACACCAACTCCATCAGAACCTCAGTCTGGTGAAACCACATCTTGGTGCCTGCCCAGGCCAGTGCCCATGAGCAGGTCCCAGAAGGAAATCAGGCTGGCTCTTCCCAGAGCCCTCTGGACAGAGGTTGGCCTCCTCCACTCTTAGTGTTATTTTTTTCTCTGATTGCTTGGCTCCTCTCCAGGCTCTTCAAGCTGTCCTCTCCCATCTTTGTTGTTCAGTGACATCACCTGTCATTCATGTTTTTATAGACCTCTGAGAAGGAGAAAATCCACATGGGTTTCAGAATGGCTCAAGATGTAAATCACTGGTCATAATTGGACACCCTAAAAGGGGATGGTATTGATGGCACAGGGGTATAAATCTCATGATGGGCCAGAAAACTCATTTACAGAGCAGCCAAAGGTCTATGTAGATCCATAAAATGGCCACAAACAACCTGAAAATCTAGGTAGTAACTCATCTGGAGCAGTCATAACCTTTCTGCTGGAGAAATATCAGTGGCTTCTTTTGGAATTGAATTAGGTGTGAAAAATAGCTCCTATGCCATTTGGTCAGGAAAATGGTAATGATGATGAAGGTGATAATGCAATAGCTTATATTCATAGACCAATTTGCATACATTATTTCATTGTATATTCACAAAGTCCTTTCACTGACTGTCCTAGTCAGTTCTAGCTGCTAAACAAAATACCCGAAGCTTAAGAAACATTTATTTCTCCCCATTTGGGAGGGTGGGAAGTTAATGGTCAAGGTACTGATAGATTGAATTCTTGGAAAGAGCCCTCTTTTTGCTCATAGCTGGCTGCTTCTCACTGTATTCTCACTTGGTGGAGAGCAAGTAAGCCCTGGTCTCTTTCTGAAATTCTGAGAACACTAATCTCATCTTGGGAGACATGCCCTCCGCCCAGCAAATCAAAATCTGATTACCTCCCAAAGGCCCCACTTCTCATGCCATCATATTGGCATTAGGGCTTCAACATGAATTTGGAGGAGACACAAACCTTCAGTAGGGAATGCACTGTGGAGTCTTGGGCATATTCTGTATCTTCTCTGTGCTTCTGCTGCCTCATAAAGAAAAAAGATGGTAATAACACCTGATCAGTGTGTGTGTGTGTGTGTGTGTGTGTGTGTGTGTGTGTGTGTATGATTTCATTGAATTAAAAACAGGTGATTAGATGATATATGCAAGTAATCCTCAATTTAAAAAAACTGAATATACAAACACAGGTGTCAAAATAAAAGCTGAAACCAAGTTTAGGAAAAAATTTCAGTGTGGGAATAGAAAATATTTCCCAGGAAGAGGATAAAAGTGGAGTTTTTTCCTGATATCAACTTTTTAGGAGATCTAATAGATATTTACGAAATTTAACATGATAATTTAGAAACAATGATATATGCTTATATTACACATGTATTACTTTATTCTGATTCCACATTTAGAAATCAATTTTTAACTAAAACTCATCATAGTCTTCTCCAACACTGGTGATCTTTTACCCTCTCCAAAACAAATTTGGAGTCTTAAAGGCAGTTTCCAGGACTTGGGTTCTGTTCCCTCCAAGGCGAGGGAAAGACGGGTCCTTGTGAATCAGGATGATCTTGACAAACCACACTGAGGCCTTCATGTGGCTTAGTATATTTGCAAGTTCATCCTACAGGTGTATGTTTGCGACCACCACAATGTGCATTCCTTTTAAATGACTGAACAACACTTGTACACAACACTATCCATAGACTCAAACCCAAGGCCACATTCCAAGGAATCTTAGCAATCTGTACTTTCTATCTGATCTACCCCAAGCATGAATTGCTGATTTAATAAGAAATAAAACAAGAAATAAAGACTGTGTTTACCTTTGTTAGTAGAAAATAAAGAGTTTGGCCAACCTCAGACCTCAGGACCACTCAGGTGTGACCCACATTTGGTCACCCTGTCCATCAATGCAGTCAGTATCCTGACTCCAGAGGCAGGCAAGATCTAGGAGGGTGTCCATTTTTCCTCCCTATGCAGCAGGAAATGGTGACAGAAAGAGGAAACTGAGAATTTCCCAGCCTGTAAGCCTGTGGGGAGGCCTATGGTGGAGGACATAAACCCATCTTCCAGCCATTTTCTCAAAAGCACTATGATTTGATGACACTGGGGAAGTGAAGGAGCTTCTGGTTCTGGCCACTCCAGAGGAAAGTTCAAGATAAGTGCCAATTCAGCTGTGTGGCATGAGGAAGGACCTATAGACTGAGCCCCAGGACCATGTTCTTGGCAACCCAACTCCAACTTTGTCACCCACTGCATGTCTGTGCTGCACTGGCCCATCAGGTGATTCCATTACTTCCAGGACCCTGATTCCCCATGCAGCCTACTGGGCAGCACCTCGAACTGGGTTCAGAAGGATACCATGCCAGGAATTATCCCACCAGGAGAGATGAGCACTGCCACAACCTCACCCAGCGGCCTTCACTGATTACTGAAGGTCCAGTGGACCCAGAAAAGGCCATGGGCAATGCAAGGGGCCCAAGGAGCACCCACTTGGGACAACAGTCCCAGGTGAGGCTCCCTCCAACCTCACTCCTCCAGGTCCCCACTCACTGATATTTTGCTCAGTTCAGAAGCAAGCCCAGAACTCCACCAGTGAGGAGGAGGGACAGTTCTTAATAGCTGAGCATGGAGGAGCATGCAGGGCTGCTTAGTGGGTTATGGGAAGCTTGAGCTTGAAACCTCACAGCTAACCCTGGCAGAGTGCCCTTCCATCCAGGAAAAGCCAAGACCCATGACAACTGGAACCTCCAAAGAGTGAATGCTGAGTGGATCTCTGGGTCTGTAGGTGTCTGTGTTGGATTGGACTGGTGAAAGGTAACATATCTTACACTGTAGGAACAGTAGGAGGCCTAGTATTGTCCCCAGAACAGCTAAGCAATGAAGACAGTCAAACAATTGGAGAGCTGGGGTTGTGGCTCATTTGCAGAGTGCTTGCCTAGCACGTGGGAGGCACTGGGTTCAATTGTCAGCACTGCACAGAAATGAATAAAGGCCTGTTGACAACTAAAAAAATAAATTTAAAAATGGGAGAATCTTGATAACCAAAATTCAAAGGAAGCAACCCAAATATGAATAAAACTCGATTTTGTGAGCACACAGCTGGGTTTTTCTGTTTTCCACACAAAGAGAAAAAACACAGAGGGTAGCATTCCCTCCCAGCCTACCCTGCTGAACCCCTCAGCCAGACTCTGGGGGATGCCTTAAATGCATTCTCAGCAGCTGTTCCCTCCACTGTTCCCAGAGGAATTGCAGGAAGACACACAGGCCATGATCCCAAAGCTGCCACCACCTGCAAATGCTGCTCAGCCAGGAAACTTGCCCCCCAGCAGTTCCCCTTCTGACTGGCCAGGCTCAGGCAGGAGAGCAGACAGAAGTCTGACAGCTCAGGGGCGGGGCATGGGCTGAGGGATTCCTGCCATTGCAAGAGCTCCTGGCTGTCAAACTAAGCCCCGCCCACCCTCACCAGAGCAAGGCTAGATACAAACCCTAGCTCACACCTTCAAGGGAGGACAAGGTGTCCTTGCCCAGCCCCAGCAAGCGAGATCCTGGAGATGCCACCACCACTTGCTCCCCTGCTGGTGCACCGCCTATCTAATGACATTGCTTTCATCCCTTCCTAGATGACCCTGAAACCTCACTGGGTCAGGAGGTGGACCAGCGGGATCTGAATCACCTCCCAGTGTCAGCACTCAACAGTCCCCCCAGGACCCACGCACCCACCAGGCACGCAGTTCCCTTGCCTATTTCTTCCGCATCTGGTGCATGCACCTGGACTTTGCACGTGCATGCAGACTTTGCACAGGCACGCGGAATTTGCACTCGCGCGGCCGTTCCTGGCGCAAGCCTACCTCTTGTCCAGTATTGAGGGTTTTCCTCAGGCGCTCCGTGTTCTCCATTCATTCCTTCCTCAGCTGTGCCCTTTCAACAGTCTGACAGCTCAGGGGCGGGGCATGGGCTGAGGGATTCCCGCTATTGCAAGAGCTCCTGGCTGTCAAACTAAGCCCCGCCCACCCTCACCAGAGCAAGGCTAGATACAAACCCTAGCTCAGACCTTCAAGGGAGGACAAGGTGTCCTTGCCCAGCCCCAGCAAGCGAGATCCTGGAGATGCCACCACCACTTGCTCCCCTGCAGGTGCACCGCCTATCTATTGACATTGCTTTCATCCCTTCCTAGATGACCCAGAAACCTCACTGGGTCAGGAGGTGGACCAGCGGGATCTGAATCACCTCCCAGTGTCAGCACTCAACAGTCCCCCCAGGACCCACGCACCCACCAGGCACGCAGTTCCCTTGCCTATTTCTTCTGCATCTGGTGCACGCACCTGGACTTTGCAAGTGCATGCAGTCTTTGCACAGGCACGCGGTATTTGACGCGCGGCCATTCCTGGCGCAAGCCTGCCTCTTGTCCAGTATTGAGGGTTTTCCTCACGCGCTCGCGTGTTCTCCACTCATTCCTTCCTCAGCTGCGCCCTTTCAACAGTCTGACAGCTCAGGGGCGGAGCATGGGCTGAGGGATTCCTGCCATTGCAAGAGCTCCTGGCTGTCAAACTAAGCCCCGCCCACCCTCACATGAGCAAGGCTAGATACAAACCCTAGCTCACACCTTCAAGGGAGGACAAGGTGTCCTTGCCCAGCCCCAGCAAGGAGATCCTGGAGATGCCACCACCACTTGCTCCCCTGCTGGTGCACCTCCTATCTAATGACAATGCTTTCATCCCTTCCTAGATGACCCGGAAACCTCACTGGGTCAGGAGGTGGACCAGCGGGATCTGAATCAACTCCCAGTGTCAGCACTCAACAGTCCCCACAGGACCCACGCACCCACCAGGCACGCAGTTCCCTTGCCGATTTCTTCTGCATCTGGTGCACGCACCTGGACTTTGCACGTGCATGCAGACTTTGCACAGGCACGCGGAATTTCCACGCGCGCGTCCTTTCCTGGCGCAGCCTGACTCTTGTCCAGTATTGAGGGTTTTCCTCACGCGCTCACGTGTTCTCCACTCATTCCTTCCTCAGCTGTGCCCTTTCAACAGTCTGACAGCTCAGGGGCGGGGCATGGGCTGAGGGATTCCTGCCATTGCAAGAGCTCCTGGCTGTCAAACTAAGTCCCGCCCACCCTCACCAGAGCAAGGCTAGATACAAACCCTAGCTCACACCTTCAAGGGAGGACAAGGTGTCCTTGCCCAGCCCCAGCAAGGGAGATTCTGGAGATGCCACCACCACTTGCTCCCCTGCTGGTGCACCGCCTATCTAATGACCTTGCTTTCATCCCTTCCGAGATGACCTGGAAACCTCACTGGGTCAGGAGGTGGACCAGCGGGATCTGAATCACCTCCAAGTGTCAGCACTCAACAGTCCCCCCAGGACCCACGCACCCACCAGGCACGCAGTTCCCTTGCCTATTTCTTCCGCATCTGGTGCACGCACTTGGAATTGCAAGTGCATGCAGACTTTGCACAGGCACGAGGAATTTGCAGGTGCGTGTCCCTTCCTGGCGCAAGCCTGCCTCTTGTCCAGTATTGAGGGTTTTCCTCACGCGCTCGCGTGTTCTCCACTCATTCCTTCCTCAGCTGTGCCCTTTCAACAGTCTGACAGCTCAGGGGCGGGTCAAGGGCTGAGGGATTCCTGCCATTGCAAGAGCTCCTGGCTGTCAAACTAAGCCCCGCCCACCCTCACCAGAGCAAGGCTAGATACAAACCCTAGCTCACACCTTCAAGGGAGGACAAGGTGTCCTTGCCCAGCCCCAGCAAGGGAGATCCTGGAGATGCCACCACCACTTGCTCCCCTGCTGGTGCACCGCCTATCTAATGACATTGCTTTCATCCCTTCCTAGATGACCCAGAAACCTCACTGGGTCAGGAGGTGGACCAGCGGGATCTGAATCACCTCCCAGTGTCAGCACTCAACAGTCCCCCCGGACCCACGGACCCTCCAGGCATGCAGTTCCCTTGCCTATTTCTTCTGCATCTGGTGCATGCACCTGGACTTTGCATGTGCATGCAGACTTTGCACAGGCACGTGGAATTTGCAGGCGCACTTCCGTTCCTGGCGCAAGCCTGCCTCTTTTCCAGTATTGAGGGTTTTCCTCACGCGCTCGCGTGTTCTCCACTCATTCCTTCCTCAGCTGTGCCCTTTCAACAGTCTGATAGCTCAGGGGCGGGGCATGGGCTGAGGGATTCCTGCCATTGCAAGAGCTCCTGGCTGTCAAACTAAGCCCCGCCCACCCTCACCAGAGCAAGGCTAGATACAAACCCTAGCTCACACCTTCAAGGGAGAACAAGGTGTCCTTGCCCAGCCCCAGCAAGCGAGATCCTGGAGGTGCCACCACCACTTGCTCCCCTGCTGGTGCACCGCCTATCTAATGACATTGCTTTGATCCCTTCCTAGATGACCCAGAAACCTCACTGGGTCAGGAGGTGGACCAGCGGGATCTGAATCACCTCCCAGTGTCAGCACTCAACAGTCCCCCCAGGACCCACGCACCCACCAGGCACGCAGTTCCCTTGCCGATTTCTTCCGCATCTGGTGCACGCACCTGGACTTTGCACGTGCATGCAGACTTTGCACAGGCACGTGGAATTTGCACATGCGCGTCCCTTCTTGGCGCAAGCCTGCCTCTTGTCCAGTATTGAGGGTTTTCCTCACGCGCTCGCGTGTTCTCCACTCATTCCTTCCTCAGCTATGCCCTTTCAACAGTCTGACAGCTCAGGGGCGGGGCATGGGCTGAGGGATTCCTGCCATTGCAAGAGCTCCTGGCTTTCAAACTAAGCCCCGCCCACCCTCACCAGAGCAAGGCTAGATACAAACCATAGCTCACACCTTCAAGGGAGGACCAGGTGTCCTTGCCCAGCCCAAGCAAGCGAGATCCTGGAGGTGCCACCACCACTTGCTCCCCTGCTGGTGCACCGCCTATCCAATGACATTGCTTTGATCCCTTCCTAGATGACCCCGAAACCTCACTGGGTCAGGAGGTGGACCAGCGGGATCTGAATCACCTCCCAGTGTCAGCACTCAACAGTCCCCCCGGACCCACGCACCCTCCAGGCATGCAGTTCCCTTGCCTATTTCTTCCGCATCTGGTGCATGCACCTGGACTTTGCACGTGCATGCAGACTTTGCACAGGCATGCGGAATGTGTAGGCGCATTTCCGTTCCTGGCGCAAGCCTGCCTCTTTTCCAGTATTGAGGGTTTTCCTCACGCGCTCGCGTGTTCTCCACTCATTCCTTCCTCAGCTGTGCCCTTTCAACAGTCTGACAGCTCAGGGGCGGGGCATGGGCTGAGGGATTCCTGCCATTGCAAGAGCTCCTGGCTGTCAAACTAAGCCCCGCCCACCCTCACCAGAGCAAGGCTAGATACAAACCCTAGCTCACACCTTCAAGGGAGGACGAGGTGTCCTTGCCCAGCCCCAGCAAGCGAGATCCTGAAGATGCCACCACCACTTGCTCCCCTGCTGGTGCACGCCTATCTAATGACATTGCTTTCATCCCTTCCTAGATGACCCAGAAACCTCACTGGGTCAGGAGGTGGACCAGAGGGATCTGAATCACCTCCCAGTGTCAGCACTCAACAGTCCCCCCGGACCCACGCACCCTCCAGGCATGCAGTTCCCTTGCCTATTTCTTCCGCATCTGGTGCATGCTCCTGGACTTTGCACGTGCATGCAGACTTTGCACAGGCACGCGGAATTTGCAGGCGCACTTCCGTTCTTGGCGCAAGCCTGCCTCTTTTCCAGTATTGAGGGTTTTCCTCACTTGCTTGCGTGTTCTCCACTCATTCCTTCCTCAGCTTCGCCCTTTCAACAGTCTGACAGCTCAGGGGCGGGGCATGGGCTGAGGGATTCCTGCCATTGCAAGAGCTCCTGGCTTTCAAACTAAGCCCCGCCCACCCTCACCAGAGCAAGGCTAGATACAAACCATAGCTCACACCTTCAAGGGAGGACAAGGTGTCCTTGCCCAGCCCAGGCAAGCGAGATCCTGGAGGTGCCACCACCACTTGCTCCCCTGCTGGTGCACCGCCTATCCAATGACATTGCTTTGATCCCTTCCTAGATGACCCCGAAACCTCACTGGGTCAGGAGGTGGACCAGAGGGATCTGAATCACCTCCCAGTGTCAGCACTCAACAGTCCCCCCGGACCCACGCACCCTCCAGGCATGCAGTTGCCTTGCCTATTTCTTCCGCATCTGGTGCATGCACCTGGACTTTGCACGTGCATGCAGACTTTGCACAGGCATGCAGAATGTGTAGGCGCACTTCCGTTCCTGGCGCAAGCCTGCCTCTTTTCCAGTATTGAGGGTTTTCCTCACGCGCTCGCGTGTTCTCCACTCATTCCTTCCTCAGCTGTGCCCTTTCAACAGTCTGACAGCTCAGGGGCGGGGCATGGGCTGAGGGATTCCTGCCATTGCAAGAGCTCCTGGCTGTCAAACTAAGCCCCGCCCACCCTCACCAGAGCAAGGCTAGATACAAACCATAGCTCACACCTTCAAGGGAGGACAAGGTGTCCTTGCCCAGCCGCAGCAAGGGAGATCCTGGAGATGCCACCACCACTTGCTCCCCTGCTGGTGCACCGCCTATCTAATGACATTGCTTTCATCCCTTCCTAGATGACCCAGAAACCTCACTGGGTCAGGAGGTGGACCAGCGGGATCTGAATTACATCCCAGTGTCAGCACTCAACAGTCCCCCTGGACCCACGCACCCTCCAGGCATGCAGTTCACTTGCCTATTTCTTCCACATCGGGTGCATGCACCTGGACTTTGCACGTGCATGCAGACTTTGCACAGGCACGCGGAATTTGCAGGCGCACTTCCGTTCCTGGCACAAGCCTGCCTCTTTTCCAGTATTGAGGGTTTTCCTCACGTGCTTGCGTGTTCTCCACTCATTCCTTCCTCAGCTGCGCCCTTTCAACAGTCTGACAGCTCAGGGGCGGGGCATGGGCTGAGGGATTCCTGCCATTGCAAGAGCTCCTGGCTGTCAAACTAAGCCCCGCCCACCCTCACCAGAGCAAGGCTAGATACAAACCCTAGCTCACACCTTCAAGGGAGGACAAGGTGTCCTTGCCCAGCCCCAGCAAGCGAGATCCTGAAGATGCCAGCACCACTTGCTCCCCTGCTGGTGCACCGCCTATCTAATGACATTGCTTTCATCCCTTCCTAGATGACCTGGAAACCTCACTGGGTCAGGAGGTGGACCAGCGGGATCTGAATCACCTCCAAGTGTCAGCACTAAACAGTCCCCCCAGGACTCACGCACCCACCAGGCAGGCAGTTCCCTTGCCGATTTCTTCGGCATCTGGTGCACGCACCTGGACTTTGCACATGCATGCAGACTTTGCACAGGCACGTGGAATTTGCACGCGCGCGTCCGTTCTTGGCGCAAGCCTGCCTCTTGTCCAGTATTGAGGGTTTTCCTCACTCGCTCGCCTGTTCTCCACTCATTCCTTCCTCAGCTGTGCCCTTTCAACAGTCTGATAGCTCAGGGGCGGGGCATGGGCTGAGGGATTCCTGCCATTGCAAGAGCTCCTGGCTGTCAAACTAAGCCCCGCCCACCCTCACCAGAGCAAGGCTAGATACAAACCCTAGCTCACACCTTCAAGGGAGAACAAGGTGTCCTTGCCCAGCCCCAGCAAGCGAGATCCTGGAGGTGCCACCACCACTTGCTCCCCTGCTGGTGCACCGCCTATCTAATGACATTGCTTTGATCCCTTCCTAGATGACCCAGAAACCTCACTGGGTCAGGAGGTGGACCAGCGGGATCTGAATCACCTCCCAGTGTCAGCACTCAACAGTCCCCCCAGGACCCACGCACCCACCAGGCACGCAGTTCCCTTGCCGATTTCTTCCGCATCTGGTGCACGCACCTGGACTTTGCACGTGCATGCAGACTTTGCACAGGCACGTGGAATTTGCACATGCGCGTCCCTTCTTGGCGCAAGCCTGCCTCTTGTCCAGTATTGAGGGTTTTCCTCACGCGCTCGCGTGTTCTCCACTCATTCCTTCCTCAGCTATGCCCTTTCAACAGTCTGACAGCTCAGGGGCGGGGCATGGGCTGAGGGATTCCTGCCATTGCAAGAGCTCCTGGCTTTCAAACTAAGCCCCGCCCACCCTCACCAGAGCAAGGCTAGATACAAACCATAGCTCACACCTTCAAGGGAGGACCAGGTGTCCTTGCCCAGCCCAAGCAAGCGAGATCCTGGAGGTGCCACCACCACTTGCTCCCCTGCTGGTGCACCGCCTATCCAATGACATTGCTTTGATCCCTTCCTAGATGACCCCGAAACCTCACTGGGTCAGGAGGTGGACCAGCGGGATCTGAATCACCTCCCAGTGTCAGCACTCAACAGTCCCCCCGGACCCACGCACCCTCCAGGCATGCAGTTCCCTTGCCTATTTCTTCCGCATCTGGTGCATGCACCTGGACTTTGCACGTGCATGCAGACTTTGCACAGGCATGCGGAATGTGTAGGCGCACTTCTGTTCCTGGCGCAAGCCTGCCTCTTTTCCAGTATTGAGGGTTTTCCTCACGCGCTCGCGTGTTCTCCACTCATTCCTTCCTCAGCTGTGCCCTTTCAACAGTCTGACAGCTCAGGGGCGGGGCATGGGCTGAGGGATTCCTGCCATTGCAAGAGCTCCTGGCTGTCAAACTAAGCCCCGCCCACCCTCACCAGAGCAAGGCTAGATACAAACCCTAGCTCACACCTTCAAGGGAGGACAAGGTGTCCTTGCCCAGCCCCAGCAAGCGAGATCCTGAAGATGCCACCACCACTTGCTCCCCTGCTGGTGCACCGCCTATCTAATGACATTGCTTTCATCCCTTCCTAGATGACCCAGAAACCTCACTGGGTCAGGAGGTGGACCAGAGGGATCTGAATCACCTCCCAGTGTCAGCACTCAACAGTCCCCCCGGACCCACGCACCCTCCAGGCATGCAGTTCCCTTGCCTATTTCTTCCGCATCTGGTGCATGCACCTGGACTTTGCACGTGCATGCAGACTTTGCACAGGCACGCGGAATTTGCAGGCGCACTTCCGTTCCTGGCGCAAGCCTGCCTCTTGTCCAGTATTGAGGGTTTTCCTCACGCGCTCGCGTGTTCTCCACTCATTCCTTCCTCAGCTGTGCCCTTTCAACAGTCTGACAGCTCAGGGGCGGGGCATGGGCTGAGGGATTCCTGCCATTGCAAGAGCTCCTGGCTGTCAAACTAAGCCCCGCCCACCCTCACCAGAGCAAGGCTAGATACAAACCCTAGCTCACACCTTCAAGGGAGGACAAGGTGTCCTTGCCCAGCCCCAGCAAGCAAGATCCTGAAGATGCCAGCACCACTTGCTCCCCTGCTGGTGCACCGCCTATCTAATGACATTGCTTTCATCCCTTCCTAGATGACCTGGAAACCTCACTGGGTCAGGAGGTGGACCAGCGGGATCTGAATCACCTCCAAGTGTCAGCACTAAACAGTCCCCCCAGGACTCACGCACCCACCAGGCAGGCAGTTCCCTTGCCGATTTCTTCGGCATCTGGTGCACGCACCTGGACTTTGCACATGCATGCAGACTTTGCACAGGCACGTGGAATTTGCACGCGCGCGTCCGTTCTTGGCGCAAGCCTGCCTCTTGTCCAGTATTGAGGGTTTTCCTCACTCGCTCGCCTGTTCTCCACTCATTCCTTCCTCAGCTGTGCCCTTTCAACAGTCTGATAGCTCAGGGGCGGGGCATGGGCTGAGGGATTCCTGCCATTGCAAGAGCTCCTGGCTGTCAAACTAAGCCCCGCCCACCCTCACCAGAGCAAGGCTAGATACAAACCCTAGCTCACACCTTCAAGGGAGAACAAGGTGTCCTTGCCCAGCCCCAGCAAGCGAGATCCTGGAGGTGCCACCAACACTTGCTCCCCTGCTGGTGCACCGCCTATCTAATGACATTGCTTTGATCCCTTCCTAGATGACCCAGAAACCTCACTGGTTCAGGAGGTGGACCAGCGGGATCTGAATTACATCCCAGTGTCAGCACTCAACAGTCCCCCTGGACCCACGCACCCTCCAGGCATGCAGTTCCCTTGCCTATTTCTTCCGCATCTGGTGCATGCACCTGGACTTTGCACGTGCATGCAGACTTTGCACAGGCACGCGGAATTTGCAGGCGCACTTCCGTTCCTGGCACAAGCCTGCCTCTTTTCCAGTATTGAGGGTTTTCCTCACGTGCTTGCGTGTTCTCCACTCATTCCTTCCTCAGCTGCGCCCTTTCAACAGTCTGACAGCTCAGGGGCGGGGCATGGGCTGAGGGATTCCTGCCATTGCAAGAGCTCCTGGCTGTCAAACTAAGCCCCGCCCACCCTCACCAGAGCAAGGCTAGATACAAACCCTAGCTCGCACCTTCAAGGGAGGACAAGGTGTCCTTGCCCAGCACCAGCAAGGGAGATCCTGGAGATGCCACCACCACTTGCTCCCCTGCTGGTGCACCGCCTATCTAATGACATTGCTTTCATCCCTTCTGAGATGACCCGGAAACCTCACTGGGTCAGGAGGTGGACCAGCGGGATCTGAATCACCTCCAAGTGTCAGCACTCAACAGTCCCCCCAGGACCCAGGCACCAACCAGGCACGCAGTTCCCTTGCCGATTTCTTCCGCATCTGGTGCACGCACCTGGACTTTGCACGTGCATGCAGACTTTGCACAGGCACGTGGAATTTGCACACGCGCGTCCTTTCTTGGCGCAAGCCTGCCTCTTGTCCAGTATTGAGGGTTTTCCTCACGCGCTCGCGTGTTCTCCACTCATTCCTTCCTCAGTAGTGCCCTTTCAACAGTCTGACAGCTCAGGGGCGGGGCATGGGCTGAGGGATTCCTGCCATTGCAAGAGCTCCTGGCTGTCAAACTAAGCCCCGCCCACCCTCACCAGAGCAAGGCTAGATACAAACCCTAGCTCACACCTTCAAGGGAGGACAAGGTGTCCTTGCCCAGCCCAAGCAAGCGAGATCCTGGAGGTGCCACCACCACTTGCTCCCCTGCTGGTGCACTGCCTATCCAATGACATTGCTTTGATCCCTTCCTAGATGACCCAGAAACCTCACTGGGTCAGGAGGTGGACCAGAGGGATCTGAATCACCTCCCAGTGTCAGCACTCAACAGTCCCCCCGGACCCACGCACCCTCCAGGCATGCAGTTCCCTTGCCTATTTCTTCCGCATCTGGTGCATGCACCTGGACTTTGCACGTGCATGCAGACTTTGCACAGGCACGCGGAATTTGCAGGCGCACTTCCGTTCCTGGCACAAGCCTGCCTCTTTTCCAGTATTGAGGGTTTTCCTCACGTGCTTGCGTGTTCTCCACTCATTCCTTCCTCAGCTGCGCCCTTTCAACAGTCTGACAGCTCAGGGGCGGGGCATGGGCTGAGGGATTCCTGCCATTGCAAGAGCTCCTGGCTGTCAAACTAAGCCCCGCCCACCCTCACCAGAGCAAGGCTAGATACAAACCCTAGCTCACACCTTCAAGGGAGGACAAGGTGCCCTTGCCCAGCCCCAGCAAGGGAGATCCTGGAGATGCCACCACCACTTGCTCCCCTGCTGGTGCACCGCCTATCTAATGACATTGCTTTCATCCCTTCTGAGATGACCCGGAAACCTCACTGGGTCAGGAGGTGGACCAGCGGGATCTGAATCACCTCCAAGTGTCAGCACTCAACAGTCCCCCCAGGACCCAGGCACCCACCAGGCACGCAGTTCCCTTGCCGATTTCTTCCGCATCTGGTGCACGCACCTGGACTTTGCACGTGCATGCAGACTTTGCACAGGCACGTGGAATTTGCACACGCGCGTCCTTTCTTGGCGCAAGCCTGCCTCTTGTCCAGTATTGAGGGTTTTCCTCACGCGCTCGCGTGTTCTCCACTCATTCCTTCCTCAGTAGTGCCCTTTCAACAGTCTGACAGCTCAGGGGCGGGGCATGGGCTGAGGGATTCCTGCCATTGCAAGAGCTCCTGGCTGTCAAACTAAGCCCCGCCCACCCTCACCAGAGCAAGGCTAGATACAAACCCTAGCTCACACCTTCAAGGGAGGACAAGGTGTCCTTGCCCAGCCCAAGCAAGCGAGATCCTGGAGGTGCCACCACCACCTGCTCCCCTGCTGGTGCACCGCCTATCCAATGACATTGCTTTGATCCCTTCCTAGATGACCCAGAAACCTCACTGGGTCAGGAGGTGGACCAGAGGGATCTGAATCACCTCCCAGTGTCAGCACTCAACAGTCCCCCGGACCCACGCACCCTCCAGGCATGCAGTTCCCTTGCCTATTTCTTCCGCATCTGGTGCATGCACCTGGACTTTGCACGTGCATGCAGACTTTGCACAGGCATGCGGAATGTGTAGGCGCACTTCTGTTCCTGGCGCAAGCCTGCCTCTTTTCCAGTATTGAGGGTTTTCCTCACGCGCTCGCGTGTTCTCCACTCATTCCTTCCTCAGCTGTGCCCTTTCAACAGTCTGACAGCTCAGGGGCGGGGCATGGGCTGAGGGATTCCTGCCATTGCAAGAGCTCCTGGCTGTCAAACTAAGCCCCGCCCACCCTCACCAGAGCAAGGCTAGATACAAACCCTAGCTCACACCTTCAAGGGAGGACAAGGTGTCCTTGCCCAGCCCCAGCAAGCGAGATCCTGAAGATGCCACCACCACTTGCTCCCCTGCTGGTGCACCGCCTATCTAATGACATTGCTTTCATCCCTTCCTAGATGACCCAGAAAACTCACTGGGTCAGGAGGTGGACCAGAGGGATCTGAATCACCTCCCAGTGTCAGCACTCAACAGTCCCCCCGGACCCACGCACCCTCCAGGCATGCAGTTCCCTTGCCTATTTCTTCCGCATCTGGTGCATGCACCTGGACTTTGCACGTGCATGCAGACTTTGCACAGGCACGCGGAATTTGCAGGCGCACTTCCGTTCCTGGCGCAAGCCTGCCTCTTTTCCAGTATTGAGGGTTTTCCTCACGTGCTTGCGTGTTCTCCACTCATTCCTTCCTCAGCTGCGCCCTTTCAACAGTCTGACAGCTCAGGGGCGGGGCATGGGCTGAGGGATTCCTGCCATTGCAAGAGCTCCTGGCTGTCAAACTAAGCCCCGCCCACCCTCACCAGAGCAAGGCTAGATACAAACCCTAGCTCGCACCTTCAAGGGAGGACAAGGTGTCCTTGCCCAGCCCCAGCAAGGGAGATCCTGGAGATGCCACCACCACTTGCTCCCCTGCTGGTGCACCGCCTATCTAATGACATTGCTTTCATCCCTTCTGAGATGACCCGGAAACCTCACTGGGTCAGGAGGTGGACCAGCGGGATCTGAATCACCTCCAAGTGTCAGCACTCAACAGTCCCCCCAGGACCCAGGCACCCACCAGGCACGCAGTTCCCTTGCCGATTTCTTCCGCATCTGGTGCACGCACCTGGACTTTGCACGTGCATGCAGACTTTGCACAGGCACGTGGAATTTGCACACGCGCGTCCTTTCTTGGCGCAAGCCTGCCTCTTGTCCAGTATTGAGGGTTTTCCTCACGCGCTCGCGTGTTCTCCACTCATTCCTTCCTCAGTAGTGCCCTTTCAACAGTCTGACAGCTCAGGGGCGGGGCATGGGCTGAGGGATTCCTGCCATTGCAAGAGCTCCTGGCTGTCAAACTAAGCCCCGCCCACCCTCACCAGAGCAAGGCTAGATACAAACCCTAGCTCACACCTTCAAGGGAGGACAAGGTGTCCTTGCCCAGCCCAAGCAAGCGAGATCCTGGAGGTGCCACCACCACTTGCTCCCCTGCTGGTGCACTGCCTATCCAATGACATTGCTTTGATCCCTTCCTAGATGACCCAGAAACCTCACTGGGTCAGGAGGTGGACCAGAGGGATCTGAATCACCTCCCAGTGTCAGCACTCAACAGTCCCCCCGGACCCACGCACCCTCCAGGCATGCAGTTCCCTTGCCTATTTCTTCCGCATCTGGTGCATGCACCTGGACTTTGCACGTGCATGCAGACTTTGCACAGGCATGCGGAATGTGTAGGCGCACTTCTGTTCCTGGCGCAAGCCTGCCTCTTTTCCAGTATTGAGGGTTTTCCTCACGCGCTCGCGTGTTCTCCACTCATTCCTTCCTCAGCTGTGCCCTTTCAACAGTCTGACAGCTCAGGGGCGGGGCATGGGCTGAGGGATTCCTGCCATTGCAAGAGCTCCTGGCTGTCAAACTAAGCCCCGCCCACCCTCACCAGAGCAAGGCTAGATACAAACCCTAGCTCACACCTTCAAGGGAGGACAAGGTGTCCTTGCCCAGCCCCAGCAAGCGAGATCCTGAAGATGCCACCACCACTTGCTCCCCTGCTGGTGCACCGCCTATCTAATGACATTGCTTTCATCCCTTCCTAGATGACCCAGAAAACTCACTGGGTCAGGAGGTGGACCAGAGGGATCTGAATCACCTCCCAGTGTCAGCACTCAACAGTCCCCCTGGACCCACGCACCCTCCAGGCATGCAGTTCCCTTGCCTATTTCTTCCGCATCTGGTGCATGCACCTGGACTTTGCACGTGCATGCAGACTTTGCACAGGCACGCGGAATTTGCAGGCGCACTTCCGTTCCTGGCGCAAGCCTGCCTCTTTTCCAGTATTGAGGGTTTTCCTCACGTGCTTGCGTGTTCTCCACTCATTCCTTCCTCAGCTGCGCCCTTTCAACAGTCTGACAGCTCAGGGGCGGGGCATGGGCTGAGGGATTCCTGCCATTGCAAGAGCTCCTGGCTGTCAAACTAAGCCCCGCCCACCCTCACCAGAGCAAGGCTAGATACAAACCCTAGCTCGCACCTTCAAGGGAGGACAAGGTGTCCTTGCCCAGCCCCAGCAAGGGAGATCCTGGAGATGCCACCACCACTTGCTCCCCTGCTGGTGCACCGCCTATCTAATGACATTGCTTTCATCCCTTCTTAGATGACCCGGAAACCTCACTGGGTCAGGAGGTGGACCAGCGGGATCTGAATCACCTCCAAGTGTCAGCACTCAACAGTCCCCCCAGGACCCAGGCACCCACCAGGCACGCAGTTCCCTTGCCGATTTCTTCCGCATCTGGTGCACGCACCTGGACTTTGCACGTGCATGCAGACTTTGCACAGGCACGTGGAATTTGCACACGCGCGTCCTTTCTTGGCGCAAGCCTGCCTCTTGTCCAGTATTGAGGGTTTTCCTCACGCGCTCGCGTGTTCTCCACTCATTCCTTCCTCAGCTGTGCCCTTTCAACAGTCTGACAGCTCAGGGGCGGGGCATGGGCTGAGGGATTCCTGCCATTGCAAGAGCTCCTGGCTGTCAAACTAAGCCCCGCCCACCCTCACCAGAGCAAGGCTAGATACAAACCCTAGCTCACACCTTCAAGGGAGGACAAGGTGTCCTTGCCCAGCCCCAGCAATCGAGATCCTGAAGATGCCACCACCACTTGCTCCCCTGCTGGTGCACCGCCTATCTAATGACATTGCTTTCATCCCTTCCTAGATGACCCAGAAACCTCACTGGGTCAGGAGGTGGACCAGAGGGATCTGAATCACCTCCCAGTGTCAGCACTCAACAGTCCCCCCGGACCCACGCACCCTCCAGGCATGCAGTTCCCTTGCCTATTTCTTCCGCATCTGGTGCATGCACCTGGACTTTGCACGTGCATGCAGACTTTGCACAGGCACGCGGAATTTGCAGGCGCACTTCCGTTCCTGGCGCAAGCCTGCCTCTTGTCCAGTATTGAGGGTTTTCCTCACGCGCTCGCGTGTTCTCCACTCATTCCTTCCTCAGCTGTGCCCTTTCAACAGTCTGACAGCTCAGGTTCGGGGCATGGGCTGAGGGATTCCTGCCATTGCAAGAGCTCCTGGCTGTCAAACTAAGCCCCGCCCACCCTCACCAGAGCAAGGCTAGATACAAACCCTAGCTCACACCTTCAAGGGAGGACAAGGTGTCCTTGCCCAGCCCCAGCAAGCGAGATCCTGAAGATGCCAGCACCACTTGCTCCCCTGCTGGTGCACCGCCTATCTAATGACATTGCTTTCATCCCTTCCTAGATGACCTGGAAACCTCACTGGGTCAGGAGGTGGACCAGCGGGATCTGAATCACCTCCAAGTGTCAGCACTAAACAGTCCCCCCAGGACTCACGCACCCACCAGGCAGGCAGTTCCCTTGCCGATTTCTTCGGCATCTGGTGCACGCACCTGGACTTTGCACATGCATGCAGACTTTGCACAGGCACATGGAATTTGCACGCGCGCGTCCATTCTTGGCGCAAGCCTGCCTCTTGTCCAGTATTGAGGGTTTTCCTCACTCGCTCGCCTGTTCTCCACTCATTCCTTCCTCAGCTGTGCCCTTTCAACAGTCTGATAGCTCAGGGGCGGGGCATGGGCTGAGGGATTCCTGCCATTGCAAGAGCTCCTGGCTGTCAAACTAAGCCCCGCCCACCCTCACCAGAGCAAGGCTAGATACAAACCCTAGCTCACACCTTCAAGGGAGAACAAGGTGTCCTTGCCCAGCCCCAGCAAGCGAGATCCTGGAGGTGCCACCACCACTTGCTCCCCTGCTGGTGCACCGCCTATCTAATGACATTGCTTTGATCCCTTCCTAGATGACCCAGAAACCTCACTGGGTCAGGAGGTGGACCAGCGGGATCTGAATTACATCCCAGTGTCAGCACTCAACAGTCCCCCTGGACCCACGCACCCTCCAGGCATGCAGTTCCCTTGCCTATTTCTTCCGCATCTGGTGCATGCACCTGGACTTTGCACGTGCATGCAGACTTTGCACAGGCACGCGGAATTTGCAGGCGCACTTCCGTTCCTGGCACAAGCCTGCCTCTTTTCCAGTATTGAGGGTTTTCCTCACGTGCTTGCGTGTTCTCCACTCATTCCTTCCTCAGCTGAGCCCTTTCAACAGTCTGACAGCTCAGGGGCGGGGCATGGGCTGAGGGATTCCTGCCATTGCAAGAGCTCCTGGCTGTCAAACTAAGCCCCGCCCACCCTCACCAGAGCAAGGCTAGATACAAACCCTAGCTCGCACCTTCAAGGGAGGACAAGGTGTCCTTGCCCAGCCCCAGCAAGGGAGATCCTGGAGATGCCACCACCACTTGCTCCCCTGCTGGTGCACCGCCTATCTAATGACATTGCTTTCATCCCTTCTGAGATGACCCGGAAACCTCACTGGGTCAGGAGGTGGACCAGCGGGATCTGAATCACCTCCAAGTGTCAGCACTCAACAGTCCCCCCAGGACCCAGGCACCCACCAGGCACGCAGTTCCCTTGCCGATTTCTTCCGCATCTGGTGCACGCACCTGGACTTTGCACGTGCATGCAGACTTTGCACAGGCACGTGGAATTTGCACACGCGCGTCCCTTCTTGGCGCAAGCCTGCCTCTTGTCCAGTATTGAGGGTTTTCCTCACGCGCTCGCGTGTTCTCCACTCATTCCTTCCTCAGCTATGCCCTTTCAACAGTCTGACAGCTCAGGGGCGGGGCATGGGCTGAGGGATTCCTGCCATTGCAAGAGCTCCTGGCTGTCAAACTAAGCCCCGCCCACCCTCACCAGAGCAAGGCTAGATACAAACCCTAGCTCACACCTTCAAGGGAGGACAAGGTGTCCTTGCCCAGCCCAAGCAAGCGAGATCCTGGAGGTGCCACCACCACTTGCTCCCCTGCTGGTGCACCGCCTATCCAATGACATATCTTTGATCCCTTCCTAGATGACCCAGAAACCTCACTGGGTCAGGAGGTGGACCAGAGGGATCTGAATCACCTCCCAGTGTCAGCACTCAACAGTCCCCCCGGACCCACGCACCCTCCAGGCATGCAGTTCCCTTGCCTATTTCTTCCGCATCTGGTGCATGCACCTGGACTTTGCACGTGCATGCAGACTTTGCACAGGCATGCGGAATGTGTAGGCGCACTTCTGTTCCTGGCGCAAGCCTGCCTCTTTTCCAGTATTGAGGGTTTTCCTCACGCGCTCGCGTGTTCTCCACTCATTCCTTCCTCAGCTGTGCCCTTTCAACAGTCTGACAGCTCAGGGGCGGGGCATGGGCTGAGGGATTCCTGCCATTGCAAGAGCTCCTGGCTGTCAAACTAAGCCCCGCCCACCCTCACCAGAGCAAGGCTAGATACAAACCCTAGCTCACACCTTCAAGGGAGGACAAGGTGTCCTTGCCCACCCCCAGCAAGCGAGATCCTGAAGATGCCACC
Source organism: Spermophilus citellus (assembly GCF_964194105.1). Taxonomy (NCBI): domain Eukaryota; kingdom Metazoa; phylum Chordata; class Mammalia; order Rodentia; family Sciuridae; genus Spermophilus; species Spermophilus citellus. The sequence continues at coordinate 156,558,989 of NC_138183.1, read as the reverse complement.
ACCACTTGCTCCCCTGCTGGTGCACCGCCTATCTAATGACATTGCTTTCATCCCTTCCTAGATGACCCAGAAACCTCACTGGGTCAGGAGGTGGACCAGAGGGATCTGAATCACCTCCCAGTGTCAGCACTCAACAGTCCCCCGGGACCCACGCACCCTCCAGGCATGCAGTTCCCTTGCCTATTTCTTCCGCATCTGGTGCATGCACCTGGACTTTGCACGTGCATGCAGACTTTGCACAGGCACGCGGAATTTGCAGGCGCACTTCCGTTCCTGGCGCAAGCCTGCCTCTTGTCCAGTATTGAGGGTTTTCCTCACGCGCTCGCGTGTTCTCCACTCATTCCTTCCTTAGCTGTGCCCTTTCAACAGTCTGACAGCTCAGGGGCGGGGCATGGGCTGAGGGATTCCTGCCATTGCAAGAGCTCCTGGCTGTCAAACTAAGCCCCGCCCACCCTCACCAGAGCAAGGCTAGATACAAACCCTAGCTCACACCTTCAAGGGAGGACAAGGTGTCCTTGCCCAGCCCCAGCAAGCGAGATCCTGAAGATGCCAGCACCACTTGCTCCCCTGCTGGTGCACCGCCTATCTAATGACATTGCTTTCATCCCTTCCTAGATGACCTGGAAACCTCACTGGGTCAGGAGGTGGACCAGCGGGATCTGAATCACCTCCAAGTGTCAGCACTAAACAGTCCCCCCAGGACTCACGCACCCACCCGGCAGGCAGTTCCCTTGACGATTTCTTCGGCATCTGGTGCACGCACCTGGACTTTGCACATGCATGCAGACTTTGCACAGGCACGTGGAATTTGCACGCGCGCGTCCGTTCTTGGCGCAAGCCTGCCTCTTGTCCAGTATTGAGGGTTTTCCTCACTCGCTCGCCTGTTCTCCACTCATTCCTTCCTCAGCTGTGCCCTTTCAACAGTCTGATAGCTCAGGGGCGGGGCATGGGCTGAGGGATTCCTGCCATTGCAAGAGCTCCTGGCTGTCAAACTAAGCCCCGCCCACCCTCACCAGAGCAAGGCTAGATACAAACCCTAGCTCACACCTTCAAGGGAGAACAAGGTGTCCTTGCCCAGCCCCAGCAAGCGAGATCCTGGAGGTGCCACCACCACTTGCTCCCCTGCTGGTGCACCGCCTATCTAATGACATTGCTTTGATCCCTTCCTAGATGACCCAGAAACCTCACTGGGTCAGGAGGTGGACCAGCGGGATCTGAATTACATCCCAGTGTCAGCACTCAACAGTCCCCCTGGACCCACGCACCCTCCAGGCATGCAGTTCCCTTGCCTATTTCTTCCGCATCTGGTGCATGCACCTGGACTTTGCACGTGCATGCAGACTTTGCACAGGCACGCGGAATTTGCAGGCGCACTTCCGTTCCTGGCACAAGCCTGCCTCTTTTCCAGTATTGAGGGTTTTCCTCACGTGCTTGCGTGTTCTCCACTCATTCCTTCCTCAGCTGAGCCCTTTCAACAGTCTGACAGCTCAGGGGCGGGGCATGGGCTGAGGGATTCCTGCCATTGCAAGAGCTCCTGGCTGTCAAACTAAGCCCCGCCCACCCTCACCAGAGCAAGGCTAGATACAAACCCTAGCTCGCACCTTCAAGGGAGGACAAGGTGTCCTTGCCCAGCCCCAGCAAGGGAGATCCTGGAGATGCCACCACCACTTGCTCCCCTGCTGGTGCACCGCCTATCTAATGACATTGCTTTCATCCCTTCTGAGATGACCCGGAAACCTCACTGGGTCAGGAGGTGGACCAGCGGGATCTGAATCACCTCCAAGTGTCAGCACTCAACAGTCCCCCCAGGACCCAGGCACCCACCAGGCACGCAGTTCCCTTGCCGATTTCTTCCGCATCTGGTGCACGCACCTGGACTTTGCACGTGCATGCAGACTTTGCACAGGCACGTGGAATTTGCACATGCGCGTCCCTTCTTGGCGCAAGCCTGCCTCTTGTCCAGTATTGAGGGTTTTCCTCACGCGCTCGCGTGTTCTCCACTCATTCCTTCCTCAGCTATGCCCTTTCAACAGTCTGACAGCTCAGGGGCGGGGCATGGGCTGAGGGATTCCTGCCATTGCAAGAGCTCCTGGCTGTCAAACTAAGCCCCGCCCACCCTCACCAGAGCAAGGCTAGATACAAACCCTAGCTCACACCTTCAAGGGAGGACAAGGTGTCCTTGCCCAGCCCAAGCAAGCGAGATCCTGGAGGTGCCACCACCACTTGCTCCCCTGCTGGTGCACCGCCTATCCAATGACATTGCTTTGATCCCTTCCTAGATGACCCAGAAACCTCACTGGGTCAGGAGGTGGACCAGAGGGATCTGAATCACCTCCCAGTGTCAGCACTCAACAGTCCCCCCGGACCCACGCACCCTCCAGGCATGCAGTTCCCTTGCCTATTACTTCCGCATCTGGTGCATGCACCTGGACTTTGCACGTGCATGCAGACTTTGCACAGGCATGCGGAATGTGTAGGCGCACTTCTGTTCCTGGCGCAAGCCTGCCTCTTTTCCAGTATTGAGGGTTTTCCTCACGCGCTCGCGTGTTCTCCACTCATTCCTTCCTCAGCTGTGCCCTTTCAACAGTCTGACAGCTCAGGGGCGGGGCATGGGCTGAGGGATTCCTGCCATTGCAAGAGCTCCTGGCTGTCAAACTAAGCCCCGCCCACCCTCACCAGAGCAAGGCTAGATACAAACCCTAGCTCACACCTTCAAGGGAGGACAAGGTGTCCTTGCCCAGCCCCAGCAAGGGAGATCCTGAAGATGCCACCACCACTTGCTCCCCTGCTGGTGCACCGCCTATCTAATGACATTGCTTTCATCCCTTCTAGATGACCCAGAAACCTCACTGGGTCAGGAGTTGGACCAGAGGGATCTGAATCACCTCCCAGTGTCAGCACTCAACAGTCCCCCCGGACCCACGCACCCTCCAGGCATGCAGTTCCCTTGCCTATTTCTTCCGCATCTGGTGCATGCACCTGGACTTTGCACGTGCATGCAGACTTTGCACAGGCACGCGGAATTTGCAGGCGCACTTCCGTTCCTGGCGCAAGCCTGCCTCTTGTCCAGTATTGAGGGTTTTCCTCACGCGCTCGCGTGTTCTCCACTCATTCCTTCCTCAGCTGTGCCCTTTCAACAGTCTGACAGCTCAGGGGCGGGGCATGGGCTGAGGGATTCCTGCCATTGCAAGAGCTCCTGGCTGTCAAACTAAGCCCCGCCCACCCTCACCAGAGCAAGGCTAGATACAAACCCTAGCTCACACCTTCAAGGGAGGACAAGGTGTCCTTGCCCAGCCCCAGCAAGCGAGATCCTGAAGATGCCAGCACCACTTGCTCCCCTGCTGGTGCACCGCCTATCTAATGACATTGCTTTCATCCCTTCCTAGATGACCTGGAAACCTCACTGGGTCAGGAGGTGGACCAGCGGGATCTGAATCACCTCCAAGTGTCAGCACTAAACAGTCCCCCCAGGACTCACGCACCCACCAGGCAGGCAGTTCCCTTGCCGATTTCTTCGGCATCTGGTGCACGCACCTGGACTTTGCACATGCATGCAGACTTTGCACAGGCACGTGGAATTTGCACGCGCGCTTCCGTTCTTGGCGCAAGCCTGCCTCTTGTCCAGTATTGAGGGTTTTCCTCACTCGCTCGCCTGTTCTCCACTCATTCCTTCCTCAGCTGTGCCCTTTCAACAGTCTGATAGCTCAGGGGCGGGGCATGGGCTGAGGGATTCCTGCCATTGCAAGAGCTCCTGGCTGTCAAACTAAGCCCCGCCCACCAGCACCAGAGCAAGGCTAGATACAAACCCTAGCTCACACCTTCAAGGGAGAACAAGGTGTCCTTGCCCAGCCCCAGCAAGCGAGATCCTGGAGGTGCCACCACCACTTGCTCCCCTGCTGGTGCACCGCCTATCTAATGACATTGCTTTCATCCCTTCCTAGATGACCCAGAAACCTCACTGGGTCAGGAGGTGGACCAGCGGGATCTGAATTACATCCCAGTGTCAGCACTCAACAGTCCCCCTGGACCCACGCACCCTCCAGGCATGCAGTTCCCTTGCCTATTTCTTCCGCATCTGGTGCATGCACCTGGACTTTGCACGTGCATGCAGACTTTGCACAGGCACGCGGAATTTGCAGGCGCACTTCCGTTCCTGGCACAAGCCTGCCTCTTTTCCAGTATTGAGGGTTTTCCTCATGTGCTTGCGTGTTCTCCACTCATTCCTTCCTCAGCTGCGCCCTTTCAACAGTCTGACAGCTCAGGGGCGGGGCATGGGCTGGGGGATTCCTGCCATTGCAAGAGCTCCTGGCTGTCAAACTAAGCCCCGCCCACCCTCACCAGAGCAAGGCTAGATACAAACCCTAGCTCACACCTTCAAGGGAGGACAAGGTGTCCTTGCCCAGCCCCAGCAAGGGAGATCCTGGAGATGCCACCACCACTTGCTCCCCTGCTGGTGCACCGCCTATCTAATGACATTGCTTTCATCCCTTCTGAGATGACCCGGAAACCTCACTGGGTCAGGAGGTGGACCAGCGGGATCTGAATCACCTCCAAGTGTCAGCACTCAACAGTCCCCCCAGGACCCAGGCACCCACCAGGCACGCAGTTCCCTTGCCGATTTCTTCCGCATCTGGTGCACGCACCTGGACTTTGCACGTGCATGCAGACTTTGCACAGGCACGTGGAATTTGCACACGCGCGTCCTTTCTTGGCGCAAGCCTGCCTCTTGTCCAGTATTGAGGGTTTTCCTCACGCGCTCGCGTGTTCTCCACTCATTCCTTCCTCAGTAGTGCCCTTTCAACAGTCTGACAGCTCAGGGGCGGGGCATGGGCTGAGGGATTCCTGCCATTGCAAGAGTTCCTGGCTGTCAAACTAAGTCCCGCCCACCCTCACCAGAGCAAGGCTAGATAGAAACCCTAGCTCACACCTTCAAGGGAGGACAAGGTGTCCTTGCCCAGCCCAAGCAAGCGAGATCCTGGAGGTGCCACCACCACTTGCTCCCCTGCTGGTGCACCGCCTATCCAATGACATTGCTTTGATCCCTTCCTAGATGACCCCGAAACCTCACTGGGTCAGGAGGTGGACCAGAGGGATCTGAATCACCTCCCAGTGTCAGCACTCAACAGTCCCCCCGGACCCACGCACCCTCCAGGCATGCAGTTCCCTTGCCTATTTCTTCCGCATCTGGTGCATGCACCTGGACTTTGCACGTGCATGCAGACTTTGCACAGGCATGCGGAATGTGTAGGCGCACTTCCGTTCCTGGCGCAAGCCTGCCTCTTTTCCAGTATTGAAGGTTTTCCTCACGCGCTCGCGTGTTCTCCACTCATTCCTTCCTCAGCTGTGCCCTTTCAACAGTCTGACAGCTCAGGGGCGGGACATGGGCTGAGGGATTCCTGCCATTGCAAGAGCTCCTGGCTGTCAAACTAAGCCCCGCCCACCCTCACCAGAGCAAGGCTAGATACAAACCCTAGCTCACACCTTCAAGGGAGGACGAGGTGTCCTTGCCCAGCCCCAGCAAGGGAGATCCTGGAGATGCCACCACCACTTGCTCCCCTGCTGGTGCACCGCCTATCTAATGACATTGCTTTCATCCCTTCCGAGATGACCCGGAAACCTCACTGGGTCATGAGGTGGACCAGCGGGATCTGAATCACCTCCAAGTGTCAGCACTCAACAGTCCCCCCAGGACCCACGCACCCACCAGGCACGCAGTTCCCTTGCCGATTTCTTCCGCATCTGGTGCACGCACCTGGACTTTGCACGTGCATGCAGACTTTGCACAGGCACGTGGAATTTGCACATGCGCGTCCCTTCTTGGCGCAAGCCTGCCTCTTGTCCATTATTGAGGGTTTTCCTCACGCGCTCGCGTGTTCTCCACTCATTCCTTCCTCAGCTATGCCCTTTCAACAGTCTGACAGCTCAGGGGCGGGGCATGGGCTGAGGGATTCCTACCATTGCAAGAGCTCCTGGCTGTCAAACTAAGCCCCGCCCACCCTCACCAGAGCAAGGCTAGATACAAACCCTAGCTCACACCTTCAAGGGAGGACAAGGTGTCCTTGCCCAGCCCAAGCAAGGGAGATCCTGGAGATGCCACCACCACTTGCTCCCCTGCTGGTGCACCGCCTATCCAATGACATTGCTTTGATCCCTTCCTAGATGACCCAGAAACCTCACTGGGTCAGGAGGTGGACCAGAGGGATCTGAATCACCTCCCAGTGTCAGCACTCAACAGTCCCCCCGGACCCACGCACCCTCCAAGCATGCAGTTCCCTTGCCTATTTCTTCCGCATCTGGTGCATGCACCTGGACTTTGCACGTGCATGCAGACTTTGCACAGGCATGCGGAATGTGTAGGCGCACTTCCGTTCCTGGCGCAAGCCTGCCTCTTGTCCAGTATTGAGGGTATTCCTCACGCGCTCGCGTGTTCTCCACTCATTCCTTCCTCAGCTGTGCCCTTTCAACAGTCTGACAGCTCAGGGGCGGGGCATGGGCTGAGGGATTCCTGCCATTGCAAGAGCTCCTGGCTGTCAAACTAAGCCCCGCCCACCCTCACCAGAGCAAGGCTAGATACAAACCCTAGCTCACACCTTCAAGGGAGGACAAGGTGTCCTTGCCCAGCCCAAGCAAGCGAGATCCTGGAGGTGCCACCACCACTTGCTCCCCTGCTGGTGCACCGCCTATCCAATGACATTGCTTTGATCCCTTCCTAGATGACCCAGAAACCTCACTGGGTCAGGAGGTGGACCAGAGGGATCTGAATCACCTCCCAGTGTCAGCACTCAACAGTCCCCCCGGACCCACGCACCCTCCAGGCATGCAGTTCCCTTGCCTATTTCTTCCGCATCTGGTGCATGCACCTGGACTTTGCACGTGCATGCTGACTTTGCACAGGCATGCGGAATGTGTAGGCGCACTTCCGTTCCTGGCGCAAGCCTGCCTCTTTTCCAGTATTGAGGGTTTTCCTCACGCGCTCGCGTGTTCTCCACTCATTCCTTCCTCAGCTGTGCCCTTTCAACAGTCTGACAGCTCAGGGGCGGGGCATGGGCTGAGGGATTCCTGCCATTGCAAGAGCTCCTGGCTGTCAAACTAAGTCCCGCCCACCCTCACCAGAGCAAGGCTAGATAGAAACCCTAGCTCACACCTTCAAGGGAGGACAAGGTGTCCTTGCCCAGCCCAAGCAAGCGAGATCCTGGAGGTGCCACCACCACTTGCTCCCCTGCTGGTGCACCGCCTATCCAATGACATTGCTTTGATCCCTTCCTAGATGACCCAGAAACCTCACTGGGTCAGGAGGTGGACCAGAGGGATCTGAATCACCTCCCAGTGTCAGCACTCAACAGTGCCCCCGGACCCACGCACCCTCCAGGCATGCAGTTCCCTTGCCTATTTCTTCTGCATCTGGTGCATGCACCTGGACTTTGCACGTGCATGCAGACTTTGCACAGGCATGCGGAATGTGTAGGCGCACTTCCGTTCCTGGCGCAAGCCTGCCTCTTGTCCAGTATTCAGGGTTTTCCTCACGCGCTCGCGTGTTCTCCACTCATTCCTTCCTCAGCTGTGCCCTTTCAACAGTCTGACAGCTCAGGGGCGGGGCATGGGCTGAGGGATTCCTGCCATTGCAAGAGCTCCGGGCTGTCAAACTAAGCCCCGCCCACCCTCACCAGAGCAAGGCTAGATACAAACCCTAGCTCACACCTTCAAGGGAGGACAAGGTGTCCTTGCCCAGCACCAGCAAGCGAGATCCTGAAGATGCCAGCACCACTTGCTCCCCTGCTGGTGCACCGCCTATCTAATGACATTGCTTTCATCCCTTCCTAGATGACCCAGAAACCTCACTGGGTCAGGAGGTGGACCAGAGGGATCTGAATCACCTCCCAGTGTCAGCATTCAACAGTCCCCCCGGACCCACGCACCCTCCAGGCATGCAGTTCCCTTGCCTATTTCTTCCGCATCTGTTGCATGCACCTGGACTTTGCATGTGCATGCAGACTTTGCACAGGCACGCGGAATTTGCAGGCGCACTTCCGTTCCTGGCGCAAGCCTGCCTCTTTTCCAGTATTGAGGGTTTTCCTCACGTGCTTGCGTGTTCTCCACTCATTCCTTCCTCAGCTTCTCCCTTTCAACAGTCTGACAGCTCAGGGGCGGGGCATGGGCTGAGGGATTCCTGCCATTGCAAGAGCTCCTGGCTGTCAAACTAAGCCCCGCCCACCCTCACCAGAGCAAGGCTAGATACAAACCCTAGCTCGCACCTTCAAGGGAGGACAAGGTGTCCTTGCCCAGCCTTAGCAAGGGAGATCCTGGAGATGCCACCACCACTTGCTCCCCTGCTGGTACACCGCCTATCTAATGACATTGCTTTCATCCCTTCTGAGATGACCCGGAAACCTCACTGGGTCAGGAGGTGGACCAGCGGGATCTGAATCACCTCCAAGTGTCAGCACTCAACAGTCCCCCCAGGACCCAGGCACCCACCAGGCACGCAGTTCCCTTGCCGATTTCTTCCGCATCTGGTGCACGCACCTGGACTTTGCAGGTGCATGCAGACTTTGCACAGGCACGTGGAATTTGCACACGCGCGTCCGTTCTTGGCGCAAGCCTGCCTCTTGTCCAGTATTGAGGGTTTTCCTCACGCGCTCGCGTGTTCTCCACTCATTCCTTCCTCAGCTGTGCCCTTTCAACAGTCTGACAGCTCAGGGGCGGGGCATGGGCTGAGGGATTCCTGCCATTGCAAGAGTTCCTGGCTGTCAAACTAAGTCCCGCCCACCCTCACCAGAGCAAGGCTAGATAGAAACCCTAGCTCACACCTTCAAGGGAGGACAAGGTGTCCTTGCCCAGCCCAAGCAAGCGAGATCCTGGAGGTGCCACCACCACTTGCTCCCCTGCTGGTGCACCGCCTATCCAATGACATTGCTTTGATCCCTTCCTAGATGACCCCGAAACCTCACTGGGTCAGGAGGTGGACCAGAGGGATCTGAATCACCTCCCAGTGTCAGCACTCAACAGTCCCCCCGGACCCACGCACCCTCCAGGCATGCAGTTCCCTTGCCTATTTCTTCCGCATCTGGTGCATGCACCTGGACTTTGCACGTGCATGCAGACTTTGCACAGCCATGCGAAATGTGTAGGCGCACTTCCGTTTCTGGCGCAAGCCTGCCTCTTTTCCAGTATTGAAGGTTTTCCTCACGCGCTCGCGTGTTCTCCACTCATTCCTTCCTCAGCTGTGCCCTTTCAACAGTCTGACAGCTCAGGGGCGGGGCATGGGCTGAGGGATTCCTGCCATTGCAAGAGCTCCTGGCTGTCAAACTAAGCCCCGCCCACCCTCACCAGAGCAAGGATAGATACAAACCCTAGCTCACACCTTCAAGGGAGGACGAGGTGTCCTTGCCCAGCCCCAGCAAGGGAGATCCTGGAGATGCCACCACCACTTGCTCCCCTGCTGGTACACCGCCTATCTAATGACATTGCTTTCATCCCTTCCGAGATGACCCGGAAACCTCACTGGGTCATGAGGTGGACCAGCGGGATCTGAATCACCTCCAAGTGTCAGCACTCAACAGTCCCCCCAGGACCCACGCACCCACCAGGCACGCAGTTCCCTTGCCGATTTCTTCCGCATCTGGTGCACGCACCTGGACTTTGCACGTGCATGCAGACTTTGCACAGGCACGTGGAATTTGCACATGCGCGTCCCTTCTTGGCGCAAGCCTGCCTCTTGTCCATTATTGAGGGTTTTCCTCACGCGCTCGCGTGTTCTCCACTCATTCCTTCCTCAGCTGTGCCCTTTCAACAGTCTGACAGCTCAGGGGCGGGGCATGGGCTGAGGGATTCCTACCATTGCAAGAGCTCCTGGCTGTCAAACTAAGCCCCGCCCACCCTCACCAGAGCTAGGCTAGATACAAACCCTAGCTCACACCTTCAAGGGAGGACAAGGTGTCCTTGCCCAGCCCAAGCAAGCGAGATCCTGGAGGTGCCACCACCACTTGCTCCCCTGCTGGTGCACCGCCTATCCAATGACATTGCTTTGATCCCTTCCTAGATGACCCCGAAACCTCACTGGGTCAGGAGGTGGACCAGAGGGATCTGAATCACCTCCCAGTGTCAGCACTCAACAGTCCCCCCGGACCCACGCACCCTCCAGGCATGCAGTTCCCTTGCCTATTTCTTCCGCATCTGGTGCATGCACCTGGACTTTGCACGTGCATGCAGACTTTGCACAGGCATGCGGAATGTGTAGGCGCACTTCCGTTCCTGGCGCAAGCCTGCCTCTTTTCCAGTATTGAGGGTTTTCCTCACGCGCTCGCGTGTTCTCCACTCATTCCTTCCTCAGCTGTGCCCTTTCAACAGTCTGACAGCTCAGGGGCGGGGCATGGGCTGAGGGATTCCTGCCATTGCAAGAGCTCCTGGTTGTCAAACTAAGCCCCGCCCACCCTCACCAGAGCAAGGCTAGATACAAACCCTAGCTCACACCTTCAAGGGAGGACAAGGTGTCCTTGCCCAGCCCCAGCAAGGGAGATCCTGGAGATGCCACCACCACTTGCTCCCCTGCTGGTGCACGCCTATCTAATGACATTGCTTTCATCCCTTCCGAGATGACCCGGAAACCTCACTGGGTCACGAGGTGGACCAGCGGGATCTGAATCACCTCCAAGTGTCAGCACTCAACAGTCCCCCCAGGACTCACGCACGAACCAGGCACGCAGTTCCCTTGCCGATTTCTTCCGCATCTGGTGCACGCACCTGGACTTTGCACGTGCATGCAGACTTTGCACAGGCACGTGGAATTTGCACAAGCGCGTCCGTTCCTGGCGCAAGCCTGCCTCTTGTCCAGTATTGAGGGTTTTCCTCACGCGCTCGCGTGTTCTCCACTCATTCCTTCCTCAGCTATGCCCTTTCAACAGTCTGACAGCTCAGGGGCGGGGCATGGGCTGAGGGATTCCTGCCATTGCAAGAGCTCCTGGCTGTCAAACTAAGCCCCGCCCACCCTCACCAGAGCAAGGCTAGATACAAACCCTAGCTCACACCTTCAAGGGAGGACAAGGTGTCCTTGCCCAGCCCCAGCAAGCGAGATCCTGGAGATGCCACCACCACTTGCTCCCGTGCTGGTGCACCGCCTATCTGATGACATTGCTTTCATCCCTTCCGAGATGACCCAGAAACCTCACTGGGTCAGGAGGTGGACCAGCGGGATCTGAATCACCTCCCAGTGTCAGCCCTCAACAGTCCCCCCAGGACCCACGCACCCACCAGGCACGCAGTTCCCTTGCCGATTTCTTCCGCATCTGGTGCACGCACCTGGACTTTGCACGTGCATGCAGACTTTGCACAGGCACGTGGAATTTGCACATGCGCGTCCCTTCTTGGCGCAAGCCTGCCTCTTGTCCATTATTGAGGGTTTTCCTCACGCGCTCGCGTGTTCTCCACTCATTCCTTCCTCAGCTGTGCCCTTTCAACAGTCTGACAGCTCAGGGGCGGGGCATGGGCTGAGGGATTCCTACCATTGCAAGAGCTCCTGGCTGTCAAACTAAGCCCCGCCCACCCTCACCAGAGCAAGGCTAGATACAAACCCTAGCTCACACCTTCAAGGGAGGACAAGGTGTCCTTGCCCAGCACCAGCAAGCGAGATCCTGAAGATGCCAGCACCACTTGCTCCCCTGCTGGTGCACCGCCTATCTAATGACATTGCTTTCATCCCTTCCTAGATGACCCAGAAACCTCACTGGGTCAGGAGGTGGACCAGAGGGATCTGAATCACCTCCCAGTGTCAGCATTCAACAGTCCCCCCGGACCCACGCACCCTCCAGGCATGCAGTTCCCTTGCCTATTTCTTCCGCATCTGTTGCATGCACCTGGACTTTGCATGTGCATGCAGACTTTGCACAGGCCCGCGGAATTTGCAGGCGCACTTCCGTTCCTGGCGCAAGCCTGCCTCTTTTCCAGTATTGAGGGTTTTCCTCACGTGCTTGCGTGTTCTCCACTCATTCCTTCCTCAGCTTTGCCCTTTCAACAGTCTGACAGCTCAGGGGCGGGGCATGGGCTGAGGGATTCCTGCCATTGCAAGAGCTCCTGGCTGTCAAACTAAGCCCCGCCCACCCTCACCAGAGCAAGGCTAGATACAAACCCTAGCTCACACCTTCAAGGGAGGACAAGGTGTCGTTGCCCAGCCCCAGCAAGGGAGATCCTGGAGATGCCACCACCACTTGCTCCCCTGCTGGTGCACCGCCTATCTAATGACATTGCTTTCATCCCTTCCGAGATGACCCGGAAACCTCACTGGGTCACGAGGTGGACCAGCGAGATCTGAATCACCTCCAAGTGTCAGCACTCAACAGTCCCCCCAGGACCCACGCACCCACCAGGCACGCAGTTCCCTTGCAGATTTCTTCCGCATCTGGTGCACGCACCTGGACTTTGCACGTGCATGCAGACTTTGCACAGGCACGTGGAATTTGCACATGCGCGTCCGTTCTTGGCGCAAGCCTGCCTCTTGTCCAGTATTGAGGGTTTTCCTCACGCGCTCGCGTGTTCTCCACTCATTCCTTCCTCAGCTATGCCCTTTCAACAGTCTGACAGCTCAGGGGCGGGGCATGGGCTGAGGGATTCCTGCCATTGCAAGAGCTCCTGGCTGTCAAACTAAGCCCCGCCCACCCTCACCAGAGCAAGGCTAGATACAAACCCTAGCTCACACCTTCAAGGGAGGACAAGGTGTCCTTGCCCAGCCCCAGCAAGCGAGATCCTGGAGATGCCACCACCACTTGCTCCCGTGCTGGTGCACCTCCTATCTAATGACATTGCTTTCATCCCTTCCGAGATGACCCAGAAACCTCACTGGGTCAGGAGGTGGACCAGCGGGATCTGAATCACCTCCCAGTGTCAGCCCTCAACAGTCCCCCCAGGACCCAGGCACCCACCAGGCACGCAGTTCCCTTGCCGATTTCTTCCGCATCTGGTGCACGCACCTGGACTTTGCACGTGCATGCAGACTTTGCACAGGCACGCGGAATTTGCAGGCGCGCGTCCGTTCCTGGCGCGCGCCTGCCTCTAGTCCAGTATTGACGGTTTTCCTCACGCGCTCGCGTGTTCTCCTTGCATTCCATCCTCAGCTGCGCCCTTTCAACAGTTGTGACAGCCGTTCCTCCTGAAGCTGCCTGAGCCACCGAAGAAGGCCTTCTGCGATCAACGCTAGAATTAGCCACTAGCGCCTTCGCTGAGAGTGCCATGGATACTTCTCACAGCAAGTGTTGTCCCTCACCCCTGCCCCCGGCGCTGAGGGCCAGAGACCTGCCAGAAGGGTCCCACCAGAAGCCCGATCATGGGCCGCGCCGACATCCCTATACTGGTGGGCCACTAAGGGCTTCCTGGGCTGTGCGCAGGTTGTCTTGCCGCCATCCTGCAACTGCTCCTCAGCGGTTGCGAAATGTGCCAGCTGGGTGCTTTTCCAGGGTCCTGCGGGCCCTTGGATCTTTTCTCGGAGACTTGGATATTGCCTCCTCCTTTGGCATGCCAGGTCTCCTGAAGAGGATGCTGCTGTCAACTGCAGCTTTCATGAATTCCTGCATCCCAGGCCGCAGACTCAGACAGCCGCCTTGTAGGGTGCAGGGGCAGGAAGTGGCTCCTTGCCAGCTTCCAGCACCCCAAGAACCCTGCCCAGGGAGGACTGTGATCACAGCCCCTGGGGACAGTGGCCAAGTGGTGGCTGAGCAAGCAGAGCACCCTGTAGACAGAGACCATCAGAGGGGGCGCCCTCAGGTCACTGGAAGAGCATCTGCTTTTAGGCCCCTGGGGGCCCATAGCTGTGTGCCTGCCTTTGTGCCCAGGCCTGGGCCTCTGTGGAGTAACCTCTGCACCCAGAGCTCCCAAGACAGAGCTGAGAGCTCCCGGGCCATCTGCATGAGCTCCTGCCCCAAAAGAAACCCCATCAGCAGCTCCTACAGCTCCACGCGAGGTCTGCGAGCCCTGAAGAGGAGGGCTCCAGACCCATCCAACGGGGAGCCGCCCCTGGGATGTTCTTCATCCCCAGGGATTGCCCCAAAGAAGGCCCAGGGTGAGAAAGTGGCAGAAGGCAGGGCGGGACACCCATTTCCCAAGAAGAAGTCCTCACCCACGGGAGACACCAGTGGGCCACGGAAACGCAAGTTTCCTCTCCTGCAATGCCGCCGAGGGGAACCTCTGAAGCTGCCACCACCTCTGTTACTGGCCTGTGTAGTGACTGCTGAAGACCTAGACAGGGAGAAGAAGAAAGCTCTGCAGCGCATCAACGGTCTTCTGATGGGTGAGACCCAGGTCATTGGGAACAGCTGTGCCATGGCCCCACAAGCCCATGGGGGGGTCCCCTCTCCACCGGGAGGGGTCAGGCCTCTGGCATCAGTGGGCCTCAGCCAGACCTTTCCCCATCCCCCCAGCAGCACAACCATGGTGGCCCACACCCCAGTGTGGGTCAGTTCTGCTGTCTCTTCCCAGAGCCATCCTCCCATCACCAACCTTACAGGACCGCTCTCCCCCAGCCTGCCAATTGCTGCTTTGGCCCTTCCTCCCAGGCCCTCTCTCAGCACATTGGCAGGCTTGGCTGCACAGCCAGTGGCCCCCTTTGGGGTCACACTTTCGAACACCACTATGCCTTCACAGCCCCCACATCTGGGGCCTCCCTCTACCTTGGGTAGGAGCTTCCGGCGCTCTCACCAGGGCCCAAAGCCCTACTGTACACACAGGCCCTCACCTGTAGCAAGCTCCAGCTCTCCAGCTCCAAGGGTGCGAGGACACATTCTGCAGGGAAAGCAGCCTCTCACCCCTGGAGCCACCGTCTCACCCAGTTCTGGGGTTCCTGGTGGGATGAAGCCTGGAGCCCCTAGCTTTGTCAGCTGTCGTCAGCATGGACACGTAGGAGCTCCAGGTCCAGGGGGGGCAGCTCCGATGCCACCCTTGAGCGTGGGCAGCCTAAACTACTCAGCCCTTGGGTCTGACAAACAGAGAAACTCCACTGTGGGTCCTCGTGGCAGCACCCAGACACATGCAGTGACCTCAAAGGCAGATGGGAGGAGAGACTTGTCCTTGGGCCGTACATCACACAAGGAAATATCAGGCTCAGAAAGTAGAGAAACCCCCAAAACTAGAGAGCACCGTGGGGCAAGTTTGGGAAATGACACCTCCAGTGCCCCTAGCCAGAGCACCACCATGGCACCCAGAAAACCCACAAAAGAGGGTAAAAAAGGGCAAGGAAAGAGTGGAGTTCCTACCCCGAGTGCCATTCCTCAAAGCCTGCCCACCCAGAAACACCAAAGCTCACCTCAGGGGACAAGTACTACAAAGGGTATCTCTAGTTGCCCTTCAGTCCCTGGGACATCAAGGAGATCAGAGAGCCCAGACTTGCTTCCTGACCTCATGTCAGCCTTTGGGGCCTGGTGTAGCTCCTCCCAAAGAGGAGAAACCCCAAGCAACAGGCAGCAACAAGGAGCAATGTTGGAACAGAACACCTCCAGTGCCCCTAGCCAGAGCACCACCATGGCACCCAGAAAACACACCAAAAAGGGTAACAAAGGGCAAGGAAAGAGTGGAGTTCCTACCCCGAGTGCCATTCCTCAAAGCCTGCCCACCCAGAAACACCAAAGCTCACCTCAGGGGACAAGTACTACAAAGGGTATCTCTAGTTGCCCTTCAGTCCCTGGGACATCAAGGAGATCAGAGAGCCCAGACTTGCTTCCTGACCTCATGTCAGCCTTTGGGGCCTGGTGTAGCTCCTCCCAAAGAGGAGAAACCCCAAGCAACAGGCAGCAACAAGGAGCAATGTTGGAACAGAACACCTCCAGTGCCCCTAGCCAGAGCACCACCATGGCACCCAGAAAACACACCAAAAAGGGTAACAAAGGGCAAGGAAAGAGTGGAGTTCCTACCCCGAGTGCCATTCCTCAAAGTCTGCCCACCCAGAAACATCAAAGCTTACCTCAGGGGACAAGCACTCCCACTGAAAAGGGTATCTCTAGTTGCCCTTCAGTCCCTGGGACATCAAGTAGATCAGAGAGCCCAGACTTGCTTCCTGACCTCATGTCAGCCTTTGGGGCCTGGTGTAGCTCCTCCCAAAGAGGAGAAACCCCAAGCACCAGGCAGCAACATGGGGCAAGTTTGGAACAGAACCTCTCCAGTGTCCCTCACCAGAGCAGCACCGTGGCACCCAGAAAGCACACCAAAGAGGGTCAAAAAGAGCAGGGAAAGAGTGGAGTTCCTACCCCGAGTGCCATCCCTCAAAGCCTGTCCACCCAGAAACACCTAAGCTCACCTCAGGGGACAAGTACTACCACTGAAAAGGGCATCTCTAGTCTCCCTATGGCCCCTGGGACATCAAGGAGATCAGAGAGCCCAGACTTGCTCCCTGAAATGATGTCAGCCTTTGGGGCCTGGTGAAGCTCCTCCCAAAGAGGAGAATCCCCAAGCAACAGGCAGCAACATGGGGCAAGGTTGGAACGGAAAACCTCCAGTGCCCCTAGCCAGAGTACCACCATGGCACCCAGGAAAAACACAAAAGAGGTTAAAAAGGGGCAAGAAAACAGTAGAATTTCTACCCTGAGTGGCATCCCTCAAAGCCTGCTCACCCAGAAACACCAAAACTCACCTCAGGAGACAAGCACTACAAAGGGTATCTCTAGTTTCTCTTTGGTCCCAATGACATCAAGAGGATCAGGGAGCCAAGACTTGCTCCCTGAACTCATTACAGCTTTGGGGGCCTTGTGTATCTCCTCCCAAAGAGGAGGTACCCCAAGCAACAGGCAGCAACAAGGGGCACAGTTGGTACAGAACACCTCCAGTGCCCCTAGCCACAGTACCACCGTGGCACTGGGGAAACACACAGAAAAGGGAACAAAGGGGCAAGGACACACTCATGTTCCTACACTGACTGCCATCCCCCAAAGCCTGCCCACCCAGAAACACCTAAGCTCACCTTGCGGGACAAGCAGTACAGCCAGTAAGGATACCTCTAGTTACCCTTTGGTCCCAATGACATCCAGAGGATCTGGGAGCCATGACATGCTCCCTGAACTCATTATAGCGTTTGAGGCCTTGTGTATCTCCTCCAAAAGAGGAGGTACCCCAAGCAACAGGCAGCAACATGGGGCACAGTTAGAACAGAACACCTCCAGTGCCCCTAGCCAGAGCACCACCATGGGGACCAAGGGACAGAAAGCAAGGCACACCCCAGGGAAAGCAACGTCTGGTGTGGCCACAGTTACTGCCATCCCCCAAAGCCTGCCCACACAGAAAGGCTTAAGCTCTCCTGGGGGAACCAGCACCACATCCTCAAAATCAACCTCTACTTTGACGTCCACCCATAATGCATCTATGAGGCCTGGGAGCCCAGACTGGCTCCCAGATCTGATCTCTGCTTTTGGAGCCATGGTCATCAGCCCACGTGGAGAAACAAGAAGCGCAAGAAAGCGCTAAGAACACACTTGGGCTTTAACACCTTCAGCCCCTCTACCCAGGTAGGACTGACGCTGCCTAGATCCCAACAGTCTTCCACTGCCCCCATCTGGGCCTCAGCTGGCCCTGCCTCCACTCCATGGGGCCACTGGGCATCCTATCACCTCCACCATAGGATGGTGAGTCTGGCATGCTGTAGCCCTTGAAGACTTGTGAGGGCACTCAATTTGGCCAGGGCATCCACCCCAGTGAAGCTCCATGTGTCACTCAGCAGGAGTGAGACTTTTAATATCACAACTTTGAAACTTTTCAAAATAATTGTGAGATTTAGTGGGGTTATATGGGATTTTGTTTCCCCCTTTTTGTTTTTAAAATTGTAGAAAAAAGTTGATATAAACTGGACCACCATTAGCTTTAGAGAATGGCCCAGCACTGTACAAGTATTTAAACAGCAAGAAGTGACAATACATATTTTTATTTGGCCAGGAAAATTAGCAAGAGTGACCTGTGATGCAAGGGAGGATTGTTAAAGTCCATGCTGTCGAACCAAAGAGGGCACCACAGCAAAAGGAGGCCTAGATTTTTGTTGTTTTGTTTGTTTTTATGAGTCTTATGATTTTCCTTTGTCTCTACTAATGGGCTAAGCAATAAAAGTATAAACTGGGGCCAGTATAGATACTAAAATACAGAATTACAACTTGTTTGTCTTATAAGTAATCACCTTATTATTATAAATTACCTTCAGTTGTTACATTAAAATTTGTACTTGCATAAGGCTTTATGAGATAATAGTTTTGAAACTTGTAAGGATACTACAATATAAAACTAATAAGAGTAAAAGATTTAATTTTATAATAGTTATAAATTAAGGAATATAATTTTTATAATTTGAAACATTTACTTATTTATATATAGTGTTTTTGTTTACTTTAGGAATAGAGTAATCTTTATGACAAAAGCCTATCTTCTGAATTTAATTTTAAATAAACTTGAACAATTGTCTTATCTTGGAATGATATGAAAGAATTTTAACTTAGGTATGGTGGCCGCTTGTTCAATCTTAGGCAAGATGTTTTGATTTTGAAACTAATCTTAATTTTTTACTTGAATATTATTTTATAAAAACTTATACCTAATTTTAAAATTAATATTAATTAGTGAACGTAATTTATCATTATGTAAAGGTAAGAGAGCCTTTAATTCCCTCTTAAGGGAAAGAGGCAAAACATTTTTAAACTTTAAATAAGCTAGGCTCTCTTTGTTGTCTTTTAGAGATATATTTGAGTTGACTTCTCAGGAGAACATAAAATTTTATAACATTTCTCGGTAGTCATCATGAACCATAGAGTGAAGCTGCTTGAAGAGGTATCCCATCGGCTTATAGGAGGGTGCAGTTGGCTGAGCGAGGAGGCCAGTGGTGATACCCTGTCTTTCATCCATAACGAGGTGGAAAGGGTGTTTAGGGTTAGGAAGAGAGAGAGAGAGTGTAAGAATATGTAAGAGCATTCCTGAGCTTGTAAAAGGAATTGGCTACTAGCTTAGGGGAGGTGAGGGTCCAATGAGGGGGTCTCCTTAGTGGCCTTGTATAAGGGGTTGGTAAGAAGTGCAAAGTGGGGAACCCAATGCCTGAAAAAGTCTGCCAGACCCAGGAAAGAGAGGATGTATTCCACTGTTTTGGGTGGTTGTAGGTCATGGAGAGCTTGAATTCTGTCTGATGTGAGGCTTTTAGAGGTTGAAGTGAGAAGTGTACCTAAATAATTAACTGAAGAGGTAGTAAGCTGGGCTTTGGCTGGAGAGGCCCAATAGTCCAGGGACCCCAGGAGATCGAGGAGCTGAGCAGTGTGAGTTCACAAGCCTTGAATGATGAACCGCATAGAAGGTCATTCACATATTGTAAGAGTGTGCTGCCCCAAGTGTGCTGTCACAAGCAGTTAGATCCCATGCCAAGCCTTGCCCAAAGAGATAGGGGCTGTCCCTGAAGCCTTGGGGTAGGACTGTCCAGGTCAGCTGATGATACCTTCCCATGTGAAGGCAAAGAGCTAATAAGAGTCAGGATGGAGGGACACAGAAAAGAAGGCATCTTTAAGATCCAGGACAATAAAGTGAGTGCTCAAAGGGGGGACATGAGAAAGAAGAGTGTCAGGGTTGGGAACCACCAGGTGGATGGGACTAACTGTCTCATTCATTAGGCGAAGATTCTGGACTAAGTGATAGGCTCCTGAGGGTTTGCATCCTGGCAATTTGGGAGTGTTTCAGGGGGAGTCAGTAGGAAAGCGGGGTCCCTGGGCAAGTAAGCAGTCTATAATGGGTTTAAATTGCTCCCTATAGGTTTTGGAGATGGGAAAATGGTCTTGAAGGGTCAGAATCATCTGTCTCATCCACTAGGGGCCCCACTGCCCACACTTTGCCCTTTCTGAGGTGGCCTCTTCTTTTTGATCCTTTGTGCAGTTTGTGAGTCTTGGGCCAATCACCATCACAAACATCTTAAAAGAGAGTGCAGGCCTGGCATCAGAACACCTGGGCCAGGAAGAACAAGAAAAGAAAACTCACTTGTTTTTGAACCTAGGGAAAAAATCACTTCAAGGGTGTAACATATTCTTGAGGCATTGGTGTCATTCTGCTTTGACAGAGGAAGCGTGCCCCCTGAGTACATCTTCCCACTTTCTGGAATTGGGATGGCAGTAGAGTGTTTTCTGTGTGAACAAAAAACTTAATCACAGTAGAATACACTAAGATGGTTATTCTGCACCTATTTTATAAATTTCATGAGAAAAAATCAAACGGTCATAACTACTACCCAAAGTGGGGGTGGGGGAATGTAGTATCCAGGAGCAGCTCTTGGTTGGGTCATCACCTCTAGGATTCCAGCTCTCCTTTAGCTTGATTTGGATCACTTCACATTTCTACCAGGACACTTAATTTACTGAGAGCCATGTTGCCTGCCTCAGAAAGCTGACACCTGTGAAGACTTGTGTTGGAGTTTCTTTTAGGGCTTCCTCCGATGCCATCAAACAAATATCTTGTGGCATTTTGTCTCTATTAAAGGGTAGGCTAATTGACAAGTCCCCTCTCTCCCCACCCCCCAAAACAAGCAAACAGTGGTTTTATGCGAAATGAGATACCTCTCAGTTTTTGAGAGCTGTTCCATTCTCTTAATGACTGGTTGTCTCAGTTGTTGGGGTTAGTATCAAGACTTCTTGGAAATCTTTATCATTTTCCCCATATTTTTACTGATGCAATATGGCTCAGTTCCCCTACCCCTACCACTTGGTCCCTTTTCTCTACTCATCTTTCCCACATTCCTTTTCCTTTTTGTTCTTTATTTTTTTGCATATCAGAGAAAACGTACATCCAATATTTGTGCATCTAAGTTCTTTGGGGATGTTGATGTGTAGGTTTTTTTCCTTGATGTGTCCTTATCTGGTTTGGGTGTGTGTGCAATGCTGGCTTTATAAATTTGGAATGTGTTCCATCCCTTTGTATTTCATGGAGTAATTTGAGGAGTTTTGGCATCACTTCTTCTTCAAAGATTTTCGGTAGACCTCAGCTGGGAGTCCAGCCAGCCCTGAGTTTTTCTTTGTTAGAGACAGTAATGAAAAGCCTTCCATCTCATTACAAGTCATTGGTATGTTTGGGTTTTCTTTTGCTCTGGATTCAGTTTGGGGAGATCCTATTTATCTAGAAATGTATTCATTTCTTCTAGGTTTTCCAATGTATGGGAGAACAAGTTTTCAAAATAGTCTCTAATGATCCGCTGGATTTCTGTGATATCTATGATATCTATAATCTCTAATTTTATAAACTTGGCTTTTCTCTGCTTTTTTCTTGGTTATTTTAGCATGGGGGCTTTTCAATCTTGTTTACCTTTTTAAAGAAACAACTGTTTTATTGGTCCTTAGTGTTGTTATGTTTGTTGTCAAGTTCATTAATGTTGGCTCCGATTTTATTTCCTTCCTTCCTTCAGTGTTTGCTCCTCCACCATAGCCTGGATTTACATCATTTCCCATTTACACAGTGCATGCTGTCGGCTTCCTCATTAGAGGGCGCTGAAGTGACACCGCAGGAAGCAGAGGCCTCTTGTGGTTAAGCTACTGCACCATTGCTCTGTGATGCTGGTATGAGTCCATGTGAGGGCAGCGTGGATCAGGTGAGGAGACCCTCAGATCCTGAGTGAGGCTTTGGTCTCCAGGAAAATTTCCCAACACTTTCCAAGCTGATCTTAGGTGATGGTGCCCTCCTAGTGAATGGTCCAACTGTAGTTGGAGGCACCTGACCCTGAGTTCAGAACTTGGCAGTCCCTGGCTCTACCCATGCCCACCTGAGTTGTAGCACACCAAACACACTGCCCTTACCAGGCACATATTCCCAAGGGTCCCCCATCCCTTTCTGTTCAGAGGACACTGTGAGAGCCATGGCTGCTGCTCCCTCAGGTAAGGAAGGTCAAGGTGGGCTGGGGAGTGGACAGCCCTGGATGCTCCTACCATGTGGTCACCCATGCCCACCGGCTTGTCCCCTAGAGATGAAGACCTGGCATAAGGCAGAAGCTGCTGCAGAGTATTGAAGCTGCTGCTGACCTTGAGGAAGAAGGTAGGTGCAGGCCGCACATCTGGGAAGGCACAGCCAACTTGGGTGGGGGCCAATGGTTCTTGGAGGGGTGCTCCCTGGTGACAGGAGCTGCCACACTGTAGGCAGGCTCACCCAGGATGAGCATCTACCTCTGGAGGGCTGGAGGGATGACCCATGTGTTTAGGGTTCTGGGGCTGGAGGTATGGGGAACCTGTGGTGTCTTTAAGCTGTGTGCAGGGGTGGATGCAGTGTGAAGATCCTCCAGGTTGGGGGCACACCTTGAGGTGTCTGGTTGGGACCCCCTGTTGTGCAGGAACAGTTGTGTGGGTCTCAGTGAGGGGGCCTTAAAGGAGAGAAAAGCTCCTGGGGACAGGTAGGCCTGTTTGGGGAGGACCATGTTGAGTGGACCTGCCAAAGAGGGCCCAGCGTTCAGCAAAGGAGAGGTTCAGTTTGGGGACAAAAAGACTCCCTCCTGCACGCACACATTCTCAGTACCCAGAGCCACCACCACCAGGGGACAGAGGCCACTTCTTGTGGGTCTCAGGTCTGTGGACTGCTCCATTGGCAGGCAGCATCCCATCATCTTAACCACCTAACACAGGAGAATGACAAACAGACTTCTGCTGCCCTGCTGCCAATTTACTGTCCCTTGGGCCATGGTGGAGATTAGTTCAGCCTCTGGATGTATAGCTAGTCACCTCTGAGGTCCCTGTAGAGGTAGGGAACATTTAGAGTGGCCGGGCTGAGGATGGCATCTGCAGGTCTGGACTGAGTGTGTGTGGGTACACACATGGCTGTGTGTGTGTGTGTGTGTGTGTGTGTCTGTGTGTGTGTATGTGTGTGTGTGGTGTGCATATGTGTGGAGTTTGGGCTGCAGTGTGTGAGTATGAGAATGTATGTGCATCTGTCTGCAGATGTCCAAGTGCATTTCCAGACATTGCATGTGAATCGGTGTGAACTGTTTTTGTGAGTCTGTTTAGTGTAATGCATGAGTATATATGAATAAATAAGGCTATGATTTGTGTGTGTGTGTATGTGTGTGTGTGAGATTTGCCCTTCTCTTGTCACCCCCCACCATTGCTCAGCCTGGCACCCCTTTGCAGCCATGTTTGCATCTTGTGAGCTGTCAGCTCGAGATCTTACAATGTGTAGACATTTGGGGCCAGCCTGGTCTGTCTGTCTGTCTGTTGTCTGTCTGTCTGTCTCTCTCTCTCTGTGTGTGTGTGTGTGTGTGTTAGGGGTGGCATCATGTGGTGGATGAACTGAACACCACTGAGGCTCCCCTCCTCGTGCAGATGCAAATTGAGCACTTACTCACATGCTTTCATTGAGAGTACAATCCAGTCTGAGGACAGGTAGATAAATAATAAGTTCCAGGGCAGACATGAAGGTCAGAAAGACAGGGAAAGGGCTCACCAGAGGTGGTGGTCAGCTTGGCCTCGCTGAGGGGATAATGTTTGAGCAGAGCGTTGAAGGAAGGGAGGACATACACTCCTTCAGGAAGGGTGTTCCTGGCAGAATTATCAACACCTACAAGATCTTGAGCTGGGAAGACAGAGTAGCAAGGTGGCCAATGAAACCAGAGCAGAGTGAAGGAGGAGAGTGATGATGCTGTCAGAGAAAGAACAGGGTCCACCTTGCAGAGTCTCGTGGCTGCTGTGGTCTTTGGCCCTCACCCTGGGTAAGATGGGAGCCCTGGGGGAGTTTGGACCAGAGGAGGTACATGGAAGTATCAGGGACCAGTAGGAAGGAAGCACGGTCACTAGGGTGTCAGGCCAAAGAGGAAACTTGGGCCTATTCTTTGCAGAATTTTGCCTCTGGGCTGGGAACCCCAGGCTCAGCCTCCACTTTTCAGCATTCAGAGTAGGGGTGGCAGAATCCTTGTTCATTGAATGGGCACAGAACTTCCAAGAAGGACATTTCTGGGTCCCTTGAGTCCTGTAGGATTGACTCAGTTGAGCCTGTGTGTAGGCTCATGGGGGCAGAACTTCTCATGAATAATATGTCCCACCCATACGATGTGTTTTGAGGCTGTTTCAGGACTCTGGCAGCACAGCTCCTGGGAGCTTTGGATAGTGTCGGGTGTCTGGTAGCCTTGATCTTCCTGGTTATCAATAGTGAGAGTGGCAAGAGGGGCCTGGCTTTCTTGTTTGCTTGTGTCTCCTGTGCCATGCTGTTGGGTCTCCCTGCAGAAGCCTCGTGAGGTGCTGTAGTAGCTTGGGGGAGGATTTTGTCATGGGTTAACAAGTAGGAAAGGGCACTTTTGTCACCCCCATGGGCCTGCAAAATTGCTAAGGCTTCAGGCACCTGACGCAACAGGACATGGCCTGAGCCTTGTTCCCAGGCCTCTGTCCCTAACAACCATGTGATTCCTAAAAAGTCCCTGCTCACATCCCCTGTCCCTGCTTTCTAAGCACAGGAGGTTCTAGAGCTGACCACCACCTCTGGTGAGCCCTAGGTTCTAGCCACCAGCTGGCACCACGCTCTGTGACCGGTCCTCCCTGGAATTTGCCAAGGCTGTACTTAAGATATAATAAAACAGCAGCTGATAAGGCTTGCTCCCCTCCAGGAGGCCTAGGATTCAGTTAAAGACATCCTGAGTAAATAAAGGCATAAAAACAAACAAACAAAACAAAAAATTACCATATGATACCTAGCTGTTCAATAGACAATCTCATTTAAGCACCCCCATGCTCTGTGGAGTGAACAACACACCTTCACTGGTGCATTAGAAAACTGGGACAAGGACATGGCAGGTATCTTGCCTAAGGTCACAGAGATAGTGAGTAGTTCACCCAGGGATCTGGCTGCAAACCGTGCTTTACATTGCTCTGCAGCTGCAACCAACAGCCCACAGGCGGTTGTGACCTATGCTGGGAGTGTGAGTTGGAGTTGGCAAAGGGCCAGAGTTTGAATCAGACAGTCCTGGGTTCAAATTGTGGTCCTGCCCATTTAGTAGCACCTGAACCTCTGGAATGACAGTCTCTTTTCCCTTGTGCAGCAGTGTTGCTGACCTGTTCTAGTGGTGCCATCTGTATGCAGGAAGGACTGCTTCGCTCACTCCAGTGGGAGCAAGATGGACTCAGCTGCAGGGGGTCAGTTTCTGCCCTGTGCTCACAGATGACTTTGCAGATGCTCTCAGAGCATGAGCTTGATCACCTGGATAAGCCCTTGGTAGGGGTGCCGCAGGCCCCAGAGCTGTGCTATATGTTGAATGCAAGGGGTATTTCTTGATGTCCAAAGGGAAAAGCTCTTTGGGGGGAGCCTCCTGATCCTGCCATGGAGTTGTCCTGAGCCCTTGGGTGAGGGGTTTCAGAGTTCTAAATTCAGATGGGTCACTGTGTTTTTCTTTTAGTGGTATGAGAAGATGGAAGATCTATATTTTTATGCTTTTTCTGTTCCTGATGTTTTAGGAGCTCAGATTGTGGGTGTTCTATGGAATGCAACAGTCGCTGCCATACTGAGGCCACATTGAAAAATCAGATAGCTGAGGCCCTAGGAGTCAGACACTCAGTGATACTTGGGTCTTTGAAAGCATTCCCTGTAGTTATTCTTCAGTCAATCATGCTTAATTAGTAGACTAGAATTATAGAATCTTCAGTTCATCAAACATCAATCCTAAGTGCTTTGCCTTGTCTCATATAATCCACAAGGCTGACTTCCTCTTGTGTAGGTGAAAGTAGCAACTCCTCTTTACTAGGAAGGAAGTTGAAGCTCTGAGGGTTTAAGGACTTGAGCCAAGGCCAGACAGCTATGAAGCAGCAAAGCGGTCCACCTTTCAAATTGGATAAACCCTAACACTGTTAGCTAGATCAATAAGTAAACAAGCATAAGTTTACAGGAGAAAGAAAGGCTGACAAGTGGGTTGCTTTGGTTCACATGTTTGGGAGTTGTGGGCTGAGCACAACAGATTCAGGCACAGCTTTATCCAGAGGTTGCAGTGTCATCATCAGGACACTGCCTCGCTCCATCTCCCGACACTGCCTTCTTTGCCCACCCTGTCTCTGGGGGTGGTGGCATGTTGCCAAGCAGCTTTAGAGACACGATCTTCTAGTTTGGCATTGGAGGAAAAGACAGTGTCCTAATGATGATAGTGAAAGTCATGGGCCAGCCTGGGTCACTGCTTCTTTCTGCCCATCATGGTGGGATGGATTGATCTCAGTGGTCAAGCCTGGAGGGGCTGAATCATTGTGTGAGAGAAAGAAAGAGTCACCAAAAATATTCAAGGGTAAATGATGAGACAGGGAGATGAAAGCCAAGCAGGCAAGCCACAGATGTCCCCACTGAAGGGGTGAGAGCAGCCGCATTTAGAACACAGCCCCTTGCAGTAGAGGTGGCTGATTTTGCCCCTGTGCCTGTCTGTGGTCTTAAGTGCTGCCTGCAGGCTTACTATTTGCCAGGTGTCCACTGGATCATGTGAGCAGACCCTGATATTGTACAAACAGACACCAACTGGCTGCATGGACAGAGCATCCTCAGCTTTCCTGGGTACCTCCAAGTGTCCTGAGTGCAGTACCCAAGCCTGGCTCAGATTGCCCAGGTCTTAATCAGTGGAGGCAGTTGTAACTACGACCATCAACTGTGTGGCTTTGAAACATCAGAAACTGATTTCTCACAGATCTGAAGGCTGGCAGGCCAAGGTCAGGGGGCCAGGATGGCAGAGTACGGTGAGGGCCCTCCCTCAGGTTGCAGCTGACCCACTTCTCATTATATCCTCACCCTATGACTTTTCCACAGCTTCCAAGCCCTCCTTTCCAATCCTGGGGGAGCTGTGGAGACAACAGTGAGCACAAGGAAGGCCCCTACCCTCTTGGAGCCCACAGTCTAGAAGGAGAGACTGAGCGAGGACAAGTAAACTGATGAAGAAATAGGATGAATTCAGAAATGGTTGAGGAAACAGAGGAGAGAGAGGGTCAGGGTGTTCCTAGGTGGCAGTCAGAATGGGCTTCTCCGAGGAAGTGTCATGAGCGCTGAGAGCTTATTGATGGACAGGAGCTGCTGGGCCAAGAAGTGGGAAGGGCAGCTCAAAGGTGCTCAGGCAGCAAGCAGCTGGCAGCCTCTGAGGGAGCAGGGGTGGAATGGAGATAAGTAGGGACAGCCCAGGGACAGAGAGGGAGAGGTGGGCCACCCTAAATCTGAGTCTCCCCTCAAGGCCTTCTGAGGAGGTGTCAGGCAGGGCTTCTGAGCTGTCACCATCAGACAGCTTCTCTATAAAGACCCCAAAGCCCCTTGAAGACCATGCTGTGCTGAGCTTGGAGAGAGGCAGGTTGGGAAGGAGGTGCTGGGTCTGTTTGCCCCAAGCTCTGGTTGCCTGCCCTCAGCCTCTCCCGGTGCAGAGTGACAAAGCACACTTCTTCCTCCTCTTGTTTTTTACTTGATAACTTTTGAGAGAATTTTTAAGCTCAAAATTGAGGGGAAGAACAGAGATTTCCCAAATGCTCCCATCCCTGCCCAGCCTCTGCCTCTGTCACCATCACTACCCACCAGAGAGGCACATTTGTTCCAGTTCAGAAACCCACATCATTGTCACCTAGAGTCTGGAGCTAACCTTAATCTTTCCTCTTGCTGATGCACATTCTGTGGGAATGGACAGTTGTAGAATGACATGAACCCACCTTTGGCCATGACCATGATGTTTCCTGGCTGTGATCTGAGGAAGCAGGTGCGTTGGCCATCAGGAAAGAGCAACCTGAATCCATGTGGAGCTTCACTGATGCAAAGTGCAGTCTCCTCACAGGCCTGATGGGCCTTGCCTTCCTAGGTCAGCAGCCTCATTGGAAGCTTGGGAATGGTAAAAGTGGGACCTACATTGCATGGGTGCTATGAATCTTTGGGCTTACACAGGAAGCACTCACTTCCAGGAGGCACCCATAGGGGTTTGTTGAATGAGTGAATAACGGTACTCTCTTCCAGACTTGGTGTGGGACAACCTGGATTTGAATTCCCACCCTGGCACTTGTAGCTGAGTATTCTGGGGCAAGTCATTTCATCTGACCATGACTCATTTTCCTCATCTCTAGAGGGGGGATATACCCATCACCTTGAGTTACCATGAAGAGTTGAAGAAACCATATCCATGAGCATGGGCCAGAAACACAGTGGTAGGTGGTGCTACTAAAACAAATGTATGCACACTTACTATGCAGCAGCTACTGTCTTCAATTCTTGAAAGGTACTGCATTCCTCCCCAAATTTGGACATTCCTCAGAAGGTGCTGGAGCTGCTGTGTAAAAGATGTGTATTGCTTCCAAGCCCTGGCACATGGCCATCTCCTGCGTGGTGCTGGGAATTCTGGGAACTCAGTCAGCTCTGGAGAAAGTAGTGTTTTCAGAGGAGCATCCTGCCTGGATGTTTAGAAAACCGAGTAGGATGAGCCCAAAGAGTGTCTGCCTCAGGTCTGGTTCTGTGTAACTATAGGCAGCCTATAGCTCTGGCCTTACCCTGTGGGCATATCCCCTCCCTGTGAGAAAGTTCTCTGCCTCGGGCCTCACCACTCTGAGGCTTCAGGAAAAACAATTTCCACATTTAGGAAGGAGTCTGTGGATTGCATCTGGGAGCATTCCAACCTGCATGTAGCCAGAATAGGGACACCTGGGGAGAAACGAATAGGGTCCTGGCCCTGAAGAGCTAGGCAGTAGGTGGTTTGGCTCAGTCATCACTCAAATGTATGTGTAGCACCACCATGGGCCATCATTTGGCCTATTCTTTAGGAATCAATGCAGACAAACCTACTAGTCCTCCTGGAGTTCCAGTATTGTCAGGAAGTTAGTCAAGCCCACCAGCCATCTTGGCAGATGAGGGGCACAGGATGTTAGAGGTGTCAGCCTCCTCACCATCTCTAGGTATAGAAACCTGCAGCCAGATGTTTGTGAGGAGTAGCTTCAAGGAAAGAAGGGGGTGTTCTTTGGGCCAGTCAGGAGGGCTCCTGTTTCATGGGGAGCTCTTATAAATGATGGCTGGGCAAATCCCAATTTCCACCCTGTGTGATTTCCTGCAGAGGACTCAACTCTGGGGTTTACCCTGTAGAAAGAACATATTGTTCTGCATTTGATTCTGGGCACCAAAGGAACAGAGTAGTGGTTGGGGCCTCAGAGCCAAGCCCTGTGTGGATCCCTTTCCAACACAGCCAATCCAAACTCAGGATGCCACTAGTTATCTGTACAGAGACCGGAGAGCAAGTGTGGGGAGCCCCTTACCCACACATGTGCCTCACAGGTTGCCCTTTTGATCTGGTGCATGGACTTTCCTGGCTACTGTTTGGGAACCCATGATGCAGGGACCTTGGGAGGTTCCAGTTAAAAGAGAGGCCCTGTCCATCATGACTTCCTGTTTCACTCCACATTCCACAGCACCCTCTGCTCCATCATCAAAATGCAGCTGTACCTCTATCCAGAATATTTTTGAGGTCACAAGACTTGGACAACAACCTGAAGCTTCTCAGGACCTTCCTGTTGATCATTATGCCTGAATCAGAGGGGAACTTCCATGTGCTTCCCCAGCTGAAGAACACAGATCCTGTAAGTCTGAGCTCTCTGATGATGGGGTCTGGGGTGGATGAGTGAAGGTGTGTGCAGAGGAATCTCAGCTGGTGCCCCTGGGATCTGCCATATGTTCCCAAGACACACAACTCTGACATCCTTCAGCTGGTGGAACCTAGTCTGGGAAGATGGCCAATTGTGGAGGAGGGCCAGGACTATTCTCAGAGGCAGGGTTCTAGTGTGAATTGGGAAAGGCCCAAGGAAAGTCAGTCATGTTGGGTGTTTTCTCCTGCAGCTCTAGCACCATATCAAGTGATATAATTGCCTCCAGCAGCCATGGCTCAATTTACTTGCTTACATTTGGGGGAGCATATCATCACATTCCCTGTGAAGTAGAAGAAATAGCCCCCAATCAGAGGTTGGTCCTCCACCAGCATTGACCACACAGGAGGATATGGAGCCACCAGTGGCCACTGAACCTTCAAGAAGAGGAGGAAGCTTAGCTGCCAATAAGCAGGTCAGTGGATATTGAACATTACCTTCCACTTGGTATATATGTATGGTACATATGGTGCTCCAAGCGGCCATCCCATCCTCTGAAAGAGAACCACCTTTCCTGGTAGCAATATAAATTCAGGGTCCAAAACAATAGAGGCAGGAGGTAAAGAAACTATTATTAGGCCACAGCCCTCCACATCTCCTAGAATCTATCCTCACTTCCCTAGTTCTGAACTTTTCAATGGCATCTCCCACATGTGAGCTCCTGAGCATTACCCAGTGCCATAACCCCCAGCACAGCTATCCTTCCCCTCCCCTCTGAGATTATCGACTTTATTTTTTCTGATGCTAATTCTTATGGCATTGTAAGTATTTTTAGTGACATTCTTTTATGTTGACCTAAAAGTGCTTAATCCATTCACCAGGCTGTGCCACCACCAGTACTACAAAGCTGCTGATGGAGCCCATGTAGAGCTCATAGGTGCTGTGAGAGAGGATACAAACAGGCCATCCAGGAGGAGGTGAGATAGGTGCCCCTGTTATGGAGCAGAAGGGACTGCCTAATGAGTGTTGAAGATTTCAGGCCATTATAACTCATACTATGATCTACTTTAACTGTCATGTGGCACTACAAATCCTTCTCATATAAGATGAAAACCTTAATATGTACATTCTTCTTGCTCCACAGATCATGGCTCACCATCATCTTTTTCTTCAAGACACAATATTGAAGTTAGAACCGTTAATGACTCAGTAACGGTCTGTATTGTTGACATAAAAAGAAGAGTCTTACGTTTTGCACTTCAAATAAAAAGCTGTGCATCTTACACTACTTTGTCACACTGAGAATGCAAAGGAAATGTTCAAGAAGGAAATTAAATTGCTGCTCCAGGGCATATGTAAATGACTAGAAAGCAAAAACAGCCTTATTGCTGATCTGGAAAAACTTTTTATATTCTGAAGAAAATAAGAAACAACCCACGTTCTATGAAGATGAAGTCAAATCCAGATAAGGCCATCACTTTAGATTGTTATACTGACAAGAGAAGTGAGAAAGCTGCATAAGAAGTTTGAAGGTGCCAAAGTTTGGTCCATTATGTTTTTGGCAAGAGGCCCCTCTCCATAAAATAAAAGTGCAAGGCAAAGAAACAAGTGCCCATGCAGAAGCTCTCGCAAGTCATCCAGAAGGTCAATCTTGGGACAGAAGCCTCAGAGTGGCTCCTCCAGGCAACTGGTATTGCTCCTGGTAGGGCCTGCCTGCCCACGAAGCAGGGCGCAGGACCTGGTGGTACCCAGACACCTGCTGAGGACCTTATGCTGCCCATTCCAGCAATGCCTGGCATTGGCCTTGAGTCCACCAGGCTGCTCACCTAATCCTTGAGTTCACCCTGCCCCTCCCTGAGTTGCAGCCTCTGAGGGATGAGTAGGCCTGCTGCCAGCTGGGGCAGCCTTGGGAGAAGGCCCCCACCCTCCCCAGCTACATCTCCCCTGGGCTGTGGTAGCAGAGTGCAGAGGTGGGAGGTGGGGGGGCCTAGAAAATCCTCACCCTCCAAGTGCATCCCTGGGGCGGGACAAGGGTGGAGGGCACAGGTGGCAGTGGGAGTCTAAGAGCAAGCAGTTCTCTGTCTTGGTCTTCTGCCACCCCCAGCCACAGAAATGCACTTTGGGCGTGAAGATGTCCTAGGACCTCTGCTTTCTGCACCCACAGTCCATGCAAGATGTGGCTGGGGATGGTGAGGTTCTCTCCCAAGACCGCCCCAACCTAGCAGACAGCCTAGTTCCTCAGTAGAGAGGCTATATCAGGTGATGGGGTGAGCAGACACACAGTGGGCTCATGGCCAGAGCGAGACATGGCAGCTCTGGGAAGTATAAGGTCCTGGGCAGCTGCCTGGGTACCACCGCCTCCCGCATTCTTCTTCCTGAGCAGGCCAGTCGACGAGGCGCAAGACCAGGTCCTGGAGCCTCCACCACAGAGGACATCCCATCTACTGGTTACCTTATCACTCTGACACCCACTATCCCATGCCCTTGCTGCCATGCCAGCCATGAGCTCTTCGCTGTAGCCAACCAGACTCCCCACATGGCCACTGGATGCCACCTTCACTGTCCTGCAGCTGGACGCCAGTTACTTCTGCAGGATCAAGTTGCTCACTGCTGGACGCTGCCTGTTGTTGCTGCCCCTGCTTCTGAACTCTTAAGGTGCCACCACCATTGTGCAGCACTCAAACTTCCAAACTCCAGATGAACTCCAACACTGCCCACCAAGGCCCCAGTGTCATTGTACTTTATCCCACACCTGGTGCCCGACCCCTATACTGAGGCTGGACCCCTGATGCAGCTGCATGTTGCTCCCGCCCCTGCCAGACTCTGGAGCTCCACCCTGCTGCCACCAGACTTTAACATGGATACTAGACAGTGACACTCAGTACTGGGGCCCACGTCATTGCAACTGCCAGAGTTGGGTCCATTATGTTTTTGCCAAGAGGCCCCTGTCCATGAATTAAAAGTGCAAGGCAAAGAAACAAGTGCTGATGTAGAAGCTCTTGCAAGTTATCTAGAAGGTCTTGCTAAGCTATTCGATGAAGATGTGTTGTGCTTTACATAGTAGGTGTCCCCAGAAGCTCATGGGTGAGCCAATACAAGAATTGTCAGTGAAATGATTCAGTTCTGAGAGCTTTAACCCAATCAACGGTTAATTCCCCTGACAGATATGAACAGGCAGCAGGCATGGAAGGGCATGTGCTGGACCCTTCCGAAGCCTGGAGGTATAGTTGGCACCTGCAAGGGCATCTAGTGGCTGTGAAAGAAGTCTGGTTTCTAGGACTGAAGCATATAGAAGCCAAACTCAGCGTTCCACAGCAGGGTTTCTTTTGGAGGTTCCCAGTGACCAGGAGCAGTGTCAGAATCCTGTAGCAGGGGCATCCATCTGTGGGGAGAATGTCAAAGAGCAAGCCTATGTGTCTTAAGGGAGTTTGAGGAGCCCAGGTGTATCAGTAGCAGGATGGAGAATTGTCCTCAGGCTTGGAGGACAGCCATGGGCAGGAGCCTGGGCAGTGAAGCCTTGGCGTTTGGAATCTGTGGAGGTATTGGTGTCTGAAGTGCAGTTATGGCAGTGGTGGCAAAGGCAACTGAGGAGTCTGTAGGTGGCAACGTCAAGCCAGGCATCCAGAGAGTTGCATTCTCATCCTCTGGCAGTGGCAGGATTCTGACCCCAGTGCAGTGATGGTGGCTGAGGCATCACTGGTGGCCCTGTGGGGATTCCAGTGGCTTCAGTATGGAGCTCTGTTAGCGGTGATGGTGACAGCTTGGGACAGCAGGCCTCAGAGTCAGAGGGCGACTGGAGGCTGTGATGGCCTCTGCAGTGGCTCCTCCAGGCAACTGGTATTGCTCCTGGTAGGGCCTGCCTGCCCACGAAGCAGGGCGCAGGACCTGGTGGTACCCAGACACTTGCTGAGGACCTTATGCTGCCCATTCCAGCAATGCCTGGCATTGGCCTTGAGTCCACCAGGCTGCTCACCTAATCCTTGAGTTTACTCTGCCCCTCCCTGAGTTGCAGCCTCTGAGGGATGAGTAGGCCTGCTGCCAGCTGGGGCATCCTTGGGAGAAGGCCCCCACCCTCCCCAGCTATATCTCCCCTGGGCTGTGGTAGCAGAGTGCAGAGGTGGGAGGTGGGGGGGCCTAGAAAATCCTCACGCTCCAAGTGCATCCCTGGGGCGGGACAAGGGTGGAGGGCACAGGTGGCAGTGGGAGTCTAAGAGCAAGCAGTTCTCTGTCTTGGTCTTCTGCCACCCCCAGCCACAGAAATGCACTTTGGGCGTGAAGATGTCCTAGGACCTCTGCTTTCTGCACCCACAGTCCATGCAAGATGTGGCTGGGGATGGTGAGGTTCTCTCCCAAGACCGCCCCAACCTAGCAGGCAGCCTGGTTCTTCAGTAGAGAGGCTATATCAGGTGATGGGGTGAGCAGACACACAGTGGGCTCATGGCCAGAGCGAGACATGGCAGCTCTGGGAAGTATAAGGTCATGGGCAGCTGCCTGGGTACCACCGCCTCCCGCATTCTTCTTCCTGAGCAGGCCAGTCAACGAGGCGCATAGACCAGGTCCTGGAGCCTCCACCACAGAGGACATCCCATCTACTGGTTACCTTATCACTCTGACACCCACTATCCCATGTCCTTGCTGCCATGCCAGCCAGGAGCTCTTCGCTGTAGCCAACCAGACTCCCCACATGGCCACTGGATGCCACCTTCATTGTCCTGCAGCTGGACGCCAGTTACTTCTGCAGGATCAGGTTGCTCACTGCTGGACGCTGCCTGTTGTTGCTGCCCCTGCTTCTGAACTCTTATGGTGCCACCACCATTGTGCAGCACTCAAACTTCCAAACTCCAGATGAACTCCAACACTGCCCACCAAGGCCCCAGTGTCATTGTACTTTATCCCACACCTGGTGCCCGACCCCTATACTGAGGCTGGACCCCTGATGCAGCTGCATGTTGCTCCCGCCCCTGCCAGACTCTGGAGCTCCACCCTGCTGCCACCAGACTTTAACTTGGATACTAGACAGTGACACTCAGTACTGGGTTCAAGTTCATTGCAACTGCAGCCAGACCCTTGTCACTAGGGCAGATGAAAACACTCATGGCTGGATGCATCTGTTGTTACAACCACTGTTTCTGGATTCTTCCACTGTCACCGCCACCATGAGTAGGAAGCACGGAACTCCCAAATCACAGCTGCATGCTGACACCGCCACGGTCGTCCCCACCCCACGCCAATACTCAACTCCTGACTTTTGACGCCTGATGCCCTGTGCCCAAAAGAGCTGGATGCTGCTCTTGCCACCATATGCCACCATTTCATGATGGTGCCATTACAGTGAATTGACCCCAAGGATGCTTCTCTGCTCAAGATGTATAAGAGCCAGGAAACTGATCATTCTCCATTACAGTCACGTCACCAAGTTCCACTGCATGCTGCCTGCCTTTTGTCACCCCAGGACCAGCCACCAGTCCTTAGGACCCTTGAGGAGTTGTGGCTCTAACTGAGGGAACTCATCCAAATAAACAAGTGAGCACTTTAAATAAAGGCTGCAGTCCTCACAGCAGGCAGTGGGTGGGGCTAGGTGGGTCCAGCTCACTGGTGAGAGGGTGGGGTTAGAGCCTGGTAGCTGCTGGCCAGGTCTAGACCTGATCCTGTAGGGCAAGATAGAGAGGGATCTCTGGCTGCTCTTGGAGTCTAGCCCTGGAAGAACCTTCTGGTCCTTTCTCCTGAACTTTCCATGGTGTCTCCTTCCCCTACTCCTCCACTCTTCCCTGAGGAGACTCTGTGTCCTTGACATAGGGTCATCTGGGCACAGGGTCTCTGGGCAGTGGTGTGAGGCCCCAGTACATTGCAGCAGGCTGGGGACAGCCAGACTGGCCATACCTGGACTTGTAGGAAAAATAGCCTATTGGGAAAATACCCTCCTAGATCTACCAAATTTAGCTTAACACTGGCTTCTTCCAAGAGATTATCAAGAAAAGAAAAATATAAGTAAGCAAGTCTGTCTGGCTAAGTGGTAGTGTGAGGAGAAGTAAAGACTTCAGATTGGGTAGAGCTGGATTTAAATCCCTCTTAACTGGGTGACCTTGACCAGGGTGCAGAACTAGGTACAACCTTGGGTTTGCATCTGGTAAAGTAAAGTTGGTGAGGAGCATAAGCCAGGGGTAAAATTAAGCTGTTGAGCAGTACCTAAACTTTGGGAGCCAGGAAGGCATTTGACATGAATTCCATGCAGAAATATATTCTGAGATTAAAGTCAACCCACTTAGAGGTGCACCTTTGGAAGGCAATTGACCTGTGAGCAGGCGATTGAATTTACTTCATTTTTTAGATGAAATGATAATATATGGAAGATCATAAGCCAATGTTGGGTCAGTCTTGTGAAATTATAGGCTGTTTTTAAATTTGTTTAAAGTTACATTGAGTTAAGTCTACATAGTTCAAGCCTCCTGGGATATCCCCCACCTCTTGTCACACCCCCACATAGAGTACTATCTACAATCCCTTACTCTAATTTTTAGAGTGTCACCAAATATGTCAATGCATGTATGTACATATGCAGAG
Source organism: Spermophilus citellus (assembly GCF_964194105.1). Lineage (NCBI taxonomy): Eukaryota > Metazoa > Chordata > Mammalia > Rodentia > Sciuridae > Spermophilus > Spermophilus citellus. The sequence goes on along the minus strand of NC_138183.1, from coordinate 156,522,933 downwards.
ATATACATTATGTAATACTTTGTTCCTTTTAGCCTGCTTTGGAACCTCCTGAAAATAAAATCTCTTATTCTTACGTACATTCTTTTGCAGCTTTCCCTCCTTAACTTGTACCCCTTAAGCTGAGCATCAGGAAGAAGGAAACACCAGAGAAACTCAAAGATCCGAAGGACACCAACCCTGCTCAAGTCACTCTGGAAGCTGACTAGCCTGAATGTGCCCAAAGCTAGAGGGAACATCAGCCCTGCTTCAGCCACTCTGGGTTGGATGTACAAGGTGAAAGATATACTAGCCAAAAGGAAAATGGACTGTTTCACTCTTTTAAGACAGCTCTTATACTGTCATTGCCACCCCTTACTCCTGTCATATACAGAGTCCCTTGTTTTGTCTTGACTCTAGGACTGATAACAATCAAACACATAGTTAATAATAACAGAAAACAAACACATGTACCAGTTCAATCCTGAAAGGGCATTGCAGTTGAGATCCAAGCTCACTATTGGGAGGATGGTTTCCTTTTCTTGGTGGATTCAAAAGCTTAATTGACATGGCATGGATTGTGCTATGAACTTGTGTATTGCTTCCATGTTTGTTTCCTCTTTTCATTAAAACTAGTGGTTCTACAATAGAAGCAGGTTTCTTTTTTAAAAAAGAGAAACAACAACTATGATATTACATCATATAAACCTTTAAGCCAAGAAGATAATAATGCCCTTTGACTTAGTGGATTAAATAATGAGCATCAAAGGGGATAATGCTGTAGTTTCCAAAAGACTCCCACCTTAATTGTAACACACAAGTCTCTCTCCTAATCAAGAAGAGATTATTTTAAGAAGTCAACAAAATTTCCAGAGCACTCATTGTGCTTTGAGCTCCTTTTTGTTGTAAAGGCCAGGTTTCTCTTTCTTGTAAGAGTTAGGCCTGCAGGGCTGGGGTTGTGGCTCAGTGATAGAGCACTTGCCTCGCACATGTGAGGCCCCTTGTTCAATTCTCAGCACCACATAAAAATAAAGGTATTGTGCTCATCCACATCCTAAAAAAAAAAAAAATCACCAATCAAGTTTTTTGATGTGCGAAAATTTCTGTTTTCTGTGTAAAAAATTGTGAAACCTCTGTCCAACCTATGAATGTGGAACAAAGTTAAGTTATATTAAACATTGTGCTGTGTAACCACCCACTGAAATCTTAGAGAATTTCCAGACCTGGGGTCCAGAGCTTGTTTGGTGTTAGCTCCTCTGGATTGCTGCAGCTTAAATAAATCTGCTTCCTCCAAATTCCTCAGGTGTCCAGACTCATCTTTCCTGCATCAACGCTGCCTACTTGAAATGCTAGAATGTCCTAATTTTTGAAGGGCCTGAAGAGACAGTCTCTCAGACTCTGTCACAGTATGAATTCTAGGAAAAGTAATTCATCACAATGAAACTAATTTCAGGTTTCATTATAGGGACTTCCTGGATGTAATATCAAAGTTGCATGATAAAACTTGTGTACGTCTATTGAGTTGCCATAATATACCCCATAAAGATATATAAATGATATATTTGAATAAAAATTTAATCTGGGGGAAAATATGATTTGTGAGAAATCTAAAGCCATGCTTGCATTTTGTGTTGTTTTAAATATTATGCTGTAATAATATTGTATTTTATTATTACATTTTTAAATCTGAAAAAAAAACATCAGAATTTTGTATCATAATATTGTCCAAAAGGGAAAATTTTATTGATTAGAACATATGCTTTCCTGTTTTTAGAGCTAACAGTTGAATTAAAGTTTTGCACCAGACACCAACTCCATCAGAACCTCAGTCTGGTGAAACCACATCTTGGTGCCTGCCCAGGCCAGTGCCCATGAGCAGGTCCCAGAAGGAAATCAGGCTGGCTCTTCCCAGAGCCCTCTGGACAGAGGTTGGCCTCCTCCACTCTTAGTGTTATTTTTTTCTCTGATTGCTTGGCTCCTCTCCAGGCTCTTCAAGCTGTCCTCTCCCATCTTTGTTGTTCAGTGACATCACCTGTCATTCATGTTTTTATAGACCTCTGAGAAGGAGAAAATCCACATGGGTTTCAGAATGGCTCAAGATGTAAATCACTGGTCATAATTGGACACCCTAAAAGGGGATGGTATTGATGGCACAGGGGTATAAATCTCATGATGGGCCAGAAAACTCATTTACAGAGCAGCCAAAGGTCTATGTAGATCCATAAAATGGCCACAAACAACCTGAAAATCTAGGTAGTAACTCATCTGGAGCAGTCATAACCTTTCTGCTGGAGAAATATCAGTGGCTTCTTTTGGAATTGAATTAGGTGTGAAAAATAGCTCCTATGCCATTTGGTCAGGAAAATGGTAATGATGATGAAGGTGATAATGCAATAGCTTATATTCATAGACCAATTTGCATACATTATTTCATTGTATATTCACAAAGTCCTTTCACTGACTGTCCTAGTCAGTTCTAGCTGCTAAACAAAATACCCGAAGCTTAAGAAACATTTATTTCTCCCCATTTGGGAGGGTGGGAAGTTAATGGTCAAGGTACTGATAGATTGAATTCTTGGAAAGAGCCCTCTTTTTGCTCATAGCTGGCTGCTTCTCACTGTATTCTCACTTGGTGGAGAGCAAGTAAGCCCTGGTCTCTTTCTGAAATTCTGAGAACACTAATCTCATCTTGGGAGACATGCCCTCCGCCCAGCAAATCAAAATCTGATTACCTCCCAAAGGCCCCACTTCTCATGCCATCATATTGGCATTAGGGCTTCAACATGAATTTGGAGGAGACACAAACCTTCAGTAGGGAATGCACTGTGGAGTCTTGGGCATATTCTGTATCTTCTCTGTGCTTCTGCTGCCTCATAAAGAAAAAAGATGGTAATAACACCTGATCAGTGTGTGTGTGTGTGTGTGTGTGTGTGTGTGTGTGTGTGTGTATGATTTCATTGAATTAAAAACAGGTGATTAGATGATATATGCAAGTAATCCTCAATTTAAAAAAACTGAATATACAAACACAGGTGTCAAAATAAAAGCTGAAACCAAGTTTAGGAAAAAATTTCAGTGTGGGAATAGAAAATATTTCCCAGGAAGAGGATAAAAGTGGAGTTTTTTCCTGATATCAACTTTTTAGGAGATCTAATAGATATTTACGAAATTTAACATGATAATTTAGAAACAATGATATATGCTTATATTACACATGTATTACTTTATTCTGATTCCACATTTAGAAATCAATTTTTAACTAAAACTCATCATAGTCTTCTCCAACACTGGTGATCTTTTACCCTCTCCAAAACAAATTTGGAGTCTTAAAGGCAGTTTCCAGGACTTGGGTTCTGTTCCCTCCAAGGCGAGGGAAAGACGGGTCCTTGTGAATCAGGATGATCTTGACAAACCACACTGAGGCCTTCATGTGGCTTAGTATATTTGCAAGTTCATCCTACAGGTGTATGTTTGCGACCACCACAATGTGCATTCCTTTTAAATGACTGAACAACACTTGTACACAACACTATCCATAGACTCAAACCCAAGGCCACATTCCAAGGAATCTTAGCAATCTGTACTTTCTATCTGATCTACCCCAAGCATGAATTGCTGATTTAATAAGAAATAAAACAAGAAATAAAGACTGTGTTTACCTTTGTTAGTAGAAAATAAAGAGTTTGGCCAACCTCAGACCTCAGGACCACTCAGGTGTGACCCACATTTGGTCACCCTGTCCATCAATGCAGTCAGTATCCTGACTCCAGAGGCAGGCAAGATCTAGGAGGGTGTCCATTTTTCCTCCCTATGCAGCAGGAAATGGTGACAGAAAGAGGAAACTGAGAATTTCCCAGCCTGTAAGCCTGTGGGGAGGCCTATGGTGGAGGACATAAACCCATCTTCCAGCCATTTTCTCAAAAGCACTATGATTTGATGACACTGGGGAAGTGAAGGAGCTTCTGGTTCTGGCCACTCCAGAGGAAAGTTCAAGATAAGTGCCAATTCAGCTGTGTGGCATGAGGAAGGACCTATAGACTGAGCCCCAGGACCATGTTCTTGGCAACCCAACTCCAACTTTGTCACCCACTGCATGTCTGTGCTGCACTGGCCCATCAGGTGATTCCATTACTTCCAGGACCCTGATTCCCCATGCAGCCTACTGGGCAGCACCTCGAACTGGGTTCAGAAGGATACCATGCCAGGAATTATCCCACCAGGAGAGATGAGCACTGCCACAACCTCACCCAGCGGCCTTCACTGATTACTGAAGGTCCAGTGGACCCAGAAAAGGCCATGGGCAATGCAAGGGGCCCAAGGAGCACCCACTTGGGACAACAGTCCCAGGTGAGGCTCCCTCCAACCTCACTCCTCCAGGTCCCCACTCACTGATATTTTGCTCAGTTCAGAAGCAAGCCCAGAACTCCACCAGTGAGGAGGAGGGACAGTTCTTAATAGCTGAGCATGGAGGAGCATGCAGGGCTGCTTAGTGGGTTATGGGAAGCTTGAGCTTGAAACCTCACAGCTAACCCTGGCAGAGTGCCCTTCCATCCAGGAAAAGCCAAGACCCATGACAACTGGAACCTCCAAAGAGTGAATGCTGAGTGGATCTCTGGGTCTGTAGGTGTCTGTGTTGGATTGGACTGGTGAAAGGTAACATATCTTACACTGTAGGAACAGTAGGAGGCCTAGTATTGTCCCCAGAACAGCTAAGCAATGAAGACAGTCAAACAATTGGAGAGCTGGGGTTGTGGCTCATTTGCAGAGTGCTTGCCTAGCACGTGGGAGGCACTGGGTTCAATTGTCAGCACTGCACAGAAATGAATAAAGGCCTGTTGACAACTAAAAAAATAAATTTAAAAATGGGAGAATCTTGATAACCAAAATTCAAAGGAAGCAACCCAAATATGAATAAAACTCGATTTTGTGAGCACACAGCTGGGTTTTTCTGTTTTCCACACAAAGAGAAAAAACACAGAGGGTAGCATTCCCTCCCAGCCTACCCTGCTGAACCCCTCAGCCAGACTCTGGGGGATGCCTTAAATGCATTCTCAGCAGCTGTTCCCTCCACTGTTCCCAGAGGAAGTGCAGGAAGACACACAGGCCATGATCCCAAAGCTGCCACCACCTGCAAATGCTGCTCAGCCAGGAAACTTGCCCCCCAGCAGTTCCCCTTCTGACTGGCCAGGCTCAGGCAGGAGAGCAGACAGAAGTCTGACAGCTCAGGGGCGGGGCATGGGCTGAGGGATTCCTGCCATTGCAAGAGCTCCTGGCTGTCAAACTAAGCCCCGCCCACCCTCACCAGAGCAAGGCTAGATACAAACCCTAGCTCACACCTTCAAGGGAGGACAAGGTGTCCTTGCCCAGCCCCAGCAAGCGAGATCCTGGAGATGCCACCACCACTTGCTCCCCTGCTGGTGCACCGCCTATCTAATGACATTGCTTTCATCCCTTCCGAGATGACCCTGAAACCTCACTGGGTCAGGAGGTGGACCAGCGGGATCTGAATCACCTCCCAGTGTCAGCACTCAACAGTCCCCCCAGGACCCACGCACCCACCAGGCACGCAGTTCCCTTGCCTATTTCTTCCGCATCTGGTGCATGCACCTGGACTTTGCACGTGCATGCAGACTTTGCACAGGCACGCGGAATTTGCACGCGCCCGGCCGTTCCTGTCGCAAGCCTGCCCCTTTTCCAGTATTGAGGGTTTTCCTCAGGCTCTTGCATGTTCTCCACTCATTCCTTCCTCAGCTGTGCCCTTTCAACAGTCTGACAGCTCAGGGGCGGGGCATGGGCTGAGGGATTCCCGCTATTGCAAGAGCTCCTGGCTGTCAAACTAAGCCCCGCCCACCCTCACCAGAGCAAGGCTAGATACAAACCCTAGCTCAGACCTTCAAGGGAGGACAAGGTGTCCTTGCCCAGCCCCAGCAAGCGAGATCCTGGAGATGCCACCACCACTTGCTCCCCTGCAGGTGCACCGCCTATCTATTGACATTGCTTTCATCCCTTCCTAGATGACCCAGAAACCTCACTGGGTCAGGAGGTGGACCAGCGGGATCTGAATCACCTCCCAGTGTCAGCACTCAACAGTCCCCCCAGGACCCACGCACCCACCAGGCACGCAGTTCCCTTGCCTATTTCTTCTGCATCTGGTGCACGCACCTGGACTTTGCAAGTGCATGCAGACTTTGCACAGGCACGCGGTATTTGACGCGCGCGGCCATTCCTGGCGCAAGCCTGCCTCTTGTCCAGTATTGAGGGTTTTCCTCACGCGCTCACGTGTTCTCCACTCATTCCTTCCTCAGCTGTGCCCTTTCAACAGTCTGACAGCTCAGGGGCGGGGCATGGGCTGAGGGATTCCCGCTATTGCAAGAGCTCCTGGCTGTCAAACTAAGCCCCGCCCACCCTCACCAGAGCAAGGCTAGATACAAACCCTAGCTCACACCTTCAAGGGAGGACAAGGTGTCCTTGCCCAGCCCCAGCAAGGAGATCCTGGAGATGCCACCACCACTTGCTCCCCGGCTGGTGCACCGCCTATCTAATGACATTGCATTCATCCCTTCCAAGATGACCCAGAAACCTCACTGGGTCAGGAGGTGGACCAGCGGGATCTGAATCACCTCCCAGTGTCAGCCCTCAACAGTCCCCCGGACCCACGCACCCACCAGGCACCAGTTCCCTTGCCTATTTCTTCCGCATCTGGTGCATGCACCTGGACTTTGCACGTGCATGCAGACTTTGCACAGGCACGCGGAATTTGCACGCGCCCGGCCGTTCCTGTCGCAAGCCTGCCCCTTTTCCAGTATTGAGGGTTTTCCTCAGGCTCTTGCATGTTCTCCACTCATTCCTTCCTCAGCTGTGCCCTTTCAACAGTCTGACAGCTCAGGGGCGGGGCATGGGCTGAGGGATTCCTGCCATTGCAAGAGCTCCTGGCTGTCAAACTAAGCCCCGCCCACCCTCACCAGAGCAAGGCTAGATACAAACCCTAGCTCACACCTTCAAGGGAGGACAAGGTGTCCTTGCCCAGCCCCAGCAAGGGAGATTCTGGAGATGCCACCAGAACTTGCTCCCCTGCTGGTGCACCGCCTATCTAATGACCTTGCTTTCATCCCTTCCGAGATGACCTGGAAACCTCACTGGGTCAGGAGGTGGACCAGCGGGATCTGAATCACCTCCAAGTGTCAGCACTCAACAGTCCCCCCAGGACCCACGCACCCACCAGGCACGCAGTTCCCTTGCCGATTTCTTCTGCATCTGGTGCACGCACCTGGACTTTGCACGTGCATGCAGACTGCACAGGCACGTGGAATTTGCAAGCACGCGTCCGTTCCTGGCGCAAGCCTGCCTCTTGTCCAGTATTGAGGGTTTTCCTCACGCGCTCGCGTGTTCTCCACTCATTCCTTCCTCAGCTGCGCCCTTTCAACAGTCTGACAGCTCAGGGGTGAGGCATGGGCTGAGGGATTCCCGACATTGCAAGAGCTCCTGGCTGTCAAACTAAGCCCCGCCCACCCTCACCAGAGCAAGGCTAGATACAAACCCTAGCTCACACCTTCAAGGGAGGACAAGGTGTCCTTGCCCAGCCCCAGAAAGCGAGATCCTGGAGATGCCACCACGACTTGCTCCCGTGCTGGTGCACCGCCTATCTAATGACATTGCTTTCATCCCTTCCGAGATGACCCTGAAACCTCACTGGGTCAGGAGGTGGACCAGCGGGATCTGAATCACCTCCCAGTGTCAGCACTCAACAGTCCCCCCAGGACCCACGCACCCACGAGGCACGCAGTTCCCTTGCCTATTTCTTCCGCATCTGGTGCACGCACTTGGAATTGCAAGTGCATGCAGACTTTGCACAGGCACGAGGAATTTGCAGGTGCGTGTCCCTTCCTGGAGCAAGCCTGCCTCTTGTCCAGTATTGAGGGTTTTCCTCACGCGCTCGCGTGTTCTCCACTCATTCCTTCCTCAGCTGTGCCCTTTCAACAGTCTGACAGCTCAGGGGCGGGTCAAGGGCTGAGGGATTCCTGCCATTGCAAGAGCTCCTGGCTGTCAAACTAAGCCCCGCCCACCCTCACCAGAGCAAGGCTAGATACAAACCCTAGCTCACACCTTCAAGGGAGGACAAGGTGTCCTTGCCCAGCCCCAGCAAGGGAGATCCTGGAGATGCCACCACCACTTGCTCCCCTGCTGGTGCACCGCCTATCTAATGACATTGCTTTCATCCCTTCCTAGATGACCCAGAAACCTCACTGGGTCAGGAGGTGGACCAGCGGGATCTGAATCACCTCCCAGTGTCAGCACTCAACAGTCCCCCCGGACCCACGGACCCTCCAGGCAAGCAGTTCCCTTGCCTATTTCTTCCGCATCTGGTGCATGCACCTGGACTTTGCACGTGCATGCAGACTTTGCACAGACACGCGGAATTTGCAGGCGCACTTCCGTTCCTGGCACAAGCCTGCCTCTTTTCCAGTATTGAGGGTTTTCCTCACGTGCTTGCGTGTTCTCCACTCATTCCTTCCTCAGCTGCGCCCTTTCAACAGTCTGACAGCTCAGGGGCGGGGCATGGGCTGAGGGATTCCTGCCATTGCAAGAGCTCCTGGCTGTCAAACTAAGCCCCGCCCACCCTCACCAGAGCAAGGCTAGATACAAACCCTAGCTGGCACCTTCAAGGGAGGACAAGGTGTCCTTGCCCAGCCCCAGCAAGGGAGATCCTGGAGATGCCACCACCACTTGCTCCCCTGCTGGTGCACCGCCTATCTAATGACATTGCTTTCATCCCTTCCGAGATGACCCGGAAACCTCACTGGGTCAGGAGGTGGACCAGAGGGATCTGAATCACCTCCCAGTGTCAGCACTCAACAGTCCCCCGGACCCACGCACCCTCCAGGCATGCAGTTCCCTTGCCGATTTCTTCCGCATCTGGTGCACGCACCTGGACTTTGCACGTGCATGCAGACTTTGCACAGGCATGCGGAATGTGTAGGCGCACTTCTGTTCCTGGCGCAAGCCTGCCTCTTTTCCAGTATTGAGGGTTTTCCTCACGCGCTCGCGTGTTCTCCACTCATTCCTTCCTCAGCTGTGCCCTTTCAACAGTCTGACAGCTCAGAGGCGGGGCATGGGCTGAGGGATTCCTGCCATTGCAAGAGCTCCTGGCTGTCAAACTAAGCCCCGCCCACCCTCACCAGAGCAAGGCTAGATACAAACCCTAGCTCACACCTTCAAGGGAGGACAAGGTGTCCTTGCCCAGCCCAAGCAAGCGAGATCCTGGAGGTGCCACCACCACTTGCTCCCCTGCTGGTGCACCGCCTATCCAATGACATTGCTTTCATCCCTTCCTAGATGACCCAGAAACCTCACTGGGTCAGGAGGTGGACCAGAGGGATCTGAATCACCTCCCAGTGTCAGCACTCAACAGTCCCCCCGGACCCACGCACCCTCCAGGCATGCAGTTCCCTTGCCTATTTCTTCCGCATCTGGTGCATGCACCTGGACTTTGCACGTGCATGCAGACTTTGCACAGGCACGCGGAATTTGCAGGCGCACTTCCGTTCCTGGCGCAAGCCTGCCTCTTTTCCAGTATTGAGGGTTTTCCTCACGTGCTTGTGTGTTCTCCACTCATTCCTTCCTCAGCTGCGCCCTTTCAACAGTCTGACAGCTCAGGGGCGGGGCATGGGCTGAGGGATTCCTGCCATTGCAAGAGCTCCTGGCTGTCAAACTAAGCCCCGCCCACCCTCACCAGAGCAAGGCTAGATACAAACCCTAGCTCACACCTTCAAGGGAGGACGAGGTGTCCTTGCCCAGCCCCAGCAAGGGAGATCCTGGAGATGCCACCACCACTTGCTCCCCTGCTGGTGCACCGCCTATCTAATGACATTGCTTTCATCCCTTCCGAGATGACCCGGAAACCTCACTGGGTCACGAGGTGGACCAGCGGGATCTGAATCACCTCCAAGTGTCAGCACTCAACAGTCCCCCCAGGACCCACGCACCCACCAGGCACGCAGTTCCCTTGCCGATTTCTTCCGCATCTGGTGCACGCACCTGGACTTTGCACGTGCATGCAGACTTTGCACAGGCACGTGGAATTTGCACATGCGCGTCCCTTCTTGGCGCAAGCCTGCCTCTTGTCCAGTATTGAGGGTTTTCCTCACGCGCTCGCGTGTTCTCCACTCATTCCTTCCTCAGCTGTGCCCTTTCAACAGTCTGACAGCTCAGGGGCGGGGCATGGGCTGAGGGATTCCTGCCATTGCAAGAGCTCCTGGCTGTCAAACTAAGTCCCGCCCACCCTCACCAGAGCAAGGCTAGATACAAACCCTAGCTCACACCTTCAAGGGAGGACAAGGTGTCCTTGCCCAGCCCAAGCAAGCGAGATCCTGGAGGTGCCACCACCACTTGCTCCCCTGCTGGTGCACCGCCTATCCAATGACATTGCTTTGATCCCTTCCTAGATGACCCAGAAACCTCACTGGGTCAGGAGGTGGACCAGAGGGATCTGAATCACCTCCCAGTGTCAGCACTCAACAGTGCCCCTGGACCCACGCACCCTCCAGGCATGCAGTTCCCTTGCCTATTTCTTCTGCATCTGGTGCATGCACCTGGACTTTGCACGTGCATGCAGACTTTGCACAGGCATGCGGAATGTGTAGGCGCACTTCCGTTCCTGGCGCAAGCCTGCCTCTTGTCCAGTATTGAGGGTTTTCCTCATGCGCTCGCGTGTTCTCCACTCATTCCTTCCTCAGCTGTGCCCTTTCAACAGTCTGACAGCTCAGGGGCGGGGCATGGGCTGAGGGATTCCTGCCATTGCAAGAGCTCCTGGCTGTCAAACTAAGCCCCGCCCACCCTCACCAGAGCAAGGCTAGATACAAACCCTAGCTCACACCTTCAAGGGAGGACAAGGTGTCCTTGCCCAGCCCCAGCAAGCGAGATCCTGAAGATGCCAGCACCACTTGCTCCCCTGCTGGTGCACCGCCTATCTAATGACATTGCTTTCATCCCTTCCTAGATGACCCAGAAACCTCACTGGGTCAGGAGGTGGACCAGCGGGATCTGAATCACCTCCCAGTGTCAGCACTCAACAGTCCCCCCGGACCCACGCACCCTCCAGGCATGCAGTTCCCTTGCCTATTTCTTCCGCATCTGGTGCATGCACCTGGACTTTGCACGTGCATGCAGACTTTGCACAGGCACGGGGAATTTGCAGGCGCACTTCCGTTCCTGGCGCAAGCCTGCCTCTTTTCCAGTATTGAGGGTTTTCCTCACGTGCTTGCGTGTTCTCCACTCATTCCTTCCTCAGCTGCGCCCTTTCAACAGTCTGACAGCTCAGGGGCGGGGCATGGGCTGAGGGATTCCCGCCATTGCAAGAGCTCCTGGCTGTCAAACTAAGCCCCGCCCACCCTCACCAGAGCAAGGCTAGATACAAACCCTAGCTCACACCTTCAAGGGAGGACAAGGTGTCCTTGCCCAGCCCCAGCAAGGGAGATCCTGGAGATGCCACCACCACTTGCTCCCCTGCTGGTGCACCGCCTATCTAATGACATTGCTTTCATCCCTTCCGAGATGACCCGGAAACCTCACTGGGTCACGAGGTGGACCAGCGGGATCTGAATCACCTCCAAGTGTCAGCACTCAACAGTCCCCCCAGGACCCACGCACCCACCAGGCACGCAGTTCCCTTGCCGATTTCTTCCGCATCTGGTGCACGCACCTGGACTTTGCACGTGCATGCAGACTTTGCACAGGCACGTGGAATTTGCACACGCGCGTCCGTTCTTGGCGCAAGCCTGCCTCTTGTCCAGTATTGAGGGTTTTCCTCACGCGCTCGCGAGTTCTCCACTCATTCCTTCCTCAGCTATGCCCTTTCAACAGTCTGACAGCTCAGAGGCGGGGCATGGGCTGAGGGATTCCTGCCATTGCAAGAGCTCCTGGCTGTCAAACTAAGCCCCGCCCACCCTCACCAGAGCAAGGCTAGATACAAACCCTAGCTCACACCTTCAAGGGAGGACAAGGTGTCCTTGCCCAGCCCAAGCAAGCGAGATCCTGGAGGTGCCACCACCACTTGCTCCCCTGCTGGTGCACCGCCTATCCAATGACATTGCTTTGATCCCTTCCTAGATGACCCAGAAACCTCACTGGGTCAGGAGGTGGACCAGAGGGATCTGAATCACCTCCCAGTGTCAGCACTCAACAGTCCCCCCGGACCCACGCACCCTCCAGGCATGCAGTTCCCTTGCCTATTTCTTCTGCATCTGGTGCATGCACCTGGACTTTGCACGTGCATGCAGACTTTGCACAGGCATGCGGAATGTGTAGGTGCACTTCCGTTCCTGGCGCAAGCCTGCCTCTTGTCCAGTATTGAGGGTTTTCCTCACGCGCTCGCGTGTTCTCCACTCATTCCTTCCTCAGCTGTGCCCTTTCAACAGTCTGACAGCTCAGGGGCGGGGCATGGGCTGAGGGATTCCTGCCATTGCAAGAGCTCCTGGCTGTCAAACTAAGCCCCGCCCACCCTCACCAGAGCAAGGCTAGATACAAACCCTAGCTCACACCTTCAAGGGAGGACAAGGTGTCCTTGCCCAGCCCCAGCAAGGGAGATCCTGGAGATGCCACCACCACTTGCTCCCCTGCTGGTGCACGCCTATCTAATGACATTGCTTTCATCCCTTCCTAGATGACCCGGAAACCTCACTGGGTCAGGAGGTGGACCAGCGGGATCTGAATCACCTCCAAGTGTCAGCACTCAACAGTCCCCCCAGGACTCACGCACCTACCAGGCACGCAGTTCCCTTGCCGATTTCTTCCGCATCTGGTGCACGCACCTGGAGTTTGCACGTGCATGCAGACTTTGCACAGGCACGTGGAATTTGCACAAGCGCGTCCGTTCCTGGCGCAAGCCTGCCTCTTGTCCAGTATTGAGGGTTTTCCTCACGCGCTCACGTGTTCTCCACTCATTCCTTCCTCAGCTATGCCCTTTCAACAGTCTGACAGCTCAGGGGCGGGGCATGGGCTGAGGGATTCCTGCCATTGCAAGAGCTCCTGGCTGTCAAACTAAGCCCCGCCCACCCTCACCAGAGCAAGGCTAGATACAAACCCTAGCTCACACCTTCAAGGGAGGACAAGGTGTCCTTGCCCAGCCCCAGCAAGCGAGATCCTGGAGATGCCACCACCACTTGCTCCCGTGCTGGTGCACCGCCTGTCTGATGACATTGCTTTCATCCCTTCCGAGATGACCCAGAAACCTCACTGGGTCAGGAGGTGGACCAGCGGGATCTGAATCACCTCCCAGTGTCAGCCCTCAACAGTCCCCCCAGGACCCACGCACCCACCAGGCACACAGTTCCCTTGCCGATTTCTTCCGCATCTGGTGCACGCACCTGGACTTTGCACGTGCATGCAGACTTTGCACAGGCACGCGGAATTTGCAGGCGCGCGTCCGTTCCTGGCGCGCGCCTGCCTCTAGTCCAGTATTGACGGTTTTCCTCACGCGCTTGCGTGTTCTCCACGCATTCCATCCTCAGCTGCGCCCTTTCAACAGTTGTGACAGCCGTTCCTCCTGAAGCTGCCTGAGCCACAGAAGAAGGCCTTCTGCGATCAACGCTAGAATTAGCCACTAGCGCCTTCGCTGAGAGTGCCATGGATACTTCTCACAGCAAGTGTTGTCCCTCACCCCTGCCCCTGGCGCTGAGGGCCAGAGACCTGCCAGAAGGGTCCCACCAGAAGCCCGATCATGGGCCGCGCCGACATCCCTATACTGGTGGGCCACTAAGGGCTTCCTGGGCTGTGCGCAGGTTGTCTTGCCGCCATCCTGCAACTGCTCCTCAGCGGTTGCGAAATGTGCCAGCTGGGTGCTTTTCCAGGGTCCTGCGGGCCCTTGGATCTTTTCTCGGAGACTTGGATATTGCCTCCTCCTTTGGCATGCCAGGTCTCCTGAAGAGGATGCTGCTGTCAACTGCAGCTTTCATGAATTCCTGCATCCCAGGCCGCAGACTCAGACAGCCGCCTTGTAGGGTGCAGGGGCAGGAAGTGGCTCCTTGCCAGCTTCCAGCACCCCAAGAACCCTGCCCAGGGAGGACTGTGATCACAGCCCCTGGGGACAGTGGCCAAGTGGTGGCTGAGCAAGCAGAGCACCCTGTAGACAGAGACCATCAGAGGGGGCGCCCTCAGGTCACTGGAAGAGCATCTGCTTTTAGGCCCCTGGGGGCCCATAGCTGTGTGCCTGCCTTTGTGCCCAGGCCTGGGCCTCTGTGGAGTAACCTCTGCACCCAGAGCTCCCAAGACAGAGCTGAGAGCTCCCGGGCCATCTGCATGAGCTCCTGCCCCAAAAGAAACCCCATCAGCAGCTCCTACAGCTCCACGCGAGGTCTGCGAGCCCTGAAGAGGAGGGCTCCAGACCCATCCAACGGGGAGCCGCCCCTGGGATGTTCTTCATCCCCAGGGATTGCCCCAAAGAAGGCCCAGGGTGAGAAAGTGGCAGAAGGCAGGGCGGGACACCCATTTCCCAAGAAGAAGTCCTCACCCACGGGAGACACCAGTGGGCCACGGAAACGCAAGTTTCCTCTCCTGCAATGCCGCCGAGGGGAACCTCTGAAGCTGCCACCACCTCTGTTACTGGCCTGTGTAGTGACTGCTGAAGACCTAGACAGGGAGAAGAAGAAAGCTCTGCAGCGCATCAATGGTCTTCTGATGGGTGAGACCCAGGTCATTGGGAACAGCTGTGCCATGGCCCCACAAGCCCATGGGGGGGTCCCCTCTCCACCGGGAGGGGTCAGGCCTCTGGCATCAGTGGGCCTCAGCCAGACCTTTCCCCATCCCCCCAGCAGCACAACCATGGTGGCCCACACCCCAGTGTGGGTCAGTTCTGCTGTCTCTTCCCAGAGCCATCCTCCCATCACCAACCTTACAGGACCGCTCTCCCCCAGCCTGCCAATTGCTGCTTTGGCCCTTCCTCCCAGGCCCTCTCTCAGCACATTGGCAGGCTTGGCTGCACAGCCAGTGGCCCCCTTTGGGGTCACACTTTCGAACACCACTATGCCTTCACAGCCCCCACATCTGGGGCCTCCCTCCACCTTGGGTAGGAGCTTCCGGCGCTCTCACCAGGGCCCAAAGCCCTACTGTACACACAGGCCCTCACCTGTAGCAAGCTCCAGCTCTCCAGCTCCAAGGGTGCGAGGACACATTCTGCAGGGGAAGCAGCCTCTCACCCCTGGAGCCACCGTCTCACCCAGTTCTGGGGTTCCTGGTGGGATGAAGCCTGGAGCCCCTAGCTTTGTCAGCTGTCGTCAGCATGGACACGTAGGAGCTCCAGGTCCAGGGGGGGCAGCTCCGATGCCACCCTTGAGCGTGGGCAGCCTAAACTACTCAGCCCTTGGGTCTGACAAACAGAGAAACTCCACTGTGGGTCCTCGTGGCAGCACCCAGACACATGCAGTGACCTCAAAGGCAGATGGGAGGAGAGACTTGTCCTTGGGCCGTACATCACGCAAGGAAATATCAGGCTCAGAAAGTAGAGAAACCCCCAAAACTAGAGAGCACCGTGGGGCAAGTTTGGGAAATGACACCTCCAGTGCCCCTAGCCAGAGCACCACCATGGCACCCAGAAAACCCACAAAAGAGGGTAAAAAAGGGCAAGGAAAGAGTGGAGTTCCTACCCCGAGTGCCATTCCTCAAAGCCTGCCCACCCAGAAACACCAAAGCTCACCTCAGGGGACAAGTACTACAAAGGGTATCTCTAGTTGCCCTTCAGTCCCTGGGACATCAAGGAGATCAGAGAGCCCAGACTTGCTTCCTGACCTCATGTCAGCCTTTGGGGCCTGGTGTAGCTCCTCCCAAAGAGGAGAAACCCCAAGCAACAGGCAGCAACAAGGAGCAATGTTGGAACAGAACACCTCCAGTGCCCCTAGCCAGAGCACCACCATGGCACCCAGAAAACACACCAAAAAGGGTAACAAAGGGCAAGGAAAGAGTGGAGTTCCTACCCCGAGTGCCATTCCTCAAAGCCTGCCCACCCAGAAACACCAAAGCTCACCTCAGGGGACAAGTACTACAAAGGGTATCTCTAGTTGCCCTTCAGTCCCTGGGACATCAAGGAGATCAGAGAGCCCAGACTTGCTTCCTGACCTCATGTCAGCCTTTGGGGCCTGGTGTAGCTCCTCCCAAAGAGGAGAAACCCCAAGCACCAGGCAGCAACAAGGAGCAATGTTGGAACAGAACACCTCCAGTGCCCCTAGCCAGAGCACCACCATGGCACCCAGAAAACACACCAAAAAGGGTAAGAAAGGGCAAGGAAAGAGTGGAGTTCCTACCCCGAGTGCCATTCCTCAAAGTCTGCCCACCCAGAAACATCAAAGCTTACCTCAGGGGACAAGCACTCCCACTGAAAAGGGTATCTCTAGTTGCCCTTCAGTCCCTGGGACATCAAGTAGATCAGAGAGCCCAGACTTGCTTCCTGACCTCATGTCAGCCTTTGGGGCCTGGTGTAGCTCCTCCCAAAGAGGAGAAACCCCAAGCACCAGGCAGCAACATGGGGCAAGTTTGGAACAGAACCTCTCCAGTGTCCCTCACCAGAGCAGCACCGTGGCACCCAGAAAGCACACCAAAGAGGGTCAAAATGAGCAGGGAAAGAGTGGAGTTCCTACCCCGAGTGCCATCCCTCAAAGCCTGCCCACCCAGAAACACCTAAGCTCACCTCAGGGGACAAGTACTACCACTGAAAAGGGCATCTCTAGTCTCCCTATGGCCCCTGGGACATCAAGGAGATCAGAGAGCCCAGACTTGCTCCCTGAAATGATGTCAGCCTTTGGGGCCTGGTGTAGCTCCTCCCAAAGAGGAGAATCCCCAAGCAACAGGCAGCAACATGGGGCAAGGTTGGAACGGAAAACCTCCAGTGCCCCTAGCCAGAGTACCACCATGGCACCCAGGAAAAACACAAAAGAGGTTAAAAAGGGGCAAGAAAACAGTAGAATTTCTACCCTGAGTGCCATCCCTCAAAGCCTGCTCACCCAGAAACACCAAAACTCACATCAGGGGACAAGCCCTACAAAGGGTATCTCTAGTTTCTCTTTGGTCCCAATGACATCAAGAGGATCAGGGAGCCAAGACTTGCTCCCTGAACTCATTACAGCTTTGGGGGCCTTGTGTATCTCCTCCCAAAGAGGAGGTACCCCAAGCAACAGGCAGCAACAAGAGGCACAGTTGGTACAGAACACCTCCAGTGCCCCTAGCCACAGTACCACCGTGGCACTGGGGAAACACACAGAAAAGGGAACAAAGGGGCAAGGACACACTCATGTTCCTACACTGACTGCCATCCCCCAAAGCCTGCCCACCCAGAAACACCTAAGCTCACCTTGCGGGACAAGCAGTACAGCCAGTAAGGATACCTCTAGTTACCCTTTGGTCCCAATGACATCGAGAGGATCTGGGAGCCATGACATGCTCCCTGAACTCATTATAGCGTTTGAGGCCTTGTGTATCTCCTCCAAAAGAGGAGGTACCCCAAGCAACAGGCAGCAACATGGGGCACAGTTAGAACAGAACACCTCCAGTGCCCCTAGCCAGAGCACCACCATGGGGACCAAGGGACAGAAAGCAAGGCACACCCCAGGGAAAGCAACGTCTGGTGTGGCCACAGTTACTGCCATCCCCCAAAGCCTGCCCACACAGAAAGGCTTAAGCTCTCCTGGGGGAACCAGCACCACATCCTCAAAATCAACCTCTACTTTGACGTCCACCCATAATGCATCTATGAGGCCTGGGAGCCCAGACTGGCTCCCAGATCTGATCTCTGCTTTTGGAGCCATGGTCATCAGCCCACGTGGAGAAACAAGAAGCGCGAGAAAGCGCTAAGAACACACTTGGGCTTTAACACCTTCAGCCCCTCTACCCAGGTAGGACTGATGCTGCCTAGATCCCAACAGTCTTCCACTGCCCCCATCTGGGCCTCAGCTGGCCCTGCCTCCACTCCATGGGGCCACTGGGCATCCTATCACCTCCACCATAGGATGGTGAGTCTGGCATGCTGTAGCCCTTGAAGACTTGTGAGGGCACTCAATTTGGCCAGGGCATCCACCCCAGTGAAGCTCCATGTGTCACTCAGCAGGAGTGAGACTTTTAATATCACAACTTTGAAACTTTTCAAAATAATTGTGAGATTTAGTGGGGTTATATGGGATTTTGTTTCCCCCTTTTTGTTTTTAAAATTGTAGAAAAAAGTTGATATAAACTGGACCACCATTAGCTTTAGAGAATGGCCCAGCACTGTACAAGTATTTAAACAGCAAGAAGTGACAATACATATTTTTATTTGGCCAGGAAAATTAGCAAGAGTGACCTGTGATGCAAGGGAGGATTGTTAAAGTCCATGCTGTCGAACCAAAGAGGGCACCACAGCAAAAGGAGGCCTAGATTTTTGTTGTTTTGTTTGTTTTTATGAGTCTTATGATTTTCCTTTGTCTCTACTAATGGGCTAAGCAATAAAAGTATAAACTGGGGCCAGTATAGATACTAAAATACAGAATTACAACTTGTTTGTCTTATAAGTAATCACCTTATTATTATAAATTACCTTCAGTTGTTACATTAAAATTTGTACTTGCATAAGGCTTTACGAGATAATAGTTTTGAAACTTGTAAGGATACTACAATATAAAACTAATAAGAGTAAAAGATTTAATTTTATAATAGTTATAAATTAAGGAATATAATTTTTATAATTTGAAACATTTACTTATTTATATATAGTGTTTTTGTTTACTTTAGGAATAGAGTAATCTTTATGACAAAAGCCTATCTTCTGAATTTAATTTTAAATATACTTGAACAATTGTCTTATCTTGGAATGATATGAAAGAATTTTAACGTAGCTATGGTGGCTGCTTGTTCAATCTTAGGCAAGATGTTTTGATTTTGAAACTAATCTTAATTTTTTACTTGAATATTATTTTATAAAAACTTATACCTAATTTTAAAATTAATATTAATTAGTGAACGTAATTTATCATTATGTAAAGGTAAGAGAGCCTTTAATTCCCTCTTAAGGGAAAGAGGCAAAACATTTTTAAACTTTAAATAAGCTAGGCTCTCTTTGTTGTCTTTTAGAGATATATTTGAGTTGACTTCTCAGGAGAACATAAAATTTTATAACATTTCTCGGTAGTCATCATGAACCATAGAGTGAAGCTGCTTGAAGAGGTATCCCATCGGCTTATAGGAGGGTGCAGTTGGCTGAGTGAGGAGGCCAGTGGTGATACCCTGTCTTTCATCCATAACGAGGTGGAAAGGGTGTTTAGGGTTAGGAAGAGAGAGAGAGAGTGTAAGAATATGTAAGAGCATTCCTGAGCTTGTAAAAGGAATTGGCTACTAGCTTAGGGGAGGTGAGGGTCCAATGAGGGGGTCTCCTTAGTGGCCTTGTATAAGGGGTTGGTAAGAAGTGCAAAGTGGGGAACCCAATGCCTGAAAAAGTCTGCCAGACCCAGGAAAGAGAGGATGTATTCCACTGTTTTGGGTGGTTGTAGGTCATGGAGAGCTTGAATTCTGTCTGATGTGAGGCTTTTAGAGGTTGAAGTGAGAAGTGTACCTAAATAATTAACTGAAGAGGTAGTAAGCTGGGCTTTGGCTGGAGAGGCCCAATAGTCCAGGGACCCCAGGAGATCGAGGAGCTGAGCAGTGTGAGTTCACAAGCCTTGAATGATGAACCGCATAGAAGGTCATTCACATATTGTAAGAGTGTGCTGCCCCAAGTGTGCTGTCACAAGCAGTTAGATCCCATGCCAAGCCTTGCCCAAAGAGATAGGGGCTGTCCCTGAAGCCTTGGGGTAGGACTGTCCAGGTCAGCTGATGATACCTTCCCATGTGAAGGCAAAGAGCTAATAAGAGTCAGGATGGAGGGACACAGAAAAGAAGGCATCTTTAAGATCCAGGACAATAAAGTGAGTGCTCAAAGGGGGGACATGAGAAAGAAGAGTGTCAGGGTTGGGAACCACCAGGTGGATGGGACTAACTGTCTCATTCATTAGGCGAAGATTCTGGACTAAGTGATAGGCTCCTGAGGGTTTGCATCCTGGCAATTTGGGAGTGTTTCAGGGGGAGTCAGTAGGAAAGCGGGGTCCCTGGGCAAGTAAGCAGTCTATAATGGGTTTAAATTGCTCCCTATAGGTTTTGGAGATGGGAAAATGGTCTTGAAGGGTCAGAATCATCTGTCTCATCCACTAGGGGCCCCACTGCCCACACTTTGCCCTTTCTGAGGTGGCCTCTTCTTTTTGATCCTTTGTGCAGTTTGTGAGTCTTGGGCCAATCACCATCACAAACATCTTAAAAGAGAGTGCAGGCCTGGCATCAGAACACCTGGGCCAGGAAGAACAAGAAAAGAAAACTCACTTGTTTTTGAACCTAGGGAAAAAATCACTTCAAGGGTGTAACATATTCTTGAGGCATTGGTGTCATTCTGCTTTGACAGAGGAAGCGTGCCCCCTGAGTACATCTTCCCACTTTCTGGAATTGGGATGGCAGTAGAGTGTTTTCTGTGTGAACAAAAAACTTAATCACAGTAGAATACACTAAGATGGTTATTCTGCACCTATTTTATAAATTTCATGAGAAAAAATCAAACGGTCATAACTACTACCCAAAGTGGGGGTGGGGGAATGTAGTATCCAGGAGCAGCTCTTGGTTGGGTCATCACCTCTAGGATTCCAGCTGTCCTTTAGCTTGATTTGGATCACTTCACATTTCTACCAGGACACTTAATTTACTGAGAGCCATGTTGCCTGCCTCAGAAAGCTGACACCTGTGAAGACTTGTGTTGGAGTTTCTTTTAGGGCTTCCTCCGATGCCATCAAACAAATATCTTGTGGCATTTTGTCTCTATTAAAGGGTAGGCTAATTGACAAGTCCCCTCTCTCCCCACCCCCCAAAACAAGCAAACAGTGGTTTTATGTGAAATGAGATACCTCTCAGTTTTTGAGAGCTGTTCCATTCTCTTAATGACTGGTTGTCTCAGTTGTTGGGGTTAGTATCAAGACTTCCGGGAAATCTTTATCATTTTCCCCATATTTTTACTGATGCAATATGGCTCAGTTCCCCTACCCCTACCACTTGGTCCCTTTTCTCTACTCATCTTTCCCACATTCCTTTTCCTTTTTGTTCTTTATTTTTTTGCATATCAGAGAAAACGTACATCCAATATTTGTGCATCTAAGTTCTTTGGGGATGTTGATGTGTAGGTTTTTTTCCTTGATGTGTCCTTATCTGGTTTGGGTGTGTGTGCAATGCTGGCTTTATAAATTTGGAATGTGTTCCATCCCTTTGTATTTCATGGAGTAATTTGAGGAGTTTTGGCATCACTTCTTCTTCAAAGATTTTCGGTAGACCTCAGCTGGGAGTCCAGCCAGCCCTGAGTTTTTCTTTGTTAGAGACAGTAATGAAAAGCCTTCCATCTCATTACAAGTCATTGGTATGTTTGGGTTTTCTTTTGCTCTGGATTCAGTTTGGGGAGATCCTATTTATCTAGAAATGTATTCATTTCTTCTAGGTTTTCCAATGTATGGGAGAACAAGTTTTCAAAATAGTCTCTAATGATCCGCTGGATTTCTGTGATATCTATGATATCTATAATCTCTAATTTT
Source organism: Spermophilus citellus (assembly GCF_964194105.1). Classification (NCBI taxonomy): domain Eukaryota; kingdom Metazoa; phylum Chordata; class Mammalia; order Rodentia; family Sciuridae; genus Spermophilus; species Spermophilus citellus. Next base: position 156,501,349 of record NC_138183.1, on the reverse strand, counting down.
ATAAACTTGGCTTTTCTCTGCTTTTTTCTTGGTTATTTTAGCATGGGGGCTTTTCAATCTTGTTTACCTTTTTAAAGAAACAACTGTTTTATTGGTCCTTAGTGTTGTTATGTTTGTTGTCAAGTTCATTAATGTTGGCTCCGATTTTATTTCCTTCCTTCCTTCAGTGTTTGCTCCTCCACCATAGCCTGGATTTACATCATTTCCCATTTACACAGTGCATGCTGTCGGCTTCCTCATTAGAGGGCGCTGAAGTGACACCGCAGGAAGCAGAGGCCTCTTGTGGTTAAGCTACTGCACCATTGCTCTGTGATGCTGGTATGAGTCCATGTGAGGGCAGCGTGGATCAGGTGAGGAGACCCTCAGATCCTGAGTGAGGCTTTGGTCTCCAGGAAAATTTCCCAACACTTTCCAAGCTGATCTTAGGTGATGGTGCCCTCCTAGTGAATGGTCCAACTGTAGTTGGAGGCACCTGACCCTGAGTTCAGAACTTGGCAGTCCCTGGCTCTACCCATGCCCACCTGAGTTGTAGCACACCAAACACACTGCCCTTACCAGGCACATATTCCCAAGGGTCCCCCATCCCTTTCTGTTCAGAGGACACTGTGAGAGCCATGGCTGCTGCTCCCTCAGGTAAGGAAGGTCAAGGTGGGCTGGGGAGTGGACAGCCCTGGATGCTCCTACCATGTGGTCACCCATGCCCACCGGCTTGTCCCCTAGAGATGAAGACCTGGCATAAGGCAGAAGCTGCTGCAGAGTATTGAAGCTGCTGCTGACCTTGAGGAAGAAGGTAGGTGCAGGCCGCACATCTGGGAAGGCACAGCCAACTTGGGTGGGGGCCAATGGTTCTTGGAGGGGTGCTCCCTGGTGACAGGAGCTGCCACACTGTAGGCAGGCTCACCCAGGATGAGCATCTACCTCTGGAGGGCTGGAGGGATGACCCATGTGTTTAGGGTTCTGGGGCTGGAGGTATGGGGAACCTGTGGTGTCTTTAAGCTGTGTGCAGGGGTGGATGCAGTGTGAAGATCCTCCAGGTTGGGGGCACACCTTGAGGTGTCTGGTTGGGACCCCCTGTTGTGCAGGAACAGTTGTGTGGGTCTCAGTGAGGGGGCCTTAAAGGAGAGAAAAGCTCCTGGGGACAGGTAGGCCTGTTTGGGGAGGACCATGTTGAGTGGACCTGCCAAAGAGGGCCCAGCGTTCAGCAAAGGAGAGGTTCAGTTTGGGGACAAAAAGACTCCCTCCTGCACGCACACATTCTCAGTACCCAGAGCCACCACCACCAGGGGACAGAGGCCACTTCTTGTGGGTCTCAGGTCTGTGGACTGCTCCATTGGCAGGCAGCATCCCATCATCTTAACCACCTAACACAGGAGAATGACAAACAGACTTCTGCTGCCCTGCTGCCAATTTACTGTCCCTTGGGCCATGGTGGAGATTAGTTCAGCCTCTGGATGTATAGCTAGTCACCTCTGAGGTCCCTGTAGAGGTAGGGAACATTTAGAGTGGCCGGGCTGAGGATGGCATCTGCAGGTCTGGACTGAGTGTGTGTGGGTACACACATGGCTGTGTGTGTGTGTGTGTGTGTGTGTGTGTCTGTGTGTGTGTATGTGTGTGTGTGGTGTGCATATGTGTGGAGTTTGGGCTGCAGTGTGTGAGTATGAGAATGTATGTGCATCTGTCTGCAGATGTCCAAGTGCATTTCCAGACATTGCATGTGAATCGGTGTGAACTGTTTTTGTGAGTCTGTTTAGTGTAATGCATGAGTATATATGAATAAATAAGGCTATGATTTGTGTGTGTGTGTATGTGTGTGTGTGAGATTTGCCCTTCTCTTGTCACCCCCCACCATTGCTCAGCCTGGCACCCCTTTGCAGCCATGTTTGCATCTTGTGAGCTGTCAGCTCGAGATCTTACAATGTGTAGACATTTGGGGCCAGCCTGGTCTGTCTGTCTGTCTGTTGTCTGTCTGTCTGTCTCTCTCTCTCTGTGTGTGTGTGTGTGTGTGTTAGGGGTGGCATCATGTGGTGGATGAACTGAACACCACTGAGGCTCCCCTCCTCGTGCAGATGCAAATTGAGCACTTACTCACATGCTTTCATTGAGAGTACAATCCAGTCTGAGGACAGGTAGATAAATAATAAGTTCCAGGGCAGACATGAAGGTCAGAAAGACAGGGAAAGGGCTCACCAGAGGTGGTGGTCAGCTTGGCCTCGCTGAGGGGATAATGTTTGAGCAGAGCGTTGAAGGAAGGGAGGACATACACTCCTTCAGGAAGGGTGTTCCTGGCAGAATTATCAACACCTACAAGATCTTGAGCTGGGAAGACAGAGTAGCAAGGTGGCCAATGAAACCAGAGCAGAGTGAAGGAGGAGAGTGATGATGCTGTCAGAGAAAGAACAGGGTCCACCTTGCAGAGTCTCGTGGCTGCTGTGGTCTTTGGCCCTCACCCTGGGTAAGATGGGAGCCCTGGGGGAGTTTGGACCAGAGGAGGTACATGGAAGTATCAGGGACCAGTAGGAAGGAAGCACGGTCACTAGGGTGTCAGGCCAAAGAGGAAACTTGGGCCTATTCTTTGCAGAATTTTGCCTCTGGGCTGGGAACCCCAGGCTCAGCCTCCACTTTTCAGCATTCAGAGTAGGGGTGGCAGAATCCTTGTTCATTGAATGGGCACAGAACTTCCAAGAAGGACATTTCTGGGTCCCTTGAGTCCTGTAGGATTGACTCAGTTGAGCCTGTGTGTAGGCTCATGGGGGCAGAACTTCTCATGAATAATATGTCCCACCCATACGATGTGTTTTGAGGCTGTTTCAGGACTCTGGCAGCACAGCTCCTGGGAGCTTTGGATAGTGTCGGGTGTCTGGTAGCCTTGATCTTCCTGGTTATCAATAGTGAGAGTGGCAAGAGGGGCCTGGCTTTCTTGTTTGCTTGTGTCTCCTGTGCCATGCTGTTGGGTCTCCCTGCAGAAGCCTCGTGAGGTGCTGTAGTAGCTTGGGGGAGGATTTTGTCATGGGTTAACAAGTAGGAAAGGGCACTTTTGTCACCCCCATGGGCCTGCAAAATTGCTAAGGCTTCAGGCACCTGACGCAACAGGACATGGCCTGAGCCTTGTTCCCAGGCCTCTGTCCCTAACAACCATGTGATTCCTAAAAAGTCCCTGCTCACATCCCCTGTCCCTGCTTTCTAAGCACAGGAGGTTCTAGAGCTGACCACCACCTCTGGTGAGCCCTAGGTTCTAGCCACCAGCTGGCACCACGCTCTGTGACCGGTCCTCCCTGGAATTTGCCAAGGCTGTACTTAAGATATAATAAAACAGCAGCTGATAAGGCTTGCTCCCCTCCAGGAGGCCTAGGATTCAGTTAAAGACATCCTGAGTAAATAAAGGCATAAAAACAAACAAACAAAACAAAAAATTACCATATGATACCTAGCTGTTCAATAGACAATCTCATTTAAGCACCCCCATGCTCTGTGGAGTGAACAACACACCTTCACTGGTGCATTAGAAAACTGGGACAAGGACATGGCAGGTATCTTGCCTAAGGTCACAGAGATAGTGAGTAGTTCACCCAGGGATCTGGCTGCAAACCGTGCTTTACATTGCTCTGCAGCTGCAACCAACAGCCCACAGGCGGTTGTGACCTATGCTGGGAGTGTGAGTTGGAGTTGGCAAAGGGCCAGAGTTTGAATCAGACAGTCCTGGGTTCAAATTGTGGTCCTGCCCATTTAGTAGCACCTGAACCTCTGGAATGACAGTCTCTTTTCCCTTGTGCAGCAGTGTTGCTGACCTGTTCTAGTGGTGCCAACTGTATGCAGGAAGGACTGCTTCGCTCACTCCAGTGGGAGCAAGATGGACTCAGCTGCAGGGGGTCAGTTTCTGCCCTGTGCTCACAGATGACTTTGCAGATGCTCTCAGAGCATGAGCTTGATCACCTGGATAAGCCCTTGGTAGGGGTGCCGCAGGCCCCAGAGCTGTGCTATATGTTGAATGCAAGGGGTATTTCTTGATGTCCAAAGGGAAAAGCTCTTTGGGGGGAGCCCCCTGATCCTGCCATGGAGTTGTCCTGAGCCCTTGGGTGAGGGGTTTCAGAGTTCTAAATTCAGATGGGTCACTGTGTTTTTCTTTTAGTGGTATGAGAAGATGGAAGATCTATATTTTTATGCTTTTTCTGTTCCTGATGTTTTAGGAGCTCAGATTGTGGGTGTTCTATGGAATGCAACAGTCGCTGCCATACTGAGGCCACATTGAAAAATCAGATAGCTGAGGCCCTAGGAGTCAGACACTCAGTGATACTTGGGTCTTTGAAAGCATTCCCTGTAGTTATTCTTCAGTCAATCATGCTTAATTAGTAGACTAGAATTATAGAATCTTCAGTTCATCAAACATCAATCCTAAGTGCTTTGCCTTGTCTCATATAATCCACAAGGCTGACTTCCTCTTGTGTAGGTGAAAGTAGCAACTCCTCTTTACTAGGAAGGAAGTTGAAGCTCTGAGGGTTTAAGGACTTGAGCCAAGGCCAGACAGCTATGAAGCAGCAAAGCGGTCCACCTTTCAAATTGGATAAACCCTAACACTGTTAGCTAGATCAATAAGTAAACAAGCATAAGTTTACAGGAGAAAGAAAGGCTGACAAGTGGGTTGCTTTGGTTCACATGTTTGGGAGTTGTGGGCTGAACACAACAGATTCAGGCACAGCTTTATCCAGAGGTTGCAGTGTCATCATCAGGACACTGCCTCGCTCCATCTCCCGACACTGCCTTCTTTGCCCACCCTGTCTCTGGGGGTGGTGGCATGTTGCCAAGCAGCTTTAGAGACACGATCTTCTAGTTTGGCATTGGAGGAAAAGACAGTGTCCTAATGATGATAGTGAAAGTCATGGGCCAGCCTGGGTCACTGCTTCTTTCTGCCCATCATGGTGGGATGGATTGATCTCAGTGGTCAAGCCTGGAGGGGCTGAATCATTGTGTGAGAGAAAGAAAGAGTCACCAAAAATATTCAAGGGTAAATGATGAGACAGGGAGATGAAAGCCAAGCAGGCAAGCCACAGATGTCCCCACTGAAGGGGTGAGAGCAGCCGCATTTAGAACACAGCCCCTTGCAGTAGAGGTGGCTGATTTTGCCCCTGTGCCTGTCTGTGGTCTTAAGTGCTGCCTGCAGGCTTACTATTTGCCAGGTGTCCACTGGATCATGTGAGCAGACCCTGATATTGTACAAACAGACACCAACTGGCTGCATGGACAGAGCATCCTCAGCTTTCCTGGGTACCTCCAAGTGTCCTGAGTGCAGTACCCAAGCCTGGCTCAGATTGCCCAGGTCTTAATCAGTGGAGGCAGTTGTAACTACGACCATCAACTGTGTGGCTTTGAAACATCAGAAACTGATTTCTCACAGATCTGAAGGCTGGCAGGCCAAGGTCAGGGGGCCAGGATGGCAGAGTATGGTGAGGGCCCTCCCTCAGGTTGCAGCTGACCCACTTCTCATTATATCCTCACCCTATGACTTTTCCACAGCTTCCAAGCCCTCCTTTCCAATCCTGGGGGAGCTGTGGAGACAACAGTGAGCACAAGGAAGGCCCCTACCCTCTTGGAGCCCACAGTCTAGAAGGAGAGACTGAGCGAGGACAAGTAAACTGATGAAGAAATAGGATGAATTCAGAAATGGTTGAGGAAACAGAGGAGAGAGAGGGTCAGGGTGTTCCTAGGTGGCAGTCAGAATGGGCTTCTCCGAGGAAGTGTCATGAGCGCTGAGAGCTTATTGATGGACAGGAGCTGCTGGGCCAAGAAGTGGGAAGGGCAGCTCAAAGGTGCTCAGGCAGCAAGCAGCTGGCAGCCTCTGAGGGAGCAGGGGTGGAATGGAGATAAGTAGGGACAGCCCAGGGACAGAGAGGGAGAGGTGGGCCACCCTAAATCTGAGTCTCCCCTCAAGGCCTTCTGAGGAGGTGTCAGGCAGGGCTTCTGAGCTGTCACCATCAGACAGCTTCTCTATAAAGACCCCAAAGCCCCTTGAAGACCATGCTGTGCTGAGCTTGGAGAGAGGCAGGTTGGGAAGGAGGTGCTGGGTCTGTTTGCCCCAAGCTCTGGTTGCCTGCCCTCAGCCTCTCCCGGTGCAGAGTGACAAAGCACACTTCTTCCTCCTCTTGTTTTTTACTTGATAACTTTTGAGAGAATTTTTAAGCTCAAAATTGAGGGGAAGAACAGAGATTTCCCAAATGCTCCCATCCCTGCCCAGCCTCTGCCTCTGTCACCATCACTACCCACCAGAGAGGCACATTTGTTCCAGTTCAGAAACCCACATCATTGTCACCTAGAGTCTGGAGCTAACCTTAATCTTTCCTCTTGCTGATGCACATTCTGTGGGAATGGACAGTTGTAGAATGACATGAACCCACCTTTGGCCATGACCATGATGTTTCCTGGCTGTGATCTGAGGAAGCAGGTGCGTTGGCCATCAGGAAAGAGCAACCTGAATCCATGTGGAGCTTCACTGATGCAAAGTGCAGTCTCCTCACAGGCCTGATGGGCCTTGCCTTCCTAGGTCAGCAGCCTCATTGGAAGCTTGGGAATGGTAAAAGTGGGACCTACATTGCATGGGTGCTATGAATCTTTGGGCTTACACAGGAAGCACTCACTTCCAGGAGGCACCCATAGGGGTTTGTTGAATGAGTGAATAACGGTACTCTCTTCCAGACTTGGTGTGGGACAACCTGGATTTGAATTCCCACCCTGGCACTTGTAGCTGAGTATTCTGGGGCAAGTCATTTCATCTGACCATGACTCATTTTCCTCATCTCTAGAGGGGGGATATACCCATCACCTTGAGTTACCATGAAGAGTTGAAGAAACCATATCCATGAGCATGGGCCAGAAACACAGTGGTAGGTGGTGCTACTAAAACAAATGTATGCACACTTACTATGCAGCAGCTACTGTCTTCAATTCTTGAAAGGTACTGCATTCCTCCCCAAATTTGGACATTCCTCAGAAGGTGCTGGAGCTGCTGTGTAAAAGATGTGTATTGCTTCCAAGCCCTGGCACATGGCCATCTCCTGCGTGGTGCTGGGAATTCTGGGAACTCAGTCAGCTCTGGAGAAAGTAGTGTTTTCAGAGGAGCATCCTGCCTGGATGTTTAGAAAACCGAGTAGGATGAGCCCAAAGAGTGTCTGCCTCAGGTCTGGTTCTGTGTAACTATAGGCAGCCTATAGCTCTGGCCTTACCCTGTGGGCATATCCCCTCCCTGTGAGAAAGTTCTCTGCCTCGGGCCTCACCACTCTGAGGCTTCAGGAAAAACAATTTCCACATTTAGGAAGGAGTCTGTGGATTGCATCTGGGAGCATTCCAACCTGCATGTAGCCAGAATAGGGACACCTGGGGAGAAACGAATAGGGTCCTGGCCCTGAAGAGCTAGGCAGTAGGTGGTTTGGCTCAGTCATCACTCAAATGTATGTGTAGCACCACCATGGGCCATCATTTGGCCTATTCTTTAGGAATCAATGCAGACAAACCTACTAGTCCTCCTGGAGTTCCAGTATTGTCAGGAAGTTAGTCAAGCCCACCAGCCATCTTGGCAGATGAGGGGCACAGGATGTTAGAGGTGTCAGCCTCCTCACCATCTCTAGGTATAGAAACCTGCAGCCAGATGTTTGTGAGGAGTAGCTTCAAGGAAAGAAGGGGGTGTTCTTTGGGCCAGTCAGGAGGGCTCCTGTTTCATGGGGAGCTCTTATAAATGATGGCTGGGCAAATCCCAATTTCCACCCTGTGTGATTTCCTGCAGAGGACTCAACTCTGGGGTTTACCCTGTAGAAAGAACATATTGTTCTGCATTTGATTCTGGGCACCAAAGGAACAGAGTAGTGGTTGGGGCCTCAGAGCCAAGCCCTGTGTGGATCCCTTTCCAACACAGCCAATCCAAACTCAGGATGCCACTAGTTATCTGTACAGAGACCGGAGAGCAAGTGTGGGGAGCCCCTTACCCACACATGTGCCTCACAGGTTGCCCTTTTGATCTGGTGCATGGACTTTCCTGGCTACTGTTTGGGAACCCATGATGCAGGGACCTTGGGAGGTTCCAGTTAAAAGAGAGGCCCTGTCCATCATGACTTCCTGTTTCACTCCACATTCCACAGCACCCTCTGCTCCATCATCAAAATGCAGCTGTACCTCTATCCAGAATATTTTTGAGGTCACAAGACTTGGACAACAACCTGAAGCTTCTCAGGACCTTCCTGTTGATCATTATGCCTGAATCAGAGGGGAACTTCCATGTGCTTCCCCAGCTGAAGAACACAGATCCTGTAAGTCTGAGCTCTCTGATGATGGGGTCTGGGGTGGATGAGTGAAGGTGTGTGCAGAGGAATCTCAGCTGGTGCCCCTGGGATCTGCCATATGTTCCCAAGACACACAACTCTGACATCCTTCAGCTGGTGGAACCTAGTCTGGGAAGATGGCCAATTGTGGAGGAGGGCCAGGACTATTCTCAGAGGCAGGGTTCTAGTGTGAATTGGGAAAGGCCCAAGGAAAGTCAGTCATGTTGGGTGTTTTCTCCTGCAGCTCTAGCACCATATCAAGTGATATAATTGCCTCCAGCAGCCATGGCTCAATTTACTTGCTTACATTTGGGGGAGCATATCATCACATTCCCTGTGAAGTAGAAGAAATAGCCCCCAATCAGAGGTTGGTCCTCCACCAGCATTGACCACACAGGAGGATATGGAGCCACCAGTGGCCACTGAACCTTCAAGAAGAGGAGGAAGCTTAGCTGCCAATAAGCAGGTCAGTGGATATTGAACATTACCTTCCACTTGGTATATATGTATGGTACATATGGTGCTCCAAGCGGCCATCCCATCCTCTGAAAGAGAACCACCTTTCCTGGTAGCAATATAAATTCAGGGTCCAAAACAATAGAGGCAGGAGGTAAAGAAACTATTATTAGGCCACAGCCCTCCACATCTCCTAGAATCTATCCTCACTTCCCTAGTTCTGAACTTTTCAATGGCATCTCCCACATGTGAGCTCCTGAGCATTACCCAGTGCCATAACCCCCAGCACAGCTATCCTTCCCCTCCCCTCTGAGATTATCGACTTTATTTTTTCTGATGCTAATTCTTATGGCATTGTAAGTATTTTTAGTGACATTCTTTTATGTTGACCTAAAAGTGCTTAATCCATTCACCAGGCTGTGCCACCACCAGTACTACAAAGCTGCTGATGGAGCCCATGTAGAGCTCATAGGTGCTGTGAGAGAGGATACAAACAGGCCATCCAGGAGGAGGTGAGATAGGTGCCCCTGTTATGGAGCAGAAGGGACTGCCTAATGAGTGTTGAAGATTTCAGGCCATTATAACTCATACTATGATCTACTTTAACTGTCATGTGGCACTACAAATCCTTCTCATATAAGATGAAAACCTTAATATGTACATTCTTCTTGCTCCACAGATCATGGCTCACCATCATCTTTTTCTTCAAGACACAATATTGAAGTTAGAACCGTTAATGACTCAGTAACGGTCTGTATTGTTGACATAAAAAGAAGAGTCTTACGTTTTGCACTTCAAATAAAAAGCTGTGCATCTTACACTACTTTGTCACACTGAGAATGCAAAGGAAATGTTCAAGAAGGAAATTAAATTGCTGCTCCAGGGCATATGTAAATGACTAGAAAGCAAAAACAGCCTTATTGCTGATCTGGAAAAACTTTTTATATTCTGAAGAAAATAAGAAACAACCCACGTTCTATGAAGATGAAGTCAAATCCAGATAAGACCATCACTTTAGATTGTTATACTGACAAGAGAAGTGAGAAAGCTGCATAAGAAGTTTGAAGGTGCCAGAGTTTGGGCCATTATGTTTTTGGCAAGAGGCCCCTCTCCATAAAATAAAAGTGCAAGGCAAAGAAACAAGTGCCCATGCAGAAGCTCTCGCAAGTCATCCAGAAGGTCAATCTTGGGACAGCAGGCCTCAGAGTGGCTCCTCCAGGCAACTGGTATTGCTCCTGGTAGGGCCTGCCTGCCAACGAAGCAGGGCGCAGGAACTGGTGGTACCCAGACTCCTGGTGAGGACATTATGCTGCCCATTCCAGCAATGCCTGGCATTGGCCTTGAGTCCACCAGGCTGCTCACCTAATCCTTGAGTTCACCCTGCCCCTCCCTGAGTTGCAGCCTCTGAGGGATGAGTAGGCCTGCTGCCAGCTGGGGCATCCTTGGGAGAAGGCCCCCACCCTCCCCAGCTATATCTCCCCTGGGCTGTGGTAGCAGAGTGCAGAGGTGGGAGGTGGGGGGGCCTAGAAAATCCTCACGCTCCAAGTGCATCCCTGGGGCGGGACAAGGGTGGAGGGCACAGGTGGCAGTGGGAGTCTAAGAGCAAGCAGTTCTCTGTCTTGGTCTTCTGCCACCCCCAGCCACAGAAATGCACTTTGGGCGTGAAGATGTCCTAGGACCTCTGCTTTCTGCACCCACAGTCCATGCAAGATGTGGCTGGGGATGGTGAGGTTCTCTCCCAAGACCGCCCCAACCTAGCAGACAGCCTAGTTCCTCAGTAGAGAGGCTATATCAGGTGATGGGGTGAGCAGACACACAGTGGGCTCATGGCCAGAGCGAGACATGGCAGCTCTGGGAAGTATAAGGTCCTGGGCAGCTGCCTGGGTACCACCGCCTCCCGCATTCTTCTTCCTGAGCAGGCCAGTCGACGAGGCGCAAGACCAGGTCCTGGAGCCTCCACCACAGAGGACATCCCATCTACTGGTTACCTTATCACTCTGACACCCACTATCCCATGCCCTTGCTGCCATGCCAGCCATGAGCTCTTCGCTGTAGCCAACCAGACTCCCCACATGGCCACTGGATGCCACCTTCACTGTCCTGCAGCTGGACGCCAGTTACTTCTGCAGGATCAAGTTGCTCACTGCTGGACGCTGCCTGTTGTTGCTGCCCCTGCTTCTGAACTCTTAAGGTGCCACCACCATTGTGCAGCACTCAAACTTCCAAACTCCAGATGAACTCCAACACTGCCCACCAAGGCCCCAGTGTCATTGTACTTTATCCCACACCTGGTGCCCGACCCCTATACTGAGGCTGGACCCCTGATGCAGCTGCATGTTGCTCCCGCCCCTGCCAGACTCTGGAGCTCCACCCTGCTGCCACCAGACTTTAACATGGATACTAGACAGTGACACTCAGTACTGGGGCCCACGTCATTGCAACTGCCAGAGTTGGGTCCATTATGTTTTTGCCAAGAGGCCCCTGTCCATGAATTAAAAGTGCAAGGCAAAGAAACAAGTGCTGATGTAGAAGCTCTTGCAAGTTATCTAGAAGGTCTTGCTAAGCTATTCGATGAAGATGTGTTGTGCTTTACATAGTAGGTGTCCCCAGAAGCTCATGGGTGAGCCAATACAAGAATTGTCAGTGAAATGATTCAGTTCTGAGAGCTTTAACCCAATCAACGGTTAATTCCCCTGACAGATATGAACAGGCAGCAGGCATGGAAGGGCATGTGCTGGACCCTTCCGAAGCCTGGAGGTATAGTTGGCACCTGCAAGGGCATCTAGTGGCTGTGAAAGAAGTCTGGTTTCTAGGACTGAAGCATATAGAAGCCAAACTCAGCGTTCCACAGCAGGGTTTCTTTTGGAGGTTCCCAGTGACCAGGAGCAGTGTCAGAATCCTGTAGCAGGGGCATCCATCTGTGGGGAGAATGTCAAAGAGCAAGCCTATGTGTCTTAAGGGAGTTTGAGGAGCCCAGGTGTATCAGTAGCAGGATGGAGAATTGTCCTCAGGCTTGGAGGACAGCCATGGGCAGGAGCCTGGGCAGTGAAGCCTTGGCGTTTGGAATCTGTGGAGGTATTGGTGTCTGAAGTGCAGTTATGGCAGTGGTGGCAAAGGCAACTGAGGAGTCTGTAGGTGGCAACGTCAAGCCAGGCATCCAGAGAGTTGCATTCTCATCCTCTGGCAGTGGCAGGATTCTGACCCCAGTGCAGTGATGGTGGCTGAGGCATCACTGGTGGCCCTGTGGGGATTCCAGTGGCTTCAGTATGGAGCTCTGTTAGCGGTGATGGTGACAGCTTGGGACAGCAGGCCTCAGAGTCAGAGGGCGACTGGAGGCTGTGATGGCCTCTGCAGTGGCTCCTCCAGGCAACTGGTATTGCTCCTGGTAGGGCCTGCCTGCCCACGAAGCAGGGCGCAGGACCTGGTGGTACCCAGACACTTGCTGAGGACCTTATGCTGCCCATTCCAGCAATGCCTGGCATTGGCCTTGAGTCCACCAGGCTGCTCACCTAATCCTTGAGTTTACTCTGCCCCTCCCTGAGTTGCAGCCTCTGAGGGATGAGTAGGCCTGCTGCCAGCTGGGGCATCCTTGGGAGAAGGCCCCCACCCTCCCCAGCTATATCTCCCCTGGGCTGTGGTAGCAGAGTGCAGAGGTGGGAGGTGGGGGGGCCTAGAAAATCCTCACGCTCCAAGTGCATCCCTGGGGCGGGACAAGGGTGGAGGGCACAGGTGGCAGTGGGAGTCTAAGAGCAAGCAGTTCTCTGTCTTGGTCTTCTGCCACCCCCAGCCACAGAAATGCACTTTGGGCGTGAAGATGTCCTAGGACCTCTGCTTTCTGCACCCACAGTCCATGCAAGATGTGGCTGGGGATGGTGAGGTTCTCTCCCAAGACCGCCCCAACCTAGCAGGCAGCCTGGTTCTTCAGTAGAGAGGCTATATCAGGTGATGGGGTGAGCAGACACACAGTGGGCTCATGGCCAGAGCGAGACATGGCAGCTCTGGGAAGTATAAGGTCATGGGCAGCTGCCTGGGTACCACCGCCTCCCGCATTCTTCTTCCTGAGCAGGCCAGTCAACGAGGCGCATAGACCAGGTCCTGGAGCCTCCACCACAGAGGACATCCCATCTACTGGTTACCTTATCACTCTGACACCCACTATCCCATGTCCTTGCTGCCATGCCAGCCAGGAGCTCTTCGCTGTAGCCAACCAGACTCCCCACATGGCCACTGGATGCCACCTTCATTGTCCTGCAGCTGGACGCCAGTTACTTCTGCAGGATCAGGTTGCTCACTGCTGGACGCTGCCTGTTGTTGCTGCCCCTGCTTCTGAACTCTTATGGTGCCACCACCATTGTGCAGCACTCAAACTTCCAAACTCCAGATGAACTCCAACACTGCCCACCAAGGCCCCAGTGTCATTGTACTTTATCCCACACCTGGTGCCCGACCCCTATACTGAGGCTGGACCCCTGATGCAGCTGCATGTTGCTCCCGCCCCTGCCAGACTCTGGAGCTCCACCCTGCTGCCACCAGACTTTAACTTGGATACTAGACAGTGACACTCAGTACTGGGTTCAAGTTCATTGCAACTGCAGCCAGACCCTTGTCACTAGGGCAGATGAAAACACTCATGGCTGGATGCATCTGTTGTTACAACCACTGTTTCTGGATTCTTCCACTGTCACCGCCACCATGAGTAGGAAGCACGGAACTCCCAAATCACAGCTGCATGCTGACACCGCCACGGTCGTCCCCACCCCACGCCAATACTCAACTCCTGACTTTTGACGCCTGATGCCCTGTGCCCAAAAGAGCTGGATGCTGCTCTTGCCACCATATGCCACCATTTCATGATGGTGCCATTACAGTGAATTGACCCCAAGGATGCTTCTCTGCTCAAGATGTATAAGAGCCAGGAAACTGATCATTCTCCATTACAGTCACGTCACCAAGTTCCACTGCATGCTGCCTGCCTTTTGTCACCCCAGGACCAGCCACCAGTCCTTAGGACCCTTGAGGAGTTGTGGCTCTAACTGAGGGAACTCATCCAAATAAACAAGTGAGCACTTTAAATAAAGGCTGCAGTCCTCACAGCAGGCAGTGGGTGGGGCTAGGTGGGTCCAGCTCACTGGTGAGAGGGTGGGGTTAGAGCCTGGTAGCTGCTGGCCAGGTCTAGACCTGATCCTGTAGGGCAAGATAGAGAGGGATCTCTGGCTGCTCTTGGAGTCTAGCCCTGGAAGAACCTTCTGGTCCTTTCTCCTGAACTTTCCATGGTGTCTCCTTCCCCTACTCCTCCACTCTTCCCTGAGGAGACTCTGTGTCCTTGACATAGGGTCATCTGGGCACAGGGTCTCTGGGCAGTGGTGTGAGGCCCCAGTACATTGCAGCAGGCTGGGGACAGCCAGACTGGCCATACCTGGACTTGTAGGAAAAATAGCCTATTGGGAAAATACCCTCCTAGATCTACCAAATTTAGCTTAACACTGGCTTCTTCCAAGAGATTATCAAGAAAAGAAAAATATAAGTAAGCAAGTCTGTCTGGCTAAGTGGTAGTGTGAGGAGAAGTAAAGACTTCAGATTGGGTAGAGCTGGATTTAAATCCCTCTTAACTGGGTGACCTTGACCAGGGTGCAGAACTAGGTACAACCTTGGGTTTGCATCTGGTAAAGTAAAGTTGGTGAGGAGCATAAGCCAGGGGTAAAATTAAGCTGTTGAGCAGTACCTAAACTTTGGGAGCCAGGAAGGCATTTGACATGAATTCCATGCAGAAATATATTCTGAGATTAAAGTCAACCCACTTAGAGGTGCACCTTTGGAAGGCAATTGACCTGTGAGCAGGCGATTGAATTTACTTCATTTTTTAGATGAAATGATAATATATGGAAGATCATAAGCCAATGTTGGGTCAGTCTTGTGAAATTATAGGCTGTTTTTAAATTTGTTTAAAGTTACATTGAGTTAAGTCTACATAGTTCAAGCCTCCTGGGATATCCCCCACCTCTTGTCACACCCCCACATAGAGTACTATCTACAATCCCTTACTCTAATTTTTAGAGTGTCACCAAATATGTCAATGCATGTATGTACATATGCAGAGATATACATTATGTAATACTTTGTTCCTTTTAGCCTGCTTTGGAACCTCCTGAAAATAAAATCTCTTATTCTTACGTACATTCTTTTGCAGCTTTCCCTCCTTAACTTGTACCCCTTAAGCTGAGCATCAGGAAGAAGGAAACACCAGAGAAACTCAAAGATCCGAAGGACACCAACCCTGCTCAAGTCACTCTGGAAGCTGACTAGCCTGAATGTGCCCAAAGCTAGAGGGAACATCAGCCCTGCTTCAGCCACTCTGGGTTGGATGTACAAGGTGAAAGATATACTAGCCAAAAGGAAAATGGACTGTTTCACTCTTTTAAGACAGCTCTTATACTGTCATTGCCACCCCTTACTCCTGTCATATACAGAGTCCCTTGTTTTGTCTTGACTCTAGGACTGATAACAATCAAACACATAGTTAATAATAACAGAAAACAAACACATGTACCAGTTCAATCCTGAAAGGGCATTGCAGTTGAGATCCAAGCTCACTATTGGGAGGATGGTTTCCTTTTCTTGGTGGATTCAAAAGCTTAATTGACATGGCATGGATTGTGCTATGAACTTGTGTATTGCTTCCATGTTTGTTTCCTCTTTTCATTAAAACTAGTGGTTCTACAATAGAAGCAGGTTTCTTTTTTAAAAAAGAGAAACAACAACTATGATATTACATCATATAAACCTTTAAGCCAAGAAGATAATAATGCCCTTTGACTTAGTGGATTAAATAATGAGCATCAAAGGGGATAATGCTGTAGTTTCCAAAAGACTCCCACCTTAATTGTAACACACAAGTCTCTCTCCTAATCAAGAAGAGATTATTTTAAGAAGTCAACAAAATTTCCAGAGCACTCATTGTGCTTTGAGCTCCTTTTTGTTGTAAAGGCCAGGTTTCTCTTTCTTGTAAGAGTTAGGCCTGCAGGGCTGGGGTTGTGGCTCAGTGATAGAGCACTTGCCTCGCACATGTGAGGCCCCTTGTTCAATTCTCAGCACCACATAAAAATAAAGGTATTGTGCTCATCCACATCCTAAAAAAAAAAAAAATCACCAATCAAGTTTTTTGATGTGCGAAAATTTCTGTTTTCTGTGTAAAAAATTGTGAAACCTCTGTCCAACCTATGAATGTGGAACAAAGTTAAGTTATATTAAACATTGTGCTGTGTAACCACCCACTGAAATCTTAGAGAATTTCCAGACCTGGGGTCCAGAGCTTGTTTGGTGTTAGCTCCTCTGGATTGCTGCAGCTTAAATAAATCTGCTTCCTCCAAATTCCTCAGGTGTCCAGACTCATCTTTCCTGCATCAACGCTGCCTACTTGAAATGCTAGAATGTCCTAATTTTTGAAGGGCCTGAAGAGACAGTCTCTCAGACTCTGTCACAGTATGAATTCTAGGAAAAGTAATTCATCACAATGAAACTAATTTCAGGTTTCATTATAGGGACTTCCTGGATGTAATATCAAAGTTGCATGATAAAACTTGTGTACGTCTATTGAGTTGCCATAATATACCCCATAAAGATATATAAATGATATATTTGAATAAAAATTTAATCTGGGGGAAAATATGATTTGTGAGAAATCTAAAGCCATGCTTGCATTTTGTGTTGTTTTAAATATTATGCTGTAATAATATTGTATTTTATTATTACATTTTTAAATCTGAAAAAAAAACATCAGAATTTTGTATCATAATATTGTCCAAAAGGGAAAATTTTATTGATTAGAACATATGCTTTCCTGTTTTTAGAGCTAACAGTTGAATTAAAGTTTTGCACCAGACACCAACTCCATCAGAACCTCAGTCTGGTGAAACCACATCTTGGTGCCTGCCCAGGCCAGTGCCCATGAGCAGGTCCCAGAAGGAAATCAGGCTGGCTCTTCCCAGAGCCCTCTGGACAGAGGTTGGCCTCCTCCACTCTTAGTGTTATTTTTTTCTCTGATTGCTTGGCTCCTCTCCAGGCTCTTCAAGCTGTCCTCTCCCATCTTTGTTGTTCAGTGACATCACCTGTCATTCATGTTTTTATAGACCTCTGAGAAGGAGAAAATCCACATGGGTTTCAGAATGGCTCAAGATGTAAATCACTGGTCATAATTGGACACCCTAAAAGGGGATGGTATTGATGGCACAGGGGTATAAATCTCATGATGGGCCAGAAAACTCATTTACAGAGCAGCCAAAGGTCTATGTAGATCCATAAAATGGCCACAAACAACCTGAAAATCTAGGTAGTAACTCATCTGGAGCAGTCATAACCTTTCTGCTGGAGAAATATCAGTGGCTTCTTTTGGAATTGAATTAGGTGTGAAAAATAGCTCCTATGCCATTTGGTCAGGAAAATGGTAATGATGATGAAGGTGATAATGCAATAGCTTATATTCATAGACCAATTTGCATACATTATTTCATTGTATATTCACAAAGTCCTTTCACTGACTGTCCTAGTCAGTTCTAGCTGCTAAACAAAATACCCGAAGCTTAAGAAACATTTATTTCTCCCCATTTGGGAGGGTGGGAAGTTAATGGTCAAGGTACTGATAGATTGAATTCTTGGAAAGAGCCCTCTTTTTGCTCATAGCTGGCTGCTTCTCACTGTATTCTCACTTGGTGGAGAGCAAGTAAGCCCTGGTCTCTTTCTGAAATTCTGAGAACACTAATCTCATCTTGGGAGACATGCCCTCCGCCCAGCAAATCAAAATCTGATTACCTCCCAAAGGCCCCACTTCTCATGCCATCATATTGGCATTAGGGCTTCAACATGAATTTGGAGGAGACACAAACCTTCAGTAGGGAATGCACTGTGGAGTCTTGGGCATATTCTGTATCTTCTCTGTGCTTCTGCTGCCTCATAAAGAAAAAAGATGGTAATAACACCTGATCAGTGTGTGTGTGTGTGTGTGTGTGTGTGTGTGTGTGTGTGTGTGTGTATGATTTCATTGAATTAAAAACAGGTGATTAGATGATATATGCAAGTAATCCTCAATTTAAAAAAACTGAATATACAAACACAGGTGTCAAAATAAAAGCTGAAACCAAGTTTAGGAAAAAATTTCAGTGTGGGAATAGAAAATATTTCCCAGGAAGAGGATAAAAGTGGAGTTTTTTCCTGATATCAACTTTTTAGGAGATCTAATAGATATTTACGAAATTTAACATGATAATTTAGAAACAATGATATATGCTTATATTACACATGTATTACTTTATTCTGATTCCACATTTAGAAATCAATTTTTAACTAAAACTCATCATAGTCTTCTCCAACACTGGTGATCTTTTACCCTCTCCAAAACAAATTTGGAGTCTTAAAGGCAGTTTCCAGGACTTGGGTTCTGTTCCCTCCAAGGCGAGGGAAAGACGGGTCCTTGTGAATCAGGATGATCTTGACAAACCACACTGAGGCCTTCATGTGGCTTAGTATATTTGCAAGTTCATCCTACAGGTGTATGTTTGCGACCACCACAATGTGCATTCCTTTTAAATGACTGAACAACACTTGTACACAACACTATCCATAGACTCAAACCCAAGGCCACATTCCAAGGAATCTTAGCAATCTGTACTTTCTATCTGATCTACCCCAAGCATGAATTGCTGATTTAATAAGAAATAAAACAAGAAATAAAGACTGTGTTTACCTTTGTTAGTAGAAAATAAAGAGTTTGGCCAACCTCAGACCTCAGGACCACTCAGGTGTGACCCACATTTGGTCACCCTGTCCATCAATGCAGTCAGTATCCTGACTCCAGAGGCAGGCAAGATCTAGGAGGGTGTCCATTTTTCCTCCCTATGCAGCAGGAAATGGTGACAGAAAGAGGAAACTGAGAATTTCCCAGCCTGTAAGCCTGTGGGGAGGCCTATGGTGGAGGACATAAACCCATCTTCCAGCCATTTTCTCAAAAGCACTATGATTTGATGACACTGGGGAAGTGAAGGAGCTTCTGGTTCTGGCCACTCCAGAGGAAAGTTCAAGATAAGTGCCAATTCAGCTGTGTGGCATGAGGAAGGACCTATAGACTGAGCCCCAGGACCATGTTCTTGGCAACCCAACTCCAACTTTGTCACCCACTGCATGTCTGTGCTGCACTGGCCCATCAGGTGATTCCATTACTTCCAGGACCCTGATTCCCCATGCAGCCTACTGGGCAGCACCTCGAACTGGGTTCAGAAGGATAC